>NC_133655.1:137796346-138996346 GCF_009905375.1 Apium graveolens | reverse complement strand
AGACATGATAATAAAACAAAACCTATCAAGTCTAACTCCATGCTGCTACATTACTCTATTCCAGCATCTTTGAATATCTTCATAATAGCATGGAAATGGTAATGCTTCTTTGTTCTCAATTTCCTGCTTAATAGGCTACCACATTCCTTTTGCAAACACCCAACGCATGTGACTGTGTTGTCACTGTCAACAGATATTTGAATTGATCATCCATCGGGTACATTCTTGTTATCCGTCGGGTAGCTTTGTTGATCATTCGTCGGGTACCTTTGTTGATCATCCGTTGGGTAGCTATTTGACACTTGACTCTATTTCGCTTATTCAAAATTACAAGACATCTCATATTTATAATTAATCAACCTATTCTGCATATCTACTAGTAGTCAACATGACTTATAAGCTCCTACAGAATCTACACAAAGTTGTTTGCAGAGTTGTGCTATAATACTTATTATTACATAAGCTACTCACTCGATGGATATCAAATCATCATCCGTCGGGACTATATTGAATCATCCGTTGGGACTATATTTGATCATCCATCGAGTGCTACAAAATTCACTAAGTTAAATCTACCAAGGTGTTTTGTGTGATTTATCATCAAGTTCACAACATATTCCTAACAATCTCCCCCAATTTATGTCTACTGGAATTGTAGCCATAAATTAAGAGAAACTTGATGATAACAAAACACTTCTAAGTCTACATATTGAAAATAGTAGATAAAACTTATAAGTGCTGCAAAATTTACTGAAAATTGAACAATGCAGAGTATACAAAGAATAGCTCACAATCATTATCAAGGTACTTCTCTAGTCTGAGCAGATAAGTCTATTTCCTTGATTGTCTAGGTTCCACTAAACTTCTGAATTCTACTGGTGTCCTTATTTTCTACAAATTTCTAATTGCTTTGATTTCGGATCTGAAAATTACATTGGGAAAGTAACTTAATCTAATTGGAAGTGATTTACATCTAAATGATCAGTTAACTCCTTTTAATTGATCAATTGAACCAAGTAATGACTAGCTAGATGAAATTAAAACCAATTATATGAAGTCGGTTAGGTTATAGAAACCTTTTTTTTTCAAAAACCGAAATCGCAATCGTTTTGAGTATCCAACGAAGAGGTTAATAACACATGAAAGTATACTTTTTGCCCTTAAGAGTAGGGTATTTTCCGAAAATTTGGGCAGCATCTCCTTTGTATTATTGACTACCAGGCGGACTCAAGCCGACACCAACAATCAACCGAACAGAAAACAACCATATCAATCCACCACTATCAACCGAACTCATCATTTCACCATACTTCAGAACATATCATACTGATAATCATATATACTAATAACTGACATAACATACATCTTTTGATCGAACAAAGGTCATAAAGAAACAATTAATTAATATAACCATACCATTCCTCAATTCTTTCAAAATATCACTGAATATCATTAATGAATATAAAATTATTCTACTATTTCTCAAAAACTTTATTTATTTATTCCAGATGTTTTTTCTAGTTCATTTTTCAATCCAAGCTCTCTAATTAACAATTTATATTACTTATACATGTTCATGAATCCGGTTTAAAGATATCTTTTAATCTTATCTTCCATTGTTAATACTTGTATGAAGATACTTTAAGAAACTATATTGCATCTTTCAACTGATTAAATAAATAATCTTTTCTTAACAATATATATTTATTCTTGTTAGTTAAATTGTTTAACTGCTGATGACCAACATATGATCTCAATCCACACTATCATATCATATAAAAATTCATTGGTTTTAAAGTGTTATTTCTTAAAAGATTTCACAATTGGATCACTAGTTCTTTATCTCTATTTATGTGTTTCAGTATGGAACCTCTGTTGCTGGCTCAGTACCTAGTGTCAAGTTCACCATAACCTAGTGGCTGGAGCTGGAAAGCCTAACAATTTCTCGAAGGACACATTCGAAATTTATTCGTAATTGGAATTTCTTTAATCCCGAACCTTCATGACAAGTATCTTCCACATGATTGAAGTATACTTCCCCTTCTCACGTATTAATCGCTTGTCTGAGTTATTAATAAGAATTCCTTCATTTGCTTCTGTTGCTTAATCAATCATTTGCCTTGTCTGGGTACACAACTTTACTTTCTTATTCCTTATGATTAATTTATCTAATACAGTTTGCTAACTAATCCATTTCACGCCAAAATCTCCTAATTTGAGGTGTATCACGTTACGCAATATAACGTTCACCACAAAATAATCATGTATAATAGATATCCGCTTCTAATTTAATGTCTTCGTAATAACCACATTATTTGCATAATGATTCTTCTTCGCATGTAAATGTCCACCATTAATTGACTTGCAATCATATTTATACTCAACATGTAATTTCATCTACTATACAAGATTATTTTATTTATTTTAAAACACTCAAAGAATAGACCTCACACAAGAAAGGAATTTGTATATATGGTTCTGATTCGATACCTTTATGAAGAACAATGTTGCAATGAAACAATTGGAATGATCTATAAGTAAATAAATCATGATTGAAAAGAAAGAATGAATGATGATTTAGATATGGATGAGACAACCATATTTATACTCAAGATAACCAGTCCATCATACTATACGGTATACATCACATGATTAGGTGGCGTCCCACCAGACTCTTCGTCATTTTGACAAAGCGTCACACTATAACACTGCTTGTCTCAATCAGAAAGTAATATTTTGAAGGAAGAATTATTAAAAAAAAGGATACAATAACCTTCTTTTCCTTATTGCCTCATAAAATTATTAATGAAAGAAGTTTGTACTTATTTAAGAATCAAGGAGAATATACATTGTCGTATTATAGAAAAGAATGACACCATTGGTCGTCATCCACACTTCACTTATGTATACCTTCAGGCTCGTTCGATCCATAGATCCCAAATCCAAGTCATATAATAACTTCGGAATGTCCTCTGGAAATGCCTTCATAAATTGATCAATTATACGAAATTCCTACTTATTAAGTCTTGTTTTTTAGCATCGTGCCTCCATGTTCGATACTTTAGTAACTCGACTATAATTGCTTTCTTACGGGATTTAAAATTATAGATTCTAATTTCATCTATGCCGCGTAGAATAACCATCGATCATGCAACACCTCGACTCTGTTGATACAAATAATATTCTTCTTCAAAAATCCGGAAATCTCTCAATCCTCTTCAACCATACTCTTGCTTCTTTTGAATCAACAAATCCTTTAAACTTTAATAATTTCATGAATTGGATAAATAATATTTCCGCACATTTATTCTATTGTTGATACTATTAAACAAGATTTGCACTCTTATTTCGAGAAAATTTT
This sequence comes from Apium graveolens, assembly GCF_009905375.1. NCBI lineage: Eukaryota > Viridiplantae > Streptophyta > Magnoliopsida > Apiales > Apiaceae > Apium > Apium graveolens. The sequence continues at coordinate 138,992,985 of NC_133655.1, read as the reverse complement.
TAAACTTCTCCGTAATAGCGGGTCCACTTGGCCCTCTGAACTAACAATACTGAGTCTAGATCAACTATTCTTCCAGGTAATTCAATACTTACAACAAACAAGAAACTCAAGTAGTAATTTGACAACCAAATTTTAAAACTCATTTTGTTTAAAAGTCTTTTAGAAATTTTGTAAAGAAATCTTTTTTAAAAACTTATTTTAAAATTTTGAAAATCACACACCTGGTCGTCATTACTATATGAGTTAATTGTTGTTCTCATAATCTATCAGTAAGGTATTTAATTAAAGAAATGACCACATAAGGGTCCATCCACTTCAGTATATCTTTTACCCCTTATTGGGTTCATTTCGCATTCACTAATTGATGACAAAAATTTTAGTTACCATTGCATAACTATCTTATTCATAGCTTTAACTCCAATACTGATATCCAGTACTATCTTTGATACTTTCATCATCGTATTTGATGTCATAATTACCACCAATCAGCGCAATTCGACGTTTTGTCTGAAGATAAGGTCATATCTTCTTATTAACTTTAAGTATACCTAATAAGGGTAGATGTGTCGTTCCTTGCGCTATGCCCAAGAAATGGCTGATAATAACAAGAAAATCTCACAAGAATATCTAGGGTCAACCGTTAAGAGTGCCTTTAAAACTGGCAACTCTAATTCTCCGCTTGACTTGCTTGGGTAAAGACTGATAGCTATTTTCATATTACTCGACCCTAAACTGAATTATACTAAAATTTATCCATCTTTTCTTATATGAAATTCTCAAAAGAATCACTCTCAGATTCATTTAAAACCACATAAAAATCAGGGTAATTCACCCAATATTTGTCGAGCCGTCGACTCCTCGTATTTATAGGATCTGGATACTTAATATATCTAAAACGTCAATATATTCGCCTCACATCCTATCTTAATACTTAATATCATATCCGAAAATCTTAACTCAAACTCAACTCAAACTCAACATGAGTTTACTTAAAGTATTCCCTATCTTATATGCGTTGTCAATCTTATCTTAAGTTCTACCTATTCTAATTTCAGGAATCAATAACCTGTGCCTCTATGCCAACTTTTAACATCCCCCAAATCCGGGGTCAGGATTGGGTGTCACCAAACAACTTTAAATAATATAAACTTGTATATTAAAATAAATATGTAGATGACCCCTCAATTCCGGATCGTTTACAAGTTATGGCATGAAATAAAAATCTAACCTTCTAAAATTTATAACAACTAACTCAAATTTTATTACCACTTTACTAACTTCCTTATCTTATTTACCCTGACATCTCCAACTTTCCGCAGTTAGGATCTCTCCAGTTTTTGTTGTCTATTAAGAGATATTCACCTTTATCCTCATGTGATACTGAAAGAAATAAGAATTTACAAGCAAGAGTGAGCCAAAAATGCCCAGCAAATATCATAATAGGTTTCCAGGTATCAATATCAAAACAAACTCCCGGAAAAAATCTTTAAATTATTTTATAAACATCTTTATTTATTAAAATAGTTGAGAGAATAAAACACCAGCCCTTATTAGCCTTAATCATCGATAAAGGAAATCAACGAACAGTTCCCTGATTCATCTCCTGAATCAATTCTTTGTTCGGTTTTGTAATCATAAAACATCCCACGAAGGAATGCCATTAATGGAGATCAAAAATAAAGTAGACTGGATACTAGAACCAACATATGCACTATACTCTGCTGATCAGTTAGAATATAGCGTGAATCTATGCCCATCCGTATAGACCCACCATCACATCGGGTACCCAGGCACTATGGCCTAATAAACAAAGAGTCCAGTCTATACCTGGCCCTTAGGGTCCATTCCATCCCTAGACCTATTAGTAACCATCCGGTCCGTAGAGTATTTTGATGCTAAATTTTTTTTATTTAAAAACATCATGATTCAGGGTTCGCAAATAACCCTGAACAATAGGTATTTGCTCAAGAGATCACAATTAATAATAATAGAACAAGAACAAGGGGGTACTTACATAATTAAGACTCATTGCACCGAAATATAAAATATTTAACTATTCTGAATTTAGAATAAGGAAGATATACTTGCCTCAATTGATCCGCTTTCTAGCTTTCTATCACCACTTTGTGTTCACTTCTACTTTGTATCCACTCGTCTCATTTACCATACATAATCATGCTTTACTTTTACTATGACTTTCTAGCTTTGAATGCCTCGAACTATGTGTATCTATCATAAAAGATACTATTTCAATTAACTGACAATATACAATTGTCTATTATACGTTTATCCTTATCGTCTACCCACATGATAATAACAGATAAGGATCAACTTTAATCATATAGAGTTTAATATAAACGTGGACTCACGATTTACATAACACGTAAACGCATAAGGCACGTATCACATATTTCATATAACATATAACTCAGTTCGCCAAATAGTCGACTCGATATATTTGAAATTGAAATCGAGTCGAAATACGACTTTTGATAGTTACGCAACTCAGAAATGTTTACAAAATCAAGCGATCTTTCAAAACGAAATATTTTATGTCTCCAAAGTATTTTTAAAAGAATCGGAATATTTTTCTGAGTCTAAATGTGTTCGTTTCGTATTAAACGGACGAATGGTTAATTTATTATGAATAAAATAAGAATAATTTAATTAATAATAATATTAGTTGAATTTTAAATACCTTTATATAATTTTTAAAAGCTCAAAATGATTTTTAAATCATTATTTGGCTTAATTATAAATAATTACATTTTATTTAACTGTTTATATATAAAATTAATTAATTAAATTAATTAATTATATCCATTAATAAATAATTAAAATAAATTATAATAATTAAATGAAATTTAGATTTTTGAAAATAATAATAAAGAAAATAATTTCTGGAATTAAAATAATTTAGTTAATTATATTAAATAATTCACTAAATTAGTTTTAAGATTAAAAATCAATTTTTAGAAATTAGAAATAATTTTTGAATTACTTTTAAAATAAAATCTGTACAAACAGATTTTTATAATTTCAATTGGGGAAATTTGGCTCGAAACCGGGTCGGTGAATTGGAGAAACGGGTCGGGCAACCTGAATTCGGGTCCTCTAGAACCCTCACCGGAAAAAGAAGAAGACGCCTGGAAAAATATTCGTCCGCTACCTGCCCGCTCTGGCGACTCCCCTCGGGTCAAAACGGAGTTATTTCTCCCGGTTTTTCATCCAAATCACCGTAAATTTTCACCAAAGTCCATAAACAGTCACAAAAATCCCTGAATCAAAAGCCCCAATTCGACCCATGAATCCTAAAATTCGAAATTAAAATCCACTACCCTAGGTATGATTTGATGATATAATTAGATTGTACTCTTCAAGAGCTTTAATTTGACTACAAATACAACCTACTTTGCTTTCCAGATTACTTCAAAATCATGGTTTGATCTTTGCACAAATTGAAGAACATGAACCCTAATTTTGAGAGAATATCCAATTTTTTTTATATATTTTCTATTTTTTTATAATTAAATAATAATTAAATAATATATAAGGTCTATTTATAGTAAAAAAAACAATACCCCCAAAATTATTTAGGGCCTAATTATATCATTTAATAAAAATAATTAGCCCAAAATTAATAATTAACGGAGAATAATTTTTAATCCAATAAATACAAAAATTATGTCAAAATTTCCCAAAAATTACGTATAATCCAAAAATGCAACCTATAATTTTATAAAAATAAAAATATGATTTTTGTGGGCTTTGACGTCCCGGTAGGGGCCGGAAAAATTATTTTTCACGAAACGAAATATTTTCTAAATTAACTAGATGTTCGAAAATTAATATGGTATACGCCATATTATGCAAAATACGACCAACTGCTCTATACGAAATATCAGCTATTAAAACGAAACCTGGGTAGTATAACTTTTAATATAAATCCATTTAACACATAATAAAATACCCGAAAAATATCCCGAACCACACAGAACACATATCTTTTAATATAAATCCATTTAACACATAATAAAATACCCAAAAAATATCCCGAACCATACAGAACACATATAACACATAACATATAACCTTTTATGATAAATCATAATTTATAATATCATAAATCGCATAATACTCATTTAATATAACACAAAATAGTCGTAAATTCATGGTTGTTACAAATGTTGTAATAACATACTTTGGACTATAACTTTATTGTTGTACTTGGGATTACTAGTCTTTGGTTAACCGAATATAAATGCTATCACAATTTGAGGAGATGGTTGGCTCATTGATGACTTTTGGAGACAACAACAAAGGTTCACAATGGGATATGGCAAGTTAGTTTCTAGAAATGTTGTCATTGAAGATATAGCACTGGTAGATGGTCTTGAGGTGAATCTTCTGAGTGTCAGTTAATTAACAGATAAAGGATTCAATGTTTCATTTGACAAAGGAGAATGCTCAATTATCAGCAAAAAGACTGGTGAAGTTGCTTTGAAACGAGCAAGAAAGGGAAGCTTGTTTGTTGCAGATTTATACTCGGCGAATAAGGATGGAATATGCTGCTTCTACACCAAGGCATTTGTTGAGCAAAGCGAGCTATGACCCAAAAAGCTCTCGCACCTGAATTACAAAGCAATCAATACCCTGATGAAAAAAGAGTTAGTGAGAGACATGCCAAACTTGGAGTTCGCTCAAAATGAAGTTTGCGAGGCTTGTCAAAAAGGCAAGATGAGAAGATCTAGTCACAAGAGCAAAACTGTAAATTCTATAAGTGCACCTTTGCAACTCATTCACATAGACCTGTTTGGACCAGTTAATGTCTTATCCATTTCTAGAAAGAAATATGCACTTGTAATGGTGGATGACTACTTAAGGTACACATGGGTAGAGTTTATGAATTCTAAGGATAAAACTCCAGACATAATAATTGAACACATCAAGAAAATTGAGAAGCAGGCTGAAGATTAAAATTGCGTAAAAAGATTAAGGAGTGACAATGGCACAGAATTCAGGAATGCAATTCTGCATGAATTCTGCAAGGACAAGAGCAATGTTCAAGAGTTCTCGGCTGTAAGGACACCTCAGCAAAATGGGGTAGTTGAGAGAAAGATGAGAACACTAGTAGAGCTGCTAGAACAATGTTACAAGATGCCAAGTTACCAACAAGTTTTTAGGAAGAAGTTGTCAATATTGCATGATACACTCAAAACAGATATCTCATCAACAAAATCTTGGCAAGTCACCCTACTCAATTTTATCAAAAAGGAAGCCTACTGTAAAGAATCTGCATGTGTTTGGAAACAAGTGTTTTGGTTTAATAGACAACCCTGAATATGTGGGAAAATTTGACTCTAAAGTTTTGAAGTAATTTTCTAGGGATATTCATTGGAAGGACTGCCTTTTATGTTCTTGAACAAAAGAAGATTATGAAAAGCACATATGTGACTTTTGATGATGACAAGTGTCCAGGATTGGAGTGCCTTGATGAAAATGAAGCTGAAGCCCTTAAGTTTGAAAATTTGAACATTGATAGTAATTCTGAAGATGAAGCTGAAATCAACATAAGCAACAGAATGAATTAAAAGTCAACTGAGCTAGTGAATCATGAGAATGGAAACTCATCTTAAACACCTAAATTTGATAGCACAGACTCATGGGGTAAAGAGAAGAAAGTTCTGCAAGTCATGCCAGTGGTGAAGAAAATGCAGAAAATTTAAGACAATAAAATCATACCACAAAGTGGAATATGAGTCACACTGGGGATGCAATTATTGGTGATCAAAATGCTGGTGTGAGGACTAGGAGTGTAACTGCTAATGAATGTCTACATGCATGCTTTTTTTCCATAAAATTCAGCCTAAGAAAACTGAGGAAGCTCTACTTGATCCTGACTGGATATCTGCTATGCAAGAATAGCTAAATCAGTTTAATAGAAATAAAGTTTGGGAGTTGGTTCATGCACCAAAGAACTGAAGTATAATTGGAACAAAGTGGGTTTACAGGAACAAGATGGATGGAAATGGAATTGTAACAAGGAACAAAGTAAGGTTGGTTACAAAAGGCTACTCACAGGAGGTATGAATCGAATATGATAAAACTTTTGCTCCAATTGCAAGACTTGAAGAAATAAGGATCTTTCTTGGATTTGATGCACACTCAAACTTTAAAGTGTATCAAATAAATGTAAATAGTGCATTTCTTAATGGTGATTGGAAGAAAAAGTTTATGTGCAACAGCCACCTGGCTTTGAAGATCCATAATTTCCAGAATTTGTATACAAATTACTCAAGGCTCTATATGGATTAAAGCAAGCACCTAGAGCTTGGTATGACACACTGTCAGAATTGTTTCTTAAACATGAATTCACTAGAGGAACAATAGACAAGACTATTGTAACGACCGAGGAATTACGCTTGTATTATATTATAATAATAATAAATTATGTATATTATTATGTGATTAAGTGTGTTAAGTCGTTGAACCCTAACTGCTATGTGTTATGTGTTGGTTGTTTTGATCCAAATGTGTTTTGAATATTTATTGAGCGTTCTATCGTCAGTTATATATATTATATCAAAACCTGTACAGCTCAAAACTATGTTTTAAAAGCCCGTATTTCAAACAAAATCATTGGCCCTATTTTGCCAAAAATGCCCTATACCGTATCGCTATTCTGAACCCCTAGACGTTTTATAAATTGACCTTTTTCGCGAAAAACGACTTTTCCGGACCCCTTCGGGTACCAAAAACCCCACAAAAATCACATTCTTATTTTTATATGATTATGAAATTATCATATATCATTTTTCTTTGTATTTTTGTATTTTTCACAATTTTTGGGAATTTTTAGTATTTATTTTGTATTTATTGGATATTTAAAAATTCATTATTAATACCCAAAAATTATAAAAATTGGGGCCAAATATTTTTATTAGGAGTGTAATTAGACCCTTAATTTTACTTAGGGGTATTATTTTCATAAATATAAATACCTGAATTACTATTAATTAAATCAGTTAATTATAATTAAAAATCAGAAAATAAAAAGAAAATCAGAAAAGGGAATTAGGGTTAGGGTTTGTGAAGAACAGAGCAGGAGGATCAAAGGCGATTTTGATCGTGATTCCGGAGTCCAAATCGAGCGTGTGAGTATTCGTTTTGAAGCTTATGATCTCTAGTTTTCAATTATGTAATTGTTTTTCGTGTTTGATTGATTGAATAGAAATTTATATTTTCGGGTTTAATTCTTGAATTCGGGTTTTGATTTCTGTGGATTGTTTGATGATTCTGTTAGCATAGTCGTGTAGATCGTCGTTTTTCCTGTCGATTGGTACCGGGTTTGTGTTTGTTGATGTCCGTTTCGAGCTCGCCGGAGTTTAGCCTCCGCCGCCGCGTTTTTTCGTTTTCCGGCTGCTGTGTCGATGAACGAGGAAGGAGAATTAGAAGGGAACGACGTGTGATTGCTGTGGAACAAGAACGGGGAAGAACGTGCCTGGAATCGAACGTTTTGGCCATGTTTTTCGTCTCGCCGGAATCAGTCCGCCGGCGTCGGATTCTGGAATTACAGCCGGTGTTCTTCCCGACCCGTTTGGGTTGGGGACGACCCGGTTGCAACCCGGTTTCGACCCGGGTTTGATCCTAAAAACCCTAATCTGAAAACCTGTGTTGTGTTTCTGATATATTAATTATTTATTATATTTTCTAAAATCAGAAAATCAGTTTTAAAAATTATAATAATTAATTAAAAATTAGTTTTATATTCTGAAAAATAGTATTATTAATTTCTAAATTATTTTATTAATTTATAAATTCGAATTTAATTATTTAATTAATTATTTAATTATTTATCTAATTATTTATTAGTTATCTAATTAATTAATAATTAGGTAATTAATTAATAATTAGGTAATTAATTAATAAATAAGGATTAAAAATAATTAAATAATATGATTAATAATTCGATAATTAGTTATTATTACGAGTAATGATTCGATAATGAGAATTATTATTCGAGCGATAGTTATTCGAATAATATTGTAGTGATTATTTGTATCGTATAATTAAATACCGATAATTAATTGATTAACGAATCGTATAAGTTTCAGTAATAATGTAATAGTTCGATAATTATGTGAGGATTGCGAGTAGCTCGTATTTATACGAGTAATTAATCGTTGAGTTAGATTATAATTCGAGCACATAGTAGATATTCGATAAATAGCGTATCCGTTAATAGAATCGATTGATTATTTGTAAATAATCGATCTAATCGAATAAATATCGATAAGTTATAAATATTATAATAAATTGTGATTAATCCTGATAATTAAAGATTTATTATTTTAGATTATTAAATAAGCAATTATTAATTATTTATTAGTTATTTATTTATTCAATATTTAAAAAGTGATTAATTATTTCGATAATTAATCACATAATTTTTAATAAATCGTAACTTCTTCATTTTAACTCCAAAAATTATAAAAAAATTATTTTTGACTTTGATTTTTCTTAAATAATTATGTAAAAATTATTTTAGGATTTAAAAGGATTGTAATAATTATTTATAATGAATAATAAATTAAATCATCCGTATTTACTTCATAACAATTCAACCGTTAGTCCGATTTGAGTGAAACGAAGACCTCTAGACTCAGAAAAATGAGACAAATCCAATAAAAATGGTTGTAAGTTATAATTTCTTCTGAAAAAGAGTGGTTTGGTGATAATTGATAGTTTGTAGGTCCTAGTAGGGATATAATTGAGCCGAATAAATCCCGAAAAATTATAATAAAATCAGATACGACTAGTAATGCAGGTATAAGCCCAGAATTGATTCTAAAAATAATTATAAATCTAGAGATTAATTATGTGCTTTACGTGCTACGTGCTTTATGTGATTATATGAATAGATGTGCTGTATAAATGTATGTATATATATATGCGAGTCAGATAGAAACGCATGGGTAGACTGATAAGGTTGCGTGATATCAATTCAAGATACACATATGTAGTAAATTATCTAAACACCTATCTTTCCATGATTTGTTCAGTGTTAGCAAGGCAGAGCAAGCTAGGGTCAGAAGACAGTGAGTTAAACCAGGTTAAGTACGCGCAAGGCAAGTTTTTCCCCTATTCTAAATTCAGAATAGTGAATTATATTTCTTTTCTATCATATCAATTCTCTTTGATAATCATTGTTCATATACACTGTTGTCCATTTATTATTACTTGTTCCAGTTTCATTTCAATTCTTGATTTACCCAATTTATTGAATTCCCTGTTCATATTTCAATTCTTTTACCCTACATATATTCTGGTATATCCTGGTGTTGGGATATATCAATAGCATACCGATTGTTCCGGATGCTCAGCCTTGGACTGGATGGTTACTATAAAGGCTGGGTTTTTCCCAGACCATTAATTAATAGGCCATAGTTGCCTGAGTACTCCTTATGTTGGTTGGGTCTATGCAGTTGGGTATAGATCCGCACTATATTCTGACTGATCAGCAGATTATAGTGCATATGTTGGTTCTTGTTTCCAGTCTTGTTCATTTGACACTCGCCATCATTGGCAAATTATTATCATATACAGATACAGATGGTTGTTCAAACCAGCAGCTTATTGGTTCATTTATTTCTCTCTCTTTATAATATATATATATATATATATATATATATATATTGTTGCAGGCTTGTTGAGCAATTTTGGCTCATTTCTTTTATTGTCACTCCTATTGTTTTACAGTTAAGGTAGAGAATGAAACCCATCAGAACCCGCATAGTCAAGAAGCGAGTCAAGCAGCGGGACCCTCTTATACCAAGAGTGTTCCTTCCTATTCCCGAAGAGAGCTTTGAATTGCCAGATCAGGTGTAGCAGGATAAGTAGTAATGTTGGGTTGAATAAAAGTTTTGTGTAGTTTGAATAAAAGATTGCGTAGTGAAACTGTAGATAGAATAAAGTTTTGTAATAAAGAGAGTTCTTGAGATAGGTTTTATTTAGTTGGGTTTGTAATAAAGTGTAGTGCATGATTCTTATTTCCAAACTCAACCCTTAAAAGATCCTGAGTAGTGATAGTTCGGGGTAATTATTATATTAATATTCCGCTTGTGCAGGTATAGTTGGTAATTGTTGTTAATAATGCCCCAAATCTATACCCCGGATTTGGAGGGTGTTATAGTTGGCATCAGAGCTTAGGATTGACCTTGGAAAACAAGAATGTTAGGGTTAAGATAAGATAGGAAAATAAGATAGGATGAGGGTAAGAGTGTTAGGAGTGTTTGTCTATGTGATTAGAAGTTATGAGTTATAGGATTGTGATTTGATTGTTTTGTGTTATTATTTTTATGTATATTAGATGGCTTCTTTATCATCATCTACGGAGAGGACCGAGACAGATCCAGTGGATGCACAGGTAGTAGCCCCAGTGTCAGAGCAGGTCTTACCTCCATTGCCACCTGAGCCAGCACCAGAGATACCACTTCCCCCGGAGGTACCAGGTTTTGCAGATTATTTTCCATACGTTGAGCCAGAGATACCAGATATTCCACCCTTAGAGTTTCTGATGTTTGATATTCCTGATATGGTTGATCTTCCGCAGTGGGAGGATTTAGAGCCTCAGATTCCTATGCCACCAGTTGAGATTCCAGAGATGCCACCGATGGAGCCAGAGGCAGAGCCGCCTGTGTATGCGCCTATGGAGCAGCCTGTCTTATTTCCTGCCCCATTAGCCATTTATGCACCTGTTCCAGGAGTGTATCAGTTTCCTCAGCCAGAGTTTATGGATGAGATCGTGGTAGATGGACCATTACCTTCTCGAGGTTCCAGCACTGATCTTCATGAGCATCATACCGTGACTTACCAGCGCTTTCAGGCAGAGAGGGAGGAGAGGATTAGATGGCAGAACCAGTGTAGAGAGATCCTTGGATTGTATGAGACACAGACGGATGGTCCTGTCAGAGCATTACGACCGGATTATATACTGAGAGAGAGACTACATCATATTCACCGGGTTAGTTTTCAGCAGCTTACTGATTTGAGACAGCAGGATCTTAGTGCGGAGACAGCATATCGCAGAGCATTGGGACTTACCGAGGCAGTGCTAGAGGCAGTGCAGGAGGAGTTGAGCCATGTACCACCAGGATTTTGAGATTAGCAGATCGATGAGTGCTGTATTATGTATATTTTGTAGATAGAGGCAGTATAGTATTGTATGAGTGTAGCTACTGACTCTGACTGATAGTAGTAGCAGTACGACTGTTATGTCATAGGTTTTTGTATCAAGCACTGACACCTGTAGCTGGTGTTCTACCTATATATATATATATGAGATAATCTTTTACACGTTTTCTTTATTTTATTTCCAGTCATTTAAGCATTTACATTTATTTCAGTACCATTGCATATTTACAAATGTAGTTTTATTCACGATCATGTTGTAAAAAAAAAAAAAAAAAAAAAAATTTAAAACATATCATACTGTTTTATCTATTCAGTCATTTAATAAGTTATTTTATTTTCTCAAATCGACTGTTTTAATATATGTTTAATATACTGTTATTAAATAAGATCCATTATTTATTTACCAGAAAAATGGCACCTAAGAGAAAAGCGCAGCCTGACTCATCGAATGGAAACACCGATGGCCAAAACAATAATAAACAGATGGATCAGATGTTTAATCTCATGCAACAGCAGATGTTGATGATGCAACAACAAATGCAGCAGCAGCAACAGCAGTTCCAGCAACAGATGTTACAGCAAGCCGCTCATCCAGGACATCAAATACCACCAGCAGCACCTACGACTAATTTCAAGCAATTTCAGTCGGTGAAGCCACCGGAATTTACGGGTTCCACAGATCCTACAAAAGCGAGGGCTTGGCTGAAAGAGATGGAAAAGGCTTTTTCGTTGGTAAAGGTTGAGGAAGAGCAGAAGACAGATTTCGCTAGCTATTTTCTAAAAGGCGAAGCTAATTACTGGTGGGAATCAAAGAAAGCTTTGGAAGAAGGTGTGGTGACCTGGAACAGATTCACTGATCTTTTCTTGGAGAAATATTTTCCTCGTTTTATGAAGAACCAGATGGAGATCAAGTTCCTGGAGCTGAAACAAGACAACTTATCGGTTGCGGATTATGAAACCAAGTTTACTGAATTGGCAAGGTTTGTTCCAGAGCAGGTGGATACGGACGAAAAGCGGGCCAAGAGATTTCAGCAAGGACTGAAACCATGGATTCGTAGCAGGGTAGCTGTGTTTGAATTGACAACTTATACGGCTGTTGTTCAGAAGGCTATGATTATTGAAGGAGAAAGCGAAGCAGCTCAGAAAGAGAAAGGATCAGGAAATTTTCAGAATCGTTTCAACAAAAGGCCGGGATTTCAAGCTCGGGGAAAAGTAAATTTCAAAAGGCCAGAGCAGAACAATCAGAGGATGGGAAATCGACTACCTGCCCCAACTCAGCAAAGGCTTATTCGACCGCTTATACCTGATTGTAGAACGTGTGGTAGAAAGCATACAGGAGTTTGCAACAAGCTAAATGTTACGTGTTTCAAGTGCAAGCAAAGGGGACACTATTCTGGAGAATGTCCAATGAGAAAAGCAGAAGTTACTTGTTTCCAATGTGGGAGAAAAGGACATATCGCCAAAGACTGCAGAGGAATTGCAATGGTTGCCAGTATTCCAAGAATTTTAGCATTACCTCCACCTCCACTACCACAGCAAAATCAGCCCAGAGCAAGAACTTTCAACATGTCAATGAAGGAAGCGGTACAGAGTCCGAATGTGGTTGCAGGTACACTCCCTGTAAATTCCGTAAATGCTTTAGTATTGATTGATTCAGGAGCTACTAGATCTTTTATTTCTGAAGCCTTTATCTCTAAGATAGATTGTGAGATTCAGTGGTTGGATGAAGTGTTAGTCATAAAATTAGCGAATAATGATCAGGTTGCAGTAGATCGAGTATGTCCGAGCTGTGATATTGAGATAGGGAGATGTCATTTTTCAGTTGATTTGATACCTTTTAGGTTAGGGGAGTTTGATATTATTTTAGGAATGGATTGGCTGTCTAGTAATAATGCTCAAATTGATTGTGCGAATAAGAGAGTGAAATTGCAAATTGAAGAAAATGAAACGGTAATATTTAAAGGTGAGAAGCAAAAGCAGAAATTCCTATCAATAATGCAGACGAGAAGATTGCTACGTCAAGGATGTCAAGCTTATTTAGCCTATGTACGGGATGTTGATAAGGGAAATTTGAAGATTGAAGATATTCCTGTAGTTTGTGAATTTCTTGATGTTTTTCCGGACGAATTACCAGGACTTCCACCAGATCGAGAAATCGAATTCGCTATTGACTTGACGCCAGGGACTGAACCAATTTCGAAAGCTCCATATCGAATGGCACCTGTTGAAATAAGGGAATTAGCAAAGCAGTTGCAAGAACTTCTTGACAAAGGAATTATAAGGCCAAGTGTATCCCCATGGGGTGCGCCAGTATTGTTCGTGAAAAAGAAGGATGGTAGTATGCGACTGTGTATTGATTATCGTGAGCTGAACAAGTTAACTATCAAGAATAAATATCCTTTACCTCGCATTGATGATTTATTTGATCAACTAAAAGGAGCGGCATGGTTTTCGAAAATCGACCTACGATCAGGCTATCATCAGTTAAAGATCAAGGCCGAAGATATTCCAAAGACAGCGTTTAGAACAAGGTACGGACACTATGAATTTCTTGTGATGGCTTTTGGATTGACGAATGCACCTGCAGCGTTTATGGATTTGATGAATCGAATATTCAAGAAGTATTTGGATAAGTTTATCATCATATTTATTGATGACATCTTGATCTATTCAAAGACGGAAGAAGAGCATGCAGCGCATTTAAGAACGACATTGGAAATATTACGGAAGGAGCAGCTTTATGCAAAATTTTCCAAATGCGAATTTTGGTTGAAAGAAGTGCAGTTTTTAGGGCACATCATCAGCAGAGAAGGCATTCAAGTTGATCCAGCAAAGATTGAAGCCGTGTTGAATTGGGAAAGACCAAAGACGCCGACAGAGGTTCGAAGTTTCTTAGGTTTGGCAGGATATTATCGAAGATTTGTCAAAGATTTTGCGAAGATAGCTACACCGCTGACCAAGTTAACTCGACAAAGTGAAAAGTTCGAATGGAATAGTAAGTGTGAAGAAAGTTTTCAAGAGTTGAAGAATCGGTTGGTAACGGCACCAGTATTAGTACTGCCAGACGAGCAAGGAAATTTTATTATTTACAGTGACGCTTCATATCGTGGTTTAGGATGTGTATTGATGCAACATGGTAACGTCATTGCATATGCGTCGAGACAACTTAAACCTCATGAACAGAAATATCCTACGCATGATCTGGAATTGGCAGCAATTGTATTTGCATTGAAGCTGTGGAGACATTATCTGTACGGTGAAAAATGTGAAATCTACACGGATCATAAAAGTCTGAAGTATATCTTCACGCAAAAGGAACTAAACATGCGACAACGTCGATGGCTGGAATTGATTAAAGATTACGATGTTACAATCAGTTATCATCCAGGAAAAGCAAATGTTGTAGCAGATGCGCTAAGCAGAAAAGAAAGATTGAATCGGTTGACTTCATGCGAAGAATTGGCCAGGGAATTCGACAAATTGGAAATCGAAATTCGTATTCCTAATGAATCTGCAGAAACTATCTACGCTATGACTTTCCAACCAGAATTGCTGGAAAAGATTCGCCGTTGTCAAGAAGAAGTGATGAGTCAAGACGATAACTTAACAGGAGAAGAGATTACAACTCAGAAAGATAATGAAGGAATTTTACGTTTTGCGTCAAGAATCTGGATCCCTAACGTGGCAGAATTAAAAGAAGAAATTATGCGAGATGCGCACAATTCGAAGTATTCCATTCATCCAGGAAGCACGAAAATGTATCGCGATTTGAAGGAAAACTTTTGGTGGCCGAATATGAAGAAGGAGATAGCAGAATGGGTGAGTAAATGCTACACATGCCAGCGAGTTAAAGCAGAACACCAACGTCCGAGTGGGTTATTGCAACCATTAGACATTCCAGAATGGAAATGGGAACATTTAGCGATGGATTTTGTGGTAGGACTACCGAGGACCAGGGCAAATCATGATGCGATATGGGTAATCATTGACAGACTTACGAAGTCGGCACATTTTCTACCAATTAATGAAAGATTTTCGCTCGACAAATTAGTGCACATGTATCTCAAAGAAATTGTGATACGTCATGGAGTACCAGTATCAATTGTATCGGATCGAGATCCTCGTTTCAATTCAAGATTTTGGAGACAATTCCAAGAATGTCTAGGAACGAAGTTGAATATGAGTACAGCTTATCATCCGCAAACTGACGGCCAAAGTGAAAGGACAATTCAAACGATTGAAGACATGCTACGAGTTTGTGCGATCGATTTTGAAGGCAGTTGGGATGAACATTTACCCCTAGTGGAATTTTCTTATAATAATAGCTATCACGCCAGTATTGGAATGCCACCGTATGAAGCATTATATGGGAGGAAATGCAGATCACCCGTGCATTGGGATGAAGTTGGAGAACGCAAGATTTTGGGTCCAGAATTAATTCAGCAGACAAAAGAAAAGATTAATCTTATTCGAAAACGAATCGAGGCAGCACAAAACAGACAAAACAGATATGTAAACCAAGCCAGGAAGGATATGAACTATCAGGAAGGAGAACACGTATTGCTCAAAATATCGCCATGGAAAGGATTGACCAGATTTGGCAATAAAGGGAAATTGAAGCCACGATACGTTGGACCATTTGAGATTTTGAAGAAAATTGGGAAGGTTGCGTACGAGTTAGCTCTAACACCCTATATGCAGCACATTCACAACGTATTTCATGTATCTATGCTTAAGAGGTATAATCCTGATACAAGGCATGTAATAGGGTATGAACCAGTAGAACTTCAGGTAGATTTGTCATATGTAGAACAGCCAATAAGAATTCTAGATAGGCAAGAGAGAGTATTAAGAAATAAGTCTGTGTCATTAGTGAGAGTTTTATGGAGAAACCCAGTGGTTGAAGAATCAACCTGGGAGCTTGAAAGTGAAATGCTAGAAAAGTATCCTCAGTTATTTGCATAATTAGATTCTGAGGACAGAATCTTGTTAAGGGGGGGGGGGAATGTAACGACCGAGGAATTACGCTTGTATTATATTATAATAATAATAAATTATGTATATTATTATGTGATTAAGTGTGTTAAGTCGTTGAACCCTAACTGCTATGTGTTATGTGTTGGTTGTTTTGATCCAAATGTGTTTTGAATATTTATTGAGCGTTCTATCGTCAGTTATATATATTATATCAAAACCTGTACAGCTCAAAACTATGTTTTAAAAGCCCGTATTTCAAACAAAATCATTGGCCCTATTTTGCCAAAAATGCCCTATACCGTATCGCTATTCTGAACCCCTAGACGTTTTACAAATTGACCTTTTTCGCGAAAAAACGACTTTTCCGGACCCCTTCGGGTACCAAAAACCCCACAAAAATCACATTCTTATTTTTATATGATTATGAAATTATCATATATCATTTTTCTTTGTATTTTTGTATTTTTCACAATTTTTGGGAATTTTTAGTATTTATTTTGTATTTATTGGATATTTAAAAATTCATTATTAATACCCAAAAATTATAAAACTTGGGGCCAAATATTTTTATTAGGAGTGTAATTAGACCCTTAATTTTACTTAGGGGTATTATTTTCATAAATATAAATACCTGAATTACTATTAATTAAATCAGTTAATTATAATTAAAAATCAGAAAATAAAAAGAAAATCAGAAAAGGGAATTAGGGTTAGGGTTTGTGAAGAACAGAGCAGGAGGATCAAAGGCGATTTTGATCGTGATTCCGGAGTCCAAATCGAGCGTGTGAGTATTCGTTTTGAAGCTTATGATCTCTAGTTTTCAATTATGTAATTGTTTTTCGTGTTTGATTAATTGAATAGAAATTTATATTTTCGGGTTTAATTCTTGAATTCGGGTTTTGATTTCTGTGGATTGTTTGATGATTCTGTTAGCATAGTCGTGTAGATCGTCGTTTTTCCTGTCGATTGGTACCGGGTTTGTGTTTGTTGATGTCCGTTTCGAGCTCGCCGGAGTTTAGCCGCCGCCGCCGTGTTTCTTCGTTTTCCGGCTGCTGTGTCGATGAACGAGGAAGGAGAATTAGAAGGGAACGACGTGTGATTGCTGTGGAACAAGAACGGGGAAGAACGTGCCTGGAATCGAACGTTTTGGCCATGTTTTTCGTCTCGCCGGAATCAGTCCGCCGGCGTCGGATTCTGGAATTACAGTCGGTGTTCTTCCCGACCCGTTTGGGTTGGGGACGACCCGGTTGCAACCCGATTTCGACCCGGGTTTGATCCTAAAAACCCTAATCTGAAAACCTGTGTTGTGTTTCTGATATATTAATTATTTATTATATTTTCTAAAATCAGAAAATCAGTTTTAAAAATTCTAATAATTAATTAAAAATTAGTTTTATATTCTGAAAAATAGTATTATTAATTTCTAAATTATTTTATTAATTTATAAATTCGAATTTAATTATTTAATTAATTATTTAATTATTTATTTAATTATTTATTAGTTATCTAATTAATTAATAATTAGGTAATTAATTAATAATTAGGTAATTAATTAATAAATAAGGATTAAAAATAATTAAATAATATGATTAATAATTCGATAATTAGTTATTATTACGAGTAATGATTCGATAATGAGAATTATTATTCGAGCGATAGTTATTCGAATAATATTGTAGTGATTATTTGTATCGTATAATTAAATACCGATAATTAATTGATTAACGAATCGTATAAGTTTCAGTAATAATGTAATAGTTCGATAATTATGTGAGGATTGCGAGTAGCTCGTATTTATACGAGTAATTAATCGTTGAGTTAGATTATAATTCGAGCACATAGTAGATATTCGATAAATAGCGTATCCGTTAATAGAATCGATTGATTATTTGTAAATAATCGATCTAATCGAATAAATATCGATAAGTTATAAATATTATAATAAATTGTGATTAATCCTGATAATTAAAGATTTATTATTTTAGATTATTAAATAAGCAATTATTAATTATTTATTAGTTATTTATTTATTCAATATTTAAAAAGTGATTAATTATTTCGATAATTAATCACATAATTTTTAATAAATCGTAACTTTTTCATTTTAACTCCAAAAATTATAAAAAAATTATTTTTGACTTTGATTTTTCTTAAATAATTATGTAAAAATTATTTTAGGATTTAAAAGGATTGTAATAATTATTTATAATGAATAATAAATTAAATCATCCGTATTTACTTCATAACAATTCAACCGTTAGTCCGATTTGAGTGAAACGAAGACCTCTAGACTCAGAAAAATGAGACAAATCCAATAAAAATGGTTGTAAGTTATAATTTCTTCTGAAAAAGAGTGGTTTGGTGATAATTGATAGTTCGTAGGTCCTAGTAGGGATATAATTGAGCCGAATAAATCCCGAAAAATTATAATAAAATCAGATACGACTAGTAATGCAGGTATAAGCCCAGAATTGATTCTAAAAATAATTATAAATCTAGAGATTAATTATGTGCTTTACGTGCTACGTGCTTTATGTGATTATATGAATAGATGTGCTGTATAAATGTATGTATATATATATGCGAGTCAGATAGAAATGCATGGGTAGACTGATAAGGTTGCGTGATATCAATTCAAGATACACGTATGTAGTAAATTATCTAAACACCTATCTTTCCATGATTTGTTCAGTGTTAGCAAGGCAAAGCAAGCTAGGGTCAGAAGACAGTGAGTTAAACCAGGTTAAGTACGCGCAAGGCAAGTTTTTCCCCTATTCTAAATTCAGAATAGTGAATTATATTTCTTTTCTATCATATCAATTCTCTTTGATAATCATTGTTCATATACACTGTTGTCCATTTATTATTACTTGTTCCAGTTTCATTTCAATTCTTGATTTACCCAATTTATTGAATTCCCTGTTCATATTTCAATTCTTTTACCCTACATATATTCTGGTATATCCTGGTGTTGGGATATATCAATAGCATACCGATTGTTCCGGATGCTCAGCCTTGGACTGGATGGTTACTATAAAGGCTGGGTTTTTCCCAGACCATTAATTAATAGGCCATAGTTGCCTGAGTACTCCTTATGTTGGTTGGGTCTATGCAGTTGGGTATAGATCCGCACTATATTCTGACTGATCAGCAGATTATAGTGCATATGTTGGTTCTTGTTTCCAGTCTTGTTCATTTGGCACTCGCCATCATTGGCAAATTATTATCATATACAGATACAGATGGTTGTTCAAACCAGCAGCTTATTGGTTCATTTATTTCTCTCTCTTTATAATATATATATATATATATATATTGTTGCAGGCTTGTTGAGCAATTTTGGCTCATTTCTTTTATTGTCACTCCTATTGTTTTACAGTTAAGGTAGAGAATGAAACCCATCAGAACCCGCATAGTCAAGAAGCGAGTCAAGCAGCGGGACCCTCTTATACCAAGAGTGTTCCTTCCTATTCCCGAAGAGAGCTTTGAATTGCCAGATCAGGTGTAGCAGGATAAGTAGTAATGTTGGGTTGAATAAAAGTTTTGTGTAGTTTGAATAAAAGATTGCGTAGTGAAACTGTAGATAGAATAAAGTTTTGTAATAAAGAGAGTTCTTGAGATAGGTTTTATTTAGTTGGGTTTGTAATAAAGTGTAGTGCATGATTCTTGTTTCCAAACTCAACCCTTAAAAGATCCTGAGTAGTGATAGTTCGGGGTAATTATTATATTAATATTCCGCTTGTGCAGGTATAGTTGGTAATTGTTGTTAATAATGCCCCAAATCTATACCCCGGATTTGGAGGGTGTTATAACTATCCTCTACAAGCAGCATGGTGGTGATATGATCCTAGTTCAGATCTATGTGAATGATATCATTTTGGTTCTACTAATGAAAAATTATGTCAAAGATTCTCAAAACTCATGTAGAGTGAATATGAAATGAGTATGATGGGAAAGTTAAGTTACTTTCTTGGACTTCAAGTCAGTCAAATAAGTGATGGAATCTTCATCAGGCAAACCAAGTATATTAAAGATTTATTGAAGAAGTTTGGTATGGTTGATTGTTCACCTACATCAACACCTATGACTACAGCTACAAAGTTGGATGAAGATAAAAAGGGAAAAAGTGTAGACATTTTAGGTTATAGAGGAATGATTAGATCTTTGTTGTATTTGACTGCTAGTAGACCAGACATTATATTTGTAACATGTCTGTGTGCAAGATTTCAAGCCAATCCAAAGGAATCACATTTAATGGTTGTGAAGAGAATTTTCAGATACTTAGAGGGGACTCCAAACTTGAGATTATGGTATCCTAAGGGAACAGGATTTGAAGCTGTTGGATACACAGATGCAGATTTTGCTGGATACAGGGTTGACATGAAGAGCACTAGTGGAAGCTGTCAATTTCTTGGATAAAGGCTTGTATCTTGGTATAGCAAGAAATAACAATCTGTGTCAACTTCCATAGCTGAAGCTGAATACATAGCTGCTGGAAGATTTTGTGCTCAAGTGCTTTGGATTAAAAATCAGTTAATGGACTATAGCCCAGTGTTACATAAAATTCCAATTAGTGTGACAATACTAATGCTATCTCTATTGTGGCTAATCCAATTAATCATTCCTAAACAAAGCACATTGATGTAAGGTACCATTTTATTAGACAACATGCCAGAGATGGTACTATTGAGCTTATTTTTGTTCCAACAGAAAAACAATTAGTTGACATTTTTACTAAACCTTTGGATGAAGCAACTTTCACTAGACTTATTGATGAAATTGGATTCTTAAATTCTTCATCCTAAAGGAAAGAACTCAGCTAATATGTTGCAGTAGATTAATTTCTAGTTAATCAAAATTAAATTGATTTAATTGGAAATTAACTGAAATATGAGTTATAAATATTTCAGAATTCTCTGTATATTTATTTTTCAAAATTCAAATTTTAGCTTGGAATTTTTCAAATTCTAAAAAAACTGTCTAACTGTTAATTTACATTTTCAATATGTAAAACTAGCATAAGACAGGATTAAAAAGCAACAAAAGTATATAGAGAATTGAGTTCTCTACAAGTCTAATTGACTTCTCGACAAGTCATTTTGAGATTTTCGATAGAGTTCTCGATAAGTCTTTTTCTAAACTTCTCGAATGACTTCTCGACAAGCTTCATTATGACTTCTCGATAGGTCATTGTAGAGATCTCGATAAATCATTTTGAGACTTCTTGATAAAGTTTTCTACAAGTATCATTCTTAGACTTCTCGATAACACATAACTAAAATATTTTAATCCAATAAATTATTTTAGAAATACTTCTGATATAAAATCTCTCTAATTTTACTTTGATTTATTCAAATAAAAATTGTAAATTTCAGTCCATTCAGGATAAACTGGGTATTTATTTGACATCACGATAAGTCATTTTTTAGTTCTCGATAAGAGTCAGGAAAGTGATATATCGATATGTATCTATTCTCACATATGACTTCTCGATAAGCAAATCCCAACCATCTATTTCTACTTCTTGACAAGTCATTTACCTCTTACTATAAATATCCAGACATCTCGACATACACCTCTTTACGCCTTCGAGATCTCAAAGTGACCTAATTTCTACATAGCCAAACCATTTTCTCTCATTTCAAACTTCTCTCTCAAATCTCTTGCCCACTCAAATTCAAACACTTAAAATAACATCAAACACAGTTAGAGATTTTATCCCAAAGGAGGGCACAAATTACCTTGCATTTACAGATGCTAACCAAGCTCCTGATAGCTTCAAGAGCTTTGTGAAGTTCCTTTCTGAAACATACTTTGCAGGTGCCCTAACTGCAAATCCAATTATGTATTTGGTTGTTCTCATTGATTTCTGGAACTCAACTGTGATGAGGACAGTAGTGCATGAGAATCAAGATATATCCTTGGTGGTTAACTGCTCTATTCAAGGCCAACATGTGGAGTTTTCTGAGAATGATGTCAATTTGGCTTTGGGCATCACTACTGACAACCTGGTGGAGGTCCCAACTCAAGAAGAGCTAGTTGAGTTTATGGACATCATCAACTACAGTGAGAAGATCAACTTGGCAAGCTTGAACAAGAAGCATTTGAGGATGGAATGGTCTTTCCTGTTTGATTCAATTGTGAGGGCCTTCACCTGTAGGAAGACAGGGTATGACAACATTTCAAGTGTTGTTCAGAAGCTGGTTTTCTCCATAGATCACAATAGACACCTCAATATAGGACTTTTAATAATGGAGGAACTTAGCACCAGGCTCACAATATCTTTGGCATCAATAGGTAAGGAAATATTTCTTCCCAGGTTTATAATGTCTGTTTTAAACCATAATGTGCAAGACATTTATTTACTTAATGTATAGATAGGACACTAATAGGCAATTGTAAATAGGTGTCCAAAGTTCTATTTGGCTCACTTATTACAAAAAATAAGGTACCTGTAAGTCTTAGAATCACTCCATTAAGTGAGTAAAAAGAAGAGAAAGCATGCCCCCCTAACTGTTATTAATGAGAGTGGTGATGATCAAACACCTATTGAGTCTAACCTGGTCAAGAAACCAAAGAAGGCAAAGAAGTCTGAGTTGACCACTCATTTGGCTACCTCTACATCCTCTCAACATGATGTAGTTGAAAATGAGGGAATAAAACAAACTCTAGGGACATCCTCTCAACAGGGTATCTCTATTGAAAAGAGCACTCTTTCTAGTACATCCTATAAAGAGTCTGCACCACCACTTGAACATATTCAAGTGTATGAAAGAAGAAATAAGGATGGCACACACTCTGAGAGCACATCTTTTGAAGCTCCCTCATCTATTCAGGGGGAGCTACCAACACTCAATTCTGAAATTACAAATCTTATCTCTAAAATTTCTTCTTCATATAATGAGACACTTGAGAACACTTCTCAAGTATCACCAAAATCAAGTGACATGGTTCAAGAAACTGTGCTCAACACCCAGGAACCACATTTAGTTGGTGAGAGGCTACAAGGTGAGGTAGACCTTGAGGACACCAACAAAAACACAGGGGTTTCATCAGTTTTTACTGAAGAACTTGTGACTGTCACAAATGCACCTTCATGTGCAAATTAATTTTCACAGATTGAAAGGTTTGAGGATAGTACTCCTAAGGGGGATCTATCTAAATCCTCTCCAATTCAATTGGAGGTTCCTTATGGAGGGACAACTCCTCTCAAAACCCTGGCTGAAATCGCCTTAGCAGTTGCAACAAGGAGTCCAATTATTATTGATCCTGCTATTGAGGGGCAAGTAAAGCATATTCAAGTGCTAGTTCTATGCAAGAAGAACAAGGGTTTGAGGCCATGGTACATGAAAGTAACATGGTCAAATCCCCTCTAATTCAAATGAAGGTTCCCACAAGTGGTGAACAACACACTCTCACAACCACAGTATCTACTGTGAGTTCGACTGTGATTCCAATCATAGGGTTACCTACCTTCTCTCTACCCTCTACATCAAACAAATCAGACATCCCTTCAATATCAAACCCTTCTCAACAACCTTCAAACTTTATCTCTCAGTGGCTGCAGGATGCTCAGGCTCAACCAATAACAATGAATGACCTTTTGGTGGATCAACTATCTGGCCTTGCCAACATTACCCAACAGCTTCTCATAACTGACATGTCCAATCAAGACTATCAGGCAATCTTGTTGTCATACAAAGAAGATGTTGAAAAATAGCAGAAAAAGATTGTGAATGAAGCTGAGCAGGATGGGAATGTAGATGCTTGGTTAGACAAGGACTTCAGCTTGAGCATGGATGAGGTCTTGGAAAGATTTAGAGAAGAATATATCACTATCTTGGGAAGCAATGCCAAGGCTCTCAGTCCACATGAAGTCTATGATGCTGTGACAGAAGTCTACAAAGCTCAACTCAAAGCTTTTTATCTCATAAGTAAAGCACTACAACAGACTCTAAACATCCATCAAGACAAGATTAGAAGACTGGTAAAAGACAAACTGGATGACCTTGTGCCAACTCAAGTTGAGATCAAGAATAAATTCTCCAAATTTGCTGATCAAATGGCAAGGTTTGATATGTCCAATAAAGAGCAAAACATCAAGAACCTAAGGCAATATTTTGTGGCTCTGCATGAAGTTGTACAGAATCACATCACCAATAACAATGACACAAGGGTCAAACTGGATCAACTTCATCAAGCTAGATATGAACCTTCAGCTTTATTAATGGAGGGAATTAAGGAGTCCATCCAAGATACATTTGCTGTTCCTGTCTCAACAAGCTCACAACAACCACTCTCCACATCAACAAACCTCCAAATTTAGTTTCTTCAACGACAAGTTTCCACTCTATAGTCATCCAATGATTCTCTCATAAAACAAGTCTTTTAACTAACAGTACTGGTACAAAGTCAACAGGTAGATATCAAAACTTTGGTAGACTCCCAAAAACACTTACAAATACAGAATTCAGTCTCATTAAGAGCTATCATGGGTGCTTTAAATATTCCCTTGCCTACACTTCCAGAAGTTATTAGGCCTGAAATTCCAACTCCACTACTCATGTCTGCTACCAAGAATAAGGGGGAATAGAAGATATAATTCAACAGTCAAAAGGAGCTGAAAAATCGACTACTCACTCAAGTCAAAGTTCTACAATATTAAAAATCTCTCAAGATGTTAGTAAAGACAGACTCCAGAAAGTTTCAGTAGGACCCTGTCAAGATAAGGAGTTCAATAAGCTGCTGGCTGTTCTAAGAGTCTCTCTGGCCAACAACTACATCACTTACAAGAGAGCTTTGGCCAACAACATCAACTTTCTACGAGTGGTAATAGTAAAAGTTGACAACTTTTTGGAGAAGAGGATAGCAACCAATGTCAATGACTTTGGTTTGGACAGATGTCTACATGTGTTTCTTTCAAATCTTCAAAGCATGAGAGCATCAGAGCTAGATGTTATAATTAACATAGTTAATCTAGTAATTCCAGAGGAAACCCAATTGCTAAATGAACTCAAGAAAGCTCAGATAGCTGCTTTTCCTGAAGCCTATCTACATCCGAGCAAGGGGTGGCCTACATTTGTCCACAAACCAAACAGTGTAGATACTTCACAGTACCCAAAAACTGTATAAGGGAAAATACAAGATTGATTATGACATTGGAAACTGATCTAAAGAGGAAGAACTTCAAATAGATGAAGATGAGGAGATGATCAACGCTGGGAAGATACCTACAAAATGCCGAGACCATGTTGCCAACTACTCAATTCAACACAACATATGACAACGATGGTGATGAGCAGAAGAATAATGACCAAAAACCTTTTGGCTCAAATCCAAGTCAATTTTATAAAGCAACTGGTAGCGAAGTAGAAGAGAAGAAAAGGGATGATAAGAAGAGGGGAGATGAAAGGAGAAGGAAGAAGAGGGAAGATGGTGAAGGTACCAAGAAAAATGTCCAAGAACTACAAGTCAAGATTTAACCTACTCAAACCTTTAAACCTGCAAGCTCAAACACTTAACCACCTTTAACCTCTAAGCCTAAACTCTTGTACAAACAAACTGCAAACACCTTACTCAAAATAGCAATCACTTCTAGCCAAACCACCTTAAAGAAAATTTCAAACCTACCTTCATTTAAGCCACCAATCAAGACTCATTTCAAGACTGTTGGGAGAAAACCAAAAAAGTTGTAAGTTGGTAAGGGGGTTATCTGGAATTTCTTTAATCAGACTGATTTTCTACCTTTAAAATGGTGCATCACATACGATGACTACTTTTAACAATTATTTAAAGAAATGATCAAAGTTTGGGTTGTATCATTGAGAGAAGTCAGGATCTATTATCAGGATGGCTCCTTCACTTTACTTGGAAGGGATTTAATGGATACACTTTCAACCACAGAATTTATGAGGATGATTAGCTTAATGAAGGACAAGAACACAAGTACAAGGGCATGGAAGGCAGTGATGTTTTTATGGCTGAGAGAAAAGGATGATAGAAACGAAAAAGCAAGGGCTGAAAAGGAAAAAATGATATGAAGTATGCAGGAGAAATTGCTAGGTTTGAACAAAGATCAAATGAGCTCAAGGCAAAGGGGATGAGTAGGATTTCAAAATATGGACACTTTCTAAACATCAAGATTGGAAGTTATACAAGATTCAGAGTTAATTACCTCAATAGTTACAAACTGGATGTTTGGCTCAAACCGGTAGAAGCCTTAAGAGGGACAAAAATTATTGAAGAACTCAATGTTCTTATAGATCTCAAGGACCTCATTAGGAAAGAACCGGGATACGAAGATTTCGCCTACTTTTTGTAATATTGAACTAATGTAATTGCTCATTGTATAAATGTTGAAATTTGTCAAATCTGTCAATTTTTATGTAATCATTTTTAGCTTAGGGTTAGTCTTTTTATCGGGCATGAATTTTTGATAAGCAATTGACAAGAATGTCGCGTGCCTATCAAATAATAATTCCTAACAAATCCTTCTAACTATATAGTAGGGTAAGTCAGAATCAATCCCACAGAGACAAAGGTACCAATCACTAGTAATTCTTGACTCGATTTAACTAAGCAAGTAACACAATAAAAATTGAGAGATTTATTAACTAAAATTATACTAAAGCAAATACATTGTATTAATCAAATAACTAAAAACATCCAGAGTTAAGTATCCCTACTAGCATGAATTAATGTAATTATGATTTCCCACCCCAAATCAATCATATACTACTCAATTGGACAGGCGCGCCCTACAAAATACCAATAACCTCTCTCAAGTATTAATGATTTCTCTAAAATACAATCAAGCATATTTTCATGGTATCATGCAATTTAGAGACATAATACACAACATCCTAACTTCCTAACAATCCGTTCTACCTATTTTCATGGAGAAGTTCATGTCCTTATTGGATAAATCACAACCACCTAAATCCAACTTTCGTTGATAAATAGATATTGGGTTCAAACAATGCACATAATCACGTCTAACATGTAACTATTAATTAAGCACAACTCAATTAGCAAGAGCATGTAATATAACAAAATTGGGGGAATTAGGAAAATCATACATCAATCATAACTAGGGTTCAACTTAACCCTAGATTTAAAAATATACTCACTCATAACTAGATTAACAAAACACATCATACAATAAGAACACATAATTGATATTAATGAGAATAGACAAGAAAACCTTTAATCTTTTACAAGAAGAAAAGTAATGATCTCCTTCTGTATATGTCTCTATGTATATATAATAAAAGTCTTTTAATACTTCTAGGAAAATACAAGTTTATTTTCTAAACTGATTGTGTTTCTAATGGAAAATTCGCAACAGACTTTTCTTCAATAATTTTAGGTCGTTCCAGTAGTAACTTGAACTTGGACCTTTGTAGAATGAAAGATAATTCCTTTAACTTAGTGTGGGCTGTTAAATCATCCAATTCTGACTTCTAGAACTCAAGATATGGCCCAAACAATGTATACGCGCATGCAGTCCAACAAATCCGAATTTCCTTCTGATAAATCTCCAAATTAAACTCTTATTCTCCAATCCATCCAAGTTTAGGATTTCCTTGCCTCCTATAATAAAACATTAAATCTAATTAATAAAAATCCAAATCAATGCAAAATATAACAAATATAGGGAATAAAATCATATAAAATATATATAAATATATATCCTATCAAACATCTCCACACTTATCACTTTACATGTCCTCGGGCAAAGAAGAAATAAAAATTAATATTAACTAACTAACTAACTCCACTTTCGTAGATGACACAATTGTATTGAGCACATGCAACAAGCCGTTAAACCCCTAGGCATCCCCAGTAGGACGAGTTTTATCTTGTGAGGATTTATAGAAGATATACCCACAAAATCAAATATTTTCAATCACCAAGTCTCTCAAGCACGAAACATATCATAATACTCCACATATTGTAAATCTCATCCACATAACATTCTGAAACTATCTGAAAGTGCAATTACTCTCACTTTAGGCATCATTAACACATAATAATCCAAGTATGCACACAATGTCTTGGTAGACAAAAATATCATGAAATAGACATCAAAGCCTGCATTCAGTAAGTAAGCACTCTATGGATAAAAATGTCATATGACTCTCAACTCACACAAGTGTATAGGTGTATATAACACCCTCCAAATCCGGGGTATAGATTTGGGGCATTATTAACACTAACTACAAAATAAACCTGCACAAGCGAAATATAAATATAATAATTACCCCGAACTACTGCTACTCAGGATCTTTTAAGGTTAAGTGTAACACCCCCAGATCCGAGGTCGGGGATTCGGGTCGTCACGGTCTTTCTTTCCACAATATCACTTAACTTAATTAATAATAAATAACCTCATGCTGTGACCCCACACTAACACACACCACAACACGTTATAGTCTCGAAGATGAAATTGAAATAAGTACAAGTCCTTGAATCCATAATTTAAAAGTTATTACAACCCAAAATAATTACTTGATAAGTTTACAGTTAATTGCCATTATCTGCCACAAGTTATAATTATACATAATTGATTCCCAAAAGTAGAATGCCTGATCTACAAATAGATCTCCCTCTACAGCTATAGCAGCTACGATATCAACGGGAAGACGCGGGACGCTTCCCACGCGCTTGTGCGGGGTCTGCTTGAGTCTGGCCATCTTTCCTAATTGTTGTTGTGTGATGAAGAAATGAAGCAAGAATGAGCATTATAGCTCGCAGGATAATATATAGTGTAAACAATAATGCAAGTATCTAAATGGATAACTTACTAGCACCCTTTATCAAGTGTAAGGTAATTACTTACTGGATATAAGCTTAAAGGAAGATGAAGTTACTAATTACTTCACTATACTTATACCATTTTAGAAAACTACTTGAACTACCACTGTTCAAAGTATAATAGGTTTCAAAAGTTCATCCCATAGATGAGACCACAAGTTAAGACTTGAATAGATTCAATCTTTGAAATATTATTGAATGAAATGAAGTTACGAGATACTTTATTTAGTCCCGATATATATCCACATATATATCTCTTATACATTTCCCGGAAACCTCTGTTATGTAAAGTATGAACAGAGTTTGTAATATCCAATGAATTTTGGAAAGAAAAGAATTTTGGCATAAACCCGATATCTTGCTGATCAGGCAAAGATACCAATAAGTAACCTTTTCTACTAGTAGATGGATGAATCCCCCCACCGGTCATCACCCTGGCCTCATTAGGACCTTGTGCTGGACCGCCACCCGGCCTCTTACGCGTTGATGGACTGCCACCCAGCCACTTACACTTTGATAGACCGTACCCCGGCATGTCGCTTATGCCGACTCAATTAGATGGACTTACTTCCCGAACGTTGGGTAAGTAATCAATTCATTTATCAACACAGCAACCTTGTTGCGAATATAAAATACACCACAGAGCCGGATCCCTCAGGTTTTGAGCGAGTATTTAAATCCCCTTCGAAAGGAGGATCTTAAATATAAAAATGAGTTTTGGGATCCGCCCTAGCTTTTAAAAATCATTTTGAAGACTCGAAAACATTTTTAAGAATGTTTGGAGTAGTGCTGATTTAATAAAATAAATCAGTCCCAATATATTAGAAAATATTTGAATATTATTATTTAAATAATATTCCCATAAAGAATAATCTGTATAAAAATAATTAAAGTAGAAGTTTTAAAACTCATACGTGAAATGAATATTAAATAATCAAAGATATACTTATACGAAAGTACGATCTTTATTTGAATAATCGAAAATAAGTTTGATTATCGAAACATTATTCTTTAATAAAATAAAGAATATTATTTAGTAAATAAGCGGAGTCATAAGTCCTCGAATGAATATTCAAAATAATATTCATTAAATAGAATAAACAGAGTCATAAGTCCTCGAATGAATATTCAAGATAATATTCCTTAAATAAAATAAACCGAGTCATAAGTCCTCGAATGAATATTCAAAGTAATATTCATTAAATAAAATAAAGTTATCGAATAAACCTTATTCGATTAATAGTTTTGAAAACTATATCTATATATATATATATATAAATATATATAATATACTCGGGAACATCGACTCCCAGTTTTAGAAAATGTTCGCCTTTGGGTCCCCTATACTAAGGGTATACGCAACTACTGCTTATCTCTAGCATAGGTATTATGCAATTATAAGCATTATAATCAGCATATAGATATCAAGATTACGAAACAGACATGCATATAAACCATATCAGCATGCTCCAATATATCGCAACATTTGCTAATTAACCATCATGCATCTATCACAAGATAATGCATATACATGTATACATCACAACAACAGTATAACGGGTAGAAAACCTGCCTGAGTGACTGGGGGTGATAAAAGGCTTGGGACGAGTCTGGTAACCTATAAACAACATATAAGTTGGAATTAAACCAAAGTCGTTTAAGAATCTATACTTTAACCAATTAGACCCTAACGTTCGCTTTCGCGCTTAACGATTCACTTAAGTCGCTCGAGTACCCTCGGCTCCACCATTTTTAATAAATTAAGCATTAGGAATTTTAAGGCAATTCTTTCGTGAGTACCCTACCAACTGTCTAACCCACTTTACATAATTGTTTCATAATCCAATTAGTCATTTAAGAGCCTTAACCAATGTTTCAAAGTAAGGCGAGGGGTAATGGTTCGGTCGCGAAACGCCGTTACTTAAAACGGTCGTTTCTCCTAAACCGTACATCGGATTCAAGCGAACCACATATCAAAACGAAGCTTGTAACATGAACTATCTAATCATGGAAATGGTAAAAACTTAACAGTTAGTTTACGGGTCCTGATGTTAAGAACAAAAATAGTCTAAAGTAAATCGGGCATTACGATGGCTATGTTTACGCGATTACCAAATTTTATACTACTCCAAATCAATCCACAATCAACCCACAATCATTATTACAACCAAACTCCATCCATATACTACTACAACAGCCCCAACATCTCAAGATTTCTAATTTATACTACTTCTCAATCATGAACTAAGAGCTTACTTAAGTTCATTAACTAATAATCAAGATTTACAACTCCAAAAACATCACAAAACCAACCAATCTCTAAATACACAATAATCATGCCTCTCATGAACTATACTACTTATAAAAAGCTCTTAACATTCAATAATAATGCTAGGTTAAGAGATTATACCTTCCTTGAGAGTAGGAGTAACCAATGAGCTTGAAACAACCTTGGAAAATCCTTACTAAAGCTTTATCTAAACAAAAATACAAGATCAAACTTTCAAGTTCTTGAAAAACACTATTCACTCTCTTCTTCCATGAATTATTGGAAGAGATTGTGAAGGAATTTGAAGCTTAGATTCATAGGATATCTATATCTATGTACAAGGAACCTTAGATAATTACCTCACTAATTAACAAGGCTTGGAACTTGAATTTGAGTTTTTCTTTCTTTGAAAAAGAGATGAAGCCGAGAGCTTCTTGTTGGAAAGGTGAAGTCAACTTTGTGTTTTGTGTTTTTGATTTGTTTTGCTTGGTTGTTTTGTTTTTGTTTTGATTAATTAACCTTTTAACCATGGTAAAATTTGTGTGGCTTGTAGTCAACCAACAATTCTTTCCCTTTTGGTCATGCTTATGTCATCCTCCTATGTCATCTTCCCACAATTTTCCTCTTCTTGTTGGTGTGATGAAATCATCATCACTAACCTCTTTGATTAACTCCTAATTACTTGGCTAATGATCGCTGATCTGTTATACGGTTCGCTTAACTTTCGTTTTCGTTTATCGTTTGAGGGATCATACCCGGGATCTTATTACTTTGGTTCCCTTAACCTTTCTCAATACATTATATTCCTTTTATGATCCTCTCTTATAATCCTTGAATTTAAATCCTTTTTATCCTGTTACCTTATACTCAATTCTTTCGGTATCTGGTGGATTTTCGGGAAAAATCAAAGTGTTCGAATTTGGATCCTGACGATCTTTACATACACTTATATACCATATAGAGTACTAATAGGATCTCAGAATAACAATAAAAGAACCTCTACAAAGTGTGGTATGAAAAGTTTCCTTATTCCGCATAATCAGCAAAATCACTATTCATAAGGGTTACAAAAAGTCCAAAATTTTAGGGTTATTACAGTCTCCCCTCCTTAAAGGGATTCCGTCCCGGAATCAAATAGAAAACAAATGGGGGTACTTTTCTAGCATTGCTCTCTCTAGCTCCCAAGTTGATTCTTCCACATTATGATTCTGCCATAGCACTCTGACTAGCTTGATCACTTTGTTCCGAAGCACCTGCTCCTTCTTATTCATAATCTTTACTGGTTTCTCCACGTAAGTCAGATCTGGTTGCATATCCACCTGCTCATACTCCACTATGTGTTTGGCATCCCGATGATACTTCCTTAACATTGACACATGGAACACATTATGAACTTGTTGTAGGTTTGGGGGTAAGGCTAGCTCGTAAGCCAACTTCCCAATCCGTCTTAGTATCTCAAAAGGTCCAATGTATCTTAGGCTTAGTTTCCCTTTCTTTCCGAACCTCATTAATCCCTTCCAAGGGGATACTTTTAGCTGTACTAAGTCCCCTACTTCATACTCCTTGTCCTTTCGGGCTAGGTCTGCATATTTCTTCTGGCTGTCTTGGGCTGCTACCAGTCATCCTCTGATGAGATCCACTATATCTTTGGTCCTTTGGACCACTTCGGGTCTAAGCATCTTCCGCTCTCCTACTTTATCCCAGTATAAGGGAGATCGACACCTTCTTCCGTACAAGGCCTCATAAGGCGGCATTCCGATGCTGGCATGAAAGCTATTGTTATAAGAAAACTCGATCAATGGCAAGTGATCATCCCAACTTCCTTTAAAGTCTATTGCACAGACTCTCAACATATCCTCTAGTGTCTGGATGGTCCTTTCACTTTGCCCATCCATTTGGGGATGGTAAGCGGTACTCATGTTTAATTTGGTCCCCGCATATTCCTGAAAGCTCCTCCAAAATCTGGAGTTGAACCTGGGGTCTTGGTCTGAGACAATGGACGCTGGGACTCCATGTCGCGTCACTATTTCCTTAAGGTAAATGTCCACCAGTCTATCGACCGTGTATCTCTCATTGATAGGAATGAAATGAGCTGACTTTTTCAGTCGGTCTATAATCACCCATATGGCATCATGATTGGTTTTCGTCCTTGGTAAGCCGATAACAAAATCCATGGCTATCTGTTCCCATTTCCATTCGAGAATCTCCAGGGGTCTTAAAAGTCCACTGGGTCTCTGGTGCTCTGCCTTTACTCTTTGGCAAGTCAAACATTTGCTTACCCATTCTGCTACGTCCCTCTTCATGTTGGGCCACCAGTAATACTCCTTCAAATCCCTATACATCTTGGTGCTTCCCGGGTGAATGAAATACCTTGAACTATGGCTTTCATCCAAAATCTCGTCTTTAAGCTCTTGAACATTCGGAACCTAAATGCGGTAGGAGTACCTCATTATCCCTTTATCATCTCTCTCAGTATGGATCTCTTCTCCAGTCATTGACTCTCTACCTTCATTCATTACTTTCTCTTGGAACAATCTAATCTTTTCCAATAACTCTGGCTGCATCAAGATCTCAAACAGCTTTTCAGTTCCGGCTCCGGTTACCTTTACTTCTATTTCCATTCTCTCGAAATCCCTTATCAATTCCTCCGAAGTCATTATCATTTTGAGTCTTTCCTTCCTGCTAAGGGCGTCAGCCACCACATTGGCTTTCCCTGGATGATAGAGAATCTCATAATCATAGTCCTTGATTAGTTCTAACCATCTCCTCTGGTGCATGTTGAGCTCTTTCTGCGTAAATATGTACTTGAGGCTCTTATGGTCTTTGAAAATCTCGCACTTCTCTCCATACAAGTAGTGCCTCCAAATTTTTAAGGCAAAAACTATTGCCGCGAGCTCAAGGTTATGAGTAGGATATCTAATCTCGTATTCCTTCAGTTGTCTCGACGCATACGCAATCACCTTATCGTGCTGCATAAGCACACACCCTAATCCTTTGTGCGACGCGTCACTATATATCACAAAATCTCCTTTTCCGTCTGTAAATGCCAACACCGGGGCCGTTACCAACCTTTTCTTTAATTCTTGAAAACTATTCTCGCATTTTTCCGTCCATTCAAACTTCTCTGTCTTACGAGTAAGTCGTGTCAAAGGGGCTGCAATCTTCGCAAAGTCCTGTACAAATCTATGATAGTAGCCGGCCAATCCTATGAAACTCCTTACCTCTGTGGGTGTGGTTGGCCTTTCCCAATTTGAGACCGCCTCTATCTTGGAGGGGTCAACCAATACTCCTTCTTTATTGATCACGTGTCCTAAACACTGTACTTCATTCCGCCAGAATTCACACTTCGAGAATTTGGCAAATAACTGTTCCTCTCTGAGTATTCCTAGAGCTATCCTCAAATGCTCTGCATGTTCTGCCTCGTCCTTGAGTAGATTAAAATATCATCGATAAAAACTATCACACACTTGTCCAAGTACTTCTTGAATACTCTGTTCATTAAATCCATGAAAGCCGCTGGGGCGTTGGTTAATCCAAAGGACATTACCAAGAACTCATAGTGCCCATACCTGGTACGGAACGCGGTCTTGGAAATCTCTTCGGGTTTAATCTTTAGTTGGTGATATCTAGTTCTCAAGTCAATCTTGGAAAAATAAACAGCATCCTTTAGCTGGTCGAACAGATCGTCTATTCTAGGTAACGGGTACCTGTTCTTTATGGTTAGCTTGTTCAATTCTCGGTAGACGATGCACAGCCTCATGCTCCCATCTTTCTTCTTAACAAATAACACTGGTGCTCCCCATGGAGACACACTGGGTCTTATCATACCCTTATCCAAAAGTTCCTACAATTGGGTAGCTAATTCCTTCATTTCTAATGGGGCTAACCTGTAGGGTGCCTTTGAAACTGGCGCCGTCCCTGGGGCCAACTCAATAGTAAATTCAATCATTCTATCGGGTGGTAATCCCGGAAGGTCTTGTGGGAAGACATCTTCAAATTCGTTGACTACCGGAATATCTTGCAAGTTGGGCACCTCTTTCTGGGTGTCCACCACATAGGCTAGGTAAGCCTCGTTTCCTTTTCGTAGCATCTTATTGGCCTGGGCCATGGTCAAAAAATTTTGTGTCTGCCTCTTTCCTCTAAATATGACTTCTTTCTTCCCTGGGATATTCAACTTAACTTTCTTCCCCTTACAGTCTATCTGAGCATCATTGCTAGATAGCCAGTCCATTCCCAAAATTATATCAAACTCCCCTAATTTAAAAGGAATCAGATCATCACTAAAAGATTGTTCCCCTATGCCTAACTCACAGGCGGGGTGAATCTGGTTAACAGAAATACATGGTTGGCTATTTCCACTTGTAAGGGTTCTATCAAGGGTTCAGCCTTAAGTCTTAATTTATGCACAAAGTCCTTTGCTATAAAAGATTTAGTTGCTCCAGAATCAAATAAAACATTTGCACTGACTGAATTTAGAGAAAGGGTACCTGTTATCATATCTGAGTCTTTCATAGCATCTTGGACGTCCTCGCAGTAGGTGGCTTATTAGAAGCAGCTCTGCTTGCTCCTGAAGCTGCTGGTTTGTTCATTGGGCATTCCTTCTTCCAATGACCCGGGCGTCCGCACTGATGACTAGTGGTGGTTGGGCGGTTAATGGGGGTTGGCGAAGTGCACTTGTCCGAATGGTGACCTTCTCGACCACACTTGAAGCAGATTACCGGCTTTCCTTTACACTCCCCAGAATGCATTCTTCCACAAGTGTTACAGGCTGACAATGGGGGTCGAGACTGGTTGGAATAGGACATTCTTGACTTCTGGCCGCTCTGGCTCATATTCACACTTATTGGCCGCTTAAACCCAGTGTTCTTTCCCGGTAGGGACACTGCTCCTCTATTAAATCTAGTTGGGAAGCTCCCTCCTGCGGAACCTCTACCCATGCTCATACTTTTCCTCTTTATTCCCTTCTTCTCTCTTTCCTTCTGCATTTGTTCACTTCCGGCTTCTACAATTGTTGCCTTTTGCACCAGAGTGGCATAATTAGTAAGCTCAAGGATTGCCACCCTATTCTGAATCCATGGTTTCAGTCCCTGCTGAAACCTCCTAACTTTCTTTTCCTCGATGCTCACAAACTCCGGCACAAACCTTGATAACTCAGTGAATTTTGCTTCGTACTCTGCCACAGATAAATTATTCTGCTTTAGCTCCAAGAACTTGAGCTCCATCTGGTTCTCCATAAACCTCGGGAAATATTTTCCCAAAAACAACTGACTGAACCTCTCCCAGGTTATGATAGCATTTGTCTCCATGTTTTTCTTGGCCTCCCACCAGTAGTTGGCCTCTCCTTTCAGAAGGTAGGTAGCAAATACAGTCTTCTGTGCCTCATCGGTACTCAGAATCTCAAAGGATTTCTCCATTTCCTTTAGCCATGCCCTTGCCTCAACTGGGTCGGCTGATCCGTGGAACTCAGGGGGCTTAAGGGACTTGAAAGCCCTGATAGAGTTTGCCACAACATTGTTATTTCCTTGAGGGGGTGGGTTGGGTTAACGTTCCAAGTTCTGCCTTAGTAGTTGCATGAACTGTCCCATGGGATCCATGCCTGGGTTTGGTACTGGTTGCTCAACCTCAGTTTCTCCTTCTTCAGCCTCTATCTCAAATCCTTCAACATCATATGTTTCCTCCTCCTCTTCATACAGGGAGTCATCCTGTTCAACATAATCCTCGTCTTCCTCTTCACCGTGTTCTTGGTTCCTACCGTCCTGGTTATGGCTTCCCTGGTCCTCAGATCCAGGGTTCGCCCTAGTTCCAATCTTTCTTGGCGGCATGATACTGATAATTTTTTTTTTGGAAATTCAACTTTAGGTCACAATCATACATAAAATTGTGTCTTGCACAGTTCTATAATGCGGAGAATGTATCTCGCAATTCTAGTATATTATGACAGTTTTAATAAGAAGTGCAGTAATAACAACGATAAAAACAGTGATCTCGTCACTAAGGAACTGAACTGAAAGGAAACAAATATATACATAATGCGAGAAATACATAGTTTGATCTGGTCAAAAGTACAACAATTCTACAGCCATCTGCCCAAAAGTGATACACAAGAGTCTATCTGTCTAGCCAGAGAAAGGGATGCTATATACAAGTCAACTATCCCGGAAAATTGGCTCTTACTATGGCCTCGACTAACTAGATGACTAGACTACCCCATCACTGAACCTGAATCACACACCGGAGCGGGTCAGCTCCCACACCCTTTCCATCGCACGACAGAAAATGTAGTCAGCCTGCCTCCTAGAGATCCTGCCATGCCTGTCCCCCTGGAGTGATCGGAGTCTCGCATGGGCCGTGAGCTCTATCCCATTCAGCTCCCTCCTCAGGGATCGGGGTATGGTAGCTCTGGCCTCATAAGCTCGGGCACGCAGACCAGCCCTCTCCACCTCCAACTCCCTCCTGACCTCATCCAGCCGGGCCTCAGCAACAACCACTCGAGTCCTCAGCACATCCTGAACATAGCCGTGAGCTAACAAAGACTGCCTATGGGCAGGGTTGAGAGGTGGTGAATCCGGAGCCGCTGGGGGTGCCTCCTCGGTCTGCCTAGGCTCGGGAGTATGGTCTCAGAGCTGTCATCATAGGGTCTCCAAGATAGTGGTGCAGGGGTAGGAGCTCTGACCACCGGGAGTGAGGGTAAAGGGGTACCAGTGTACTCTACCATAGCTCCGACATGCTCCTCAGCCACTAGGACCTCATCCGGGTCCTCCTCATCTGAACTCACAATAACCTCCGTCTCTGACTCCTCTGAGGGGTCCTCCTCCTCCTCCTCCATCTCAGGCTCCTCCTGATCCTCGGCATCTAGCAATGCCTCATCATGCTCACGCTCGAACATCTCTGGGTCCTCTATCTCATGTGCCTACACATTAAACGAGCTAAGTTACTATCATGATACTTATAAGGGTTCCCTTAAGGGTTTTAACTGTCAGTGCTACTTTAAGTAGTCCGACTATGAACTTAGCAAGAGTTCTTATTATCTTTGTGAGTTTACTGTTATATCGTCGCATCATCTCTGAGGTTTATAACGCTTGGCTCTGATATCATTTCTGTAACACCCCCAAATCCGGGGTCGGGGATCCGGGTCGTCACGGTCTTTCTTTCCACAATATCACTTAACTTAATTAATAATAAATAACCTCATGCTGTGACCCCACACTAACATACACCATAACACGTTATAGTCTCAGAGATGAAATTGAAATAAGTACAAGTCCTTGAATCCATAATTTAAAAGTTATTACAACCCAAAATAATTACTTGATAAGTTTACAGTTAATTGCCATTATCTGCCACAAGTTATAATTATACATAATTGATTCCCAAAAGTAGAATGCCTGATCTACAAATAGATCTACCTCTGCAGCTATAGCAGCTACGTTATCAACGGGAAGACGCGGGACGCTTCCCACGCACTTGTGCTGGGTCTGCTTGAGTCTGGCCATCTTTCCTAACTATTGTTGTGTGATGAAGAAATGAAGCAAGAGTGAGCATTACAGCTCGGAAGATAATATATAGTGTAAATAATAATGCAAGTATCTAAATGGATAACTTACTAGCACCCTTTATCAAGTGTAAGGTAATTACTTAGTGGATATAAGCTTAAAGGAAGATGAAGTTACCAATTACTTCACTATACTTATACCATTTTAGAAAACTACTTGAACTACCACTGTTCAAAGTATAATAGGTTTCAAAAGTTCATCCCATAGATGAGACCACAAGTTAAGACTTTAATAGATTCAATCTTTGAAATATTATTGAATGAAATGAAGTTACGAGATACTTTATTTAGTCCTGATATATATATCCACATATATATCTCTTATACATTTCCTGGAAACCTCTGTTATGTAAAGTATGAACAGAGTTTGTAATATCCAATGAATTTTGGAAAGAAAAGAATTTTGGCATAAACCCGATATCTTGCTGATCAGGCAAAGATACCAATAAGTAACCTTTTCTACTAGTAGATGGATGAATCCCCCCACCGGTCATCACCCTGCCTCATTAGGACCTTGCGCTGGACCGCCACCCGGCCTCTTACGCGTTGATGGACTGCCACCCAACCACTTACACTTTGATAGACCGTACCCCGGCCTGTCGCTTATGCCGACTCAATTAGATGGACTTACTTCCCGAACGTTGGGTAAGTAATCAATTCATTTATCAGCACAGCAACCTTGTTGCGAATATAAAATACACCACAGAGCCGGATCCCTTAGATTTTGAGCGAGTATTTAAATCCCCTTCGAAAGGAGGATCTTAAATATAAAAATGAGTTTTGGGATCCACCCTAGCTTTTAAAAATCATTTTGAAGACTCGAAAACATTTTTAAGAATGTTTGGAGTAATGCTGATTTAATAAAATAAATCAGTCCCAATATATTATAAAATATCTGAATATTATTATTTAAATAATATTCCCATAAAGAATAATCTTTATAAAAATAATTGAAGTAGAAGTTTTAAAACTCATACTTGAAATGAATATTAAATAACCAAAGATATACTTATACGAAAGTACGATCTTTATTTGAATAATCGAAAATAAGTTTGATTATCGAAACATTATTCTTTAATAAAATAAAGAATATTATTTAGTAAATAAGTGGAGTCGTAAGTCCTCGAATGAATATTCAAAATAATATTCATTAAATAGAATAAACAGAGTCATAAGTTCTCGAATGAATATTCAAGATAATATTCCTTAAATAAAATAAACTGAGTCATAAGTCCTCGAATAAATATTCAAAGTAATATTCATTAAATAAAATAAAGTTATCGAATAAACCTTATTCGATTAATAGTTTTGAAAACTATATCTATATATATAAATATATATAATATACTTGGGAACATCGACTCCCGGTTTTAGAAAATGTTCGCCTTTGGGTCTCCTATATTAAGGGTATACGCAACTACTGCTTATCTCTAGCATAGGTATTATGCAATTATAAGCATTGGAATCAACAGATAGATATCAAGATTACGAAACGGACATGCATATAAACCATATCAGCATGCTCCAATATATCACAAGATTTGCTAATTAACCATCATGCATCTATCATAAGATAATGCATATACATGTATACATCACAACAACTGTATAACGGGTAGGAAACTTGCCTGAGCGACTGGGGGGGATAAAAGGCTTGGGACGAGTCTGGTAACCTATAAACAACATATAAGTTGGAATTAAACCAAAGTCGCATAAGAATCTATACTTTAACAAATTAGACCCTAACGTTCGCTTTCGCGCTTAACGATTCACTTAAGTCGCTCGAGTACCCTCACTCCACCATTTTTAATAAATTAACCATTAGGAATTTTAAGGCGATTCTTTCGCGAGTACCCTACCAACTGTCTAACCCACTTTAAATAATTGTTTCATAATCCAATTAGTCATTTAAGGGCCTTAACCAATGTTTCAAAATAAGGCGAGGGGTAATGGTTCGGTCGCGAAACGCCGTTACTTAAAACGGTCGTTTCTCCTAAACCGTACATCGGATTCAAGCAAACCACATATCAAAACGAAGCTCGTAACATGATATATCTAATCATGGCAATGGTCAAAACCTAACAGTGAGTTCACGGCTCCTGATGTTAAGAACAAAAATAGTCTAAAGTAAATCGGGCATTACGACGGCTATGTTTACGCGATTACCAAATTTTATACTACTCCAAATCAATCCACAATCATTATTACAACCAAAATCCATCCATACACTACTACAACAGCCCCAACATCTCAAGATTTCTAATTTATACTACTTCTCAATCATGAACTAAGAGCTTACTTAAGTTCATTAACTAATAATCAAGATTTACCACTCCAAAAACATCACAAAACCAACCAATCTCTAAATACACAATAATCATGCCTCTCATGAACTATACTACTTATAACAAGCTCTTAACATTCAATAATAATGCTAGGTTAAGAGATTATACCTTCCTTGAGAGTAGGAGTAACTAATGAGCATGAAACAACCTTGGAAAATCCTTACTAAAGCTTTATCTAAACAAAAACACAAGATCAAACTTTCAAGTTCTTGAAAAACACTATTCACTCTCTTCTTCCATGAATTATTGGAAGAGATTGTGAAGGAATTTAAAGCTTAGATTCATAGGATATCTATATCTATGTACAAGGAACCTTAGATAATTACCTCACTAATTAACAAGGCTTGGAACTTGAATTAGAGTTTTTCTTTCTTTGAAAAATAGATGAAGCCGAGAGCTTCTTGTTGGAAAGGTGAAGTCAACTTTGTGTTTTGTGTTTTTGATTTGTTTTGCTTGGTTGTTTTGTTTTTGTTTTGATTAATTAACCTTTTAACCATGGTAAAATTTGTGTGGCTTGTAATCAACCAACAATTCATTCCCTTTTGGTCATGCTTATGTCATCCTCCTATGTCATCTTCCCACAATTGTCCTCTTCTTGTTGGTGTGATGACATCATCATCACTAACCTCTTTGATTAACTCCTAATTACTTGGCTAATGATCGCTGATCTGTTATACGGTTCGCTTAACTTTCGTTTTCGTTTATCGTTTGAGGGATCATACCTGGGATCTTATTACTTGGGTTCCCTTAACCTTTCTCAATACATTATATTCCTTTTATGATCCTCTCTTATAATCCTTGAATTTAAATCCTTTTTATCCTGTTACCTTATACTCAATTCTTTCCGTATCTGGTGGATTTTCGGGAAAAATCAAAGTGTTCAAATTTGGATTCTGACGATCTTTACATACACTTATATAACATATAGAGTACTAATAGGATCTCAGAATAACAATAAAAGAACCTCTACAAAGTGTGGTATGAAAAGTTTCCTTATTCTGCATAATCAGCAAAATCACTATTCATAAGGGTTACAAAAAGTCCAAAATTTTGGGGTTATTACATTAAGAGTTGAAAACAAGAACGACACACTAACTTTATTACAAACCAGTTTAAAAACCATCTGTCTCAAGAACTCTCTTTATTACAAAACTTTATTCTATCTACATTCTCAACACAACTTTTATTCAAATCAACATTCCTACTTATCCTGTTACGCCTGATTTGGTAACTCAAAGCTCTCTTCTGGGATATGGATGAACACCCTTGATATAAGAGGGTCCCGCTGCTTGACTCGCTTCTTGACTATGTGGGTTCTGATGGGTTTCATTCTCTACCTTAACTGTAAAATAATAGGAATAACAATAAAAGGGGATGAGCCAAAATTACTCAACAAGCCTGCAACAATATTTATAGTATAAAGAAAGAAGAATAAATGAATTGATAAGCTGCTAGTTTGAACAACCATCTATTTCTGTATAGAATAATAATTTGCCATTGCTGGCGAGTGCCAAATGAACAAGACTGGAAACAAGAACTAACTATGCACTATAACCTGCTGATCAGTCAGGATACAGTAGAAGGGTTTTTAGCATATAAATGCAACGAAAACTTAAATTTAAATCTTAAAAAAAAACTGAAACCCTCCGCAGGATCCATGCGAAAAATAATATTTAATTCGTAGTTCAATATGTTTACCTTAAGAAGCTTTACGTTAATGGAAAGATGGGGGTCTTTAATAGCGATCCAAGAACGATGAACAGAAATCCCTAGCAGCTGCTCCTCAAGTGTGAAGCACTCCACCGGTATCCACCAAGAGTACAATGTGATGGAGGAGGAAGAGCTTGAGAGAATTAGTTGTCTCCCTCTTGTTCTACTTTAGAATTAAGGTTAATTATTTGGGTTGAGGCAAATAGGGTTTATAATAGTATATTTATAGGCAAAATTTTCAGCTGAAAATTTTTCATAAAATATTATTATTATTAACCCTTTAATTGATTATTCTTATTAACCAATTAACTAATAATTAAAACACATTTTAATCATTAATCCCTTTTCTAACCACTTTAGAAAAATAATTCTCTCACTTGATTTAATTTCCAAAATTAAATTCTTAATTAATAATATTAAAAATTAATTAAATCTCATTTAATCAATTATTAAATCTGCTAATTAATTATTTATTTCAAAAATAAATAATTACCAGCCATTATTAATTAATTCCTCCACCATTAAATCATTCTCTTTTATGGTGTGACCCTGTAGGTTCAATATTAAGCCGGTAGTAAAAATAAATAATAATAAAACTATTTTATAATTATTTATATAAATTCTCTAATTCATTAAATATTATTAATAAATAAATTAATCATATTTATTTTACATCGTGAGGGATACTTCTCAGCATATCGCGACTATCCGGATAATACGAATTCACTGCTTAGAATACCAAAAA
This sequence comes from Apium graveolens, assembly GCF_009905375.1. Lineage (NCBI taxonomy): Eukaryota > Viridiplantae > Streptophyta > Magnoliopsida > Apiales > Apiaceae > Apium > Apium graveolens. The sequence goes on along the minus strand of NC_133655.1, from coordinate 138,949,378 downwards.
CCTATTCAGTGAGTAGTTACCGTACAATCAATTCCTTCTACCCTGCAATGTCACGATTAAATACAAGGCATGGAACTTTTGTCAAGCCTATCTTATTTAATCATTTGCTTTCCCATTCACTATGCTTAGTTCTATTTAATGTAAATTAGAAACTCCTTTCTAATTTTATTCACTCTGGCCAGAGATTCCTGAACTAGCATAAGTGGATCAGCATTGAACATTCTCTTCCTTCACTGGAAGGGGTAGATCCTTTATTGATCATACACTATCTTCGTGTACAAATTCCTATACCCAGTAGAGCCCTTATAATTGTCCCTGGAGACTAAGAACTAAACCAAAGTATAGTTCAGTGTACACAAGATGACTATGATGACCTCAAGTCTAAGGATACTTGTACAACTATCACTATGTGAACAACTGCTGACACGTGAGTGAACTCCATCAGTTGTTCAGTTGTGTGAGTCATGTTCAGTGAACTTATTCTATAATAAGCACCTACATACTAGCTATAGTGTCACCACACAAATGTCTATGAGAACAGACATCCTTCATAATGAAGCAAGCATAGTATGTACCGATCTTTGCGGATTACTAATTACCAGTTAGTAATCCTACGACCAGGAAATATTTAAGTGTAGAGTTATCATCTTTTAGGTCTCATTATTATGATCTCATCATAATCCATAAAAAGCTTTACTCTAAACTATGGTATATCTTATTTAAACACTTAAATAGATAAAGCCCGCAATAAAACCAAAACAAGTCTTTTATTAATATCAATGAAATTAAAACAGATTACATAAAAGTTATTCCTAAATCATCATACATGATTGGACTTAGGACACATCTCTTTCAACAGTGCGGATCTATACCCAACTACATAGACCCGACCAACATAAAGACTAATCAGGCAACTACGGCCTATTAATTAATGGTCTGGGTAAAACCCAGCCCGTATCATAACTATCCAGTCCAAAGCTTAGCATCTGGAATAATCGGAATGTTGTTGATGTATCCCAACATCAGGATATATCAGAGTATATATAACAAGGGTAAAAGTATTAGAATAAGAATAGGGGATTCAATAAATTGAGAGAAATCAAGAATGGAAATGAAATAGAAACAAGAATCAATAATTGTGTAACAATGTATATGAACAAGAATTATCAAAGTGTAACTGATATGGAAAATGGGGTATAATTCACTATTCTGAATTTAGAATAGGGGAAAAACTTGCCTTGCGCGTACTTAACCTGGTTCTACTCACCGCCTTTGGTCTCCTGCTTGATCGACCTTGCTGATACTGAATCAATCATAGAAGATAGTCGTTTAGATAACTTACTACATACGCGTATCTCGAATTGATACTACGCAACCCTATCAATCTACCCATGCGTTTATATCTGACTCGCATATATACACATATAATTATATAGCACGTAAGGTTCACATAATCACGTAAAGTACATAGCACATAAACACATAATTGATTTTTGGACTTATAAATATTTTTAGAATCGATACCAGACTCTTACCTATATTAACTAATCCTATTTGATTTTATTATAATTTTTCAGGATTTATTTGACTCAATTCTACTTCTATTAGGGCATATACACAATTAACTAACAAAAGACAACTCTCTATCGGAAGAAATTATGACCTACAATTATTTTTATTGGATTCGTTTCATTTTTTTGAGTCTAGGGGTCTTCGTTTCACTCAAAACGGACTAACGGTTTAATTATTATGAATTAAACAAGATTTAATTCATTAATAATTAATTATAAATAATTAATTATAATTAAATAATCCTTAAATATATTTTTAAATAATTATTTAATAATTATTGTATTTTAAAATAATTAATCCCTAATTATTAGGATTAATTATAATTTATTACAATTATTTATAAATTATTATCACTTACTCGATTAGATCGATTATTTACAAATAATCAATCAATACAATTAACTGATACGCTATTTATCGAATAAATAATTACTACTCGAATAATAATCTAACTCAACGAGCAACTACTCCTACAAATACGAGCTACTTGCGATCCTCGTATAACTATCGAACTATTATTATTATTATATCTTATACGATTAATTAATTAATTATTTATCTGTATTTAATTATTCGATACAAATAATCATTACGACACTTTTCGAATAAATTAGTTATCGTTTGAATACTAATTCAACTTATCGAAACACTACTCGTATAAATACGAGTTACTCGCAATGTTCAACTAATTAATGAATTATTATTCATATTATTCGATTATTTTTAATCCTTATTTATTAATTAATTACCTAATTATTAATTAATTACCTAATTATTAATTAATTAAATAACTAATAAATAATTAGATAAGTAATTAAATAATTCAATAAATAAATAATTTCAAATTTTCTAAATTAATAAAATAATATATGAATTATTATTAAAAATTTCAGAATTTAAATTAGATTTTTAGAATTTACAAAACTAATTTCTGATTTTATAAAATAGAAATAATTAATAGAAATATCAGAAACAGTTTTCAGGAAATGTTTTCAGAGTTTTGAAGATTATACCCGGGTCGTACACCGGGTCGACCTCGGGTTGATGAAGAACAGGTCGGCTGCCTGGACGGAACCCGACGCCGGCAGGAAAACTCCAGCCAAAACTCGATGGTTTCAACTCGTTCAAGCTGCAACACTGTCCTTTCTCCTTCCACTGTACAGCCATCCTCCCCATCGCAACCGACGATCACTCCATCACGTTCTCCGGCCAAAATCCGATCTTTTCCGATGAACTTCATCGGAGAATCGCTTCTTACTCAATCGTGAACCAAAATTCACAAAATATATACCAAATCAAAGCTACAGTTCTTTACAATTAATCTCAATCATCACAATATATCAATAACATCTGAAAATTAAGAAAATCGAACTCAAAATTTACTAAAACCTATGAACTCGGGAATCATCTTCCCGGGGTTATACGATCAAATTATATATATGAAATCACTCCTAAACTCGAGATAAAGCTATCTAAATCAACCAAAATATCAAACGATTCCTAAATCATGAACCCCTAATTTCGAGTATCAACCCTAAAAATCTAATTGAAAATCAAATCAACAAAACACAAAATTAATGGTATCAATAGAAAGTAGAGATCAAGAGGATCGTTTTGGTTACTCACATGATCAAAACGGGTAACAGAATCACTATGAAATCTGCAGTTGAATTCTCTGATTGTTCTTCACCAACACTAATTATTTCTTGATTTTCTGATTTTTTTTTATAATAATTACTAATTAATTAACCATAATTCAGCTATTTATATTTATGAAAATAATACCCCTAAATAAAATTAAGGGTCTAATTACACATCTAATAAAAATATTTGGCCCCAATATTTATAATTTTTGGGTATTAATATTGAATTTTTAAATATCCAATAAATACAAAATAAATGTCAAAAATTCCCAAAAAATATTAATATTACAAAAATGCAAAGAAAATGATGTATGATAATTTCATGATCATATAAAAATAAAAATGTGATTTTTGTGGGGTTTTTGGTACCCGAATGGGTCCGGAAAAGTCATTTTTCGCGAAAAAGTTAAATTTTTAAAACGTCTAGGGGTTCAGAATAGCGATATGGTATATGTTGTTTTTGGTAAAATAGGACCAATAATTTTGTTTGAAATATGGGCTTTTAAAACACTGTTTGAGCTGTACGGGGTTTAATATAAAACATATAACTTACGATAAAACACTCAATAAATATCCAAAACACGTTCGGATCAAAACAGACAACACGTAGCATATAGAAATTAGGGTTTAATGATTCAATACATTTAATCACATAATAATACACATAATTTATCTTTATTATAATATAATACAAGCGTAATTTCTCGGTCGTTACATTCTCCCCCCCTTAACAGGATTCTGTCCTCAGAATCACACTATGTAAATAACTGAGGATACTTCTCTAACATATCACTCTCGAGCTCCCAGGTTGATTCCTCAACCACTGGGTTTCTCCACAAAACTCTCACTAATGGTACAGACTTATTTCTTAAGACCCTCTCTTGTCGATCTAGAATTCTTATCGGCTGCTCTATATACGATAAATCTGCTTGAAGTTCTATTGGCTCATATTCTATTACATGTCTTGTATTAGGGTTATACTTCTTAAGCATAAATACATGAAATACGTTATAAATATGCTGCATATGGGGTGGTAAATCTAACTCGTACGCAACCTTTCCGACTTTCTTCAAAATTTCAAATGGTCCGACGTAGCGAGGTTTCAATTTGCCTTTGTTGCCAAACCTAGTTAATCCCTTCCATGGTGATACCTTTAGCAGTACATATTCCCCTTCCTGATAGTCTACATCTTTTCTAGATTGATCTGCATATTTACACTGTCGATTCTGCGCTGCTCCAAGTCCCTTTCGGATAAGTTTTACTTTTTCCTTGGTCTGCTGAATCAGTTCTGGACCTAAAATCTTGCGTTCTCCAACTTCATCCCAACATGTAGGTGATCTGCATTTTCGCCCATATAAAGCTTCATAAGGTGGCATCCCGATACTTGCTTGATAGCTGTTATTGTAAAAAAATATAACTAGCGGTAAGTGCTCGTCCCAATTACCTTCAAAGTCTATTGCACATACACGTAGCATATCTTCGATTGTTTGGATTATCCTTTCACTTTGCCCGTCCATTTGTGGATGATAAGTAGTACTCATGTTTAACTTGGTTCCTAGACATTCTTGGAATTGTCTCCAAAATCTTGAATTAAAACGGGGATCTCGATCCGATACAATAGATACGGGTACTCCATGACGCATTATGATTTCCTTGAGATATAAGTGCACTAACTTGTCCAGTGAAAACCTTTCGTTGATCGGAAGGAAATGTGTTGACTTCGTTAATCGATCAATGATAACCAAAATTGCATCATGATTTGCTTTCATCCTTGGAAGTCCCACTACAAAATCCATGGCTAAGTGCTCCCATTTCCATTCTGGAATATCTAATGGTTGTAGTAGTCCACTTGGGCGTTGATGTTCAGCTTTCACTCTTTGGCACATATAACACTTGCTGACCCATTCCGCTATTTCTTTCTTCATATTTGGCCACCAAAAGTTTTCATTAAGGTCTCTGTACATCTTTGTGCTTCCGGGATGAATTGAATATCTTGAACTATGAGCGTCTTGTAAAATTTCCGCTTTTAATTCCGGTACGTTAGGTATCCAGATCCTCGAAGCAACTCGAAAAATTCCTTTGGCATCCTTCTGACTGGTAATCTCTTCTCCTGTCAAATTGTCAATTTCCTGATTCATTACTTCTTCTTGACACCTTCTTATTTTCTCCAATAATTCCGGCTGAAAAGTCATAGCGTAAATCATTTTAGTAGAGCTTTCTGGAACACGAACTTTAATTTACAGCTTATCAAATTCCTTGATTAAGTTTTCTGAAGATGTTAACAGATTAAATCGTTCCTTTCGACTTAACGCGTCTGCTACTACATTGGCCTTGCCTGGATGATAATTGATTAAAATGTCATAATCCTTAATTAACTCTAGCCAACGTCGTCGTCGCATGTTAAGTTCCTTCTGTATGAAAATATACTTCAAGCTTTTATGATCCGCGTAAATCTCACATCTTTCGCCGTATAGATAGTTTTTCCAGAGTTTTAGTGCGAATACGATTGCTGCTAGTTCGAGATCGTGCGTCGGATATTTCTGTTCATACGGATTTAGCTGTCTGGAAGCGTATGCGATCACGTTGCCATGCTGTATCAGAACACATACAAGTCCTCGATATGAAGCATCATTGTTTATGATAAAGTCTCCTTGATCATCAGGTAAAACAAGTACAGGTGCGGTTACTAATCGATTCTTCAACTCTTGGAAACTTGCTTCGCATTTCTCGTTCCATTCGAACTTTTCATTCTTTCGTGTCAACTTCGTCAATGATGTGGCTATCTTTGCAAAATCTTTAACGAATCTTCTGTAGTAACCGGCTAATCCCAAGAAACTTTGAACTTCCGTTGGCGTCTTTGGTCTTTCCCAATTTAAAATAGCTTCAATCTTCGCTGGATCCACTTGAATTCCTTCAATACTAATGATGTGTCCTAAAAATTACATTTCCTTCAACCAAAATTAACATTTCAAAAATTTTGCATATAGCTGCTCCTTTCGTTACGTCTCCAATGTCGTTCTTAAGTGTGCTGCATGTTCTTCTTCCGTCTTTGAATAAATCAAGATGTCATCAATAAATACAATGATAAACTTATCCAGGTACTTCTTGAATACTCGATTCATCAAATCCATAAATGCTGCAGGTGCATTCGTCAGTCCAAAAGCCATCACGAAAAATTCATAATGTCTATACCTTGTTCTGAACGCAGTCTTTGGAATATCTTCTGCCTTAATCTTTAACTGATGATAACCTGATCGTAAGTCGATTTTCGAAAACCATGCTGCTCCTTTCAGTTGATCAAATAAGTCATCAATGCGAGGCAAAGGATATTTATTCTTGATAGTTAACTTGTTCAGCTCAAGATAATCAATACATAGTCGCATGTCACCGTCCTTCTTTTTCACGAACAAAACTGGTGCGCCCCATGGGGATACACTTGGCCTTATAATTCCTTTGTCGAGAAGTTCTTGCAATTACTTTGCTAATTCCTTCATTTCAACAGGTGCCATTCGATATAGAGCTTTCGAAATTGGTTCAGTCCATGGTGCCAAATCAATAGTGAACTCGATTTCTCGATTCGGTGGTAGTCCTGGAAGTTCATCTGGAAAGACGTCGGAAAACTCACAAACTACAGGAATATCTTCAATCTTCCGGCTTTCTTTGTCGGTATCCAACACATAAGCTAAGTAAGCTTGACATCCTTGACGTATCAATCATTTCATCTGCATCATTGTTAAGAATCTCTGCTTTTGTTTCTTACCTTTAAATATTACCGTTGTATTTTCTTCAGTCTGCAATTTCACTTTCTTATTTGCACAATCAATCTGAGCATTATTACTAGCTAGCCAATCCATTCCTAAAATAACATCAAACTCTCCTAACCTGAAAGGTATCAAGTCAACTGAGAAATGACATCTCCCTATCTCAATATCACAATCTGGACATACTCGATCTACCATAACCTGATCATCATTTGCTAATTTTATGACTAGCACTTCATCTAACCACTGAACCTCACAATCTATCGTAGAGATAAAACTTTCAGAAATAAAAGATCTAGTAGCTCCCGAATCAATCAATACTTGAGCATTTACGGAATTCACAGAGAGCGTACCTGCAACCACATTCGGACTCTGTACAGTTTCCTTCATTGACATGTTAAAAGTCCTTGCCTTGGGCTGATGGTGTGGTGGTAATGGAGGCGGAGGTAATGTTAAAACCCTTGGAATGCTAGCGGCCATTACAACTCCTCTGCAGTCCTTGGCGATATGCCCTTTTCTTCCACACTGGAAACAAGTGATCTCTGTCTTTCCCATCGGACATTCTCCAGAATAGTGTCCCTTTTGCTTACACTTGAAACATGTGACATTTGGCTTGTTGCAAATCCCAGTATGCTTCTTACCACAAGTTCTGCAATCAGGTATAAAAGGTCGAATAAGTTTCTGCTGATTCGGGGCTGGAAGTCGATTACCCGTCTTCTAGTTGACCTGTTCTGGTCTCCTGGAATTCACTTTTCCCCGGGCTTGAAATCCCGGCCTTCTGTTAAAACGGTTCTGGGAATTTCCTGGTCCCTTCTCTTTCTGAGCTGCTTCACTTTCACCTTCAATGATCATGGCGTTCTGAACAACAGCCGTATAAGTCGTCAGCTCAAATACGGCTACCCTGCTACGAATCCATGGCTTCAGTCCCTGCTGGAATCTCTTGGCCCACTTTTCATCCGTATCCACTTGCTCAGGAACAAATCTGGCCAATTCAGTGAACTTGGTCTCATAATCCGTGACCGATAAGTTATATTGCTTCAGTTCCAGGAACTTGATCTCCATCTGATTCTTCATGAAGTGAGGAAAATATTTCTTCAGGAAAAGATCAGTGAATCTATCCCAGGTCACCACATCTTCTCCTTCCAAAGCTTTCTTCGATTCCCACCAGTAATTAGCTTCGCCTTTCAGAAAGTAGCTGGCAAAATCCGTCTTCTGTTCTTCCTCAACTTTAACCAATGTAAAAGTCTTTTCTATCTCCTTCAGCCAAGCTCTCGCCCTTGTAGGATCTGTGGAACCGTCAAATTCTGGTGGCTTTACCGACTAAAATTGTTTGAAAGTAACAGCAGGTGCTGCTAATGGTACTTGATGTTCTGTATGAGCGGCTTGCTGTAGCATTTGTTGTTGAAACTGCTGATGTTGCTGCTGTATCTGTTGCTACATCATCAGCATCTGCTATTGCATAAGATGGAACATCTGATCCATCTGATTATTATCGTTTTGGCCCTCGGTATTTCCGTTAGACGAGTCAGGTCATGCTTTTCTTTTGGGTGCCATATTTATGATAATAAAACAATGGGTTCTTTTAATAACAATTTACTAGCCAGGTGTTATGGAATATAAACAGTCTTTATAATATTAAAACAGCGTTGAAACAGTTGATATGGGGAAATAAAACAATTTATTAAATATCCAAATGAATGAATAAAAATAGTGCGATGTTTAAATAAATCCTTTTTTAAAATAATTTAAAAATTTTGAAAACGTAAAGGGTACAACATGATTGTAAATAAACAACATTTTAAAATATGCAACGGTAAAATAGTGAAATAAATGTAAATACTTAAATGACTGGAAAAATAAAATAAAGAAAATGTGAAAAGGTTCATCTTATATATATATAGGTAGGACACCAGCTGCATGTGTCAATGCTTGATATAAAAGTCTATAATATGTCAGTCGTACTGCTACCGCTATCCGTCAAAACTAGTAACTACCCTCATACAAACTAGTCATACAATACTACGCTGCCTCTATCTACAGATAATATACAAGATACAACACTCCGTTGTCTGCTGAAATCAGAATCCCGGTGGCACATGGCTCAGTTCCTCTTGCAAAGCCTCTAACACTGCCTCTGTAAGTCTCATCGCCCTGCGATATGCTGCCTCTGTACTAATATCATGCTGCCTCAAGTCAGTAAGCTCCTGAGAACCAGCTCTGTGGATCTGGCGTAGTCTCTCTCTCTCAAGATGTAGTCTGGGTGAAGTGCTCGAACTGGATCGTCCTCTTTTTTCTCAAACAACCCAAGGATCTCTCTACACTGATCCTTCCATCTGACCCTCTCCTCTCTCTCTGACTGGTACCACTGATATGTAACCGTGTGATGCTCACGAAGATCTGTGCAGGAACCTGGAGAAGGCAATGGTAATGGTTGATCTACCACTACCTCGTCCATAAACTCTGGCTGCGGGAACTGATATACTTCGGCACAGGGGCATAGACAGCTAGCGTTGTAGGAAACAAAACAGGCTGCGCCATGGGTGCATATACAGGTGGCTCTAACTCTGGCTCCATATGTGGAATCTTTGGAATCTCAAACTGTGGCATAGGAACCTGTGGCTCTAAGTCCTCCCACTGTGGAATGTCAACCATATCATGAACATCAAATATTGGAAACTCCAAAGATGGAAAGTCAGGTATCTCCAGCTCAAAATAAGGGAAATAATTAACAAAGTCTGGTACCTCTGGTAGAGAGGGTATCTCTGGTTCTAGTCCAGGTGGCAATGGTGGAGGTGGTGGTAATGGAGGAAAAATCTGCACTGATGCTGGGGCTAGTACTGGTGCTGCTACTGGGTCTGACTTAGTCCGCTCCGTAGATGAAGACGAAGAAGCCATCTAACATACACCATAACAATAACACAAGAACAATCAAATCACAATCCTAGATCTCGTAATTCCTAATCACATAAAAAAACAACCCTAACATTCTTACTTCTATCCTATATGATCTTCCTATCTTATCTTAACCCTAATGTTCTTGTTTCAAGGGTCAAAACCTATGCTCTGATGCCAACTATAACACCCTCCAAATCTGGGGTATAGATTTGGGGCATTATTAACATTAACTACAAACTAAACCTGCACAAGCAGAATATAAATATAATAATTACCCCGAACTACTGCTACTCAGGATCTTTTAAGGTTAAGAGTTGAAAACAAGAATGACACACTTACTTTATTACAAACCAGTTTAAAAACCATTTGTCTCAAGAACTCTCTTTATTACAAAACTTTATTCTATCTACATTCTCAGCACACAACTTTTATTCAAACCAACATTCCTACTTATCCTGTTACACCTGATCTGGTAACATAAAGCTCTCTTCTAGGATAGGGATGAACACTCTTGGAATAAGAGGGTCCCGCTGCTTGACTCGCTTCTTGACTATGCGGGTTCTGATGGGTTTCATTCTCTACCTTAACTGTTAAATAATAGGAATAACAATAAAAGGGGATGAGCCAAAATTGCTCAACAATCCTGCAACAATATTTATAGTATAAAGAAAGAAGAATAAATGAATCGATAAGCTGCTGGTTTGAACAACCATCTATTTCTGTATAGAATAATAATTTGTCATTGCTGGCGAGTGTCAAATGAACAAGACTAGAAACAAGAACTAACTATGCACTATAACCTGCTGATCAGTCAGGATACAGTGCGGATCTGTACCCAACTGCATAGACCCGACCAACATAAGGAGTACTCAGGCAACTACGGCCTATTAATTAATGGTCTGGGTAAAACCCAGCCCGTATCGTAACTATCCAGTCCAAAGCTTAGCATCCGGAACAATCGGAATGTTGTTGATGTATCCCTACATCAGGATATTAGAGTATATGTAACAAGGGTAAAAGTATTGGAATATGAATAGGGGATTCAATAAATTGAGAGAAATCAAGAATCGAACTGAAATAGAAATAAGAATCAATAATTGTGTAATAGTGTATATCAACAAGAATTATCAAAGTGTAACTGATATGGAAAATGGGGTATAATTCACTATTCTGAATTTAGAATAGGGGAAAAACTTGCCTTGCGCGTACTTAACCTGGTTCAACTCACCGTCTTCGGTCTCCTGCTTGATCGACCTTGCTGATACTGAATCAATCATAGAAGATAGTCATTTAGATAACTTACTATATACGCGTATCTCGAATTGATACTACGCAACCCTATCAATCTACCCATGCGTTTATATCTGACTCGCATATATACACATATAATTATATAGCACGTAAGGTTCACATAATCACGTAAAGCACATAGCACATAAAGCACATAATTGATTTTTGGACTTATAAATATTTTTAGAATCGATACCAGACTCGTACCTGTATTAACTAACCCTATTTGATTTTATTATAATTTTTCAGGATTTATTTGACTCAATTCTACCTCTATTAGGGCATATACACAATTAACTAACACAAGACAACTCTCTTTCGGAAGAAATTATGACCTACAATTATTTTTATTGGATTCGTTTCATTTTTCTGAGTCTAGGGGTCTTCGTTTCACTCAAAACGGACTAACGGTTTAATTATTATGAATTAAACAAGATTTAATTAATTAATAATTAAATTTAAATAATTAATTATAATTAAATAATCCTTAATTATATTTTTAAGTAATTAATTAATAATTATTGCATTTTAAAATAATTAATCCCTAATTATTAGGATTAATTATAATTTATTACAATAATTTACAAATTATTATCACTTACTCGATTAGATCAATTATTTATAAATAATCAATAAATACAGTTAACTGATACGCTATTTATCGAATAAATAATTATTACTCGAATCATAATCTAACTCAATGAGCAACTACTCGTATAAATACGAGCTACTCGCGATCCTCGTTTAACTATCGAACTATTATTATTATTATTATATCTTATACGATTAATTAATTAATTAATTATCTGTATTTAATTATTTGATACAAATAATCATTACGACACTCTTCGAATAAATTAGTTATCGTTCGAATACTAATTCAACTTAACGAAACACTACTCGTATAAATACGAGTTACTCGCAATGTTCAACTAATTAACGAATTATTATTCATATTATTCGATTATTTTTAATCCTTATTTATTAATTAATTACCTAATTATTAATTAATTACCTAACTATTAATTAATTAAATAACTAATACATAATTAGATATATAATTAAATAATTTATTAAATAACTAATTTCGAATTTTCTAAATTAATAAAATAATTTAGGAATTATTATTAAAAAAAATTAGAATTTTAATTAGATTTTTAGAATTTACAAAACTAATTTCTGATTTTATAAAATAGAAATATCAGAAACAGTTTTCAGGAAATGTTTTCATGGTTTTGAAGATCAAACCCGGGTCGTACACCAGGTCGAAACCGGGTCGACCTCGGGTTGACGAAGAACAGGCCGGCTGCCTGGACGGAACCCGATGCCGGTGGGAAAACTCCGGCAAGCCAAAAACCCAGCCAAAACCCGATGGTTTCGACTCGTTCAAGCTGCAACACCGTTCCTTTTTCCTTCCACCGTACAACCACCCTCCCCATCGCAATCGATGACCACTCCATCACGTTCTCCGGCTAAAACCCTATCTTTTCCGATGAACTTCATCGGAGAATCGCTTCTTACTCAATCGTGAACCAAAATTCACAAAATATATACCAAATCAAAGCTACAGTTCTCTACAATTAATCTCAATCATCACAATACATCAACAACATCTGAAAATTAAGAAAATCGAACTCAAAATTTACTAAAACCTATGAACTCGGGAATCATCTTCCCGGGGTTATACGATCAAATTATATATATGAAATCACTCCTAAACTCGAGATAAAGCTATCTGAATCAACCAAAACATCAAACGATTCTTAAATCATGAACCCCTAATTTCGAGTATCAACCCTAAAAATCGAATTGAAAATCAAATCAATAAAACACAAAATTAATGTTATGAATAGAAAGTAGAGATCAAGAGGATCATTTTGGTTACTCACATGATCAAAATGAGTAACAGAATCACTATGAAATCTGCAGTTGAATTCTCTGATTGTTCTTCACCAACACTAATTATTTCTTGATTTTCTGATTTTTTATAATAATTAACTAATTAATTAACCATAATTCTGCTATTTATATTTATGAAAATAATACCCCTAAATAAAATTAAGGGTCTAATTACACATCTAATAAAAAATATTTGGCCCCAATTTTTATAATTTTTGGGTATTAATAATGATTTTTTAAATATCCATTAAATACAAAATAAATATCAAAAATTCCCAAAAATTATGAATATTAAAAAAATGCAAAGAAAAATGATGTATGATAATTTCATGATCATATAAAAATAAAAATGTGATTTTTGTGGGGTTTTTGGTACCCGGAGGGGTCCGTAAAAGTCATTTTTTCATGAAAAAGGTAAATTTGTAAAACGGCTAGGGGTTCAGAATAGCGATATGGTATAGGTTGTTTTTGGTAAAATAGGACCAATGATTTTTTTTGAAATATAGGCTTTTAGAACACTGTTTGAGCTATACGGGGTTTAATATAAAACATATAACTTACGATAAAACACTCAATAAATATCCAAAACACGTTCGGATTAAAACAGACAACACGTAGCACATATCAATTAGGGTTTAATGACTCAACACATTTAATCACATAATAATACACATAATTTATCTTTATTATAATATAATACAAGCGTAATTTCTCGGTCATTACAGTGTAAGTGTTTCACTCAAGTTCAATCAATTTACATGGGCTAGCATATGCTTAATTGTCCACCAAATCTCCACTACTTTGTATATATGTATACATGAATCAAAATGTCTTTGTCAAAGTTGTAACGAGGCTTAGGTAAATGGTAGGGAATCAAAGAAATAGGCTAACAAGTGGCTAAACTTAATAAACCAATAGAGCATAATGTTCACTTTTAATTTAAGCACCCAACATGAATAGTAGATCATATAAAAGTTGATCAAGCTTTCACAATCATTAAGCCCTACGTACATATAACCATGTACTTCCCCTGTTTCATATTGTAACAATCAACGAACATAAATTCTACTTGATCTTCTTTTTCTTTATTTTTTTTCAAGTTTTTTTCAAAGTCAAGTCATTCTCCAGTAATTAAGGGTAGTGAAAAATCACCAAGATTGCGCATAATACCAGCATATGTACATGGATTGTCCTTTTCATATGACATTGCATTTGCTACCCATTAATCGCAAAGGAGGACTTGATACTTTAATATTTTTTTCTCTTTTTTTCTGAGATCAAGTAGCTCCATCATAATAATTCCCACCAAATTATAACTCTTTAACTAAAGAAACTCTACAATAAATATTCACCAACCCTGAATTTGAATCAATATGCTCTACCAGTAAATCAAGACAAGAAAGAACAAGTAGGCTCAAGAATTTAGATTGGTGATATACGAAAGAAACAGATATAAGTTCAAGGGGGTTCACTAAGCATCAGTTTTTTAAGGGTACTGTTTAGGTTTAATGAGGTTAATCCTATTTTCTTTATCGTATTCATGCATACACATATCATGTAGTCTCAAAACGGTTTAAAGCAAGTTCTAGAGCAACGTGCCTAATGATGAACATCATACAACAAAAAGTGAATTGATATATAGTGTACCATTCATAAATAAGGCTCAAATCCTCACAAGGTGAAAGCATGCTCGACTTACTAAAATTAACTAAGAAGCAACTCAAGTTTTAAAATTTTCGCAAGTACACACAAGGAATTATCATGCATCAAATGATTTTCATAGATATAAAACTTAAGATTAATCATGAAAAATAAATCTACACAATATATACTTATCCCTAACATACTCTTGAGACAAGGCAATTATATACAAAAGTTTTTTTTTTTAATTTTTAATGTTTTTAAGATTTTTTAAATATTAAGAACGCATCCCCATACTTAAATGATTCATTGTCCTCAATAAATAAAATATATAATATTATATGATATAATATAATATATAACTAATACAATCCTAAAAAATACAAAAAAATATATAAAAAAATATACAAAGAAAAGTTAGAAAGACTCCCCTAGTGCATAAGCACGAAGTGTCCTCCAAAAACATAAAGTCACCCATGTGAGACTCAGTATCAACTCCTCTTCTATATTTAGCTTTCAGAAAAAATTTATGGGCATGAAATATAATTCATGGGCATGAAAAAATTTTAAATTACAGAAAAATTTCACGGGCATGAAAAATTTCTGATTTCCAGAAAAATTTCATGGGCATGAAAAATTTATGATTTTCCTATTAATGAGCTTCAACTAAGAATTCTTTCCTGAAACACTTCATATCAAAACATCAAGGTATCTTGTGGGAGTAAAACTAAAATAAATACAAAAAATTAAATAAAAAATTACTAATCTTACCAAAATCATGCCCAAGAAGCATTTTCGTTAACATCGTTTAGCCGGATGTTCCAGAATCAAATTCATGACGGCTTCAAGTTCTTATGAGAAGAACCATCCAAATGATAGTTGAGATTAAATTTGCTCGCTTTGAAAATATCTTCCTCATCAATATTCACATCAATTCTTGCATCTATAAACTTTGTATTTTTCCTTTTTTTCTCTTAATGCTTACAAGGTGTTTATCTCTCTCCATAGATTTAATTTCACACTCTTCCAGCTCATCATCGGTAATTCATCTTCTCAATATATTTTCATGATAAACTTTAAAGAGAACTAGTTCATCATTAAAAAGTACATACATCAAAGGTGGTGGAGGTTCTTTGAGTTTTACATTCGCGAGATCTTTCGCAAGAGAGATTTCAGCTTTCTCCTTGACTTTTTTAGGATGTAGATGTGTAGCAATAGGCATTGCATCCAGAAGTTTCTTGTTTCTCGTACACTCCTTATTATTTTTAATTCCCTCAAGAACGGCTTGAAGTGGATCTTCACATTATAAAGTGTTGGATTTGATGTCAATCACTTCTTCTAGTGCATTCACTCTGTTGATTGTCTCATCCATAGATGGATACCGCAATATGTTTTGGAGCTTAAATTTAATCTTCTCTTCTCCCACTTGAAAACAAATTCTTCCATTTTACATGTCAATTGTAGCTCCAGCTGTAGCTAAGAAAGGTCTCCCAAGAATAATAGGAATATTTACATCTTCTTCTATCTCCATGACAATAAAATCACATGGAATATAAAATTTTCCTACCTTAACAAGAACATTTTCAAGTACACCAAGAGGATGTTTCACAGTGTTGTTTTTTAATTAGAGATATGTGTGGGTTTCAGTTCACCCATATGAAGCTTTTCATAGACTGATAATGGAATTAGACTGACACTTGCTCGAAGATCACACAAAGCTCTTTTGATTTCAACATCCCCTGGTTTGACAGGAATATAGTAGCTACCTGGATCCACCAACTTCTTAGGAAGATGATTTTGCAAGATGGCACGACACTCTGCTGTTAATGAGACAGTAGAACTATCTTCAATCTTTATCTTCCTTGACAATATATCTTTGAGAAGTTTTGTGTATGAAGGCATCTCCGATATAACATCCAAGAATGGAATATAGATATGTAGCTTTTGCAACATTCCAAGAAACTTACCATACTTCTTCTCTAGAGTAGCTTGCGCCAACCTTTATGGAAAAGGAACATGTGGCATGTATGGTTTAAGAGGAACAATAACTGGTTCTTTATTTTCTTCTTCCACTGCCTCTTCCTCTAGCATTTTTTCAGCTGTAATTTCATCTTCCTGTTTTCGACATTCACAACACTTGTGATCAACATGAAATTCGTTGCTTGCAATTATCTTCCGCTCCTAGTAGTTATAGCATTGATATTGTGGCGCCCTCCAAACCCGGGTCAGAAGTTTGGGGTCCACACACACACTATTTATAACCTGCTTATAACAACAATAAAGATAATAATAATAATATACAGTGACCCTGCTTACCAACTACCACGGACCGCAACAGGTTAAAGTATGCACACAAGCCAGATACATTTACTTATATTACAAACATTAGAATCCCAACTATTCCTACTCAGAACTAAGTAATTAACAATATTACAAACTTTTACAAGCTTAAATTATTCCAAAAGAAGCCTACTAACTCAACTCGATCAACTTGAACCCCTAGCTCTCGCGCTGGACTGGGGATCCTCGGTACCAACCGGTTCCTTCTTAACTGGAAAAGAACATAAATAATATCACACAAATGAGCTAACTAGCTCAGCAAGTCACAATGATAACACTGAGAATAATGATCATCAGGTGAATATGGTTATGATATCAAGTGAACTATAGATTATGATTTAGAATTGGATATTATATTTTAATTTTAAAAACCAAGGTTAGGCTACTGATCAGTCACGCATTAACCCCGAGCAAAGCACACAGCACTGCTCTAACTACTGGATCCAAGGCACACATTGGCCTAACTTGACCATCATATGGTCTGACCACGAATCTGGTCCACAATTTTATATAAACAATCCAATTCTAACATAATTACATAATAAACAATGTAAAGCAATAACCAGAATCATAAATAATACTGGATGTTCAATAATGAAATGGTTTCAATCTTCATAGGGATCAATCTGGCATTTTCAAAGCTTGGCTGTTAGGTAATGAAAGAATTGGATAACAAAGGAATCAACATTTCAGGGTTCCAAGGATTTGGTCTTTTAAAGCATAAGATATAATGGTTTTAATGTGTAAGCAATCTGGTTCAGTGTTTGATATTTAGTTTGTATGTATTTGTGGAGTAGTACGTATATTTGAAGTTCGTATTTGGGTATACAACAATCAATGGTCTAGAAAGAATCAGGTTTACGGCTCAAGATCAATAATTGGAATCAAGGTTTAGAGTTCAGTGCTTCAAAGCACTTGCAACATAAAACAGGACTATCAACCACTACAATATCTCGAGAAAGTTCAAAACACTTGCCTGGTACTAGCTTACTATACTGCACTCGCTTTCAATCACCGCTGTCTTACTCCTCGACTACCTGTTTTCCTTTTATACGCCTTGCCTCATCTGCTCACATATCATAAGCATCTATCAATATTCAACTCACACGATTTTATTTGAAACATACTTCTATCTACCCCTTATTTTACCCAAATCTGATTAACGGATTGAAAGTTACGCAATAAACAAGTAAACATCGAATATATAGACCGACAGTTAACCAACAAGTAACATATAGCACATAACACGTCACATAATCAATGATATAACATTTATAAAGAAGTCTCGGGTCATAAACAGACTTTCGGATACTTAAAATGATTTTTAAAACATTTTTCAGAATTAAAACGGGTCGTTGGATCAATATTGGAATAATAAACAGGGTTTGGCTGGCCAATTCTGGCTTCGAAACAATTTTATAATAATTATCGAGCCTTGAAAACAATTTTAAATATTATTTTAAAGCTCAAAATTATTTTTCAGAATTTTTTAAATCATTTTTAAGTAATTAAATCTAATTAAATAATTAATTAAAATCACTTAATAATAAATTAAATCAATTAATCAATTAATCAATTAATTTTCGAATTAATTGACCAATTAATCAATTAAAAATTAACTGAAATTAATTAACTAATTAATTCAGATTTATTTTTGAATTAAAAATAATTTTTGAAATTAAAACAATAATTTTTGGAATTTTCAGAAATTAAAAACGAATTTTTATAATAAAATAAATAGGAAATATGATTTTGAATATTTTTAAAACAGGAATCCTAAATTTGCAAACTCTGGAAACTTCAGGGACCAAACTTTATCGTCCCCAAAAGTCCAGGTACCAAACTGCAATTTTACACCCCCGTCGCCGGAAAATACAGGGGTGGCCGGAGAATTCAATTCTGACACCCTCACCTCACCATCTACTCCAGATTTACACTACACAACACCAGAAATCTATTCGTGCAATCAAAACACATCAATCATCTCTGTCCTGGCCGGAAATTGGCCAAGAACATTGCCGGTTTCCGGCAAAACATCGAAAACTTAAAAAGACAACTCCCTTCGATTCACTAATCCTCTGTCAACGAGTTATATACCAATCGATTTCCAATTTCATAAGGAACACAACCCACTATAAATCAACAGCTAATAACCCCTAAATCAAAAGCCCCAAATTTCAATTGAAAACATTCATACGGGTTATAAACCCTAATTTTAAAATTCGAGAATTAAACCCACTTTTTAGCATGTTATTGAACTCCAAATCAGACGTATGACATATGAAAATTATCACGAAAACAAGCTCTACAACATGCAATCATCAAATCATACAAACAATCATCCGAACAGAAATTCATATTTTTCATAAAAATAATTTAAAAATAAATAAAAATATAGAAAAATAACCTTAGTTTCTGCAGTAAAACGAAGCTCAGAATCTGATAGTACTCCTCAAATCCTTCGTTTTGGTTACTCGAGCTTTGAAAACAGAGATCAATAACACCTTCAAACTGCTGTTTGATTCTCAGAAAGGTTTATGAAATTAGGGTTTTTCTCTGGAAAATTATATATTTAGCTGACTGCAAATGTTTTTGATACGAAATAAAATATGGTAAAAGACTATTTATATTTACGGAAAATTAGTATCCCGTTGGATCATTTTGGATATAAAACGGTACGTTTATTTATAAAAACTGATCGAAACAGTATCGGTTTTCAGGATAATTATCCAAATCAGTACAATTTGTACTACGGTCATGGTCTCATCACCTGGTTACACCTATTACGAGGTGATAATTGTGATAGTTTAATAAAAAGCTCTCGTTTATCGAAAATACGAGTTTTATTGATTTACCGAAACGAATATTGTATCAAAAATGTTGCGCTGGGACCCGCGCAGGACAAACCGTACGCCGGATCGAAAAAGTCAAAACATGGAAAATGCTCGGAATATTGCAATTAGGTTAGGAAGGAGTTCTCGGAAGAGTTTCGGGTTCTAAAAACGTAAAAACGGATGACGTCGGTTGGTTCCCGTTTTTATAAAATAAATTTTAAATACCCGGAAAAAGATTTTATAAAATCCATATGATTCCTATAAATTCATAAATCAACATAAAAATAATTAGGAAGATATGACAATTATCAATATTTTACTTTGGACATATAAAAATTAAAATACTCAATTAATAATATTTTTAAACATCCAAACACATTTAATACTTAACAAATAATTCACAGAATAGATACTGAACACACATAATAATTATTTAATAGCAAAAATAATTACACGATATATCCCGGATATTACATCCTCCCCCTAAAAGGATTCTGTCCTCAGAATCTCCTAAGAAAACAAATGAGGGTACTTTTCTCTCATATCAGTTTCTAATTCCCAGGTTGACTCTTCAACCTTTGGGTTTCTCCATAATACTCTTACTAGCTTTACCACTTTATTTTTCAATACCTTCTATCTTTCCTCTAGAATCTCGATCGGACTCTCTACATATGACAAATCTGCCTGAAGCTCTATTGGCTCATATTCTATTACATGCTGGGAGTCTAGATTGTACTTTTTAAGCATCGATACATGAAAAACATTGAGAATGTGCTCCATGTGCGGAGGTAACTCCAACTTGTAAGCTACTTTGCCAACGCGCTTTAGAATCTCAAAAGGTCCGACATATCTTGGACTCAGCTTTCCTTTCTTTCCAAACCTCGTTAATCCCTTCCACGGCGATACTTTCAGTAATACCAAGCTTCCTTCTTCGAATTCCATGTCTTTCCTTGCTCGATCTGCATATTTCCTTTGACGGTCTTGTGCTGCTATCAATCTTTTCTGGATTACTTCAACAACTTCCTTTGTCTGCTGCACTAATTCAGGTCCAAGTATTTTGCGTTCTCCTACTTCATCCCAATACACTGGAGATCTGCATTTGCGTCCATAAAGGGCTTCATAGGGTGGCATCCCAATACTGGCATGATAACTGTTGTTATAAGCAAATTCTTCCAGAGGTAAATGCTCGTCCCAACTTCCTTTGAAATCAATAGCACAAATGCGTAACATGTCCTCGATTGTCTGGATCGTTCTTTCACTTTGGCCGTCCGTCTGTGGATGGTAGGCTGTACTCATATTCAGTCTTGTTCCTAAACATTCTTGAAAACTCTTCCAAAATCTTGAATTAAATCTTGGATCTCGATCAGATACAATGGACACAGGAACTCCATGACGAACTACAATTTCCTTCAGGTACATATGGACTAACTTATCGAGCGAAAATCTTTCATTTATAGGCAGAAAATGAGCTGATTTGGTAAGTCTATCCACTATGACCCAGATGGCATCATGATTAGCCCTTGTCCTTGGTAATCCAACTATGAAATCCATGGCAATATGTTCCCACTTCCACTCTGGAATCTCCAATGGCTGTAGCAATCCACTTGGTCTTTGATGTTCTGTTTTAACTCTCTGGCATGTATAACATTTACTAACCCATTCTGCAATTTCCCTCTTCATATCCGGCCACCAATAATTTTCCTTTAAATCTCTATACATTTTGGTACTCCCTAGATGGATTGAATACCTTGAATTATGTGCTTCCTGTAAAATTTCATTCTTTAGCTCCGTCACCGGTGGAATCCAAATTCTAGAAGAAAACCTAAGAATACCTTGATCGTCCTTTTGCGTGCACAATTCTTCACCTACCAAATGATTTATATCTTAATCCATTATATCTTCCTGACACTTCTTTATTTCCTCTAACAACTTCGGCTGGAAAGTCATACTGTACACATTTGCTTCATCAGGCTTGCAAACTCTAATCTCCAATTCCAATTTCTGAAATTCCTTATATATCTCTTCGGTTACTGATAACACATTTAAGTTTTCCTCCCGACTCAATGCGTCTAGTACAACATTCGCTTTACCGGGAGGATAATTAATCGAGCAGTCGTAATCCTTGATCAATTCTAACCATCTTCTTTGCCTCATATTAAGCTCCTTCTGTGTGAATATGTACTTCAAGCTTTTGTGATCCATGTAAATCTCACACTTTTCTCCATATAGATAATGTCTCCAAATCTTCAAAGCGAAAACTATGGCTGCTAGCTCCAAATCATGAGTAGGATATTTCTGTTCGAGTGGTTTCAATTGCCTTGACGCATACGCAATCACCTTATTGTGTTGCATCAGAACACATCCTAGTCCTTTATGAGAAGCATCGCTATAAATTACGAAATTCCCTTGATCGTTTGGAAGTGACAAAATAGGTGCCGTGATTAATCGTTACTTCAATTCCTGAAAACTTTCTTCACATTTATCGTTCCATATAAACTTTTCATTCTTTCATGTAAGCTTTGTCAATGGTGTTGCAATCCTTGAAATTTTTTGAATGAATCGACGATAATATCCCGCTAATCCCAAGAAACTTCTTACTTTGGTGGGTGTTCTCGGTCTTTCCCAGTTTGTAATGGCCTCAATCTTTGCTGGGTCCACTTTGATCCCTTCATTACTGACTATGTGTCCTAAGAACTGAACCTCCTGTAGCCAAAACTCACACTTCGAGAATTTAGCATATAACTTCTTTTCCCTTAAAATCTCCAAAGATGTCCTCAAATGTTCTGCATGATCCTCTTCCATCTTTGAATAAATCAAAATATTGTATATAAACACAATAATGAACTTGTCCAAGTATTCCTTGAAAATTTTATTCATCAGGTCCATAAACGCTGCCGGGGCATTGGTTAGTCCAAAAGACATCACTAAATATTCATAATGTCCATATCTTGTTCTGAAAGTTGTCTTTGGTATATCTTCTGGCTTGATCTTTAGTTGATGATATCCCGATCTTAAATCAATCTTGGAGAAGTACTTGGCTCCCTTTAATTGATCAAACAGATCGTCAATTCTGGGTAACGGATACTTGTTCTTGATTGTAAGCTTGTTGAGCTCCCTATAGTCGATGCACAGTCTCATGCTTCCATCTTTCTTCTTGACAAATAATACAGGTGCACCCCACGGGGATACACTGGGTCTGATTACTCATTTCTCTAACAACTTTTGCAATTTCTTTGCCAGCTCTTTTATGTCAACGGGCGCCATTCTGTACGGGGCCTTGGATACTGGTTCTGTTCCAGGTGTTAAGTCAATTGCAAATTTAATTTCTCTGTTTGGAGGAAGTCCTGGTAACTCATCAGGAAACACGTCTGGAAATTCATTGACGACTGGAATATCTTCAAGTTTCGCTGGCTCCTGACTCCTATCAATCACATATGCCACGAAATGCTCGCATCCTTGCCGTAGTAACTTCTTGGCTTGAATCATCGTTAAGAACTTCTTTACTTGTTTCTGGCCCTTGAACGTTACTATCCTTTCGTCTGGCGTCGTCACCATTACCTTCTTATTTCGACAATCTATTTGGGCATCATGCTTAGATAACCAATCCATTCCTAAGATAATGTCAAATTCTCCTAACTTAAATGGTATCAAATCTACACAAAACTTACTACCAGAAATCTCAATCTCACAATTCCCACAAACTTGATTAACAGATACACGTTCCTGATTTGCTAATTCCACAGTCATTATTTCATTTAAATACTCAACTGGGCAATTTAACTTGCTAACAAAATCTTGTGAAACAAATGATCGAGTTGCTCCCGAATCTATTAACACTTTGGCACATAAAGAATTCACATTAAGCGTACCTGCCACGACATCAGTATCCTGGATAGCATCCTTCACAGACATGTCAAAAACTCTAGCCCTTGGAGTCTCATTCACTGCTGGGGTAGATCCCATAATGCTCAATATATTACTGACTTGGGCTGGTGTCTTGCAATCCCTGGCTATATGTCCTGGCTTTCCATATTTAAAGCACGTAAATCCAATGGCTGAAACCTTAACTGCTGGATTTCGGATAGGCCGATCCTTATTTGTTGGCTCTCTCGCTGGCTGATTTCGGCACTCCCTCGAATAGTGCCCTTTCTGGTTACACTTGAAACAAACTACATTCAATTTATTACAAACTCCTCCATGTTTCTTTCCACATACCTGACAATCTGGAAAAGTTAACCTCAACTGATTCGGCTGATTCACATTAACTGGACGGTTGCCCTGACCTCCGTCGCCTGCATTTTGTCTTTTGAAATTAAAATTTATCCATGGCTGAAACTTGCCCTTCTTAAAATTTGGAAACTTCCCTGGTTGTGACTGACCTTCATTCCCTTCAAATTTCCTTTTCTTACTTTCTTTCTCCTTCTGTGACATCTCACTCTCTGTCTCTACGATCATAGCCTTCTGTACAACTCCTGCATAGGTATCTAATTCAAAAATGGCTACCTTCCCTCTGATCCATGGCTTCAAACCTTGCTGGAATCTCTTAGCCTTCTTCCTGTCAGTATCCACATACGACGGCACATACCTTGACAATTCCTCAAACTTACTCTCATAATCTGCCACCGATATATTTCCTTGCTTTAACTCTAAAAACTTCAGTTCCATCTGATCTTGGACAAACTGAGGAAAGTACTTTTCCAAAAACAACTCCTTAAACCTCTCCCAAGTAACATCTGTACCTTCCAACATCTTCACCATCTCCCACCAATAGGTGGCCTCATTCTTCAAATAGTAACTTACAAACTCAACCTTCTGTTCTTCCTTTACTTTCACTAAGGCAAATGCCTTCTCTATCTCCTTTAACCAAACATTTGCTTCAATCAGCTCTAAGGAACCCTTGAATTCTGGTGGGTTTACCGCCTGAAAAGTTTTGAAACTTACCTGGGGATTGGTCTGTCTTTGTTGTTGTTGTGCCAGGTGAACTGTTTGTTGGGCCAAGATTTGGAGAATCTGGGCTATTGATGGGTCTATGGGTCCTGGGTTTGCATTCTGGTTTGTATCATCTTGGTTATTATGGTTGTTGTTGTTGGTTACTTCATTCTGGGTGTTGGTGCGGGTATTTCTTC
This sequence comes from Apium graveolens, assembly GCF_009905375.1. Classification (NCBI taxonomy): domain Eukaryota; kingdom Viridiplantae; phylum Streptophyta; class Magnoliopsida; order Apiales; family Apiaceae; genus Apium; species Apium graveolens. The sequence goes on along the minus strand of NC_133655.1, from coordinate 138,924,377 downwards.
TGGGAGGCATTTTTCTGTAAAGAATCAAACAACTTATTTAGCTTTTAAATCAAATTCTTTACAGAAAAGAAAAGTTTTGTAAAACAGAAATATCTCTTTTTGAAAACAGTTGTAACTAAGTAAATTGCATGCTTCTTTACAGAATATAAACAGTTATGGGAAACAGGGTACATGGTATCACAGGGGTATAACTGGTGCAATAAATAAGGTAAAGTAAAATAGGTGCAATAAAGTAAATGACAGTGCTGGAAAGGAAAAGGTACTGATATATATAGATCAAAAGTTTTGGGTAGTACAAGCGTAAAAACGCTTCAGAAGTAAAAGCAAAAGGGTACAACAACCTACTCACTAGTCAGCATAGCTAGTCTATAAATAAAACTCAAAAGTCTACTGATACATACTACACACTACTGTACATACTACACAAACATAACAACACTGCTCAACATTTCCATCTCTGGATCTCTGACTCAACTCCAAGGAAACTCTGGTCCTGCCAGCCTCTCAAAGTCCTCCATCACTTCAGTAGCCCATCCCATCAGTGCATCAGGGCCTCAGCCAGGTAATGTAGCTCCATGTAGCCGAGCCTCAAGAACCCTCAATGTCACATCAATCTCCTCTCGAAGCTCCCTCACACCACGATTAACATCTTTAGTCCTAATGATATGCTGTAGCTCTCGGATCTGGGCCAACAAGGAATCACGCTCAAGTAAAAGAGCCTCATACCGGTAGTAAGGAACTGGGGGCAATGTAGACTGGAATGGGGCACTCGCAACTGAATGCCCAGTAGAATCTGTATCAGCTGGTGGAGGTCCTCTGATAGGTGGCCTCATGTCTGGGGGTGGAATAGCCTGCAATGGTACGGGCTGCAACACAGGTGGAGGTAGAATAGCCAACACTGGTGGAACAACAGGATGTGGGTCTGAAGATGGTCCTCCAACTGAAGGCTCTGAGTGATCAACTAATACGGGGATGAAAGAGTCGGCCATCGCTGCTATCTGAAATCATATCGTAATATAAGAATCTTGAACCATGACGCAAATTACACTAATACATGTTATACCGTAGCACTCAACCTCTCGACGTTCTATCTTTATATTCCTTACTTCTAATTCTAACCCTCTACCCATTCCCGCCAACCTAGGTTATTTTTTAGTGACTTATAACCTGTAGCTCTGATACCAAACCTGTGGCGCCCTCCAAACCCGTGTCAGAAGTTTGGGGTCCACATACACACACACACTATTTATAACCTGCTTATAACAACAATAAAGATAATAATAATAATATACAGTGACCCTACTTACCAACTACCACGGACTGCAACAGGTTAAAGTATGCACACAAGCCAAACACCCTTACTTATATTACAAACATTAGAATCCCAACTATTCCAACTCAGAACTGAGTAATTAACAATATTACAAACTTTTACAAACTTAAATTATTCCAAAAGAAGCCTACTAACTCAACTTGATCAACTTGAACACCTAACTCTCGCGCTGGACTGGGGATCCTCGGTACCAACTGGTTCCTTCTTAACTGGAAAAGAACATAAACAATATCGCACAAATGAGCTAACTAGCTCGACAAGTCACAATGACAAAACTGAGAATAATGATCATCAGGTGAATATGGTTATGATATCAAGTGAACAATAGATTATGATTTAGAATTGGATATTATATTTTCATTTTAAAAACCAAGGTTAGGCTGCTGATCAGTCACGCACTAACCCCGAGCAAAGCACACATCACTGCTCTAACTACTGGATCCAAGGCACACATTGGCCTAACTTGACCATCATATGGTCTGACCACGAATCTGGTCCACAATTTTATAAAAATAATCCAATTCTAACATAATTACAGAATAAACAATGTAAAGCAATAACCAAAATCATAAATAATATTGGATGTTCAATAATGAAATGGTTTCAATCTTCATAGGGATCAATCTGGCATTTTCAAAGCTTGGCTGTTAGGTAATGAAAGAATTGGATAACAAAGGAATCAACATTTCAGGGTTCCAAGGATTTGGTCTTTCAAAGCTTAAGATATAATGGTTTGAATGTGTAAGCAATCTGGTTCAGTGTTTGATATTTAGTTTGTATGTATTTGTGGAGTAGTACGTATATTTGAAGTTCGTATTTGGGTATACAACAATCAACGGTCTAGAAAGAATCAGGTTTACGGCTCAAGATCAATAATTGGAATCAAGGTTTAGAGTTCAGTGCTTCAAAGCACTTGCAATATAAAACAGGACTATCAACCACTACAATATCTCGAGAAAGTTCAAAACACTTGCCTGGTACCAGCTTACTATACTGCACTCGCTTTCAATCACCGTTGTCTTACTCCTCGACTACCTATTTTCCTTTTCTACGCCTTGCCTCATCTGCTCACATATCATAAGCATCTATCAATATTCAACTCACACGATTTTATTTGAAACATACTTCTATCTACCCCTCGTTTTACCCAAATCTGATTAACGGATTGAAAGTTACGTAATAAACAAGTAAACATCGAATATATAGACCGACAGTTAACCAACAAGTCACATATAGCACATAACACGTCACATAATCAATGATATAACATTTATAAAGAAGTCTCGGGTCATAAACAGACTTTCGGATACTTAAAATGAATTTTAAAACATTTTTCGGAATTAAAACGGGTCGTTGGATCAATATTGGAATAATAAACAGGGTTCGGCTGGGCAATTCTGGCTTCGAAACAATTTTATAATAATTATCAAGCCTTGAAAACAATTTTAAATAATATTTTAAAGCTCGAAATTATTTTTTGGAATTTTTTAAATCATTTTTAAGTAATTAAATCTAATTAAATAGTTAATTAAAATCACTTAATAATTAATTAAATCATTTAATCAATTAATTTTTAAATTAATTGACCAATTAATCAATTAAAAAATTAACTGAAATTCATTAACTAATTAATTCAGATTTATTTTTGAATTAAAAATAATTTTTGAAATTAAAATAATAATTTTTGGAATTTTCAGAAATTAAAAACGAATTTTTATAATAAAAATAAATAGGAAATATGATTTTTGAATATTTTTAAAACAGGAATCCTAAATTTGCAAACTCTGGAAACTTCAGGGACCAAACATCATCGTCCCCAAAAGTCCAGGTACCAAACTGCAATTTTACACCCCCCGTCGCCGGAAAATACAGGTGTGGCCGGAGAATTCGATTCCGGCACCCTCACCTCACCATCTGCTCCAGATTTACACTACACAACACCAGGAATCTATTCGTACAATCAAAACACATCAATCATCCCTGTCCTGGCCGGAAATTGGCCAAGAACATCGCCGGTTTCCGGCGAAACATCGAAAACTTAAAAAGACAACTCCCTTCGATTCACTAATCCTCTGTTAACGAGCTATATACCAATCGATTGCAAATTTCGTAAGGAACACAACCCACTATAAATCAACAGCTAATAACCCCTAAATCAAAAAGCCCCAAATTTCGATTTAAAACATTCATACAGGTTATAAACCCTAATTTTAAAATTCGAGAATTAAACCCACTTTTGAGCATGTTTTTGAACTCCAAATCAGACGTATGACATATGAAAATCATCAGGAAAACAATCTCTACAACATGCAATCATCAAATCATACAAACAATCATCCGAACAGAAATTCTTATTTTTAATAAAAATAATTCAAAAATAAATAAAAATATAGAAAAATAACCTTAGTTTCTGCAGTAAAACGAAGCTCAGAATCTGATAGTACTCCTCAAATCCTTCGTTTTGGTTACTCGAGCTTTGAAAACAGAGATCAATAACACCTTCAAACTGCTGTTTGATTCTCAGAATCGTTTATGAAATTAGGGTTTTTCTCTGGAAAATTATATATTTAGCTGACTGCAAATGTTTTTGATACGAAATAAAATACGGTAAAAGGCTATTTATATTTACAGAAAATTAGTATCCCGTTGGATCATTCCGGATATAAAACGGTACGTTTATTTATAAAAACTGATCCAAATGGTATCGGTTTTCAGGATAATTATCCAAATCAGTACAATTTGTATTGCGGTCTTGGTCTCAGCGCCTGGTTACACGTATTACGAGGTGATAATTGTGATAGTTTAATAAAAAGCTCCCTTTTATCGAAAATACGAGTTTTATTGATTTACCGAAACGAATATTGTATCGAAAAGGTTGCGCCGGGACCCGTGCAGGACAAACCGTACGCCGGATCGAAAAAGTCGAAACATGGAAAATGCTCGGAATATTGCAATTAGGTTAGGAAGGAGTTCTCGGAAGAGTTTCGGGTTCTAAAAACGTAAAATCGGATGACGTCGGTTGGTTCCCGTTTTATAAAATAGATTTTAAATACCCGGAAAAAGATTTTATAAAATCCATATGATTCCTATAAATTCATAAATCAACATAAAAATAATTAGGAAGATATGACAATTATCTATATTTTATTTTGGACATATTAAAATTAAAATACTCAATTAATAATATTTTTAAACATCCAAACACATTTAACACTTAACAAATAATTCACAGAATAGATACTGAACACATATAATAATTATTTAATAGCAAAAATAATTACACGATATATCCTGGATATTACAGATATGGCCCATTTGTGGTTGCTCAGTTTGTCCAAGAAGTTGGCCTGAAGACTTGTTAAGTTGGCTCAACTACTAAGCAATTTGAGTATTTGAATTCTCCATCAACTTGTTGTGAGCCTTCATCTCATTGATGCTTGCATGAAATTCTTCATTCTTCTTGTTAGATATAATTGATGTTATCTGGACAGAAAATATCAGAAGTTCTTATCAGGACTTATATCAACATTTACTAAAGAGTGACGTCAGCAATTTTTATATCAGTACTTGATGATCAGCAAATGATGTCATCAGGATTTTTCACTTCAGTATATATTCGAGAAGGAAAAGGAAAGCAGGAATTTAAGGCGGTGAAGGACTTTATCTCAAAATCAATCATACATGGTTATGTAATAGGTTTCCTTATTGTACTAGAATAGGATCCCTTATTGATTGTGTAACTATGCTCTATATAAAGCACAAAGTAGGTTCATGCTATAAGCATTGCAAATATTGTTATATCGTTCGCATAACCTAGAAGCTCTCAAGGATGTTAGTTCAACCTTTTGAGAGAGTACGTTTATAATCAGTTTTTTTGTGTTAATATAAAATATGTTGATTCTGTTGAAGCTTTGTCAAATTATTTGCATAAACTATATTCACCCCCTACAGTTGATTACGAACCTAACAATTGGTATCAGAGCTTGTTGTTGACAAACAAACAGTTTAAGATCTGAAAATCAATCTTTAATGGCAGACAAAGAAGCACCACAGAATCCACAACCACCACCCCCAGCCACATCACATATTACCAGCAACATGAGTAGGTATGAAGCCATCAAGGTGCCAATCCTAAAGATAAATGAATATCCAATCTGGAAAGTCAGGATGGCTATGTGCTTGGAAGCCACAGATCCTGAATATCTAAGCAGTATTTATGATGGTCCTCGTAAACTAATGAAGGTAGTTGTTTCTGTTGCAAGAGAACCAGAAAAGATGGTTGAAAAAGAAAGGAAGGACTACACTCCTGAAGATCTTTCATCTATTATGAAGGATACTAAGTCAGACACATCTTGCACAACAGTCTTGATAGTGTTATGTCCAATAGAGTTATTGGATGTAAAACAACAAGAGATATATGGGATCATTTAGAAGTAAAGTGTCAAGGCACAACTACTATCAAGAAGAATAGGAGGACAATACTTACTCAAGAATATAAGCACTTTGACTCAAGAGATAATGAGTCCTTAACTAAGATCTATGACAGATTTCAGAAGCTTGTGAATGACTTGTCTCTTGTCGATAAGGAGTATGATTTAGAGGACTAAAACTTGAAGTTCCTACTTGCTCTCCCTGAAAAGTGGGACTTTAAAGTCACATCAATAAGGGATAACTATCAACTTGATAACACACCTCTAGATGAGATCTATGGAATATTGAAAACTCATGAACTAGAGATAGAGCAAAGAAGCAAGAAGAAAGGATCAAAGTCTAGACCAGTAGCACTCAAAGTTGAAGAGAAGCCAAAGGAGAAAGCTAGAAGAAAAGGCTACTCCAAAGGAAAAGCTATGATTACAAAGTCAGATACTGAATCATCAAACTCTGATGATGACTCAAATACTAATAATGAATCAGATACTGATAGTGATCATGACAACAATGAAGACATGGAACAAATGGCTGCTCTATTTGTTAAAGGCTTCAAGAAGATGGTCTACAATAACTTTAAGAAAGGAAGAAGGTTTTCCATAAAAGGTTCTAGTTCCTCAAACTCTGATAAGAAAATTAACAAAAGAAATACAGATTGGAAGGAATCAAAATCTGGAAAACTTGACAAGTCAAAGGAAAGATGCTACAACTGTGATGAAATTAGACACTTTACAGCTGACTGCAGAAAACCCAAATCTGAGAAGAAACAAGCCTTGATCTCAAAGAAGAAAAACTAGGATGATTCATTAGATTTAGATGATGGGATCAATTATGCTCTCATGGCAAATGCTGACACTGAGGCTGACAATGTTGAATTAAAGGTACCTCAGACTACTCTTGCTTTTGATACTGATGATATTTGTGAATTAAGATTGTTTCTTAAATCTCTGCATGTTAGTTATAGGGATCAAACTTTATAGAACAATAGTTACAAGAGTGAGAACTATGAGTTAAAGAAAAGGAATGATCACCTAGAAATTGAGTTATTTTCCATGCTAGAAATTCAAAAAGAAAAAGATAATGTTGTTTTTATTAAAGAAAAATTGTTCGAAAAGCATGATTATCTAGAAAAGGATTTAGCTAAAGAAAGAGAGAGTGATAAGTGGCATTTTATACCACATAGAACGTCTTAAAATGGCTTAAATTGGTGTCTTGAAATCAAGTATTTTGTGTATTTAATGCGTTTTTCTAGTGTTTATGCATTTCAGGGTATTAGTTGCATTTCGGGGGAGGAATCATCAAGAATAAGCCTTGGCATGTGTTCACCATTGCGAGAGGAAAGGAATGGGCAGATTACGGCGAAGAAACGGAGCAAGCTTGGAATTTTTCCAGTAGGGTCCTGCGCGCCCGCGCAGCAATGCTGAGCGGCCGCGCAGGGTCGGGGAAAAAGCTGAATTATTTTAGACTTCTACTTCTGTGTGGCTTCCAACTTCTATGTAATCTGAGTTTTATGGGACTATTATATAGGTAGATTTGAGACGTTTTCATAGAGAGTATTAAGGAGATTATGTCTTAGATTGTGTTTTACGCAAGGAGCGAAGGAGATAAGGAAGAAGACCGATTTAGCACACCGCAACGAAGAGGAAGCATATATTCTTGTGATTCTTGTTTCGTTGTAACGTTGGATGCTAGTTTTCTTGCTTTGACTTATTTACTTTTGTGACGTACTCTGTTTTAATATAATTAGTTTAGTTATTATTTTCTTGTGTTTGTTTATCATGATTTCATATGAACCCATGATGGCGATGAGTTCTATTATGGGCTAATCGTGATCATGGGGTTACAACGGATTTATTATGGAATTCTTTAGTTAATTGTTTAAATACTTTAGTGTGTGATGATTGCATGATATCTAGTATTGGTTGCGCGTATTCGTCTTATGTGCGTCGCGAACATATAAGATAGGGTGTTAATCTCTTGTGAAGCGACGGTGGATCTTGAGATTTAGAACTTGACATGCTAGCATAGGTTCATGTACGTTGTGCATGATTAGTGGGTAACTCTAACAGTTTTATTTGCCCTATGTAATCAAAAGGAATAACTTGTGCTTAAATCGTTGTGTTGTCAATTTCTGTAGACATATAGGAACTCAACATAATTGATGACTATTCAACTTCTATCTTAATTGTGGATGCTTGGTAGAATGGTATTAGTACAATGAAAGTTGGCTTTTATCAGTTTCGTGTTATTCGATTAATGTCATCACTGTCACATGCTAAAGGTAATAACAATGGCTATAGAAGGAAGTAATAATAAAGTTGTGAACTCATGAGTGTTTTATTATTGATAATTTGAAGTGATAGTTAAGTGGTTAATTAAGTAGTTAATTATAGTTAATATTTGATCAACAATTTTAAGTGTTATTATCTTAACATTGAGAAGTAATCATACATTGGTGAGTGAGTTTAATTAGACAATAATTTAGTCTGAGTCTCTGAGGGAACGAACTAGAAAGTATTCTATATTACTTGCGAACGCGTATACTTGCGTGAATATTAGTGCGTGTTTTTGCCCTAACAAGTTTTTGGCGCCGCTGCCGGGGACTCGGCGTATTTGTTTAGTTTATGTACTTACCATCATTGGTCATTAGGACTCAGTGATTAGGATGTAGTAGTTACTTACTCTTTTCGGTTGTGTTTCAGGTACTTTAGCAAGCGTTTATGCAAACTCGTTCTCGTGCTCGCAAGAGGACTTTAGATACAACTGAGGAGACAGACGAAGTTCTTGATATTCCGGAGAAGTTAGATTTTGAGGATTCGGATTCAGGACTTGAGCAGAAAGAACCAGTAAACATGGGAGATCGTATTGTTCAAGCTGATCCAGCTCTTATGGATTTTTCTCGGCCTAAAATTGATGATATTCAGTCAAGCATCCTTCATCCGGCTATTCAAGCTAACACCTTTGAAATCAAGCCGGGCACTATTCAGATGGTGCAAAATTCTGTTTCTTTTGGAGGAGCGGCAACTGAAGACCCCAACATGCACATAAGAAATTTTGTCGAGATCTGCAGCACTTTTAAGTATAATGGCATGACTGATGAGGCTATCAAGTTGAGGCTTTTCCCATTCTTACTGAGGGATAAGGCTAAAGACTGGTTACATTCTGAACCAGCTGGGTCCATCACTACGTGGCAAGATCTTGCGCAAAAGTTTCTGGTGAAGTTTTATCCAATGGCAAAGACTGCTGCTATGAGGAGTGCTCTTACTCAGTTTGCGCAGCAACCTACAGAATCTATGTGCGAGGTTTGGGAACGCTACAAGGAAATGTTGAGAAAATGTCCACATCATGGAATGCCGGATTGGATGGTAATCACTGGTTTTTATAATGGTTTGGGGGCCCAATCTCGGCCCATGCTCGATGCAGCAGCTGGAGGAGCCTTATGGGCTAAAAGCTATAATGAGGCGTATAATCTTATAGAGACGATGGCTGCAAATGAGCATCAAAACCCAACTCAGAGGATGACGTCAGGCAAGGTAGCAGGTATTCTGGAAGTTGATGCAGCCACCGCTATTGCAGCCCAGCTCCAAGCGCTATCAATAAAGGTTGATTCTCTGGCTACGTATGGAGTTAATCAAATAGCTATGGTTTGTGAGCTTTGTGCAGGTTCTCATGCTACGGATCAGTGTTCTCTTGTCAACAAATCTGTTCAGTATGTGAATAATTATCACCGACAACAGCAGCCTGTGCCAGCGATCTATCATCCTAATAACAGAAATCATCCAAATTTCAGCTGGGGGAATAATCAGAATGCTATTCAGCCACCATATCAGCAAGGGGTGAGTAAACAGTTTAACCCACCTGGATTCCAGCAACCACAGCAGTATGCTACAAGGCAATCATATCCTCAACAGAGAAGTGCAGCTGCACCTACTAGTGCTGATTTTGAGGAACTTAAGCTGTTGTGCAAGAGTCAGGCGGTTTCTATCAAGACCTTGGAAAATCAAATCGGTCAATTAGCCAATGCAGTGCTCAATCGTCAACCTGGTACTCTTCCCAGTGACACGGAAGTACCAGGCACGAAGGAAGCTAAAGAGCAAGTCAAGGCTATTACCTTAAGGTCTGGAAAAGTAGCTGATGCTGAAAAGGCAAAAGAAGTCGAAGCTGAAGTTAGAGATGAAGAATCTAAGCAAAAGGAGAAAGCGGCGGAACCAAGGAAGACTACTGTTGAACACACTCTTCCTGAGGCTAATACAGGGGAGAAACAGCTCTATCCTCCACCACCTTTTCCTAAGAGATTGCAGCAACAAAAGCTGGATAGACAGTTCGGGAAGTTTCTGGAGGTGTTCAAGAAACTTCACATCAATATACCTTTCGCTGAGGCTCTGGAACAAATGCCTAGTTATGCGAAGTTTATGAAGACTATTCTTTCAAGGAAGGTGAAACTGGATGACCTTGAAACCGTTGCTCTCACGGAAGAATGCAGCGCGGTTCTGCAACAAAAGTTACCACCAAAACTGAAAGATCCAGGAAGCTTCACCATTCCTTGCACCATTGGCAATCTAACTTTTGACAAGTGCCTTTGTGATTTGGGAGCAAGCATTAATCTGATGCCCTTGTCGATCTTTAAAAAGCTGGATCTGCCTGATCCAAAACCCACATACATGTCGCTACAATTGGCGGACCGTTCCATTACTTACCCAAGGGGCATAGTTGAGGATGTGCTCGTCAAGGTGGATAAGCTCTTCTTTCCAGCAGATTTTGTTATTCTGGATTTTGAAGAAGATAAGAAGATTCCCATAATCTTGGGGAGGCCTTTCTTGGCTACTGGCCGTACCTTGATAGATGTACAAAAAGGGGAACTTACTATGCGGGTCCAAGATCAGGATGTGACCTTCAACGTATTCAAGGCAATGAAATTCCCTACAGAAGATGAGGAGTGCTTAAAAGTGGATGTGATTGATTCCGCAGTTACTTCGGAACTCGAGCACATGCTAATGTCTGATGCATTGGAAAAGGCCTTAGTGGGGGAATTTGACAGTGATGATGAAGATAGCAACGAGCAATTACAATATCTGAACGCTTCTCCCTGGAAGCGAAAGCTGGACATACCATTTGAATCTCTTGGTACTTCTGACCTTAAGAATGCTGAAGGGAAGCTCAAACCATCAATAGAGGAAGCACCTACCTTGGAGCTCAAACCACTACCTGAACACTTGAGGTATGCTTTTTTAGGTGATTCATCTACGTTACCTGTTATTATTTCAGCTGACCTTTCAGGTAGTGAGGAAGACAAGCTCTTAAGGATTTTGAGAGAATTCAAATCGGCTATAGGATGAACCATAGCAGACATCAAGGGGATAAGTCCTTCATATTGTATGCATAAAATTCTGCTAGAGGAAGGTAGTAAGCCAACTGTGGAACAGCAACGACGACTGAATCCCATCATGAAGGAGGTGGTGAAGAAAGAAATTCTGAAATGGCTAGATGCATGCATCATTTATCCTATTTCTGACAGCTCGTGGGTGAGCCCTGTACAATGTGTACCTAAGAAAGGAGGTATCACTGTGGTCGCAAATGAAAAGAATGAGCTCATCCCTACTCGAACAGTTACAGGATGGAGAGTATGCATGGATTATAGGAAATTGAACAAAGCCACAAGGAAGGATCACTTTCCTCTTCCATTTATTGATCAAATGCTTGACAAATTGGCGGGACATGAGTATTTTTGTCTTCTGGATGGTTATTCCGGGTATAATCAGATTTGTATTGCGCCAGAGGATCAGGAAAAGACTACCTTCACTTGTCCATTTGGCACATTTGCTTTTCGTAGAGTTTTGTTTGGGTTATGTGGCGCCCCGGCCACCTTTCAGAGATGTATGATGGCTATATTCTCTGACATGATTGGAAATGACGTCGAAGTGTTCATGGATGACTTCTCCGTCTTTGGACACTCATATGATGAATGTTTGAATAATCTGCGCGCCGTACTCAAAAGATGCGTGGAAACTAATTTGGTGCTTAATTGGGAGAAATGTCATTTTATGGTGCGTGAAGGCATTATCCTTGGGCATAAGGTCTCTAGAAAGGGTCTGGAGGTGGACAAGGCCAAGGTGGGAGTCATTGAAAATCTTCCCCCACCCAATTCTGTGAAAGGAATCCGTAGTTTTCTTGGTCGTGCAGGTTTTTATCGGCGATTCATCAAGGACTTTTCAAAGATATCTAAGCCATTGTGCAATTTGCTTGAGAAAGATGTGCCTTTCAAATTTGATGATGAATGTTTGGCAGCATTCGAGACTCTCAAGAAGAGTTTGATCACTGCACCAGTTATTACAGCACCAGATTGGACAGAACCGTTTGAGATGATGTTTGATGCGAGTGATTATGCGGTAGGTGCAGTTCTGGGACAGCACAAGAAAAATCTCTTCCATGTGGTCTACTATGCGAGTAAGACTTTAAATGGTGCCCAATTGAACTACACCACTACTGAGAAGGAGCTTTTGGCTATAGTCTTTGGCTTTGAGAAATTTCGATCTTATCTGCTTGGTACGAAAGTAACAGTATTCACTGATCATGCAGCTATTCGCTATCTGGTTTCTAAGAAGGATTCGAAGTCAAGATTCATTCGTTGGGTGCTTTTACTTCAGGAATTTGAGTTAGAGATCAAAGATAGAAAAGGTACCGAGAATCAAGTAGCTGACCATCTCTCTAGGTTGGAGAATCCCGATTCTACTTCATAAGATAGGACGTTAATCAATGAATCTTTTCCGGATGAGCAGTTGTTTGCAATTCAGGAGGAAGAACCATGGTTTGCAGATATTATAAACTATCTTGTCAGCAATATAATGCCTCTTAATTTGACATCCGCGCAAAAGAAGAAGTTTCTGCATGAGGTGAAGTGGTATATGTGGGATGAACCATATTTGTTTAGACAGGGAGCTGACCAGATCATCAGGAGATGTATCCCGTTCTGTGAGACGGAGGGGATATTACGAGACTGCCATTCCATGGTTTATGGTGGACACTATGGAGGTGAGAAGACGGCAGCTCGTATTCTGCAAGCAGGTTTTTTCTGGCCTACTTTGTTCAAGGATGCTCATCAGTTTGTTTTAAGGTGTGATCGTTGCCAAAGAGTGGGAAATTTGTCAAGGAAGGATGAGATGCCATTAAATGTGATGCTTGAAGTCGAGGTCTTTGATGTGTGGGGAATCGATTTCATGGGGCCTTTTATCTCGTCTTGCAATAATCAGTACATCTTGCTGGCAGTCGATTATGTCTCAAAATGGGTCGAAGTTAAAGCTTTACCGACAAATGATGCAAAGGTAGTACTAAATTTTCTTCATAAGCAAATTTTCACAAGGTTTGGAACGCCTCGGGTAATCATAAGTGATGAAGGATTGCATTTTTACAACCGTAAGTTCACTTCTATGATGCAGCGTTATAATGTGAATCATCGAGTAGCTACTGCCTATCATCCGCAAACAAATGGTCAAGCGGAAGTGTCTAACAGTGAGATAAAGCGCATTCTAGAGAAGGTTGTTTGTCCGTCAAGGAAGGATTGGTCTTTAAAGCTCGATGAAGCTGTTTGGGCTTACAGAACAGCATACAAAACTCCACTTGGGATGTCACCGTTTCAGTTGGTGTACGGTAAGGGATGTCATCTACCGGCGGAGCTTGAGCATAAGGCCTACTGGGCATTGAAGAAATTGAACCTGGATTTAGATGTAGCTGGTAAGAAAAGAATGCTTCAGCTTAATGAACTTGATGAATTTCGACTTCAAGCGTACGAGAATAACAAAATGTATAAGGAAAAGGTGAAGAGGTGGCACGATAGGAAGCTTCATCCTAAGTTATTTGTGTCAGGGCAACAAGTTCTTTTATTCAACTCTCGGCTCCGACTTTTTCCTGGGAAGTTGAAATCAAGGTGGTCTGGACCTTTTATTGTCAAAACTGTGTTTCCACATGGAGCGGTGGAAATTTTTGAGAATGATTCGGACCAAGCATTCAAGGTTAACGGTCAGCGGTTGAAGCACTACTATGGGGACATGGCAAGCCGAGAGGTGGTTAGTGCCATTTTGTTGACTACTTGAGAAAGGTACGGAACGTCAAGCTAATGACGAAAAAGAAGCGCTGCGTGGGAGGCAACCCATGAATTGTTGTTACAGGAACCCTTAGAAGTTAATAACCTATCCAAAAACACAAAAAAATCAGAAAACAGGGGCTAAAAAAAAAAATTTCCAGAGACCCTCTGCGCGCCCGCGCAGCTAGCCTGAGCGGCCGCGCAGCTTGTTGCGCGCCCGCGCAGAAATGCTGAGCGGTCGCGCAGGGGTCGAGTTCCAGAAAAAAATTTTTACAGTTCAGAAAAAAAATAAAATAATAATAATAATAATAAAAACACAAAAACAGTTTTAGCCCATAAACCCATGAATTGTTCCCACTACCCCATGAGTTTATCCCTTAATTCCCAAACCCTAATCTAATCCATACCCTATATATACATACACCTATCCTACATATCTCCCACAAAACTTCCTACACTTAAACCCTCTCACAAACATCAAAAATCAGTTCTTACACACTTCTATTCACGAATCAATGGCACCCAAGAGAGCACGCACTATTGACAGCAGCAGCACAGTTCCTACTGCTGATTCTTCGAGGGGCACTGCTGCAAGGCCTCGGTTAACAGACAGAGCTGCGGAGGAGGAGTACACTAGGCTGTTGGGGAAGCCGATTCTGAAGGAGAGGGGGTTTTTACCATCAGGGAGGGATGGTGAGTTGTTGCTCATGATTGCAGAGAAGGGGTGGATAGCTTTTTGTGAGTCACCCGAAGCAGTACCGATGAGCGTTATTCGCGAGTTCTACGCGAACGCGAAGGCTGAAAAGAATGGGTTTTCTGTAGTCCGTGGGCTGACGGTTAATTATCATCCTGCGGCGATTCGCCGTGTGATTGGACAGCGAGAGAGGAAGCCCGAGGAGGAGAACTGGAATGAAAAGACTGCTGAGGATTTTGACTTGGATTTGATTTGTGCGACTCTTTGTCGACCGGGCACAGTTTGGAACCGCAGTCCAGCCAATAATGAGTATCGTCACTTTCCGGTGATCGCCATGAACAGGTATGCCCGTGCATGGAATGCATTTATATGTGCTAATATTTTGCCTTCTTCACATGCACACGAGGTCACAGTTGAGAGAGCACAGCTGTTGTGGGGAATTCTGAATGAGGAATACTATGTGGACCTTGGTGAGTTTATCTACCAAGGGATTCTGAAGTTTTTGAGGGGAGCAAAGCATATGAACATCCCTTATGCATCCACGGTTACGAAGCTATGCCGAGCAGTGGGAGTGAACTGGCCGGCTCATGAGCAGTTGCAGTTGCCAGCAGCTCCGATAGATTCTGGCACTCTGAATGGGATGCAGGAGTGGACCGGTGGTGAGCCTGAGGAGCATGGGCTAGGTTATCATCTTCCAGGAGGGCGTCCAGCACGAGGTGCTACTATGGCTAGGCCAGGGCGTGGTGAGGCTGGTTCGTCGAGAGCTCAGGAGGGTGCTGGGATGGGTGATGCCCAGTATAGGAGGCTTTCACGGTGGATGGATGCCATGTATGAGATGCAGAGTAGGTTTGCTCAGGAGCTCACCCTTGCGTTAGGGACTGCTTTTCGAGGCCTTGGAGCTGATATCCAGTGGCCAGTTTTTGGTGAGGACTCTGCATACCCACCACCTGATACTCCACCCGCTGAGGGTGATGATGATGATGACTCCGAGTAGGTATACCCTGTGTTCTTTTCTACTACTTTCACTGAGGACAGTGAAGATTTTTAGTTTGGGGGTGGTAGTTAAAGGAATATTGTGTGTGTGTCATTTAGTTGCATATTCATGATAGTTAGTTCATATAGTTGCATAATTTATGCCATATAGTTTTTTTTATGAATGTCATGTAGCTCATGCATTTACTATGATCCCTTTTGCAATGATTTATCGACTGAATTGTGATATTGATGCGAGTGTAGTGATAGCATTAAAGTGATATTAAGTTGTGTAGGTTGATATGCATGCTAGAAACAAATGTAAATCCACTAAGTCTTAAAGAATGCGTAAGGGCTAGATTGTTGTTATGGTTTGGTTGTTTTCAAGGTCAATCTATTTATTATGCTTAGAATTCGATTATAGGTTCTTAGTGATAAAAACATGAAAAAGAAAAATTGTTTTGGAGAAAAAAAATATGGAAGTTGTTGCTAGTTGTGGCTAGGCGTCAATTGGCTAGTAGCCGGCTCGCTTATGTTGCGAGTAGTCTAGGGTTGAGTAAGATGGAGCGAAACGCACTTGCTCAGAAGTTATGAAAAAAATAAAAATAAATAAATAAATAAATTTTCTGCATAATTGATCAAGAGTGGGCTCTTTGGTATTCGAGTTATTAAGTTCTTAGGGGACTTTGTGCCTAGTGACCTAAGGCTTTTAGAGTCTGGGATCCGCTAACCTAACGCTCGTTACATGGATACCATTGTATAAGTCTTTTATGGACCGCACTCATTGCACGGTCAAATAATCATTTGAGTTGTAAATAAAAAGCACAATTCCGTAGTAAGCTCCAGAGTTCTTGTAGTGTTGTATATCACTTTGTGCCTAGAATTTTTATTCTTTGTATAATCGTAGGATTGCCTTGAGGATAATCTAGTCATAGTAATTGGTCTAGTTCCGAAGCACATCTGTTAAGCATTTGCACACACCACGTTTCTGGCTGTTTGTCCGGTTGCATGAGTTTATTGATCTTTAGATGTCTAACTGCATTCGTTGAGATGTGACAATTTGGTTGGTTAATTGTAGTAAGGGGGATCGTTGCATTTTCATATAGATTGCATTCATGCATATTTTTATTTGTTTTGAGTCTGTGACGCTTGAGGACAAGCATCGATTTAAGTTTGGGGGTGTGATAAGTGGCATTTTATACCACTTAGAACGTCTTAAAATGGCTTAAATTGGTGTCTTGAAATCAAGTATTTTGTGTATTTAATGCGTTTTTCTAGTGTTTATGCATTTCAGGGTATTAGTTGCATTTCGGGGGAGGAATCATCAAGAATAAGCCTTGGCATGTGTTCACCATTGCGAGAGGAAAGGAATGGGCAGATTACGGCGAAGAAACAGAGCAAGCTTGGAATTTTTCCAGTAGGGTCCTGCGCGCCCGCGCAGCAATGCTGAGCGGCCGCGCAGTAGCCTGCGCGCCCGCGCAGAAATGCTGAGCGGCCGCGCAGGGTCGGGGAAAAAGCTGAATTATTTTAGACTTTTACTTCTGTGTGGCTTCCAACTTCTATGTAATCTGAGTTTTATGGGACTATTATATAAGTAGATTTGAGACGTTTTCATAGAGAGTATTAAGGAGATTATGTCTTAGATTGTGTTTTACGCAAGGAGCGAAGGAGATAAGGAAGAAGACTGATTTAGCACACCGCAACGAAGAGGAAGCATATATTCTTGTGATTCTTGTTTCGTTGTAACGTTGGATGCTAGTTTTCTTGCTTTGACTTATTTACTTTTGTGACGTACTCTGTTTTAATATAATTAGTTTAGTTATTATTTTCTTGTGTTTGTTTATCATGATTTCATATGAACCCATGATGGCGATGAGTTCTATTATGGGCTAATCGTGATCATGGGGTTACAACGGATTTATTACGGAATTCTTTAGTTAATTGTTTAAATACTTTAGTGTGTGATGATTGCATGATATCTAGTATTGGTTGCGCGTATTCATCTTATGTGCGTCGCGAACATATATGATAGGGTGTTAATCTCTTGTGAAGCGACGGTGGATCTTGAGATTTAGAACTTGCCATGCTAGCATAGGTTCATGTACGTTGTGCATGATTAGTGGGTAACTCTAACAGTTTTATTTGCCCTATGTAATCAAAAGGAATAACTTGTGCTTAAATCGTTGTGTTGTCAATTTCTGTAGACATATAGGAACTCAACATAATTGATGACTATTCAACTTCTATCTTAATTGTGGATGCTTGGTAGAATGGTATTAGTACAATGAAAGTTGGCTTTTATCAGTTTCGTGTTATTCGATTAATGTCATCACTGTCACATGCTAAAGGTAATAACAATGGCTATAGAAGGAAGTAATAATGAAGTTGTGAACTCATGAGTGTTTTATTATTGATAATTTGAAGTGATAGTTAAGTGGTTAATTAAGTATTTAATTATAGTTAATATTTGATCAACAATTTTAAGTGTTATTATCTTAACATTGAGAAGTAATCATATTTAATCAACAATTTTAAGTGTTATTATCTTAACATTGAGAAGTAATCATACATTGGTGAGTGAGTTTAATTAGACAATAATTTAGTCTGAGTCTCTGAGGGAACGAACTAGAAAGTATTCTATATTACTTGCGAACGTGTATACTTGCGTGAATATTAGTGCGTGTTTTCACCCTAACAGAGAGGTTATTAAACTTTGGAATAACTCAGGAAAAACAACTCAGGAAATTTTAGAGAATGGTTATTGGGGATCAGGATTAGGAAATGCTGATAGATCTATGTCTGATAAGAAAATTAAAAAAGAAACTAAGAAAAATAAACCAGTAAATACTGATACCAAGGTCAAACTGAACAAGGTTCAGTTAAAGACCATTAAGTTTAACCCAAGTGATGATACTGTTAAATTAGTTAATGAGGTAGGTTCAACCTCAACACCTAGTTCAAATTTAATTACTGATAAGAGTGAACAAGTTCACAAAATCAGTAAATATCAGTTTAATGACTCAGAAACAGCTTAAGCAATAGCTGAAGGATTTACACATGAAAGACAAAGAGAAAAAGCCTAGGAAAAATAGAAATGGCAAGGTAGGTGTTAATAAGAATGGTAATTATGTAACTCCTCCCCATGCACCTAGAAAGGCTTGTTTGAACTGTGGTTATACTAATCATCTTGCTAATTCTTGCAGGAAGAATAAAGAGATAAATATTGTTCCTTCTAAATTAAAGTTTAGGAATAGGACAATTAGATATAAATCACAGAGTCCTGGTTTTCATTGTGGTAGTGTTTGGCACTCTATTTATACATGTAAAGAGTATCACAATTATATTATGATTATTAGGAACTAAAACCCACTTTAAATAAAGAGAAATCTGTTTATGCATGTGTAAATACTAATAGTAAGGGTGTTAACATAAACTCTGATAAAAAAGTCTTCTGCTGCATATGTTAACAAACTTAAAAAGGCCAAAGGATTCAAGCAAGTCTGGGTCCTTAAAAACACTAACTGATTTCAAATACTGATTTTAGGGTAACATGAGACATACTCTAGTCTTGGACAGTGGATGCTCAGGACACATGACTGGTTATAAATCCTTGCTATCAGAATTTAAGAAAAAATCTGGACCAAGTGCTTCTTATGGAGATGGCAACTTAGGAAAAATCTTGGGATATAACAAATTCACAATTGGAAATGCCATATTTGAGTATGTAGCTCTGGTTGCAGGACTCAAGCATAATCTGATCAGTGTGAGTCAAATCTGTGACAGAGGTTACCATGTGAACTTCTATGAGGAGCATTGTGAAATTATCAGTAAGTCTGATGGCAAGATTGCAATAACTGGTTTGAGACATGGTAGTTTATATGAAGCCAGGGTCTTCACAACCACTGATGAATCAGAAGTTTGTCTACTTAGTAGAGCATTTGTGGAAGACAGCTAGAACTGGCATAAAAGACTTTCTCACCTTAATTTCAATAATATCAATGAACTTGAGAGGAAAGATTTTGTAAGAGGATTTCCCAATGCAGTGTTTACTCCTGATGGCTTATGTGAAACATGCCAGAAATCCAAGTAAAGGAAAACATCTTTCAAGAGTAAGACTGAATCCTCCATTCATGAACCATGTCATCTACTTCATATTGATCTCTTTGGTCAATAGAAGAGGTAGGCACTAGTAATTATTGATGAATATACAAGATACACATGTGTGTATTTTCTGTACACCAAGGATGAATCTCCATCCAGTCTTATGGATCATGTAAGAGAGCTGGAAATAGGATCAACATACAAAGTAAAGATCATTAGAAGTGATAATGGAACTGAATCCAAGAATAGCTCTATGGAAGAGTTCTGCAAACTCAAGGGGATAAAACAAGAGTTTTCTACTCCTAAAACTCCACAACAAAATGGAGTTGTTGAAAGAAAGAATAGAACTCTCATAGAAGCTGTAAGAACCATGCTAGAGGAAGCAAGATTGCCTACCTACTTCTGGGTTGAGGCTGTGCAAACTGCTTGCTTCACACAAAATGCAATATTGATCAACAGGTATGGAAAAATACCATTTGAGATGGTGAAGGAAAAGAAGCCAAATTTAAAATACTTTCACATTTTTGGTTGTAAGTGTTTTGTTCTCAAAATTCATCTGGAGCAGCTGACCAAGTTTAATCTAAAAGTTGATCAAGGCATTTTTGTGGGATATCCCTTGTCTCCTAAAGCCTTTAAACTTTACAATCTGAGAACAAGAATAGTCATGAAATCCATACATGTATATTTTGATGACAAGAAGATTACAGGTTTAGAAGATGCAGATGACTATGACAAATTGAGATTTGAAAATGAAGTACCATATGCTGAACTCTTAAATCCTAATCCTGATACAGTAAATCCAGATATCACTCAAAGCTCTGATGATTCACATAACAATGACGATTCTTCAAACACTGAAGCATATGTTGAGGGGGAGCAACATGATTCAAATCCAGAGACTTCTACAAGTGATTTAATGCAAGCAACATCAGTAGATAAGTCATTAGACTCTCATTGTGATGATTCAAATACTGATAATAATGGGAACACTGATTCAGGGGGAGCATCAGGAAATGATAGTGGTACTAGTCAAAGAAATAATAGAGAGTTCATGGATCAAGGGGGTTCTTTTTAAAGGAATCAACTTCCATCTGCAAGAAAATGGTCTAAGTCACACACACCTGACTTAATCATTGGAAACCTTGATACTGGTGTAAGAACCAGAAAAGCCACTCAAAATGAATGTATCTGTCATTCTTTTCTATCTCAAACTGAACCCAAGAAGGTGGAAGAAGCTCTTCAAGATGTTGGTTGGGTTACAACAATGCAATAGGAGCTTAATGAATTTGAAAGGAACAAAGTCTGGACTCTTATGCCAAGACCAAAGAACATATCAGTTGTTGGCACAAAGTGGGTGTTTAGAAACAAAATTGACAGTGAGGGCATTGGTATAAAAAACAAAAAAAGACCGGTTGCAAAGGGATATTCACAACAAGAAGGCATTGATTATGATGAGACTTTTACTCCAGTTGCAAGGCTTGAGACAGTAAGAATTTTCCTGGCTATGCTGCTCACAAGAAGTTTAAAGTGTTCCAAATGGATGTAAAGAGTGCATTTCTAAATGGAGAACTTGAAGAGGAAGTTTATGTTTAACAGCCACTAGGGTTCATTGATCCAAAGTATCCAGATTATGTCTACTTACTAGATAAAGCACTCTATGGACTAAAACAAGCTCCAAAGGCCTGGTATGAAACACTTGCTCTATTTCTGTTAGAAAGTGGTTTCACAGGAGGTAAAATTGACAAAAGTCTCTTTTATAAATACCATGGTAAGGACTTGTTATTAGTACATATATATGTTGGTGATATCATTTTTGGATCTACTAATGATAAACTTTGTGAGAGATTTGTAAATCTAATGCAGTCTATATATCAAATGAGTATGATGGGAGAATTGAGTTATTTTCAGGGGTTACAAGTTAAACAGACTGATGAAGGGATCTTCACAAATCAATCCAAATACACCAGGAATTTCCTCAAAAGATTTTGTTAGGTCCCGAAGTATCATAGAACGGGGGTTGAATACGATACTCACTAAATTAAAAAATTCTTTCAAATCTTTTGCAGATAAATAATTTAGTGTTCGGTTAGTGGTTCCGTGTTATTGAGGTAAATAGTATTTGGAATAATAAAACGAGGAACACAAGATATTCGGGGAAGTATATATTCATATATAAATCCGTGAGGGGTGTTGTTACACTCCAGTAAATAAATTAACTGGTTACAATCTAAGAACAACAAAGTTCCTAGCTTCTACAAAGATTTATAAATTAAATCATATACAATGATCTAGCTTTTGTTTGTCTAAGGATTTAATTACCGAATAACAATTATAATGCCCCTATGAATATACAAGAGTTAAACCGGGCATTATAATGTTTTTCCGGTGAGAAGTTAAACGGATATTCAAGGTGCTTGAGCTTCTCTGAAAATCTTTGCTTCTACTTTTACCAGCTCTCTTGGAGAGAAGATGATGACCAGAACAAAGCTGAATTGCTGAATGCTTCTGCTGCTTTGTGTAGACTTTATATTCAATTGCAATATGTGGCTGAAAATTAACCACACAAATTAATTAAATATTCAACAACTTGTGGCTGAGGAGTAAGTTGTGACCGGGTATTCTTTTTATAACCTGCGACCAGAGGGGGGCTTTTGTACTTAGCTTTTATTCTCACAAAAACCAACCTGCGACTAGGATGAGTACAATTTGTAGTTAGTTTATTCTTGCAAGTCCAACCTGCGACCACAGGGTGGAGAGAGGTTGCCTTTTGATTTTCCAGAGTCTAACCTGAGACTACTACTAGTACAAGTACTAGTACTTGGTCATTTTGCAAGTTATAAGATAACATGCGACTCCCTGTACCTTTGTTCATTTTTTTTTCTTTTTCTATTTCTTTTCTTGTTTTCTTTTTTTTCTTTTTCTTTGTGTTTTCTTTTTGTTTTTGTTTTTGTTTTTTTTGTTTTTTTTTCTTTTTAAATTGTAACTAAATTAATTTATAAAATAAACTTAAATATAACTTATATAAATAAATTAATATAAATTTCTAAAATAAACTTATTTAAAGTTTATAAAATAAATCATTTTAAGTTTATTAAATAAATTATATTGAAGTCCATTAAATAAATTTATTTAAGTTAACAGTTAAACTTTGAACTAGGCCAATCCCTCTAGTTGTTTAGTTGTACCCTGCGCACCTCTTCTCGTACTTTAACAGATAAACGTTCAATCCAAGTATGTTCCTCAACATAACAATTCTTCTAAAAATAATACCCATATTCCTTTCACGAGCTGTTGACGCCTAGTGCAACTAGTCTGGTTCACAGACGACTAACTCCGATTCATGTCTTCGTATTATAGCCTTGATTATATTGTTAAGCTTGCAACAACTTTATCGCTTCAAACACTGACTGTCAATAAATAACTGTACTTTTGGTGGAATCATTTCCAGTACTTTAGACAACGTCTTCATTGCTACTACAATCTTGAATACTTCATTCACTGTTCTTCACTAACGTTTGAACATATAAGTGAACTCCTATCGGTGAGTATAACTTCAAGACTGCAGCTGTCTTCTTTAAGCTTTGTTTATACCCTGTCTTTAATTCTTCAGATTCCTATGCTTCAAACACTGTCTATCTTCAATCAATGCTGATACACTGAAATCTTCCGGTGGCACTTGTACACTGAATCTTCAACATTTCTGAAACCCTGAAAGTCTTTAACCTTTATTCTTTACTGAGACATGAATATATTAACGAACTTTTTTCAGTGACCTGCAAATGGATTTCAAGTCTTCTTCTAATCTTTTGATTCTTTGCAATTGCTTTATCTTCATTTCTTCCTGATTTCTTGTGTGGACGTAGTATTATTAACATGTCATGTTCTAGTGTTGTTCTCGTGTTGAGTTATCACGTAACTGTTCATACAGCTACGCAGTCTCACCAACAGATTTGGAATGCAAGACAGCTCAATTGCATCAACTCCCATGGCCACGACAACCAAGTTAGTTTTAAATATTGGTTCTTCAGTAGATATAACTAACTATAGAGGTATGATTGGCTCACTCATATATTTGACTGCAAGTAGACCTGATATCATGTATGCTACCTGTCTTTGTGCAAGGTTCCAAGCTAATCCAAGGGAACCTCATCTGTTAGATGTGAAAAGAATTTTTAAATATCTCAAAGGCACCATGAATCTTGGATTATGGTATCCTAGAGATTCAGATTTTAAGCTAACTGGATATTCATATACTGATTTGATAGGATGCAAAATAGACAGGAAAAGCACTTCTGGAAGCTTGCCAATTTCTCGGTGGCAGATTGGTATCTTGGTATAGCAAGAAACAAAAGTCAATTTCCATATCAACTGCAGAAACTGAATATATTGATGTAGGAAGCTGTTGTGCTCAGATTTTATGGATGAAGAATCAATTACTTGATTATGGGTTAGACTATTCTGCTATTCCTATATATTGTAATAATCAAAGTGCTATTGTAATGACAGAAAATCCAGTACAATATTCAATGACTAAACACATCAGCATCATATACAAAATCATAAGGGAACATGTGGAAGAAGGTACAGTGGAATTGGTCTTTGTTCCAACAGATCAGCAATTAGAAGATATATTCACCAAGCCTCGCTATGAAGCTACTTTCACAAGATTGGTGAAAGAATTGGGAATGATATTAGGACATTTTTCAAACTCTGATAATTAAGAAATAACCACTGATAGTTGAAGCATGGTATCTTATTATGTGTCAGTACTTGTTAGATACTGATCATTATGTTACATTTTGATGACATGATAACATGCAATTAATTTCTATTAATCCTAGCTGATGGTTGCATATTAAACTACTGATTATGCGTATATGCTCTGATATTAGTTAAACTTGCTTTGACTAATAGATCCTGACAAAAGTTGTTAAATTCTGATATTGGTCAAACTAGTGTTGACTGATAAATCCTGATAGTCGTGATTAAATACTGATAATAATCAAACTTTGATTGACTATTATATTTCATTGATTATTTTGAATTTATTCGAAATAAATTGTTACTTAGTATTTTTAATTAACAGTGAGTTAGTGGAATATCTTTTAATTACTTGTATGGGTTAGCTATTGCTATAAGTAACCATCAACACTTGAGTAATTACTTTGGGAATATGAATCTGAAGAGAGAGATTACTTTTTGCTTACCTAGATACGAGAAATATTGTATACATATTGTGTTTAAATATTACATGGTTAATCAAATAGCCTTTTTAGTTTCTACCTCCTTTGCTATAAATTCATATGCTTCACTCCCAAGACTTCTCACTGCTTTCTCATACACAACTTTTCATCTTCTCTAAACCATCACAAAAATCTCAAACAGAAGCCACCTCAGGTTTCTCCCAAAAGACACCTATTGTAAAAAGAAAGAAATATTTGTCTACGA
This sequence comes from Apium graveolens, assembly GCF_009905375.1. NCBI lineage: Eukaryota > Viridiplantae > Streptophyta > Magnoliopsida > Apiales > Apiaceae > Apium > Apium graveolens. The sequence goes on along the minus strand of NC_133655.1, from coordinate 138,899,324 downwards.
GAGCTACAAATCATGTTTTAGCTAAGTCAAAAGATGAAGTATCTCAAGTTCCACATTCTTTTAAACCTTTAGAATTTGTGAAGAGGAAACTTGTACTTTCTTGATTAGAACCAGATTCAGATGAGGATAATGCTACCTTATCTTCTAGATTTCCAAACCTTTTATCCGATTATTCTTCAAGACCAGTTGTACTACCAACTGAAGTGGGCACAAATACTGATGTTGGTACAAGCCCAAGGACAAAGAAAAGAAGACTGATCAAAGCATATTACAATCAGAACTTGCTCATGATTAAACAGGAAATTGCTGAGGAGACAAAGAGTGCATCTACTCCAAATCCTGAGTTCCAGACAACTGCTGAGGCACCAATGGAATTGTCTAATTCTCCAATAAAGCAATATAGCAAGAGAGTAAGAAAAGTCTCTCATGAGCAAGTTGAAGCTAGTGTTAAGAGGCTGCAAGGGAAATGTCTCATCCCTGGATCAAGAACACAAGAACCTGTATCTCAAAGGGGTACAACAGATGCATCTCCTGATCCAATCCCACAAGAACCTACAACTCAAAGTGGTGCAATAGATATTGAATGACACGAGCCTCTGATTGAAAAGTCCATTCAATAATGGCAAGGTAAAAAGCCTTCTTAGGAGTCTATTACTACAATAATGGAGAAGAGTACACAAGAACCTGGTTGTCAAAGTCATCCAACAACTCCTGATTCTCCAACTACACAAAAAAAACCATTGCATCAAAGTTGCAATAAAGGCCTTACTTCTACTGCAGTTACTCTAATCATAGATACTGAAGGCAGAATTCATCCATCTCTACTATCTACTGATGTCTTATCGGTACCACCACTGAATGCTGCACAGAAGTTGAATCTTCAGATTCACAATGTATAAATACTGTATTTACTTTATTAACATTTATTATAAATACTGATTTGTTATTTTCAGCATTTATTTTTCATGTTATAAATCATGTTGGTATGATTATTTCTAGACCTTATTTAAGGACTAATTCTAGTTGTATGACCACAGATCACCCTTCTTTAGCCACCTCTTATTTCTGTAGGACAAATTATCTGAGCTTTTCTGTGAGTTGTGTGAAAAGATTTAGAGAAAAACAGAATTAAAGAGAGGCGGGATCCTTCCTGAAAAAAGGAGAGGTAGATGAGAAATGGGATTTAGTAATCCTTGTGAGGAAACTCTGACTATTAAAGGTCATGAGATGTGTGGTGTGAGGAGTAGTGAGAATACTTTAGAAGAATAAAGAGATTAAGTGTTACTTGTTATATTTTGCAGGTGCACAGAGTACACATGAAACAGCTGCTGAACAACAGTTTGTTGACACTTTGATAAACTCTGGTGTACCAAGTAAATTTAGAAGCTCCAGTTCATTTATCTACAATTCTTGAAGATGTGGAGTTAACTACTGATGGTTTTGAAGCTTCTGAAGTTGCTGGATCACATACTGCACTAATTTCTGATTCTATCTTACATGCTGAAGCTGGTGATGAAGTTCAGCAGATAGTTCGAGATCCAGTTGTAGAGGGAGAATCTAATGATAGTGAAAAAGCTAATTTTTCTAATGCTTTTACAGATCTTAAGGATGATCTTTTCTTCCCTAAATATATGTCTAATCATGTAAGGCAACAAAAGCTGAAAGAGTTAGATGTCAAGAAGAAGCAGGATTATTTTGATGACATCTGGAATGCTAAATGGAAAGATAATGCTTATACTATTTCCTAAACAAATGTTATTGCACATTTGGAAACAGCTGAACAAATAATTCAAAATCCTGATATGCTGACTCATCTGAAACCATCTACTCTTGTTATCAGATCCCTACATACAGCTCAAGAAGCAACTACTTCTCAAATCAATCAGATCAAAGAATCATTGATTGCTTCAAGGCTGACTACTCATCAGGAAATTTAGAAGCGAATTGCACCAATAGTTGTCAGACAAACTTCTACTAAAGCTAATCAAGCTAGATTGGAAGCTAAGCAAATTCAAATGTCCAAACACCTTACAGAGGTACAGAATTTTATGGAGTTGATTCTTTCTCTACTGTTTGGTGATGATGCCAAAAAGGGGGAGAAAATTGTTCAATCTAAATGCAAGAAGCTGACATTGACAAATACTGATGATGAAAATCCTGATGGAGGTAATAGAACCTAAAAATTCTTCAACTCAAGGAATTAATGTTGATGATTGAAGATGCACAGCTACTGATGAAGACCAAGGTATTCTGGAGATAGAAGATGGTACATAAGCAAGTCAATATCTTCAAACTATGAAAGTAAAAGGAAGAAAAACAACTCTATTCTACAAGGATCCAAAGATTCAAGCATTTGACTCTGAGGTGAGTAGAAGAATCTTTGAAAAAGAAAATCCTGGAATTGATCTAGAACAACTAAGGCAAATGGAGAAAGACTTCAAGAATTTCATGAAGACATCAAATGTTGATATTGCTGTTATCTCTCAAGATCTTTATGAAGATGATCCTTTGAACATACCAACCAAAGATGTAGTCATAAGGGAGGAAAGTCAGGCAGATGCTGAAAGATGTTTCAGATCTCAATCTATCTTAACTGTTGATAGGAAGCATAAAGGGAAAGATAAGATAGGAGAGAAGTCAAAGCTTTCAAAGCCTAAAGCCAAAGTTGTTACAAAGAATAAATCAGTATCTAAGGCAACTAAATCATAAATACTGATAGATCCAATCTATATAGTTGTTAAATCTTTTGATACTGATGAAATTGCTAAGAAGAAGAAGAAGAAGAAGTGAGTCAAGCTCACCAAAGAAGGAAGATTCATGGAGCTGACTGGGCTGAAAAAATGAAATTAACCTCTGACATTGTTCAAGTTAATAAAGAAGAAGCTGTTACTCAACCAATCACAACCTTTGAACCTGCTCATGTTGTTGATTCTCCAAATCCAATTCAAGCTAATTTATCAAATCCTGATTCTGAAAACATAGTCTCTGATAAGGCAGAACTTACTTTTAAAGAAAAGAAGAAGCTATTATGGGGAAGCAAGAAACCAACACCTGGAAGAGATTCTTCTGAAACATTAAAGAAGATTTACAGTGGAAGTTCTCATTCTAAAAACCTAGAATCACAAGTGATCTTGGAAGATTAAATGCTAATCCATCTATAGAAGTTGCTTTGATATTAAAAAAGCATGCTAATTTGAGAGAAATTGGAGATAATGTGATGCTTGAAGACTTACAGAAGATCATATAAGTACAAATTGTTATTGATCTTATTGGAGAGAAAATGATTTATTTTCTGGAGTCTGGGAGAAACTTAAGGTTGACTCAAGAACAGTTAAGAGATAAACCATGGCAGGAATTGGAACTTTATTATTACAATTCTCAAGGTAACTAATTCTTTAACTGCCAGATGGTCTGCATACATAAAGAACCCAATACAGTTAAAGCAGAGAGGAATGTCTTACAAATCTAACTACATTCCAAATACATTGATCAAACTGAATATGCTATTGATATGTCTATTGGAGGAGCCAAGATAGAAATGATTCTAGGGACTAAAGTTTTAACCTTTAATCTTGATGGAAAGAAAATTGGATTTCTGAAGCTGGATGATCTATCTCGTGGAAATTCAAAGTTACATAATCTTAGGGCTGCCATCTATCAGAATGATGAATCAACAGAAGAACTGAAAGAACATAAACATATGATGCAATGGTATTTGGATGTAATGGAAGAAAATCTTATAAGGAAGTTTCTTGAAGATTTTCCAGACTGTGTTAGAGTTCAGAATGAAGAGTAAAATCTGATATTCACTGAAGTAAGAAAGAATATGCTTACTTGATTTTTGCATTTAGATAGTTTTGACATCATCAATTGGAACTTGCACATATATTCATAGTGCACAAGTTGGGGGAGATTGTTAGATAAAATTGATGATATTTGGACAGAAACTATCAGAAGTTCTTATCAAGACTTATATCAGCATTTACTGAAGAGTGACATCATCAGTACTTATATCAGTACTTGATGATCAGCAAATGATGTCATCAGGATTTGTCACTTTAGTAGATATTCGAGAAGGAAAAGGAAAGCAGGAATTCAAGGCGGTGAAGAACTTTATCTCAGAAGCAATCATACATGGTTATGTAATAGGTTTTCTTATTATAATATAATAGGATTCCTTATTGATTGTGTAACTGTGCTCTATATAAAGCACAAATTAGGTTCATGCTATAAACATTACGAACATGTTATATTATTCGCATAACCTAGCAGCTCTCAAGGATATTTGTTCATCCTTTTGAGAGAGTGTGTTTGTAATCAGTTTTCATCTGTTAATATAAAAACTGTTGATTTCATTGAAGCTTTGTCAAATTATTTGCATAAACTATATTCACCCCCCCCCCTTCTATAGTTGATTACGGACCTAACACTTCTTCACCCGTGTAGAGATAAATCCTTCCAAAATATTTTCCAAGTTAGATCTTTATGGTTGACATGGTGAAAGTTGTGTTTGAGCCTGGATATACCTGTAGGAGAAATTAGGATGATCTCTCCAACCTGGATTGTATGTGCTAGAGTAAGGATTATACTATTGCCTTTGATTTTGGTTGTAAAGGACATCTGCTTGTTCCATCGCTAATCCATAGGGATTGAACTGACAAATATTTTGAGTGTGTCTAACTACACGACAAATCTCGCACGAGGCAACTGTAGATGAAGTTCTAGAATCCAATTGCTCAATCTTCTTAACCATTTCCTGTATAGTAGTATTCAACGTGGTTAGAGCATCAACATCATACTTACCTCCCTTCTTAGGATGATTTATGTAACTGTACGAATAGTTATCATTAGACACCATATCATATAACAATGTATTTACATCCTCGATGTTCTTTTTCATAAAAGATCCACCAGAAGCAACATCAAAAAAAATTCAAAATTATTGTGTTAACCCATTGTAGAATGTCTAGATCAACAACCAATCAGGAATGCCATGGTGAGGACATTGTCTCTAAAGCATTTTTTATCTTTTTCATGCATCATGAAGAGACTCTTCATCATCTTGATGAAAATTAGATATGTCGTTCCTGAGCTTTGTAGTCTTCTTCTGACTGAAAAATTTGAGTAAAAAGGCCTTTGTTAAACCATCCCAAGTAGTGAACTTGTTTGGAACTTCATCATTTAACCAATCTTTTGCTGCATCTCGAAAAGAGAATGGAAATAATCACAGCTTTATCGTATCATCACTAACATTAGTCAACTTAATTGTATCACACTTTTCCATAAAACTCCTAAGATGATCAACAAAATTTCCAGTGGACAATCCTGCGAAAGAATCATTGGAGATGAATTGGATGATTTGAGGCTTGATTTCAAAGTGGGTAGTCGTGACTGTTGGTCTGAGAATACTAGAGAGTACGTCCTTAGTATCTGGCATACCCTGCTCATTGAGAGCTTTAGTTGGTTCACCTATAAATTCCTTGTCATTTTGTTTCCTTCATGAACCTGATTGTCTTCTTGTTGTAGCTTCAATTTCAGGATTAAAAACAATCAAGTTTTCAGTAGCTGAACTTCGAGTTTGCATGCAACAAGAAAACTAGAAACCAATATCAATAACAAGGGAATAATAGCTGAAGCATACAATTAAAAGACTTAGCTAAACTAACTAAAAAAATTTACTAATCTAATACCGATGTGTCCCCAGCAACGGCGCTAAAAATTTGACAAGGTTGTCGCGTGCCTATCAAATAATAATTCCTAACAAATCCTTCTAACTATGTAGTAGGGTAAATCAGAATCGATCCCACAGAGACAAAGTTACCAATCACTAGTAATTTTTGACTCGATTTAACTAATCAAGTAACACAATAAAAATTGAGAAATTTATTTACTAAAATTATACTAAAGCAAATACGTTGTATTTTTCAAATAACTAAAAAAATCCAGAGTTAAGTATCCCCGCCAGCATGAATCAATGCAATTATGATTTCCCACCCCAAATCAATCATATACTACTCAAGAGGAAAGACGCGTTCTATAAAATACCAATAACCTCTCTCGAGTATTAATGGCTTCTCTAAAATATAATCAAGCCTATTTTCAGGGTATCGGGCAATTTAGAGACATAATACACAGCATCATAACTTTCTAACAATCCATTCTACCTATTTTCATGGAAAAGTTCATGTCCTTATTGGATAAATCACAACCACCTAAATCCAACTTTCGCTGATTAATAGATATTGGGTTCAAACAATACACATAATCACGTCTAACATGTAATTGTTAATTAAGCATAACTCAATAAGTAAGAGCATATAATATAATTAAATTGGGGGAATTGAGAAAATGATACATCAATCATAAATAGGGTTCAACTTAACCCTAGAATTTAAAATCTACTCACTCATAACTAGATTAACAAAACACATAATATAATAAGAACACATAATTGATATTAATGAGAATAGAGAAGAAAACCTTCAATCTTTTACAAGAAGAAAAGTAATGATCTCCTTCTGTATATGTCTCTATGTATATATAATAAAAGTCTTTTAATGCTTCTAGGAAAATACAAGTACGTTTCCTAAACTGATTGGGTTTCTAACGGAAAATTCGTGGCATAATTTTCTTCAATAATTTTGGATCGTTCTAGTTGTAATTTGATACTTGGACCTTGGTAGAATGAAAGATAATTCTGTTAGCTTCGCGTGGGCTATATAATCATCCAATTCTAAATTCTTGAACTCAAGATATGGCTTAAACAGTGAATTACGCGCATGCAGTCCAACAAATCCAATTTTATTTCTAATAAATCTCCAAATTAAACTCTTATTCTCCAATCCATCCACGTTTAGGATTTCCTTGCCTTCTACAATAAAATATTAAAATCTAATTAATAAAATTCCAAATCAATGCAAAATATAACAAATATGAGGAATGTTAGTCCCTAACAATGCAACAAGAATTACAAAAGGGGGGTTGAATGGAATTCTTGAAATTTTTTCTTGGTTTAAAAAGTGTTCTAAATTAAAATATATATATATGTGTGAATCGATTTGCAGAGTGCGGAATAATAACTTGGAATGAATCAAAACACAAGTAATTAAAAACACAAGTCTTTAAAAACTTTCTAGTGGATTTGAATGTATCCACCAGAGATATATATTATATCAAGAGAACTCTGTGTAGCAATTAGCTCACAGCTGCTTACAAATATGAACAACTAAGTTTACAGAGAAATGCTAAAAATACAGCTTACAAATGTTTCTCTGAGAATTTCTTGCTTAGTATTCTTGTTGTTCTATTTGCTACTTCTTGATTTATATATCACCAAGATTACAAAGTAATAAGACAAGATAATAAAACAAAAACTATCAAGTCTAATACTATGCTACTTCATTACTCTATTCCAGCATTTTGAATATCTTCATAATAGCATGGAAATGGCAATGCTTCTTTGTTCTCTAAAACCCAGTTAAATAGGCTTCCACATTCCATTTGCATACACTCGACGCATGTGACTGTGTTGTCACTGTCAACAGATGTTTGAATTCTTTATCCGTCGGGTTCATGATCATCCGTCGAGTTCATGATCATCCGTCGGGTTGTCTTGTTGATCATCCGTCGAATGGCATTGTCGATTATCTGTCGGGTAGCACTCTGGCACTTGACTTCATTTCATTTATGCAGAATTACAAGACATCATCTATGTACAATTAATCAACCTATTCTGCATATCTAGTTAAAGTCAACATGACTTGAGTACTACTTACAGAATCTAAACAATGTGTATGCAGAAATGTTCTACAAACATATTGTTACACAAGCTACTCACTCGATGGATAATAAATCATCATCCGTCGGGACTATATTGAGTTATCCGTCGGGACTATAATCCTTATACATCGAGTGCTACATTTTTCTCTAAGTAAAATCTACCAAGGTGTTTTGTTAATGAAATCATCAAGTTCACAACATATCCACAACAATCTCCCCCAATTTATGTCTACTGGAATTGTAGCCATAAATTAAGAGAAACTTGATGATAACAAAACACCCTAAAAATACAACTTTGAAAGTATGTAGATAAAACTGTAAAGTGCTTCAAATAATAAAATGTACAAAGTTTAGCTCACAGTCATTTTCAAGGTGCTCCTCTAGCCTGAGCAAATTTATCTAGTTCCTTGAGGGTCTAGATCTCTTTCCAAGCTTTCTATTGTTTTCTTCTATCTGATTTTGGAGCTGTCTGTGGAATTCCAGTTCATTAGATTCTGACAGATTTAGCTTTTCTTGCATCTCCAAAAGAGTCTCATTGCTAGAGATGCTCAATTGGTCTTCTAATCAGAAAAATTTTCTCACTCCTTTGTCATCCATGAACTCCATCAGCCAGTAGGACCTTAGATGCACTCTTCTCCCTGTGTAAGGAATAATTAGAGTCTTTGGGAGTGCATCTTTAGCTCTAATACTCCTCAGTTCTTCAATCTTCTCTAGAACCAGTCTTCTTGCAGTTACATTGAAACCAAAGTTCTTTTTGAAAGATGAATAAACTTTTATCAGTACAGATTGGCTTTCTTGAAGGATCATGTGAAGTGGCCATTGAATCTCCTTTCCTCTCTTGTACTTGAAAACTAACCTTTCAGGTAGATTCCTGTAGGCATCAATCCCTCTAACTTATTCCAGTTCATCTAGATACAGGTTTAGATCATAGAATTCCTTGATGTCACATAAGTACATGTAATCTCCCTTGTGACTTTGGGTTGAGCTTTGATTAGAGATTTGGATTTGAGAGGTGACAACTTCACTTTCTTGACTGCTCTTGACTTTGTTCTTTTTGGCTTGTTAAGGATTGGCAAATTGAAGTCAGGAATTGGTAGACTCTCCCAGTCTATTGGTTCATCCTTAGGCACAATAGGTTCACCATGAATGTTCCTGTAAGGATCCACCATTTTAATGTCTTCAAATACCACAGAGGGTTTTGATATTTGAGTTGTAGTTGGAGTGGATTCCTTGGAAAACTGATCCTCTAATTCCTTATCAACAAAGTCCAATTTCCTTTTCGTTCTTTTGGCCAATTCCTTGTATCTTTGAGGTTTCTTCTATTGTGGTTCAACTTGCTTCTTTGGACCTTGAGATTCAGTGATTTCAGATGGCTGAGCAGGAATTTGTTGTATTGGTTTTACAGCTTGTAGCTTGGCCAAGATAGCAGCTTGCTCTTTCTTTTGCTTAGCCTTTTTGGCATCTAGAGCAGCTTGCTTCTTTTCTTACTTTAGTCTTGCCTTTTCTTCTCTCTTTGCTTGAGCAAATTGAGGATGTCCAGCCACCACACAAATTTCTTTACCATTTTTGAAAACTTTAGCAATTCTCCTTTTTAAAGTTGAATCAGCTGGATCTTTGTAGAAGGCAATTGATCTTGACAGAAGCTTCTTCTCATCAGGCTTAGGTGTCTCATACACTATATCCAAAGGGTTCTTTAATGATGATTTTGGATAGTTCACCCTTGGCTTCAAAATTATTTCAGCATTTGGAGATTTGATGCAGGATGGCTGTCCCCTTTCCAGATAGTTCATGCTCATTTCATTCACAGAGATTTTCCTGACTTGAGAGTGATGAATGGCTGACTATTCTGGCTTCTTTACTAGCCCAAACTTCTTTTGAATGTCCTCATCAATCTTCTCCCAATTGATTGGCTTCAACTGCTCCTTTTCAGCTGCTCTTATGTTGGTTGCTGCTTCATTGATCAGATCAATACTGTCTGTTACCGGTGGCTTGGTGAAAGTAATTGTAGGCACAATTACTTTATGGATTTGAATGTTAAACTTCTCCCCCTCACTTGGTCCTTTCTCCCACTTCTTGTTATCATCAAGTTGAGTAGATGAGGAGGTTTGTTCAGCCACCAGTTTCTGAAGCAAGTCTGTCTGTTGAGCTTGATGCATATGAATGGCTATTAGAGATGCTTTCATAGCTGACATTCTTGTATCCAAGGCATCTATCTTTGTGGAAAGATCAGAATTTTTCATGAGTTGTCTCTTGATGTCAAGCATTGTAGCTTCTGCAAGCTTAGAGTCCATCTAGTCAGAAACAGCCTTTTTCATTTTATCAACATCACCCTTGATGGTGTTGACATCTCTAGCATGTTGGAAGCCTTGAATCTGTTGTAGTTGCAGAGAATCAAGATGTGCTTGAAGGAGCTTCTTGGTGTTGGCATTTGTAGTGGTTTGAAGAGCAGAATTTGTTTGATTTATGAGTTGGATCAGGGTTGTCTTGAAGTAGTGTTCATCACAATGTTTTGAAAATGCCCATGATGGCATACCTGATCTTGAACTGGAACCTACTTCTCCCCCTATGTCCAATGGCTCTTCTTCACTATCTCCACCTTCATCTCCAAAGAAATCTGCTGAACCACCAGTCTCATAATCAACATCACCAGCTGCAGAGGGCAAAGCTGTGATGGAATCCTTAGCTATTAGCATTGACTGAGTGGTATGCACCAAATTAAACATCCTTTCTGCATTGTCATTACCTTGTTCAGCTAGAAGTTGATAAGCTGGAACAGGGTGAGTAAATACCTCAGCATCAAGGGAGGTGGAATTTATAACAGCTTGAGGTCGCTGAGATACTTCCTCCCTGTCTACATCCCAGACATTCATTAACTCACTAGCAATGACATCCATCCTTATAGCCCCTGTACCTGCATTTCTCTCTTGTTCTCTCTTTTGTTGCATCAGGGTCTCACCCTGGCTCCCCACCCTCACACCCTCACCTTCACCATCTAAGGTGGGACTCCTCTCACTCTCTTTTGCCAATCCTAAAGAAATGGATTGCATATTTTCACTCTTTTCCTCTCCTTTTTCCTGGGAGCAACCCAGACTCTCACTCATAACACTCTCTTCCCTCAATCCTAAGAGTGACTGTACAACCACTAAGTCTTCTGCACTAGAGATAATAGATGAAATTTGAAGTTGTGCAGAGACACCCGACGGATGAGGAATATCCATCGGGTTAGCAGTTTGACTATCCGACGGATAAATGCTGTTAAGCTTATCCGTCGGGATACAATCACTACTCGACGGATGAGCAATATCCATCGAGAGAGTAGAAATAAATGAACTTGGAATTGAAACTAGTGTGGACTATGTTCTGATTGATGATATTTTGTGTACAGATGTTTCAACAGTTCCTGAAATAATTGGCAAGTGAGCCAACAAATCATCCAAAAGATGATGCTCACTTGCACTAGATTTTGGCTTCCCCAACAAAGTTAAAGAAGGGGAATCAGGAATTGATGTGTTGATCATATCCACATCCAGAGAGTTTGTGGGAGAATTTAGTGTTTGAGGTGCTTCTATAACTAATGATTTTGGCTGTGACTCCATATTTATTGGAGACACATCAAGCTAAATTTGTGAAGGTGCAGTGACTGTGTCTTTAGCACCAGTTTGCACAGTGTGTGAACCATGTGCATCCCCAAAGGTTTTTGATTTCTTCTTTCTGGCATAAGTTTGGGGTGAGCTAGTGTCCCTTACCCTTTTGGCATGTGCTCTTGGATGAGAGCTTTGTTCAATAGTCACATCCTTTTGGGAGGATGCAACTAGAAATGAGCTTTTATCCTTATTAATCACTGCAGTTTGTTGGGAAACTATAGTGTGGCTAGGCTGGGAACCACTCAACTCTCCATCCTTATCCTTAGGGTTTCTTTTATGTTAACCCTGTCCCTCACCTATCTTTCCCACCTTTGCACTCCCCTCTTTGGTTCTGGTGGATTTTGCAACTGGCATCTTTTGAGAGATACCAGAGGGGGCTTTCTTTGATTTGGATTTTGAAATTTTTGATGGTTTAGTAGCTTGGGTAGGAAACTGTTGGGTCATTGACACAGTTGTCATAGCTACACTAGAATTCAAAGAAATCTGTGAAGTTTGAAGAGTAGGGACAGATGAACTTATCTCACTTACCTAAGGTGCTTCCATTACTGGGAAATAGAAGATTGGCACCTTCTTGTGATGGTTTTCCCTATTTAAATCTGCAATAATTCTTCTCTCTTGAACCCAACAATCTAATTTGTTGTTTGGGTTCTCAAGCACAATTTCCTCAGAGAGGTGGTTAGCTAAAATCATGAAAAATCTGGCATAATAAACATTTTTACCCCTCTTATTTAACTCCCCTAATTTAAACCCCAACTCAAACAAAACAAGATCACTAAAATTAAAGAACTTATCTGTAACTAGCATGTAAAGCATGTCAAGCATATAAATATTGACAGAATCAAAATTACTGATTTTACCAGAAAAGACCTTGGTAACTACATCACACATGAAACTCCATTCTTTCCTAAGACCCAACCTCCTAATATCACTTAACTTAAAAGTAGAGAGTGCATAGTTCATGGAATTAAGCATATTAACAATATCAGTATCTGTGTGTGGTGAGGTCATAGTGTTATCAGGAATTTTGAAACATGCTTTAATAACATCACTATTGATACAGAATTCCTTACCCTTAATAGTGAGTGTGATGGTCTTATCAGTAGAGTTGTATGTAGCAGTCGTCCACATCTCTTCAACAACCTCACAGAAGATGGTGGGTGATTCTAGCATTGCATAGCTGAGTTTGCAGTTCTTCACAAAATTCATCATTTTGTGGTAGTCACTTGAATGTTGAATCCCCTTGTTTACTAGAGCCGTGAAGTTGTTTTTCTCATAGATGTATCCAGTTTGTGACATGATCTTGACTACTGGTGCCATTGTTAGAGAGTGGAAATTGCAGAGATAGAGATGGTAAATGCTTTTGAGAAAGAGAGAATTTAGAGCAGATGATTTGAGAATGATAAAAGAAAAGTAATGGAAATGAATTAAGCTTTTATACTATCTCAAAAATAATTGTCAAAAATAATAAAGTAAAATAAAGTAACCAGTAAGAATTGCCCAAAATAGCCGTTAAAAAAACTGTAAAAATTCCTTCAATTATCCGTCGAGTTATACTTATAAACTGTAAGTATACTCGATGGATAAAGTTCAGGGAATTAACGGCTAAGATTTAGACAATTCGACGGATGAGGATAAATCAGTTATCCGTCGAGTTATAAAATATTCCAGAAAAGTAATTGATTTTATTAATAAAATGTATACCGACGGATGATCAAACTCGATGGATAATGATCATCCGTCGAGATGTAAATTTTGACTTAGCCAAAATTTCATCCAAGACTGAAAAATCAATTAAGTTTCTGGATGCATTCCAACTTGTAAATTATCTGAAAAGATTTAAGAAAAATTGAGCATACCTAACTCACTTACCAACCTTGAAAATGTGGATTCATCTAGTGGCTTGGTAAAAATATATGCAAGTTGCTTCTCACTTGGAACAAAATGTAGTTCCACAGTATCATTCATTACATGTTCCCTTATGAAGTGGTACTTGATGTCTATGTGCTTTGTCCTTGAATGTTGTACTGGATTTTTAGTGATGGCAATTGCATTTGTGTTATCACAGAAAATAGGAATCCTTTCAACTTGTAAACCATAATCTAGCAATTGATTTTTCATCCACAAAATCTGTGCACAGCAACTTCCAGCAGCAATATATTCAGCTTCAACTGTAGAAGTAGAAACTGAATTTTGCTTTTTACTGAACCAGGACACAAGCTTGTTTCCTAGAAATTGACAGGTTCCTGTTGTGCTTTTTCTATCAATTCTACAACCTACATAATCTGCATCTGAATAACCAGTTAGATCAAAACCAGAATCTCTAGGCTACCAAATGCCAAGTTTTTATGTTCCCTTGAGATATCTGAAAATTCTCTTAATAGCTACTAAGTGAGATTCTCTAGGATCGGCCTGAAATCTAGCACACAAACATGTAGCAAACATTATATCTGGCCTACTAGTTGTTAAGTACAGAAGTGAGCCAACCATGCCCCTATAACTTGAAATATCCACAGACTTTTCAGTAGTGTTTAATTCAAGCTTAGTTGCAGTGGCCATGAGAGTTTTTGTAGATGTGCAATCCATTAGATCAAACTTCTTTAAAAGATCATAAATGTATTTAGTTTGACTAATGAATATTCCATCACTAACTTGCTTAACTTGCAAACCAAGAAAGTAAGTTAGTTCTCCCATCATACTCATTTCATACTTACTCTGCATCAATTTGGCAAACTTTTTGCAAAGTTTTTCATCTGTACAGCCAAAAATAATGTCATCTACATAAATTTGAACAAGTATACTAGAGCCATTAACATTTCTAAAGAGTAAAGTTTTATCTACAGTACCTCTTGTGAAGTGTTTTTCCAAAAGGAACTTTGATAAAGTGTCATACCAGGCTCTAGGTGCTTGCTTCAGTCCATAAAGTGCTTTCATAAGATAGTAAACATATTCTGGAAAATTTGGATCTTCAAAACCAGGAGGCTGACTGACATAGACTTCCTCCTCCAAATCTCCATTCAGAAAGGCACTTTTGACATCCATTTGATAGACTTTGAAATTGGCATGGGCTACATAGGCTAAGAAGATTATGATGGCTTCAAGTCTTGCAACAGGAGCAAATGTTTCATCAAAATCTATTGCTTCTTATTGACAATAGCCCTTAGCAACCAATCTAGCTTTGTTCTAGACTACTATGCCATTTTAATCCATCTTGTTTCTGAATACCCATTTGGTGTCTATTGGATTCTTTCGTTTAGGCTTGGGCACCAGCTTCCATACTTTATTCCTCTCAAATTGGTTTAGCTCTTCCTGCATAGCTAAAATCCAATCAGGATCCAAGAAAGCTTCTTCTACCTTCTTAGGTTCTTCCTTAGAAAGAAAGCTGCTGTATAGACATTCTTCTTGAGTTGCTCTCTTTGTTTGAACTCTAGAAGATACATCACCAATGATGAGCTCAAAGGGGTGATCCTTTGTCCATTTCCTTTGTTGAGGTCAGTTCTAGATGAAGAGGCCTCATTGTTGTCTTGATGTGTGATTGAGTTTTGATTATTTGAAACTCCCCCTGAGTTAATGGATCTTTGATTTGAGAAGGGAGAGCTTTCTGTAGGTGATCTATTCTGACTCCCAGCTTTTTTTGATGACCCGATAGATGGTGAATTTTGAGTACCGACGGATGAGGCTGGTTGTCTCCCGACGGATTAGGCAGATTATCTCCTGATGGATAAAGCATTATGCAACTCGACAGATGTTGAATTTTGTGCTTCATTGGTAGTAGATTTTTCTACATTATCCTTTGATAATATTTCTTGATCACTTTCATCATCACTGTCATCACTAACCATCTCCACATTGTCAAATTTGAGGCTCTTATGGTAATCTCCATCTTGCAGTCCTTCAATCTTTTTATCATCAAACACAACATGTATTGATTCCACAACAATGTTGGTTCTTAGATTGTAGACTCTGTATGCTTTACCAACAGCATATCCAACAAAAATTCCTTCATTTTCTTTAGCATCAAACTTCCCATTCTGATCAGTTTGATTTCTCAAGATATAACATTTACAGCCAAAGACATGAAGAAAATTTAGAGTTGGCTTCTTGTTCTTGAACAATTGATAGGGAGTCATGCATTTTGCTTGATTAATCAGAGAAATATTCTGAGTGTAGCATGCAGTATTTACAGCTTCAGCCCAGTAATATGTTGGTACTTAGACTCTTCAAGCATTGTCCTTGTAGCTTCAATAAGTGATCTGTTCTTCCTTTCTACTACTATATTTTGTTGTGGAGTTCTTGCTACTGAAAAATCATGCAAAATCCCATTTTCTTCACAAAATGCTCTCATGACAGAATTCTTGAACTCAGTTCCATTGTCACTCCTGATTCTTCTAACTTTGAAATCAGGATTATTATTGACTTGCCTTATGTGATTGATGATGATTTCACTAGCCTCATCTTTAGACTTTAGGAAATATGTCCAAGAGAACTTTGAGAAATCATCTACAATTACTAGGCAAAATCTTTTCCTTGAAATGGACAACACATTGACTGGTCCAAACAAATCCATGTATAGTAGTTGCAAAGGTTCTTCAATTGTTGAAACAAGCATCTTCCTGAATGATGCTTTGATCTGCTTTCCTTTTTGGCAGGCATCACACAATCCATCCTTAGAAAACTCCACTTGAGGAATGCCTCTTACCAGTTCTTTCTTTACTATTCATTCATGGTCTTGAAGTTTAGATGGGATAGCTTCTTGTGCCATAACCAACTTTCATCCTGACTTGCTTTGCTGAGAAGACAAGTAACAGATTTGGCATTTGATGAGTTGAAGTCAACTAGGTACACATTTTCTTTTCTCACACCAGTGAGAACCACTTTGTTGCTCCTCTTATTAGTCACAACACATGCTTCTGAATTGAAGGTTACTGAATTGACTTTATCACAAAGCTGGCTGATACTCAACAAATTGTGCTTGAGACCATCCACTAAGGCAACCTCTTCAATGATGACATTGTCTTTTGAAATCAAGCCATATCCCACATTATAACCCTTGATGTCATCTCCAAAAGTAATACTTGGGCCAGCTCCCTCCTTGAACTCTATGAGCAGGGTAGAATTACCAGTCATGTGTCTTGAACAACCACTATCCAAGTACCATAGATTCTTTCTATTTCCCTGCACTCATCATAATCAAATCAAGTTGATTTTGGTACCCAAGTTTCCTTGGGTCCTGCCTTGTTAGCTTTCTTTTTCTGTTTCTTAGGTTTGATCTCATTTGACTTAGGGATATCAGATTCATCCTTAGTCATTTAAGTTGAACCTTTGAAACCATTCATTACAGCAGAATTATCATGCATATTTTGATTAACAGGGAATGGCATGCTATTAGTAAACATGTTATTCCAGTAAGGCATGCTAAATGGCATTTGTGGCATACTAAATGCAGCATAATAAGGATTAGGTGCAAATGGCATATTAGCAAACTGTGCATTCATATTCTGTGTAGACATAGCATTCATAGGCATAAAAGGCATGGCATTCATATTGGGAAAGTGAGGTGGCACAGATATGGAAGTAGGCATGACATATTTGCAATTAACAGACAAATGATTTACACTACCACATTTGACACAGATTTTTCTAGGAGCATATTTATCAGGTGTGTAGTTATTGTGTTTGTTAATCCCTACTTTACCATTTCTATTATTTTTCATTTTAGCCTCTGTTTTAACCTCAATCTTTTCAAGTATGTCACTCAATTGCTTGATAGTCATATGACCAACATTAGCCTTTTTCTCCTTCTTCACTTGACTGGATTCTCCTGGAACGAAATTCTTGAAAACTGATCCATATTTCTCATTTAACTTGACAAGTTTGGCTTTACTCACAGGCTTGCTCACAGTCGACGGATGAGGATTTATATCACTCGACGGATAACCCTTTTTATTTTCCGACGGATGACCCTCATCATCTGTTAGCAATCCTTCAACCAAATTGGATTCTAGCTTCTCCTTGTTCTTCTTCCAGGCTGCATCACAAAAGGACTCAATACCTTGAACTTTGGTGATTTGAGCATGAACATCTCTAGATGTTTTCCAAGCCTTAATCACCTCATGTTCTCGTTCAAGCTGCTTCTTCAAGATCTCTTCTATCTTCAAGGACTCAGTTAATTTATCCTTAGCAATTTTACACTCAATTCTTAATTTTTCAAATTCAATGAACTGAGAGTCTAGCACATTATTCCTCTCACTTAAAAACAAATTGTTTTCTTTAATTTTAGCATTTTCCTTAGTAAGAGACTTAAGTGTAACACGCAAATGATATAATTATGTAGACATGTCATTTATAGCATCATTACACTCAGCTTTAGATAAATGTGCAAGGTTAGTGGTGATTACCTGATTACTTAAAGAACTTGTCTCTATTTCATCAGATTTGGCCATTAGGGCTAGATTGGCATAGCTGACATCTTCATCCTCATCCAGACCATCTGCTACCCAGTCATTCTCCTGTGTAATGAAAGCCCTTTCCTTTTGTTTGAGCAACTCAAAGTATTTCTATTTATAATCCGCAGGCTCAAACTTCTTTTTATTGGAATCTGACTTTCTACACTCACTGGCAAAGTGCCCTGCCAAGCCACATTTGAAACACTTGAATTTTGATTTATCCACCATGTTTATATTTGGCTTAGATGCTCCAAAGTTCTTCTTGAACTTGAGCTTGGCAAATTTTCTGGAAAGAAATGCTATATGTTCATCAATATCTTCTATGTCATCTTAGCTCAAAGAATCTTCATTTTCTGCTACCAGCCCCTTGCCCTTTTTTTCACAGACCTTTGAAGTTGATTCAGCAGCTTCCATCTTCATCTCCTTCTCTTTCTCCAACTCAGCAACTAGTGCAATGGATCCTCATTTCTTCTTTCTTCTTTCCTCTCTCCATCCTCTCATCTTGCTCTATTTCAAGCTCATAAGTTTTCAGGATGCCATACAGTCTCTCCAAAGTAAACTCCTTGTAATCTTGAGAGTTTCTCAATGAGACTGTCATAGGTTTCCATTCCTTTGGAAGAGATCTAAGGAATTTAAGATTGGAGTCTTTTGTCTGATAGACCCTTCCATGCAACTTCAGAGCATTTAGTAGTTTTTGAAATCTACTAAAAATGTTAGTGAGAGACTCACTATCTTCACTGTGAAAGTGCTCATATTGTTGAATTAGCAGTTGCATCTTATTTTCCCTGACTTGTTCAGTGCCATCACAGATAATCTGTATTGTATCCCAAACTTCCTTGGTAGTTTTTCAATTGATGATGTTGTCAAACATGTCACCATCAACTCCATTGAACATGATATTCATGGCCTTCTTATCTTTCCTGACTTGTTCAATATCAGGATCAGACCATTCATGCCTTGGCTTAGGGACAAATGGCTCATTTCCAGTTGCAGCTCTCATTGGTACATGAGGGCCTCTTTCTATGCAATCTACATAGGCCTCATCTTGAGAAAGTAAATAAAGATGCATTTTTACCTTCCAATGATGGTAATTATCTTTATCCTGAAAAGGAATCTTGACTCCAACATCCTTCTTATTCATCTTGCTGTTTTGTTGTGATCTTTAAACTCTTTGTTCTTCAAGAGCTTGCTCTGATACCAATTGTTAGTCCCTAACAATGCAACAAGAATTACAGAAGGGGCGTTGAATGGAATTCTTGAAACTTTTTCTTGGTTTAAAAAGTGTTCTAACTTAAAATATATATCTGTGTGAATTGATTTGCAGAGTGCGGAATAATAACTTGGAATGAATCAAAACACAAGTAATTAAAAACACAAGTCTTTAAAAAATTTCTGGTGGATTTGAATGTATCCACCATAGATATATATTATATCAAGAGAACTCTGTGTAGCAATTAGCTCACAGCTGCTTACAAATATGAACAACTAAGTTTTAAGAGAAATGCTAAAAATACAGCTTACAAATGTTTCTCTGAGAATTTCTTGCTTAGTGTTCTTGTTGTTCTATTTGCTACTTATTGGTTTATATATCACTAAGATTACAAAGTAATAAGACAAGATAATAAAACAAAAACTACCAAGTCTAATACTATGCTACTCATTACTCTATTCCAGCATCTTTGAATATCTTCATAATAGCATGAAAATGGCAATGCTTCTTTGTTCTCTAAAACCCAGTTGAATAGGCTTCCACATTCCATTTGCATACACTCGACGCATATGACTGTGTTGTCACTGTCAACAGATGTTTGAATTTTTTATCCGTCAGGTTCATGATCATCCGTCGAGTTCATGATCATATGTCGGGTTGTCTTATTGATCATCCGTCGAATGGCATTGTTGATTATCCGTCGGTAGCAATCTGGTACTTGACTTCATTTCATTTATGCAGAATTACAAGACATCATCTATGTACAATTAATCAACCTATTCTGCATATCTAGTTAAAGTCAACATGACTTGAGTACTACTTATAGAATCTAAACAATGTGTATGCAGAAATGTGCTACAGACTTATTGTTACACAAGCTACTCACTCGATGGATAATAAATCATCATCCGTCGGGACTATATTGAGTTATTCGTCGGGACTATAATCCTTATCCGTCGAGTGCTACATTTTTCTCTAAGTAAAATCTACCAAGGTGTTTTGTTAATGAAATCATCAAGTTTACAACATATCCACAACAAGGAATAAAATCATATAAAATATATAAATACATATCCTATCAGCAATCTTCTCAAAAATTGGGGGAGATTGTTGTGCAAGACATGCCTGTGTAATAACAAGACTAAGTCACATTGAAAACCCTGAGATTTAGTTGTATAATAGTCTAAAAATGTATTATGTATTGTATTTCTTGAGTCTGTAAAATGGTTAGAAGATTAGACTTGTGTATTTTTTTTAAAAATAGTTTAAAGCCTAAGAATAAACTCTGGAAGAAGATCAAGCAAGATAATGCCTCAGAGAAAAGATGTAGAATTATGGAGTTGAATAAATCTGTTTTATGAAAAATGTTCTAAGTCAAGATATCGACAAGTAACAGATCAAGTAATATAGAGAAGTCATTCGAGAACTCCCGAATGACTAATCGAGAAGTCCAAAATAGCCTATAGAGAAGTCTTAGTGATATCGACAAGTCAAATGAAGATGTGAAGATTGGAGATATCGATAAGTCATTTCTGCATGTAGGGAACTCAGAGATATCCACAAGTTAAATGAAGATGTGAAGATTGGAGATATCGACAAGTCTATTTCTTATTAGAGATCTCAGAGATATCGACAAGTTAAAATGTATATAGAGATCTCTGAGATATCGACAAGTCAAATTCTACGTGTAGAGATCTAGAGTGTTAGGAGCAATTGATGATATCATGCAGAAACTATCAGAAGTTAATATTAGAACTTATATCAACGGATGATGATGATATCAACGGACGATGATATCAATGGATGCTGATGTCAACGGATGATGTAATCAGTATTTGTCACATCAGTTGATCTTCGAGAAGGAAAAGGAAACAGGAACTCAAGGTGGTGAAGGACTTTATCTCAGAAGCATTGTATTAGGTTTCCCTATTGTTAATAGAATAGGATTCCTTATACATTGTGTAGTTGTGCTCTATATAAAGCACATATTAGGTTCATGCTATAAGCATTGTGAACATTGTTATATCTTTCACATAACCTAGCAGCTCTCAAGGATATTTGTTCATCCTTTCGAGAGAGTACGTTTGTAATCAGTCTTTATCTATTAATATAAAAACTATTGATTCTATTGAAGCTTTATCAAATTGATTGTATTAACTGTATTCAACCCCTACAGTCGATTAAGGGCCTAACAATTGGTATCAGAGCTTGTTGTTAACATACAAACAGTTTAAGATCTGAAAATCAATTAACAATGTTAGATAAAGAAGAAGAAACACAGAATCCAAAACCACCACCCCCAGCCACATCACAGATTAGCTGCAACATGAGTAGGTATGAAGCAATCAAGGTGCCGATCTTGAAGATACATGAATATCCAATCTGGAAAGTCAGGATGACCATGTGTTTGGAAGCCACATATCCTGAATATCTAAACAGGATTTATGATGGTCCTCATAAACCAATGAAGGTAGTTGTTTCTGTTGTAGGAGAACCAAAGAAAATGATAGACAAATACAGGAAGGACTATTCTCCTGAAGATCTCTCATCTATTATGAAGGATGCTAAGGTCAGACACATCCTGCACAGCAGTCTTGATAGTGTTATGTCCAATATAGTCATTGGATGTAAGACGACAAAAGAGATATGAGATGCTTTAGAAGTAAAGTGTCAAGGTACAACTGATATCAAGAAGAACAGGAGGACAGTACATACTCAAGAATATGAGCACTTTGACTCAAGGGACAATGAGTCTTGAAATGAGATCTATGATAGATTTCAGAAGTTGCTGAATGTCTTATCCCTTGTCAACAAAGAATATGATTTGGAGGACTCAAACCTGAAGTTCCTACTTGTTCTCCCTGAAAAGTGGGACTTTAAACTCACATCAATAAGGGATAAATATCAACTTGATGACACACCTCTAGATGAGATCTATGGAGTTCTGAAAACCCATGAACTAGAGATGGAGCAAAGAAGCAAGAGGAAAGGATCTAAATCTAGACCAGTTGCACTCAAGGTTGAAGAGAAGCCAAAGGAGAAAGCTAGGAGGAAAAGTTACTCTAAAGGGAAAGTCGTGATTGCAAAGTCAGATACTAAATCATCAAATTCTGATGATGACTCAAATACTGATAATGAATCAGATACTGATAGTGATCATGACAATGATGAAGCAGTGGGTGGTAAAGTGGCTTTGTTACCACATGGATCAAATGGTTGCCCTACTGGTTAAAAGTTTCAAGAAGATGGTCTACAAGAACTTCAAGAAAGGGAGAAGATTTTCCATAAAAGGTTTCAATTTCTCAAACTCTGATAAGAGCAACAACAGAAGAAATATTGATTGGAAGGGATCAAGATCTGGAAAACCTGAAAAGTCAAAAAAGAGATGTTACAACTGTGGTGGAATTAGACACGTTGCAGCTGACTGCAGAAAACTCAGAGCTGAGAAGAAACAAGCTTTGATCTCAAAGAAGAGAAACTGGGATGATTCATCAGATTTAAATGATGGGATCAATTATGCTCTCATGGCAAATGCTGAGGCTGAGGCTGAAAATGCTGAATTAAAGGTACCTGAGACTATTCTTGATTTTTGATACTGATGATATCTATGAATTAAGATTATTTCTTAAGACTCTACATGTTAGTTATATGGATCAAACCTTAGAGAATAATAGAATCAAGAGTGAAAACTCTGAGTTAAAGAAAAGGAATGATCACCTAGAAATTGAGTTGTTTTTCATGCTAGAAATTCAAAAAGAAAAAGATAATGTTGTTTATGTTAAAGTTTTTTTTTAGAAAAACATGCTTATCTAGAGAATGAGTTAGCTAAAGAAAGAGAAGTTATTAAACTTTGAACTAACTCAGGAAAGACAACTCTGGAAATTTTAGAGAATGGTTGTTGGGGATCAGGATTTGGATATTCTGCTAGATCTAATTATGATAAGAAAAGTGGAAAAGAAACTGAGAAAACAGAATGAATAAAAACTGATAGCAATGTCAAACTGAACAAGGTTCAGATAAATACCATTAAGTTTAATCCAAGTGCTAATACTATCAAGTCAATTTATGAGGAAGGTACAACCTCAATACCTAGATCAAACTTAATTACTAATAAGAGTGAACAGCTTCAGACAAAGTCAATAAATATTGGTTCAATGACTCAGATGCAGCTTAAGCAAAAGCTGAAGAATCTACACATGAAAGACAAGAAGAAAATGCCTAGGAAAAATAGAAATGGCAAGGTGGGTGTTAATAAGAATGGAAATTATGTAACTCCTCCCAATGTACCCAGAAAGGCCTGTTCAAACTGTAGTAGCACTATTCATTATGCTAATTCTTGCAGGAAGAATAAAAAGATAAAATGATATTCCTTCCAAATCAGGGTTTAGGAATAGAATAGTTAGATATAAACCAGAGAGTCCTTATTTTCATTGTGGTAGTGTTTGGCACTCTATTTATACAAGTAAAGAGTATCACAGTTTGTATTATGATTATTATAAATAGAAACCCTCTTTAATTAAAAAAATTCTGTTTCTGCATGTATAAATACTGATAGTAAGGATGTTAACATAAACTCTGATAAAAAGTCTTCTGCTGCATATGTTAACAAAATTAAAAGGCCAAAGGATCCAAGCAAGTCTGGGTCCTTAAAAACACTAACTGATTTAAATTGTTGATTGCAGGGTAACAGGAAGAATACTCTAGGCTTGGACAGTGGATGCTCGGGACAAATGACTGGTTATAAAACCCGGCTATCAGAATTTGAGGAGAAGGCTGGCCCAAGTATTTCTTATGGAGATGACAACTTAGGAAAAATCTTGGGATATGGAAAAATCAAAATTGAAAATGTCATCATTGAAAATGTAGCTCCAGTTGCAGGACTCAAGTATAATCTAATCAGTGTGAGTCAAATCAGTGACAGAGATTACCATGTCAACTTCTGTGAGGAGCATTGTGAAATTGTCAGCAAGTCTGATGGCAAGATTCCATTGACTAGTGTAAGACATGGTAGTTTATATGAAGCCAAAGTCTCCACAAGTACTGATGAATCAGAAGTTTGTCTACTGTGTAGAGCATCTGTGGAAGACAGCTGGAACTAGCATAAAAGACTTTATCACCTCAACTTCAACAATATCAATGAACTTGTGAGGAAAGATCTTGTGAGAGGATTGTCCAATGTAGTATTTACTCCTGATGGCTTATGTGATGCATGCCATAAATCCAAGCAAAGGAAAACATCTTTCAAGAGTAAAACTGAATCTTCCATTCTTGAACCATCATCTACTTCATATTGATCTCTTTGGTCTAGTGAATGTTATGTCAATTTCCAAGAAGAAGTATGCACTCGTAATATCGATGAATATTCAAGATACACATGAGTGTATTTTATGCACACCAATGATGAATCTCCTTCCATTCTTTTTGATCATGTGAGGGAGATGGAAAAAGGATCAACATACAAAGTGAAGATCTTCAGAAGTGATAATGGAACCGAATTCAAGAATAACTATATGGAAGAGTTCTGCAAACTCAAGGGGATAAAAATGTGTTTTATGCTTCTGGAACTCCACAACAAAATGGATTTGTTGAAAGAAAGAATAAAAATCTGATAGAATCTGCAAGAACCATGCTAGAAGAAGTAAGATTTTCTACCTACTTCTGGGCTGAGGTTGTGCAAACTGCTTGCTTTACACAAAATGCATGCTTGATCAACAGGCATGGAAAAACACCATTTGAGATGGTGAAGGGAGAGAAGCCAAATTTGAAATACTTACATATTTTTGGTTGTAAGTGTTTTGTTCTCAAAACTCATCCGGAGCAGCTGACCAAGTTTGATCTAAAAGATGATGAAGGAATCTTTGTGGGATATCCATTTTCCACAAAAGCCTTCAGAGTTTACAATCTGAGAACAAGAATAGTCATGGAATCCATACATGTATCTTTTGATGACAAAAAGATAACAGCTCCAGAAGATGCAGATGACCATGACAAATTGAGATTTGAAAATGAAGTAGCTTATGCTGAACTTTTAAGTCCTGATCCTGATACAGTAAATCCTGATATCACTCAAAGCTCTGAGGTTCCACAGAACAATGGAAATTCTTCTAACACTGAAGCATATGTTGAGGGGGAGTAACATGACTCAAATCCAGAGACTACTACAAGTGTTTCAACTCAAGAAACATCAATAGAAAAATTATCAAACTCATCTTCCTCAAACTCTGATGAGTCAAATACTGATAACAATGGGAACACTGATTCAGGGGGAGCATCAGAAAATAATAGCGGTACTAATCAAAAAAATAACAGAGAGTTCATGGATCAAGGGGGAGGTTCGTCTTCAAAGAGTTAACTTCCATCTGCAAGAAAATGGTCTAAGTGATCACACACACCTGATTCAATCATTGGAAACCCTGATAGTGGTGTAAGAACCAGAAAAGCCACTCAAAATGAATGTCTCCGCCATTCTTTTCTATCTCAAACTAAACCCAAAAAAGTAGAAGAAGCTCTTCAAGATTCTGACAGGGTTACATCAATGCAAGAGGAGGTTAATGAATTCAAAAGGAACAAAGTCTGGACTCTTGTGCCAAGACCAAAGAACAGATCCGTAGTAGGCAGAAAAGTGGGTGTTCAGAAACAAAACTGACGGTGAGGGCATTATCACAAGGAATAAAGCAAGACTGGTTGTAAAGGGTTACTCACAACAAGAAGACATTGATTATAATGAGACATTTGCTCCAGTTGCAAAGCTTGAGGCAATAAGAATCTTTATTTCCTATGCTGCTAACAAGAAGTTTAAGGTGTTTCAAATGGATGTGAAGAATGCATTTTTAAATGGAGAACTTGAAGAGGAAGTTTATGTTGAACAGCCTCCAGGGTTCATTGATCTAAAGTATCCAGATTATGTCTATTTACTGGATAAAGCACTCTATGGACTGAAGCAAGCTCCAAGGGTCTGGTATGAAACACTTGCTCTATTTCTGCTAGAGAGTGGTTTCACAAGAGGTACAATTGACAAAACTCTCTTTTATAAATACCATGATAAGGACTTGTATTAGTACAGATATATATTGATGATATCATTTTTGGATCTACTAATGATAACTCTGTGAGAGATTTGCAAAGCTAATGCAGTCCAGGTATCAAATAAGTATGATGGGAGAATTGAGTTACTTTCTAGGGTTACAAGTTAAACAAACTGATGAAGGGATCTTCATAAATCAATCCAAATACACCAGGAATTTACTCAAAAGTTTTAAAATGCAAGACTGCTCAACTGCATCAACTCTCATGGCCACTGCAACCAATTTAGATTTAAATATTGGTTCTTCAGTAGATATAACTAACTACAGAGGTATGATTGGATCACTCCTTTATCTGACTACTAGTAGACCTGATATCATGTATGCTACTTGTCTCCGTGCAAGGTTCCAAGCTGATCCTAGAGAACCTCATCTATTAGCTGTGAAGAGAATTTTTAAGTATCTCAAAGGCACTATAAATCTGGAATTACGGTATCCTAGAGATTTCGACTTTAAGCTAATTGGATATTCAGATGCTGATTTTGCAAGATGCAAAATAGACAGGAAAAACTGCCAATTTCTAGGTGGCGGATTGGTTTCTTGGTATAGCAAGAAACAAAAGTCAATTTCCACATTAACTGCAGAAGCAGAATATATTCCTGCAGGAAGCTGTTGTGCTCATATTCTATGGATGAAGAATCAGCTACTGGATTATGGGTTAGACTATTCTTTTATTCCTGTATATTGTGATAATTAAAGTGCTATTGCAATGACAAGAAATCCAGTGCAACATTCAATGACTAAACACATTAGCATCAGGTACTATTTCATAAGGGAACATGTGGAAGCAGGTACAGTAGAATTGGTCTTTGTTCCAACAGATCAGCAAGTAGCAGATATATTCACCAAGCCTCTCTGTGAAGCTACTTTCACAAGATTGGTGAATTAATTGGGAATGATATCAGGAAGGTTGTCAAACTCTGATAATTAAGATTGTTCGTATATTGAAGCATGGTGTCTTATTATGTGTCTGTACTTGTTAGATACTGATTATTGTGCTAAATGTTGATGCCATAATAACATGCAATTATCTTCCATGATCTTATATGAAAACTGCATGTTGAACTACTAATTGTGCGTACATGCTCTGTTATTAGTTAAACTTGTTTTGACTAATAGATTTTATCAGTAGTTAATAAATTCTGATATTGGTCAACCCAGTTTTGACTGATAAATCCTAATAGTTGTGATTGTATACTGATAATGGTCAAACTTTGATTGACTATTTTATGAAGATGTTGCTTTAGTCGGTATTGTAATTACAGGGTTGAAGTTAGCCACAGATGGGTAATTTTTCATGGTTATAGATGTTTACATGTTGAGTAAGGTTATGAAACATGTTCGTTTAATGCATAACTTTATTCTCGGGAACTGTGCATGCAGTAACACACGTTTACGTGATTACTTTTACATTCAATCGTATATTGCCACGTGTCCCATTAAACTTAATTGTGACAATTAGTGGAGAGAAGTGTTATATAAAATCAATTTTTGATTTTAGATAATAATTTACTTATTTTCATTATTCTCTCTCTGCTACTTTACCCTTCTCAAAGCCGTAAACTCTGAAACCATAAATCTTGTTCGTAAATCTTTCTTAAAAATTAACCATGACTTCACCTGCTGCTTCTAAATCATTTGATTATGGTGGTGCAAAATTTGTGACTAACAACTATTCATCTATCCTGACTAACAATAGTGTGAAAGTTGATTTTCATATTTTTCAGGACTTTCTTAGATCCAGTGAGATTGGGTTTGCTCTCACAGCTCCACCCACAATCTCTGGTGACCAGGTACTTGCTATCTGGAGGACTGGAGTATTTGATGATGGAGGAGTTAATGGATCTCCAAACTTTGTATTTGAATTTGGCAATACAGCAAGGATTGTAACTCCTCAAACTGTAAGAGA
The DNA here is from genome assembly GCF_009905375.1 of Apium graveolens. NCBI lineage: Eukaryota > Viridiplantae > Streptophyta > Magnoliopsida > Apiales > Apiaceae > Apium > Apium graveolens. Next base: position 138,871,257 of record NC_133655.1, on the reverse strand, counting down.
TGCATTACAGTTGCCTACTCATACCTCCTACACAAGTCTGGTAGGTGATACTGAAATGAGGAGATTCTTTACTGATATTGGCTATGACAAGGATTCGAAGAACCTTGGTCAATTAAAAAGTAATGGGCTAAGGAAGGAATGGAGTTTCTTCTTTGATTGCATCACAAAGGCCTTCAATTCCAAAAAATTAATGAAAAAAACCCAAATATTTCATAGAAAAACAACGAGCCAACTCACGTTTCAATAACTCAATATTATCACAATCATCACCGGTAATAATCATATCATCAGCATATAAAGACAATAAGATACGACCAGCAATCGTAGATCGTGCAAAAATAGCAAGATCATGATTACTAGGACGAAAACCAAGTGAATAAAGTGCATTAGAAAACTTCTCAAACCAACAACGAGATGATTGAAGAAGACCATAAATAGATTTACGAAATCTGCAGACATAACCCGGTTGATGCGGAAGACCGGGAGGAGGTGTCATGTAAACTTTCTCATGAAGATCACCGTACAAGAATGCATTCTTAACATTCATCTGAATTATTTTTCACTTTCGAACAGAAGCCATTGAAATCAAAGTACGAACAGGCGTCATCTTTGCAACAGGCATAAAAGTCTCTTCATAGTCAAAGCCATACTCTTGGGAGTAACCTTTAGTAACAATTTGAGCCTTATAACGCTCAACGGATCCATTAGCTTTTTTATTAATTTTAAATACCCATTGACAACCAATTACATATTTTCCTGGCGGAAATAGGACTAAATCCCATGTATGAGTTTGATGTAAAACAGTAAATTCCTCGGTCATAGCATTCTACCATAGAGGATCATGAACAACCTTTCTATATGATACAGGCACAGACAAAGGGTGAACAGAAGTAACGAATGAAGGAAAAGATGGGGAATAAGATGAATAAGAAAAATTAGGCAGTTAAGTGGACTTACGTATGTAAAAGTAGACTGAAAAACTAGCGGAGGAGTCGAACTTTCGGTAGACGATTGAGTGGGAGGAGAATCTAAAATCTCTGGTGACGATTGATTTGTTGTAGAAGAAGGTAGAGATGTAGATGTAGAAGCTGGTGGAGATTTGGGAGTTTGAGATGTAGATGCCTCCAGAACTGAAGTATTAGAATTTATGGTGGAAGCATCCTCAATGTTTGTGTCAAAATGATCAATATGAATAAGCTCTTCTTGTGTTATATGAGCGAACTAGAAGGAACAGAGAAAAATGAAATATTCGCAAAAAAGTAAACATGTCGAGAAATATACAATTTTCCACTGACCGGGTCAAAACAACGATATCCTTTCTGGGTAACACCGTAGCCCAAAAATACACGTAAAGCATACTTAGCAGATAATTTACTACACTCAACTTAAGGTTTAAGAACAAATCAGGTACGACCAAAGACACACAATGAAGTTCAATCAAGGACTTCATCATATAATTTTTTAAAAGGTGACAAACCAGAATTTTGAGCAGTTGGAATTCGGTTAATCACATAAGTAGCAGTAAGAAGTGCTTCACCCCAAAATACACTTGGAACATCAGACGACAACAAAAATGAGCGAGTTATTTCAACAAGATGACGATGTTTTCTTTCAGCAACACCGTTCTATTGAGAAGTGTCAGTACATGTGTTTGACATATAGTCCCATGATAATTGGAATTTATATCCAGTTAGAACGCTTCGTTAAGGCTCAAATTGGTGATTTGTACTCAAGTTATTCATTTTTTGATGTGTTTTTGTAGTGTATTGCATTTCAGGGTATATTTGGAAGAAGGAATAGATTTTACATTGTTTCTATGCTAAACGGGTGTTAGGATGGAACCTCGGTCGATTGCGCACAAGAAACCAGCACGAGAAGGTCAAGAATGCAGAAAAATTCAGATTTTCCAGAAGGTCACGGCGGTCGCGCTAGTCTTGGGAGCGGCCGCGTCCATTTGACAGAAAGCGAGCGCGCCCGTGCTGGTATGCGGCGCGGCCGCGCTGGGTCGGGATTTCAAGAATCCTGATTCTATTAGAAGATTGATTTGCTGGACTCCTGATCTGTTGGGCTAGTATTTAAAGACTTTTAAAAGACATTTTTTTATATAGAAGAGCAAGGAGATAGCAATAAGAAGACCTAATAGCAGATTACAACGAAGGAGAAGAAGATCTTGTTTTTACTTGTGATTCTTTGCTTAAGTTGTAACTTTGGATGCTAGTTTTCTTATTCATTTGAACCTTACACTCTTGTTAACGTACTTTTGATTATTATTCAGTTTATAAAGATCTAGTTTTTATACCATGCTTTCCTTGGAACCCATGTTGATGATGAGTTCGGTTATGAACTAATTGTTATCGTGGGGTTCTAACGGATTTACTTATGGATTTCTATAGTTAATTTATTTCAAGATCTTGGCGTAAGGTGATTGGTTGATATCCTAGTATTGGTTGTGCTTATTCGTCTTATGTGCGTAGCTAACATATAATATAGCGTGTTAATCTATATTAAAGCGAAAGTGAATATAGAGGTTTAGAACTTGCCATGCTAGCATAGGTTCATGTACAATTTTTATGCATGATTCGTAGGTAATTTTAACCATCTTACTTGCCCAATGTAATCACGATAGATAACTTGCGCAATAAACCTTTATGTTGTAAAATTCTATAGACATATAGGGTCTCAACATAATTGGTATCTATTCAGCTTCTATCTCTTTTGTGGATGTCTGGTAGTAGGGTATTCGTACAACGAAAGTTGGCATTTACTAGTTTCATGTTATCTGATTAGTTGGCATCACCATTGCATGCTAAGGTTAAGAACAATGACTTTGAATGAAATATTTAATGAAGTTAGAATCCCATGTTTATTTTATATAGTTAAATCAACCTTTTAATCTCTTAGTTATTTGCATGTTAGTTTAATCTTAGTTATAAATATTTTAACTTGTTATTGTCTTAGCATTAAGCGACACCCATACCATTGTTGCATAGGTGCATAATCTTAAGTTAACTAAAAAGAGTTATGTGGGTACGGATCTGATTTATATCTTATACTACTTGCGAACGCATATACTTGCGTGTAATTTTAGCGCATGTTTTCGCCCTAACAAGTTTTTGGCGCCGCTGTCGGGGACTCGGTGTTAATTTTTAGTTTATGTGCTTGACATCAGTGGTCGTTAAAGTTCACTGACTCAGATTCTTTTACTTTCACAGTTTAATTATTTGTGATTTAGGTACTCGGGAGAACGTGTATGTGAACACGTTCTCAATCTCTTAAGGCAAATATTGAAGTAGTGAAAAAAGTAGTTTTTAAAGAAGCTGAGAAAGTTGAGGAAGAAGAAATCATTACAATGGGAGAACCAGCAGCACCAACGAAAGCGTTGATGGATTTTTCTCAACCAAAGATCAATAATATTCAATCTAGCATTGTCAGGCCAGCTATCGCGGCTAATAACTTTGAGATCAAGCCTGACATAATTCAGATGGTCCAGAACTCAGTTCAGTTTGGGGGTTCTCCAACATAAAATCCAAATATGCACATTAGGGATTTTATAGAGATCTGCGACACCTTCAGGTTCAATGGTGTGTCTGAGGATGCGGTGAAATTGAAACTTTTCCCATTCTCTCTGAGGGATAAGGCTAACGGCTTGGTACACTCTCTACCAGCTGGTTCTATTACTACTTTGGAAGATCTTGCTCAAAATTTTCTCACTAAATTATTCCCGATGGCAAAGACAGCTGCAATCAGGAATGCTCTTACTCAGTTTGCGCAACAATCAAGAGAATCTTTATGTGAGGCTTGGGAGCGCTACAAGGTGATGCTTAGAAAGTGTCCTCATCATGTAATGCATGACTGGATGATCATCAATTGTTTTTATAATGGTTTGGGAGCACAATCCAGACCTATACTCGATGTAGCATCAGGAGGAGCGTTATGGGCTAAGAGCTATGATGAAGCTTATGAGCTAATTGAACTAATGGCTGCTAATGAATATCAGTTTCCAACCCAGAGATTGCCACAAGGAAAGGTAGAAGGAGTTTTTGAGGTAGATACAGCTACGACTATCACTGCTCAGCTAAAGGTGATAGCTCTAAAAATCGATTCTCTGGCCAACTATGGAGTGCGCATGCGACGGAGCATTGTGCTATATCTTGTGAATCAGCTCAGTTTGTGAGCAACTTTCAGAGGCTGCAGCAGTCGGTTCCTGCCATGTACCATCCTGACAACCGGAATCACCCTAACTTCAGCTGGAGCAATAATCAGAATGCCATGCAACAACCGTACCAGCAGTTTGGAAATAAGCAATTCAATCCTTCTGATTTTCAGCAAAAGTTTACACCAAGACATCAGTTTCAGCCACAGGGGATGCAACAACAATCTCATGAAGGTGTAGGTCAATCTTCGAATGAAATATCTGAATTGAAGGAGTTGAGGCTTATGTGCAAAAGCCAAGCGGTTTCAATCAAAACTCTGGAGAACCAAATAGGGCAAATTTCCAATGCACTGTTGAGCCGACCTCAAGGAACTCTTCCAAGTGACACAGAGGCTAATCCAAGCAAGAGGGAAGTCAAAGAACAGATTAATGCAATCACCTTGAGGTCTGGAAAGGTCGCAAACCCTCAAATCCAGCAAGATGAAGATTCTGAAAACTCTTTCCAGAAAGCAGGTACATCTACACCCTTGCCAATTCCATAAAATGAGATAGTAGCTGAAAAAGTTGTGCAGAAGGATGCCGAGGTGGAACCGAAGAAGAAAGCTATTGCAAACACTACTCCTAAGAAGAATACATGGGAGAAATAAGGCTATCCGCCTCCCCCATTTCCCAAAAGGCTTCAAAAGCATAAGTTTGACAAGCAATTTGCCAAGTTTTTGGAGGTTTTCAAGAAGCTGCATATCAACATACCTTTTGTAGAAGCTCTAGAACAGATGTTGAGCTATGCTAAGTTTATGAAGAGTATTCTATCTCGGAAGCTAAAACTTGAGGAGTTAGAAACCGTTGCTCTAACAGAAGAGTGTAGTGTTGTACTGCAACAGAAACTACCTCCTAAACTTAAAGATCTAAGAAGCTTCACGATACCTTGTACCATTGCAATCTATCGTTCGACAAATGCTTGTGTGATTTGGGAGTTAGCATCAATCTGATGCCCTTGTCCGTGTTTAAGAAACTTGGTTTTCCTGATCCAAAACCGGTAAACATGTCTTTACAGCTGGCCGATTAGACCATCACTTATCCATGAGGTATTGTGGAGGATGTCTTGGTTAAGGTGGAAAAACTCATTTTCCCTGTTGATTTTGTAATTCTAGATTTTGAGGAAGATAAGAAGATTCCCATTATCTTGGAAAGACCATTCTTGGCTACAGGTCGAACTATGATCGATGTGCAAAAAGTAGAGCTTACGATGAAGGTTCAAGATCAGAAGGTCACTTTTAATATGTTCAAGGCAAAAAAGTTACCCACAGATAAAGAAGAGTGCTTTAAAGTAGAGCGGGTCGACTCTATCGTGAATTCAGAGCTTGAGCAATTGCCAAAGTCAGATACCTTAGAAAGATCCTTAATAGGGGAATCAATTATTGAAGATGAAAAAGGAGCAGAACAATTGCAGGTTTTGAATGCACCTCCGTGGAAGAGGATGTTGGATATGCCATTCGATTCTCTTGGGATAGCAGAGTTGAAAATTTCTCAAGAGCATCCGGAACCGTCTATTGAAGAAGCTCCCACACTTGAGCTCAACCCACTACCAGATCACTTGAGTTATGCATCTTAGGTGCACCCCATGATAAGGGGTTGGGATATATTTTTGAGGATGTAGAGGGTGGCCGGACGGATTCTCCCGTGCCTACAGAAGGTTTTTCTCATGTGTAGCAGGCAGTTGATAGGTTTGGTCTTGGTGATGCGCAGTATAGAAGGTTGATTCGGCGTATTGAGGCCATGCATGACATCCACCGATGTTTTGCTGAAGATTTGACACACGCTCTCGGTACTGTTTTCCGAGACACTGGTGTCGAGGTTGATTGGCCACCTGATCCTCCACCCGAAGAGGGTGATCCTCCCACTAACTAGGTATGCCTGAAATCCTTCTTATTACCTTCAATGAGGATATTGAAAATTTTAAGTTTGGGGGTGATGATGTAAGGATTAGTTTGTGTTGTGTCCATATCAAATCATATTGCAGGCTTAGTTGTATTTCATTCATATTTTTGCATGATTGTTCATATAGGACATATTTGTTTGTGTTTTTATGTGAGTTCATATAGTTGCATTGGCATTATATCATGATCCTTTAGGTTGCTTTTCCGATTAATTTATGATGTTGATTCGAGTGTGGTGATGTCGTATAGCGGAATGTTAATTCCTAACAAATTGATTTGCATGCTAGAAACAAGAAAATTTTCACTAAGTCTTATAAGTTGCTTGAGTGCGAGATCATGATCATGACTTGTTTATTTGTCGAGGTTTAATCACTTATTTATGTCTAGAATTTATGTTATTCTCTTAGTGACAAAATAATATGGATTTTTAAAATTGGAGAAAAACATTGGATAGCAATGCTAGTTGTGGCTAGGCATCAAATGGCTAGTAGCCAGCTCATATTTATATGAGTAGTCTAGGGTTGAGAGAGATGGAGCGAAACGCACTCGTTCAGAACATGAGAAAAAAATAAGAAAAAAATATATGTTATGCATAATTGATCACGAGTGGGCTCTTTAATATGCGAGTTATTAAGTTCTAGGGGACTTTGTGCCTAGTGACCTAAGGCTTTTATAGTCTGGGATCCGCTAACCTAACGCTCGCTACATGGGTATTATTGCATAAGTCTTTTGTGGACCTCGCTCATTGCACGATCAAATAAGCATGTTTGTGTTTTTATGTGTTATCAATAAAAGCATGAATCCTTATATAACTCTGATAAAATTGAAGTGTTGTCAGTCATTTTGTGTTTATCGTTTATTCTGTTTATAACCTTGTGATTGTCTTGACGAGAGGTGAGTTATGATTATTGATCTAGTTTCAAAAGTATATATGTTAAGCAATTGCACACACACACATTTCTAGCTTGTGAGTTGATTTGTGAGATTTGATTGAATTTTGTGCGAATAATTACATTCTTTGAGATGTTGCTCATTGGTTGGTTAAGTTATTCTGAGGGGATCGATTGCATTATCATTTAGTTGCATTCATGTTAGTTGCATTCATGCATTTTTGTTTTGTTCTTTGAGTCTGTTTATGCTTGAGGACAAACATCGATTCAAGTTTGTGGGTGTGATAAGTGGAATTTATATCCACTTAGAACGCTTTTTAAAGGCTCGAATTGGTGATTTGTACTCAAGTTATTTATATTTTTGATGTGTTTTTGTAGTATTTTCCATTTCAGGGTATATTTGGAAGAAGGAATAGATTTTACATTGTTTCTATGCTAAAAGAGTGTTAGGATGAAACCTCAGTCGATTGCGCACAAGAAACCAGCACGAGAAGGTCAAGAAAAAAGAAAAATTCAGATTTTCCAGAAGGTTAGGGCGGTCGCGCTAGTCTTGGGAGCGGCCGCGCTAGTCTTGGGAGCGGGCGCGTCCATTTGACAGAAAGCGAGCGCGCCCGCGCTGGTATGCGGGGCGGCCGCACTGAGTCGGGATTTCAGGAATCCTGATTCTATTATAAGATTGATTTGCTAGACTCCTGATCTGTTGGGCTAGTATTTAAAGACTTTTAAAAGACATTTTTCATATTAAAGAGCAAAGAGATAGCAGCAAGAAGACCTAATAGCACAATACAACAAAGGAAAAGAAGATCTTGTTTTTACTTGTGATTCTTTGCTTAGGTTGTAACGTTGGATGCTTGTTTTCTCATTCGTTTAAACTTTACACTCTTGTTAATGTACTTTTGATTATTATTCAGTTTATAAAGATCTATTTTTTATACCATGCTTTCATTGGAACCCATGGTGATGATGAGTTCAGTTATGAACTAATCATTATCGTGGGGTTCTAACGCATTTACTTATGGATTTCTATTGTTAATTTGTTTCAAGATCTTGGCGTATGGTGATTGATTGATATCATAGTATTGATTGTGCTTATTTGTCTTATTTACGTAGCTAACATATAAGATAGCGTGTTAAACTCTATTAAAGCGAAAGTGAATATAGAGGTTTAGAACTTTCCATGCTAGCATAGGTTCATGTATAATTGTTATGCATGATTCGTAGGTAATTTTAACCATCTTACTTGCCCTATATAATCATGATAGATAACTTGCGCATTAAACCTTTATGTTGTCAAATTCTAAAGACATATTGGGTCTCAACATAATTGGTGTCTATTCAGCTTCTATCTCTTTGTGGATGTCTAGTAGTAGGGTATTCGTACAACGAAAGTTGACGTTTACTAGTTTCGTGTTATCTGATTAGTTGTCATCACCATTGCATGCTAAGGTTAAGAAAAATGACTTTTAATGAAATATTTAATGAAGTCAGAATCCCATGTTTGTCTCATATTGTAATAACTCAAATATTTGAGACTTTATAAAAACGTTTAATGAATAGTAACCCTGACAGACGGGGAAAGGTTTTTAGCCCACACTATGTTGTGTATGAGAAAATGAGTTTCGGAGTTGATATTATGATTATACGTACCAAATGAGTGTATGTAAATGCTATTAGTTTTCGAAGAAAACAAACTTTGAAAAACGACCATATTTACGAATCATCGAGGATTAAGGTAATCACAATATAATTATGAATTTAAAACCCTACGGATTTATATCCAAGTATTATAATTCAAAACATAAGGAATAAATACGAAAGGAATTACGTTGCGAACCATTTATGAGAAAGTATTACGAAAATGTTTAAGCGATCGAGCGAACGCGTAAACGATTAAATAAACGTAACGCACTAACTAAAAATGGTATAAAAGTAACCATGGTTACTTTATCAAAAAGTAAGCTGAGGCATAGGATGATAAACCAAGGGCTAGCAAATAGTAAGCTAAAGAGCTAAAGCAAGTAGCTTAGCTTGTAAACTACAAAGGCTAGCTAGTTTTGTCTCAAGATTTGGCAACCAAGATCAAATCCTAGGATATATAATAAGGAATAACAATCAAGTACAAGCTATCACAAACATTATTGCAAGAAGCAACCAAGAAGTAACAAAATTTTCTCTCCCCATTTCTTCTTCTTCTTCATTCGGCTTTTTCAAAGAAAAACCAAGAAACCAATTTCAAATCTCCAAGCTCTAGACATGGATAAATCCTCCCATTAATTCTCAAGCTTCATACCACCTAAACTAAGGTAAGATAAATCTTTGAGCTCTTTTTATCAAGGTTTGATGGGTGAAATAAAATCAAGAAAGATGATAGTGAATTGTATGAATAGTAACTTTTGTTTGTTTCTTGATTTTAATGGTTGTTTTAGGTTCCAAAAACCATACTAATCTCTCCCAAGAATTCACCATCATTAAGAACACATCTCAAGCTCTCAAGAAAGATATAAATCTTTGACCCAGCCTTATTTAAGATTTAAGTTCAAGATCCTTTTAGAATATAGTTGTAAACCTAGTTTTGGTGGAAGTATTATTGTAATCTTGATGTTTAGCTAAGTAGATTTAAGGTTTATTGTTGTTGCCTCAAGAACATGATGTTCTTGGGAGGATTTAATGTGGTGATGATGATATGTTGATTTTTGGTGGTAGTATAATGATTTAAGGCATAAACGAAACTCCGATCGTAACTGTAATCTCACTAAAATGAACAAAACATAACTTTAAGTTTCTGCAGAAAGTCCCAAAGATATAAACTGTAGTTTCCTGAAAGATAATCCTTGATTATTATAGAAAATGTTATAAGGATCGTCTAGGCACTTGAATCGCTGGATTCCGATTTACGGATCAAAAGTTATGGCCGTTTTACTAAAAGTGATTTACGTGACAAAAACTGCTACGAATTACGAATTTTGAAAATAGAAAGGACAGACTTAAAAATGTTCATAAATCATGAAATTTTTACAGAGAGTAATAAATTGAGTTTCCTAACTTTCATAAAAATTTCAAGTAAAAATAATGATTTTTCAATTTTATAAAAATATCATAGTCGAGACCGCGCGATTAGAAAACCGTAGATTCCATAAGCGGAGCCGATGACAAAAATGAAAACGGACATAAGATACTTTGAAAAAGGAAGCGACCATAACAAGAACAAGGACTTAAAGGAATAATAAGGGTAATATAAGTTGAGAGGGTGCATAATGAGTAGCGCATAAGTGCGAGTCGTCGTAAATTAGAACGGGACCTAATGAAACAAATTGTGTTTATGATTATAGATTTCCGAGCGGAACCTGGAGCAACCTCCACCTCAAGATACCCATGAAAGTTTACGAACCCAACTCCATTTACTGTTATGTTGTGAAATGATTGTTTAATTATCATTGCATAGATACCATGCTTTCCATGATAAATAGTAATTGAATTTTCGCATAATATAGCGATGTTGTACGATAAGTATATATCGTGAAATATTTAATTCCGCTATAAGCGTGACGTATTATTATAAGACCGGGAGTCGATCGGGATTTCAAAATAAAAACCCGGGAATCATTCTGATGATATTACGGGACGATTAAAAGTCCATAGTAGTTGCGTATTAAGGGACCCAACGTCCACTTACGAAATATTAAACACCTCGAACTTTTATTAAAACGATTTCCAAATATCGTATTCCCTCAATTATATTTTATCGTTCGAGTAATAAATATTATATACCTACTCATTTATTATGGGAGAAGCATATTCTAACGATTATTTATTTCAAAACCGATTAAACATTAAAGGTTATTAAATTACGTAAACATAAATTAGTTGAGGAATATTATTTTAAATATTCTTTTAAAAGTAAACTCCTTCGAGGTTTAATTACTTATCGATTATTATTTAATTAATTATTATTTATTAAATGGTTTATATATGATTTAAAAGTCATAGAACCTGATTTAAAATACTTTCTGATTTTTGGAAAATCATTCGAATAATTTTAGATCGTCGAAGAATATTATCTCGACTTATTTTAAATATTTTGCATATAATTTCAAAAGAAACTCCCTCCTTATATAATTATCTGTTGACAACGGTCAACTCACATCCTTAGTACTTCCTCCGAAAACTTTCGGAAGTACATATATATATGAGGTAAAACTGTGCCTATCAACAAGCAAAATGCTTGAGCGAACTTCGATGTGGTTCGAGTTCTCGAGATATGATAGAATACTTTTAAAAAGGACAAGGGAAGGGTAGACTCTGGTACTATGTGTGCTAGATGGACTACCAAAGGTACCGCAAGCGAAGGTACTCTGTGTACTCAGGAACTTGTGAAGTATGTGTATCCCCAAAAATGGGACACGTAGCCCGAATGCGGCAAAGGCGATAACCGGGATACGAAGGTGTCGTCCTTCTACTAGTAGAAAAAGTTACTATTATCGTAGTACGACTGATCATCGTATGCGGTGGCTCCAACGAATGTCCTATTCTTCCAATTGGAATTGTGATGCAATACCGTAACCCAAGCCTAGGTGTTGGGTTTACTATTAAGGTATTCGCAGGATAATAAAATCCACTAATGGATTGTTTTCATAAGAAGGTGTGTATCACCTAGGAAAACTATTTTTTTGAATAAAACATAATTATCATATATGATGTTTTACGTGAGTTTATCATACAGTCATTTTCATACTGTACATTATTATGCTGGGCATTATAGCTCACACTTGTTTTCTTAAATTGACACAACACAACAGTAAATCAAGATGCCTACCATGAGACTCACAGCCAGGTAATGGGTAGGAAATGGCCAGCTGTTCCGTAGGTTGTTTGGTGCGGTACCACAGGTAGTCCGAATATGCTGGATTGGTTTTCAGTTGTTTTTAGTTCGACTTATTTATAAGTATGACTTATGTAAGGTAATAAATAAGAAATATATATTTGGCCGACGGACTAGCCTTACTTAAAGGTTATTCCCCGGTAAGACTTAATTACTTTTGGGTTGTAATAATTATCACTTTGTGGGTTGATTTACTCTAGTAATGAATGGTTCGTTTCCAAGACAATAACCTGTAAGTGTGTGTGTGTGTGAAAAGTGTGGGGTCATAAAGTGTGAGTATTTATATATTGTGATGCGAAGTATGTGGTTTATAGTGATAGAGATGGCGTGGCCTCCGAGATCCCTGACCCCGGATTTTAGGGCGCCACACATGTAGTTAAATTAACCTTTTAATCTCTTAGTTATTTGTATGTTAGTTTAATCTTATTTATAAACATATCAACTTGTTATTGTCTTAGCATTGAGCGATAGCCATACCTGTAATATATAAGTGATGATGTCAAAGATTACTGAAGATAACAATATCATTAGTGGCCCTGGTTAAAGTGTAAAGCATAGCCAAATGGACATCTGATCTAGGTAGAATAATGAACTATTACTTTTTATAATATGTTAAGCTTGGGGTTAGTCTTGTTAACAGGAATGAATGTGTGTTAAGCAATCTTCTCACAAATTGGGGGAGATTATTGTAAAAGACATGCATGTACTTTAACAAGACTAAGACATTTTGTCAACCCTAAGTAAGTTATAATGTTATCTTAATTTGTATTTTGTACTTGTAACATTTAAAGTCTTTAAAATGTCAAAAGAGCAGATTGGAGACTTTTTCCTGAAACTGTATCAAGCCTAAGGATTCTATCTGGAAGAAGATCAAGAAGATCATGCCTCAGAAAAATTTTGAAGAAGCTTGGAGTTGAATAAATTTGTTTGGATAAAAATACACTAAGTCAGGATCTCTACAAGTCACATATTTAGTTTTATAGAGAAGTCATTCGAGAACTCCAAATGACTTATCGAGAAGTCAGGAAAGCTACAATAGAACTCGGAGAGATATCGACAAGTCAAGAAGACATGAAGGTTGGAGATATCGACAAGTCATTTCTTCACTAGAGAACTCAGAGTTATCGATAAGTCTACATTCATTAGAGAACTCTGAGTTATCGATAAGTCTAAGTCTACTAGAAGACTCCGAGATATCGATAAGTCAAAATTCACTAAAGAACTCTAAGTTATCGATAAGAAAAAGTGAAGACATGATGCTGAGAGATTTCAACAAACTAAAGTTTCATTCGAGAACTCAGAGACCTCTATAAATCAAATTTACTAGAGCATTAGAGATCTCGATAAGTCATTATACTTATCGAGATGTCAAGATCTCTATGTGCCTAAACTGGAAATCTCGAGTAAAATTCTCAAAGTACAGAATCACAAACTAGTTCAATATTCAAGATAAACAATCAACAAACAATCCAACCAGCTGGATTGACAAGTCTACAAAAAATCAACTTGTAGAATGTGCAAGATCAATGGTAAAGATTAACTGACAAAGGAAGATCAAAGTGAACACGGGATGCTAAAGATATGCTAAGCAAGAAATGGAAGATCTACTTTTCTATAAATAGAAATGACAAGTGACAATTTAGAAAAACTAATAGCATGTCTTATTATACACTATGTAAACCAGCAATTAACTAAGTTATAAAGTTAACACTGGTCCTTTAGTTAGTTGTAACAATTTAGATCAAATTTCTTGTAACACTCTCAAGGAGAAGCTAAGCTCTTTATCAACAAATAGCCTAGAAATTTTGTAGCAAAACAGTCTTAAGTTTAATTTAAAATTAAGTGAGTTTTGAAGATGTGTTCTTTATTTTCTGCAAGCTTAAATTCTTCATGAACACATTTCACTGCAAGATTTAATTTACTTTGTTCAACCATAAACATTCAAGAAAAGCACAAAAACAGTAAAACACTTTCACCCCCCCCACTGTGTGTTATTCATTTCCTAACAAGTGGTATCAGGGCAAAATATGAAAGTAAACAGATTCAAGATCTTGGAAGAATGAATACACAGAAAATCAGCAGCATCAAAATTCCTACCTTAGACAAAGCTAACTACACTCTTTGGAAAAAAAAATGATGTTGTTTATCAGGATGGCCAATCCACTCTACATTCAGATCCTCAAGAATAGACCCTTCATTCCTATGGTTAAAGTTGAGGAATCTATAGATAGAGACATGGTTATCCCAGCTCATTTTGCTCCAAAAGACTCTTCTAAGTATGCTGACCCTGAAAAGGAGAAAGTCTCCCTGGATAGTAGCTTGCAATTAATATTGATTAAGTCACTTGACAGTGTGATATACAACAACATTGTCAACTGTGACACTACCAAGAAAATATGGGAAAAGATTGAGATACTCTATGAGGGAACTGAGGAAGTTAGGTCAAACCAAAGAAGAATACTGATTTCACAGTATGAGGGTTTTATGGCAAAGCCAAAGGAAAGCATTACTGATGTGTTTGAAAGATTCAATAAGCTGATAAATGACTTACAGGTTCATGACAAATACTATGAATCTGAAGAAGTGAACCTAAAGTCCTTGTTTACTCTCCCTGAACATTTGGAACAGAAAATCTCAACAATCAGGGAAGGGAGAGACTTGAGCAGAATAACTCTGGAAGTTCTATATGGAATTCTCAAAACATATGAACTAAAGATGATTCAAAGGAAATCATTGAGATCTGATCAAGGACATGTTGTGGATGGCTCAAGTGCTTTAATTGTAAATGAAAGTCCAACATCCAATGATGAACCAAGATCTTAAACTCTAGTTGATTTAACATGTGAGCAAAAAACAAATGATTCACAGGAGCAACTCATTCTGGAATTGGAAAAAGATGAGTTATGTACTCTTGAAGAACTGGATGAGCTAGATCAGTCAATGGCCTATTTGGCTAGAAAATTCTCTAACATTAGAGTAAAGAAGCCAAGATACTTCAAGAGTAAAGGGTAGTCTTTCAATAAAGACAGCAGCTGGAAGAAAAAACGGAAGTACAATTCTGATAGCAAGAATGGCTACAAAATTGGATCTGTTGACAGATCTAAGATAAGATGCTTCAATTATGATGAACCAGGCCACTTTGCTACAGAATGCAGGATACCCAATAAGGCAAGAAAGATAAAGCTTATTTTGAACTTGAAGCAAAGTATGAAGCTTTTCTGAAGAAACAGCAAAGCAAAGCTTATATTGCATAAGGTAAAAGTTGGGATGACTCTGAAAATGATGAATATGAAGAACTTGGTAACTATGCATTCATGGCCTTGGAGCAAGGAGAATCATCTTCATCTAAATCACAGGTACCAACTCTTACCACCACTGATTTAAATGTGAATCAATATAAGGAAACTGTTAAAAAAATGAGCACATAAATGTTTCACATTCATACAAGCATGGTGGCTGCAAATGAAGAAGTGAGCAGATTGACAAAAATGAATGAGAAGCTTGAGAATGAAGAACAAGGAACTAAATTGTTGATAGTGGAGCTTGAAGCCCTGAAACAAGAAAATGGTTATCTGAAGAACAAGCTCAAGTGTGCAAATGAGATTGAGGTTGTGCTAAGGGAAAAACTGGAAAAAAATGAAGTAAAGTTGAAGTCTTTCAAGAATGTATCTGAATTGGTTGGTTAGTACCATGAGAAAAACAAACCATGTGCAAACATTGCTATTGGTCTTGATTATGATGCCTTGAACAACAAAAAGAAAAACATAAGGGACAAAGGGAAAGCAACAGAGAATGAAAATGTTCCAGCAATATTGAAAAAGGTTGGGTCACCTGTGTTCAAGGCTTGTGAAGTAGACTTCAGTGAAGAAGAATTGATTATCAAGCAAGAAATTGCAGATGAGGAAAATGAAAAGAAAAATGTAAACTCAACTCAATCTTCTAATTCTGAAGAAAATCTCATGGACAATCAAAGCACCAAGACTCTTATCAAAGAAATAAAGATTGAAGATGTAAGAAAGAAGAAGAAAGATAGATATGGGAAAATAGCGATAAACAAAAGCAATAATTTTGCTTATGTTGCAAATGTTCCTAGAAAGAAGTGTAAAAAATGTGGCTCTGCAAATCATCTAACTCATTTTTGTAAAAAAATTGTTAGTAAGCCAACTGAAGGAACTTGCAAATACAATGAAGCATATTCAAATGATCCATACTCATTCTGTGACAAGTTTGACTATATTCCTTTTAACTTGAAAGTGATGAAGAGTTGCCACAAACTGAGAGTAGACCTTAAAGAAATAAAAATTGGGTCTACATCAGATAGGGAAAATGCACAACAATCTTTGAAATCTATTTTATCTTAAACAACTCACTCTACTTCTACTAGATCAGTTAATAAGAAGAAAGTACCCAACACTGCTTGGGTCACTAAACACACCTGAATCTCATTATGTGCAGGGCAAAGTGAAGAAAGTCATATGGATTATTGACAATGGATGCTCCAGACATATGACAGGTGATAAGGCCCTGCTATCACAGTTTGAGGAGAAAGCTGGCCCATTGGTGACCTTTGGAGACAACAACAAAGGATTCACAATGGGATATGGCAAGATTGTTTCTGAAAATGTTGTCATTGATGATGTAGCACTAGTAGCTGGTCTTAAAGTAAATCTTCTCAGTGTTAGCCAATTTGCAGACAAAGGCTTTGAAGTTTTATTCAACAAAGAAAAATGCACTTCTATCAGCAAGAAAACTGGTGAAGTTGCTCTGAAATGAGCAAGGAAAGGAAGCTTGTTTGTTACAGACTTGGACTCAACAAATCAGGATGGTATTTGCTGCTTCTACACCAAGGCATCAGAAGAACAAAGCAAGCTATGGCATAAGAAGCCGTCTCACTTGAATTTTAAGGCAATTAACACCTTAGTCAAAAAGGAGTTAGTAAGAGACATGCCCAAACTGGAATTTGCTCAATTTAAAGTTTGTGAAGCTTGTCAGAAAGGAAAAATGAAAAGATCTAGTCACAAGTCAAAAACTGTGAATTCTATAAGTGCACCATTGCAACTTATTCACTTGGACTTATTTGGGCCGGTGAATGTCTTATCAATTTCAAGGAACAAATATGCACTTGTGATGGTGGATGATTTCTCAAGATACACTTGGGTAGAGTTCATGTACTCTAAAGATGAAACTTCACACATCATAATTGAGCATATAAGGAAGATAGAAAAATAGGCTGAAGATTACAATTATGTGAAAAGATTGAGAAGTGACAATGGAACAGAATTCAGAAATGCTACATTGAGTGATTTCTGCAAAGGCAAACACATTGTTCAAGAATTCTTAGCTGCCAGAACATCTCAACAAAATGGAGTAGTTGAGAGAAAGAACAGAATATTTGTTGAAGCTGCCAGGACAATGCTGCAAGATACCAAATTGCCAACAAGTTTCTGGGAATAACACTTCATATTATACTCAGAACAGATATCTCATTAACAAGGCACATGGCAAGTCACCTTACTCAATCATGTCTAAAAGAAAGCCTACTGTAAAGCATCTTCATGTATTTGGAAGCAAGTATTACATTTTGAAAGACAACTCTGAATATGTGGGAAAATTTGACTCAAAAGGTTTTTGAAGCAATTTTTCTGGGATATTCACTGGAAAGAATAGCCTACAAAGTTTATGTGATTGATCAAAAGAAGATTATGGAGAGCACAAATGTGACCTTTGATGATGACAAGTGTCAAGGCTTGAAATGCCTTGATGATAATGAAGTTGAAGCCCCGGTATTTGAAAACCTCAACATTGATAGTGATTCTGATGGGGAAGATGAAGTTGATGCACAACAGACATTAAATGAAGAGACTACTCAATAGGAAAATCATGAAAATGGAAAATCATCTCAAACACCTGAATTTGATAGCACAAACTCAGGGGGAGAAAGAGAAGAAGGATCCAACAGTCATACCAACAATGAAGAAAATAATGAAGGCACAAGTCAACAAACTTATACAATGAAGTGGGATAGAAGTCACACTAGAGAAGCAATTATTGGTGATCCTACTACTAGTGTGAGGACTAGAAGTGCAACTGCTAATGAGTGCCTACATGTATATTTTCTATCTCAAGTAGAACCTAAGAAAATTGATGAAGCTCTCCTGGATCCTGACTGGATATCTGCTATGCAGGAAGAGCTGAATCAGTTTGAAAGAAGCAAAGTTTGGAAATTAGTTCCTGCACCAAAGAATAGAAGCATTATTGGAAAAAATGGGTGTTCAGTAAAAGATGGATGAAAATGGTGTAGTTACCAGGAACAAAGCAAGGTTGGTTGCAAAAGGCTACTCACAAGAAGAAAGAATTGATTATGATGAAACTTTTGATCCAGTTGCAAGACTTAAAGCAATAAGAATTTTCCTAGCATTTGCTGCACATTTGAATTTTAAAGTGTATCAAATGGATGTCAAGAGTGCCTTTCTGAATGGTGAGCTAGAAGAAGAAGTTTATGTGCAACAGCCACCTGGCTTTGAAGATCCAGAATTTCCAAATTTTGTGTACAAGTTACTCAAAGCTCTATATGGACTAAAACAGGCACCTAGAGTTTGGTATGACACACTGTCAGATTTCCTACTAAAGCATGGTTTTACTAGAGGTACCATAGATAAGACTCTCTTCTTCAAGAAATATGGTGATGATATGATCCTAGTTCAGATTTATGTGGATGATATCATCTTTGGCTCTACTAATGAAAAGCTTTGCTAAAGATTCTCCAAGCTTATGCAAAGTGAATATGAAATGAGTATGATGGGGGAACTAAGTTACTTTCTTGGACTTCAAGTCAGTCAAAGAAGTGATGGTATCTTCATCTAGGGGTGGCAATTTCGGGTTTTGAGTCGGGTTCGTGTCGGGTTGGATGTACCTGATTTTTTTTAGTTTGACCCGAACCCGACCCGACCTGAAACGGTTCAAAAATTGTGACACGAACCCGACCTGGTAGGTACCTGAGTAATCCGAAATTGACCTCTTTGACCCGAAATAACCCAAAATTTAGAATAAATTAAAAAAATTAAAATTAAAAAATTAATTTACATCATTACAAAACTAAAATGTTATGCCAAATTAATATAAAAAATAAAAATATAATAAAAAACAATATTACAAATGATTTATAAAATATAACCTACCATTTATATATATATAATATATATATATATTAATTATTTAAATAAACAGGCCGGGTTCGGGTATTTCGGGTCAACCCGAAAATGACCCGATTTTTTCGGGTAAATTTTTACCCAACTCGAACCCGACCTGAAAGTCAAAATCCTCTACCCTAATTCGTACTTTTACGGGTTGGGTTCGTGTCGGGTTTCGGGTCGTGTCTGATTTTGCCACCCTTATCTTCATCAGCCAAACTAAGTATGTCAAGGATCTATTAAAGAAGTTTGGTATGGTTGATTGTTCGCTGCATCTACACCTATGTCTACTGCAAAAAAGTTGGATGAAGATAAAAAGGGAAAAAGTGTAGATATCTCAAGCTATAGAAGGATGATTGGATCACTGCTTTACATAACAGCAAGTAGACCAGACATCATATTTGCAACATGTCTATGTGCAAGATTTCAAGCCAATCCAAAAGAATCACATTTGGTGGCTGTAAAGAGGATGTTCAGATACTTGAAGGGGACTCCAAACTTGGGATTATGGTATCCTAAGGGAACTGATTTTGAAGCTGTTGGTTACACATATGTAGATTTTGCTGGATGCAGGATTGACAGAAAGAGTACAAGTGGAAGCTGTCAATTTCTTAGACAAAGACTTGTATCTTGGTATAGCAAGAAACAACAATCTGTATCAACTTCTACAGATGAAGCTGAATACATAGTTGCAGGAAGTTGTTGTGCTCAAGTGCTTTGAATTAGAAATCAGCTAATCGATTATGGTCTAGTGTTACACAAAATTCCTATTATGTGTGATAATACTAGGTTATATCTATAGTAGCTAATCCAGTTAATCATTCTAGGACAAAACACATTGATGTAAGGTTCCATTTTATGAGAGAACATGCTACAAATGGTAACATTGAGCTCATTTTTGTCCCAATAGAAAAACAATTAGCTGACATTTTTACTAAACCTTGGGATGAAGCAACTTTCACTAGACTTGTAGGTGAAATTGGAATGCTTAATCCTTCTACCTAAGGCAAGAACTCAGCTAATGTTTTGCAGCAGATTAATCTCCTAGTAAATCAAAATTAATTTGATTTCATTAGAAATTAACTGAAATGTGAATTATAAATATTTTATAAATCTCTGTATATTTGTTTTTCAAATTCAAATTCAACTTGGAATTTTCCAAATTCTAAGTAAACTGCTCAGTTGTTAATTTACATCCTTAATATGTAAAATTAACACAAGGCAGAATTACAAAAACTAAAAGTATATAGAGAACTGAGTTCTCGATAAGTCAAAATTGACTTCTCGACAAGTCATTTTAGGACTTCTCGAGTGAGTCCTCGATAAGTCAATTTACTGACTTCTCGAGTGACTTCTCGATAGGCTTAACAATGACCTATCGATAAGTCCTTGAAGAGTTCTCTAGTACTGTTAGTTCACAGAGTTCTCTACAAATACAAATTGTTGACTTATCAATAACTCAGAACTGAGATAATTTAAATCAATAAATTATTTTGATAAAATACTCTTGGAAAATTTATTCTATCTTTTATTATTGAATTTATTCAAATAAAAGTTGGAATTAATTCAATCCACTTTTGGACAAACTGGGTATTTATTTGACATCTCGATAAGTCAATTTTGAGTTATCTAAAAGAGTAATATAAAATGACTTCTCGATATATACTTCATTTCTTAAAATGACTTTTCGATAGACAAACTCCAAACGTCTATTTTTGAGTTTTTGACAAGTAATTTACCTTTTCTATAAATACCCAGACTTCTCGATACATATTTTAACTTAGAGTTTTTAAAAATTCTAAGTAAACTGTATATTTATTAATTCATATCCTAAATATATGAATTTAATAAATAATAGATCAAAAGAAGCAAAAAGTATGAAAAACTGGAATAATTTAAATCATAAATTATGTTCAGCAAAATTCTTTTGACATACTTTGTTTATAATTACTCAGACTTATTGACACATTTACGTGCTTATGTGAATATTTTTGATCAAATGTGGAATATGTTAGTCTAATGTAAGTAGACTAGTACATTATATGTGATGTTTTGAGAATACTGATAATAGTTGAATTTATTTGATTGTGTGTTAATTATGTTTTTTTTAATTTATTCAAAATAAATCTTTCTCAGTACGAAGTATTTGATTTAATTAATGAGCTAGTGCAATATCTTTTGCTGCTAGGAACTGTTGTTGAGTACTTGCATGGGGAATAGTTAAACCTTTTGTGTAAGTGTTCTCGACTACTTGCATGGGGAATAGTTAAGCTAGAAAGTTAAGTCACTTTTTAACTGCCTAGATTCGCGTAGTGTGTGTGTGGTTAAAACACTTATTCACCGGGCAACTCAAGTGTCTTTTTGGCTTCTTTTCTCCCTCTATAAATTCAAATCCTTCTCTCTTCTTTATTCATCACTATTTCTTTTTCTCAACAAACATCCTAACTCCAAACCTTCATCTTGTTCAAATCCCTCTAATGGCTGCTCCTGTTTTCTACAAGCTTAACAATGGTGTTTATCTTCCAGCCCTTCATTTGGCTAATAACCAGGTCTACTATGACCCTTTTGGGCTTCGAGTCCGCATCAAAGGGATCATTTGCAGCCCTTTTAATGTTCCCCTTGAAGTTTTTGACGAACTCTCTTGGGATGATCAGATAAACTTTCTATTTGAGGGAGAGTTCTCTCTGGAGCAAGAGAGACGTGCTTTGGTGGCTGAGCAGGAATGTCTTGCTGCTCTGGAGCTGCAAGAGAGAATCATTTCTCTTGCACACTCCATTTTTAGAGTGTACCAACGCTGGGCAAGGAGGATTGAAGCAGAGAAAAGGCAGAAACTAGAGTACTTAGGATTAGGGTTTAAATTGTTAGAATCTAAATTTTCCTGTACTCTGTTTCTATATTAATGAAAATATTTTAACTTCTCTATTTTGAAGTTGTTTGTGTCTTGTTTGCTATGTGTTTATAATTTATGTGAGTATCATATTTCCTGTAATATTGCATGCAACTGAAAATCTCTCTGTATATGTCTAACTAAACATCATAAAGTTACATATGTTCAATGCAGTACAGGGTAAACACAATTTCTTCAAGACAACAACAGGGAACTCAGACAAATCACTCAAAGCAGAGATAAAAAATTTGATTTCATCTAATGCATCAGACATATCAATGGATAAGTAAAGTAGAATATTACACAAAATCACTCTTGCTTTATGTTTTAGATCTCTTAACTTTTGTATGTCAACATCTTTGAAAATCAATTTTTTGCAAAAATCTCTGAATTTGACTAAAAATTGCAAGAAACTTGTTAATTACAAGATTTATGAGATCTATGGATCCCTCAACAGGCATTTTTGCTAAACTGCAGTTAATACATCTTTCACAACCAAACTGCAGTTCACCCAGGCACAGCAACACAAACACAAACTCAAACACAATCCCACTCAGGTGACTCTTGAAAGGAACCTGTTTTACAAAAGGACAGAAACCTTACAAAATGTTCTTCACTTATTTTGTTGTTTGAGAAAAGAAGGATGCTATAAGCCAAGATCCTCATGCTTATATAAAACTTTCAGAATTCATGAAGGGGATACTTGTACTTACTAAATCAGAACTGCTACAAGCTATCCTGATTCATCTCCTAAGAAAGGACCAGAACTTCATCCGATAATGGTATTCACAGTAGCTCATCAACCTTGTTATGTCAACCTTAAGGAAGATTTGTTAATGGAAGCTGTCAAAGGTTCCTACAACAGCAAAGTTAAAAGAGAGTAAATGTGATTACTCTTGGATATATAGATGAGACTATCAAAAGACTCTTACTTCCTGGATCATGCACACAGGAACCGATGTCTTAATGGGGCATAGCAGCACTGTCATCTCCTGATCCATGTTCCACAAGAACCTATACTTCATATAGTATAGCAGACAAGGAAGAATCTCTTGAAAAACATGACACAAATGCACAACAAACAGTGTTAATAGAAGCTCAAAATTCAGACAGTGGAGTAGAGTACACAAGAACCTGGATGTCAAATTCATACAGAAACTCTTAAATCTCCAGCCACAAAAAAACCATTACCTCAAAATGTGATGAAGGCAGAATCACTGAGAACACTGTGAGAACAGTTGAAACTGATGAAAGATGCAACTGCATACTAATGTTAAGTTAATCAGCTACTTCTTCAGAATCTCACAAGGTATGAAATACATACCTACTCTTATGATGAAATGAGTATAATTAGACCTATATGGATCACCCATAATCATATGATCACAGACAACTCTTCTCAGCCACCTCTTATTTCCGTAGGTCAAACAGCATTTGATCATTTCATGTGAGGATGAGAGAAAAGATTATGAGAAAAATAGAAGATAAGAGAGGCAGGATCCAACCTGGCAAAAGGAGAGGTAGATGAGTGTCTGGATTTAGTGATCCTTGTGAGGAACCTCTGACTCTTAAAAGTCATGAGACTAGTGCAGTGAGAAGTAGTGAGACTACTTAGTAAAAAGAACAGAGAGTTTAGGACCTTTGTTACTGAAAGACTTCTTCTGCAGGTCTAAGTAAAGTCTCCTATTCTACTTGATGAACTCATCACTACAGAAATTACTGAAGCTTGAAGGTGCAGATATTATCCTAAATGAACAATGACAAAAGCTTGAACAATGTGCATCTAGCTGAATCCTTCCACCTAGAGATAATGTCAAAAAGGGGGAGAATATATCTAAATGCAAAATCAGCTGTTGGATGTTGCCAGGCAATAATACCAGACAATAATACAATCTTCTTGATGGGGAAGAAGAGTAAATCTAAATGCACTGGGGAGATTGACTTCTGCATTTAGCTAGAGTTTTGACATCATCAATCTGAACTTGTGCATAATTTCATAATGAACAAGTTGGGGGAGATTGTAATATATAAGTCATGATGTCAAAGATTACTGAAGATAACAATATCATTAGTGGCCCTGGTCAAAGTGTGAAGCATAGTCAAATGGACATCTGATCTAGGGAGAATAATGAACTTTTACTTTTCATAAATTGTTAAGCTTGGGCTTAGTCTTGTTAACAGGCATGAATGTGTGTTAAGCAATCTTCTCATAAATTAGGGGAGATTGTTATAAAAGACATGCCTGTACTTTAACAAGACTAAGACATTTTATCAACCCTAAATAAGTTGTATTGTTATCTTAATTTGTATTTTGTACTTGTAACATTTAAAGTCTGTAAAAATGTCAAAAGAGCAGACTGGAGCCTTTTTCCTGATACAGTATCAAGCCTAAGGATTCTATCTAGAAGAAGATCAAGAAGATCATGCCTCAGAAGAATTTTGAAGAAGCTTGGAGTTGAATAAATCTGTTTGGATAAAAATACTCTAATTCAGGATCTCTACAATTCACAAATTTAATGTTATAGAGAAGTCATTCGAGAACTCCAAATGACTTATCGAGAAGTCAGGAAAGCTACAAGAGAACTCAGAGAGATATCGACAAGTCAAGAAGACATGAAGGTTGGAGATATCGATAAGTCATTTCTTCACTAGAGAACTCAGAGTTATCGATAAGTCTACATTCATTAGAGAACTCTGAGTTATCAATAAGTCTAAATATACTAGAAAACTCAGAGATATTGATAAGTCAAAATTCACTAGAGAACTCTAAGTTATCAACAAGACAAAGTGAAGACATGATGCTGAGAGATCTCGATAAGCTAAAGTTTCATTCGAGAACTTAGAAACCTCTATAAGTCAAATTTACTAGAGCATTACAGATCTCGATAAGTCATTATACTTATCGAGATGTCAAGATCTCTATGTGCCTAAAATGTAGATCTCGAGTAATATTCTCAAAGTACAGAATCACAGACCAGTTCAATATTCAAGATAAACAATCAACAAACAATCCAACCAGCTGGATTGACAACTCTATAAAAAGCAGCTTGAAGAATGTGCAAGATCAATGGTAAAGATTAACTGACAAAGGAAGATCAAAGTGAACACGGGATGCTAAAGATATGCTAAGCCAGAAATGGAAGATCTACTTTTCTATAAATAGAAATGACAAGTGACAGTTTAGAAAAGCTAATAGCATGTCTTAATACACACTGTGTAAACCAGCAGTTAACTAAGTTATAAAGTTAACACTGGTCCTTTAGTTAGTTGTAACAATTTAGATCAAATTTCTTGTAACATTCTCAAGGAGAAGCTAAGCTCTTTATCAACAAAGAGCCTAGAAATTTTGTAGCAAAACAGTCTTAATTTTAATATAAAATTAAGTGAGTTTTGAAGATCTGTGTTCTTTATTTTCTGCAAGCTTAAATTCTGCATGAACACATTTCACTACAAGATTTAATTTACTTTGTTCAACCATAAACATTCAAGAAAAGCACAAAAACAGTAAAACACATTCACCCCCCCCTCTGTGTGTGTTAGATATATTTGAGATGTCATGTCTAATATGTTTCATGTTTAGTTTTCAGATCTTAACAAACAGGAAATATCAGGACTTACTAGAATCAGTACTTACTGGAAGTCAGAAGATAGATATCAGAACTTAAGGTCATATCAGAACTTAAGTACGGGATGACTTACAGTTAAGGAAGGAAGCTGATTTACAGGATAGAAGATCGAGACTAAAACAAAAGAAGATATGCATGGAAAGAGTTAGAAGATAAGAAGACTTGTTTAAGATATCTGATTGATATATTTTAGGAGACAGAATTATATTCCATATCAATTAGAAGTTATCTTGTAACTGTGTACTATATAAACACAGACATAGGTTTACACTATATGTGTTATCATTATCGAGAAGATCATACATTGTAACCTAGCAGCTCTTAGTGATATTTGTTCATCACTGAGAGAGAACAGTTCCATTGTAACAGAGTTTATCATATTGAATATATCTGTTTACTGTTACTTGTGTTCGGAATCGATTTTTTATATTAAACACTGTATTCAACCCCCTTCTACAGTGTTGTGTGACCTAACAATTGGTATCAGAGCTTATCTGTAAACACACATACAGTAAAGATCCAAACAATCATGTCTGAAGAAGCACAAACTCCAACCAAGCCTACTAAAACTGAAGAAACTCAAAAAACTCAAACCCACAGTCGATATGAGACTATTAGGGTTCCCATACTGAGACCTTCTGAGTATCCCATATGGAAAGTGAAGATGGTTATATTTCTGGAAGCTACAGATCCAGAATACCTTGACAGATTTATTGAAGGACCACATAAGCCAACCAAGCTCTCTGTTGTAGTTGCAGATCATCCAACAAAGACCATACCAAAGGAGAAAATTGAGTATACAGCTGAAGATATCTCATCCATTGCCAAGGATGCAAAGGTAAGGCATTTGCTGCATAGTGCCATTGATAATGTCATGTCAAACAGGGTAATTCATTGCAAGACTCTAAAGGAGATATGGGATGCTTTGGAGATAAGATGCTAGGGAACTGATGCAATCAAGAAGAATAGGAGGACTATACTCACTCAAGAGTATGAGCACTTTGACTCAAAAGCTAATGAGTCATCAACTGACTTATATGACAGGTTTGTCGAACTCTTGAATGATCTGTCACTGGTGGACAAGGAATATGATCTTGAAGATTCAAATCTAAAATTCCTTTTAGCTCTTCTTGAAAGTTGGGATTTGAAGTCTACTACTATAAGAGACAACTATGCTCTTGATGAAACTACTCTTGATGAAATTTATGGTATGCTCAAGACTTATGAACTTGAGATGGATCAAAGGAGCAAGAGACATGGGAGAAAGTCAAGGACAGTTGCTCTTAAAGCTGAGGAGGAATCCCCCAAGGTGGCTGTCTCCAAGAAAGGCAAAGGAAAGGCTCTCATCATAAAGTCTGATTCAGAATCATCAAGTTCTGATGATGATAATTCAGAAACTGAAAGTTTACCTGAAATAGATGCTGATGAAGAAATGATGAAATTGTGTGCTCTTATGGTGAAGGGTATCACAAAGATAGCCTACAGGAAATTCAGAAGGGGAAAGAAGTTTTCAAAGAAAGGTGGAAGTTCTAATAAGAAAGGGTTCAGAAAGTATGAAGGCAAAAGTGCAAAGTCTGACAGAGGAGACAACTCAAATGTCAAATGCTACAATTGTGGTGAAAGAGGCCACATATCTCCTGACTGTAAGAAAGGAAAGAGTGACAAAGGAAAGGCACTTGTCACAAAGAAGAAAAGCTAGACAGACTATTCAGATTCTGAAGATGAGGTGAATTATGCTTTAATGACAAATGCTGATGGCAGCCCTGAAACTGCTGAATTGAAGGTACCTCAAACAACTTATGCTTTTCATACTAATGATATTATTGAGTTGAGATTATATCTTAAACCATTTTTATTAGTTACAGAGATCAAATTTTAACATGTGAAAGATTAACTTCTGAAAATCTTTCTTATAAGAAAAGGATGACTATTTGGAAAAAGAGTTAGTTATGTTCCATCAAACTCAGAAAGAAAGAGATGATGTTTTCTATGTAAGAGATGAATTGCTAAAATTGAATCAATCTCTAAAAACTGAGTTAGAAAAAGAAAGAGAGATTATCAGGACTTGGACTAACTCTGGCAGAACAACTCAGAACTTATTAAGTAGTGGAAACTGGAAAGAGGGTTTAGGTTATGGAGATGATAAAAGTGAAAAAGGAACTAAACAAATTAAGCCAATTGTTGTTAAACAGACTGTTAAGCCAAAGGTAAATCCTGTTAAGTTTGTAGCTAAAACTGTAAAGTCTGATTCTGAAAAGATGAAAGAATATGTTACAGAATTTAAGGAAAAGTTAACTTTTGACAAATTAGAACAGAATAAACCAGCTGAAGTTAACATAGGCTTAATGACTAAGAAGCAGCTTAAGCATAAGATGAAAGAAATAACGAATGTCAACAAGGTAAAGGAAGCTAGGAAAAATAGGAATGGAAAGGAAGGTGTGAATAAAAGCAATAATTATATGCCTATTCCTAATGCTCCTAGAAAGAAATGTTATAATTGTGGAAACTCTAACCATCTTGCTTCTTTTTGCAGGAAGAATAAGAATATAAACTCTTTGCCTCCTAAGTCAGGAGTTAAGAGTCAGTCTGTTAGGTTTAAGCCACAAAATCCTTGTTTTCATTGTGGTAGTTTATAGCATTCCATTTATACTTATAAGGAATATCATAGTTTTTACTATGATTATTATCAAAAAAAACCTTCTTTGAAGAAAGTTACTTTAATTCCTTCTAGTGTAAAGTCTGATGCAAAGTCTGATATAAGTTCTGATAAACAGTATGTTAGCATAAACTCTGATATTAAATCCGCTGCAAGTGCTAATAAACTTAAGAAGGCCAAAGGATCCAAGCAAGTATGGGTCCTTAAAACTAACCATTAGTGGTCTTTGTGATTGCAGGGCAACAGGAAAAACATCCTAGTACTGGATAGTGGATGTTCAGGACATATGACTGGAAATAAATCCATGCTCTCAGACTTTGTGGAGAAAGCTAGCCCAGGAGTTTCTTATAGAGATGGCAACATGGGAAAAACTCTGGAATATGGCAATATTAATCTTGGGAATGTCATCATTGAAACAGTAGCTCTTGTCTCAGGACTTAAACACAATCTGCTAAGTGTGAGTCAAATATGTGACAGAGGTTATCATGTGGATTTCTTTGAAGAACACTGTGAAGTTCTAAGAAATTCTACAGATAAAGTGGTTCTGAAATGTTACAGGCATGGTAACATTTATGAATCCAGAATTTTAACAAGTACTGATGGTTCTACAATCTATCTATTGAGTAGAGCATCAATTGAAGAAAGCTGGAATTGGCACAAAAGACTATCTCATTTAAATTTCAATAACATAAATGAGCTTATAAAGAAAGATCTTGTGAGAGGACTTTCAAAATCAGTATTTGCTCCTGATGGCCTTTGTGATTCATGTCAAAAGGCAAAACAAAGAAAATCTTCTTTCAAGAGCAAAATTGAGTCATCAATTCTTGAGCCTTATCACCTACTGCATGTTGATCTATTTGGTCCAGTCAATGTCATGTCTATTGCAAAGAAGAAATATGCTATGGTTATAGTGGATGAGTTCACAAGGTACACATGGGTGTACTTCTTACACAAGAAGAATGAAACTGCATCTACTATAACTGATCATGTAAGACAGCTGGATAAGTTGGTCAAAGATTCTGTTAAAATTATAAGAAGTGATAATGGCACTAAGTTTAAGAATTCAATCATGGAAGAGTTCTGCAAAGAGCATGGAATCAAACAGGAATTTTCTGCACCTGGAACTCCACAGCAAAATGGAGTTGTAGAAAGAAAGAACAGGACTCTCATTAAAGTTGCACGAACTATACTTGATGAAGCAAAGCTGCCAACCTACTTTTGGGCTGAAGCTGTGCAGACTGCTTGTTTTATACACTCATAAACAAGCATGGAAAAACACCATATGAGATGGTGAAGAAAAAGAAGCCAAATCTGAAAAACTTTCATGTATTTGGTTGCAAGTTGTTAGTCCCAAACAATGCAACAAGAATTACAGAAGGGGGGTTGAATGGAATTCTTGAAACTTTTTCTTGGTTTAAAAAAGTTCTAACTTAAAATAATATCTGTGTGAATTGATTTGCAAAGTGCGGAATAATAACTTGGAATGAATCAAAACACAAGTAATTAAAAACACAAGTCTTTAAAAACTTTCTGGTGGATTTGAATGTATCCACTAGAGATATATATTATATCAAGAGAACTCTATATAGCAAGATTAGCTCACAACTGCTTACAAATATGAACAACTAAGTTTTCAGAGAAATGCTAAAAATACAGCTTACAAATGTTTCTCTGAGAATTTTATTGCTTAGTGTTGTTGTTGTTCTATTTGCTACTTCTTGGTTTATATATCACCAAGATTACAAAGTAATAAGACAAGATAATAAAACAAAACCTATCAAGTCTAATACTATACTGCTTCATTACTCTATTCCATCATCTTTGAATATCTTCATAATAGCATGGAAATGGCAATGCTTCTTTATTCTCTAAAACCCAGTTGAATAGGCTTCCACATTCCTTTTGCATACACTCGACGCATGTGACTGTGTTGTCACTGTCAACAGATGTTTGAATTGAATATCCGTCGGGTACATGATCATCCGTCGGGTTGCCTTGTTGATCATCCGTCGAGTGGCATTGTTGTTTATCCGTCGGGTAGCTATCTGGCACTTGACTTCATTTCATTTATGCAGAATTACAAGACATCATCTATGTACAATTAATCAACCTATTCTGCATATCTAATTAAAGTCAACATAACTTCAGTGCTACTACAGAATCTAAACAAGGTGTATGCAGAAATGTGCTACAGACTCATTATTACACAAGCTACTCACTCGATGGATAATTAATCATCATCCGTCGGGACTATATTGAGTCATCCGTCGGGACTATATTCCTTATCCATCGAGTGCTACATTTTTCACTAAGTAAAATCTACTAAGGTGTTTTGTTAATGAAATCATCAAGTTCACAACATATCCACAACAATCTCCCCCAATTTATGTTTACTGAAATTGTAGCAATAAATTAAGAGAAACTTGATGATAACAAAACACCCTAAAAACACAACTCTAAAAGTAAGTAGATAAAACTGTAAAGTGCTTCAAATAACAAAATGCACAAAGATTAGTTCACAGTCATTTTCAAGATGCTCCTCTAGCCTAAGCAGATTAATATAGTTCCTTGAAGGTCTGGATCTCCTTCCAAGCTTTCTGTTGTTTTCTTCTATCTGATTTTGGAGCTTTCTATGGAATTCCAGTTCATCAGATTCTGAGAGATTTAGTTTTTCTTGCATTTCGAAAAGAGTCTCATTGCTAGAGATGCTCAATTGGTCTTCTAATCTGAAAAATCTTCTAACTCCTTTGTCATCCATGAACTCCATCAGCCAGTAGGGCCTTAGATGCACTCTACTTCTTGTGTAAGGAATGGTTAGAGTCTTTGGGAGTGCATCTTTAGCACTAATACTCCTCAGTTCTTCAATCTTCTTTAGAACAAGTCTTCTTGCAGTTACATTGAATCCAAAGTTATTCTTGAATGATGAATAAACCTTTATCAGCACAGATTGGCTTTCTTGAAGGATCCTGTGAAGTGGCCATTGAATCTCCTTTCCTCCCTTGTACTTGAAAACTAACCTTTCAGGTAGATTCCTGTAGGCAGCAATCCCTCTAACTTCTTCCAGTTCATCTAGATAGAGGTTTAGATTAAAGAATTCCTTGATGTCACATAAGTACATGTAATCTCCCTTGTTGACTCTGGATTGAGCTTTGATTAGAGATTTGGATTTGAGAGGTGACAACTTCACTTTCTTGACTGCTCTTGACTTTGTTCTCTTTAGCTTGTTAAGGATTGGCAAATTGAAGTCAGAAATTAGTAGACTTTCCCAGTCTATTGGTTCATCCTTAGGCACAATAGGTTCACCATGAATGTTCCTGTAAGGATCCACCACCTTAATGTCTTAAAATACCACTGAGGGTTTTGATGCTTGAGTTGTAGTTGGAGTGGATTCCTTAGGAAACTGATCCTCCAATTCCTTACCAACAAAGTTCAATTTCCTTTTGGTTCTTTTGGCCAATTCCTTGTATCTGTGAGATTTCTTTTCTTGCGGTTCAACTTGCTTCTTTGGATCTTGAGATTAAGTGATTTCAGATGGCTGAGCAGGAATTTGTTGTGTTGGTTTCACAGCTTGTAGCTTGGCCAAGATAGCAGCTTGCTCTTTCTTTTGTTTAGTCTTTTTAGCATCTAGACCAGCTTGCTTCTTTTCTTGCTTCAATCTTGCCTTTTCTTCTCTCTTTGCTTCAGCAAATTGAGGATGTCCAGCCACCACATAAATTTCTTTACCATTCCTGAAAACTTTAGCAATTCCCCTTTTCAAAGCTGAATCAGCTTGATCCTTGTAGAAGGCAATGGATCTTGACAACAGTTTCTTCTCATCAGGCTTTGGTGTCTCATACACTGTATCCAAAGGGTTCTTTAGTGATGATTTTGGATAGTTCACCCTTGGCTTCAAAAGTACTTTAACCTTTGGAGATTTGATGCAGGATGGCTGTTCTCTTTCCAAATAGTTCATGCTCATTTCATTCACAGAGATTTTCCTGACTTGAGTGTGATGAATGGCTGACTTTTCTGGCTTCTTTTCTAGCCCAAACTTCTTTTGAATATCCTCATCAATTTTCTCCCAGTTGATTGGATTCAACTGCTCCTTTTCAGCTGCTCGTATATTGGCTGCTGCTTCATTTATCAGATCAATGATGTCCTTAGCTGGTGGCTTTGAGACAGTAATTGTAGGCATAATTACTTTGCTAACTTGAATGTTGAGCACTTTTTGCTCCCCCTCACACCTAGAACTCTTTATCTCCCCCTTTTTGTTATCATCAAGCTGAGTAGAGGAGGAGGATTGTGCAGCCTCCAGTTTCTGAAGCAAGTCTGTTTATTGAGCTTGGTGTAGATGAATTGCTGTAAGAGATGCTTCCATTGCTGTCATTCTTGTATCCAAGGCATCTATCTTTTTGGCAAGATCAGAATTTTTCCTGAGTTATCTCTTGATGTCAAGCATTGTAGCTTCTGGAAGCTTAGAGTCCATCTTGTCAAAAACAGCCTTTTTTATTTCATCAATATCACCCTTGATGGTGTTGACATCTCTAGCATGTTGGAAGCCTTGAATCTGTTGTAGTTGCAGAGAAGTAAGATGTGCTTGAAGGAGCTTCTTGGTGTTGGCATTTATAGTGGTTTGAAGAGCAGAATTTTTTTGATTTATGAGTTGGATCAGGGTTGTCTTGAAGTAGTGTTTATCACAATGTTTTGAAAATGCCCATGATGGCATGCCTGATCTTGAACTGGAACCTACTTCTCCCCTATGTCCAATGACTCTTCTTCACTATCTCCACCTTCACCTCCAAAGAATTCTTCTGAACCACCAGTCTCATAATCAACATCACCAGCTGTAGAGGGTAAAGCTGTGATGGCATCCTTAGCTCTTAGCATTGACTGTGTGGTGTGCACCAATTTGAGCATCCATTCTGCATTGTCATTGCCCTATTCAGCTAGAAGTTGATATGCTGGAACAGGGTGAGTAAATGTCTCAGCATCAAGGGAGGTAGAATCTATAACAGCTTGAGGTTGCTGAGATAGTCCCTCCCTATCTACATCCTGGACATTCATTAACTCACTTGCAATAACATCCACCCTTATATCTCCTGTACCTGCATTTCTCTCATTATCTCTCTTTTGTTGCATCAAGGTCTCACCTTGGCTCCCCACCCTCATACCCTCACCTTCACCATCTAAGGTGGGACTCCTCACACTCACTTTTGCCAATCCTGAAGAACTGGATTGCATATTTTCACTATTTTCCTCTCCTTTTTCCTGGGAGCAACCCAGACTCTCACTCATAACACTCTCTTCCCTCAATCCTAGGAGTGATTGTACTACCACTAAGTCTTCTGCACTTGAGATAATTGATGAAATTTGAAGCTGTGCAGAGACACTCAACAGATAAGGGATATCCGTCGAGTTAGCAGTTTGACTATCTGACGGATAACTTCTGTTAAGCTTATCAATCGGGATACAATCACTACTCGATGGATGAACAATATCCATCAAGAGAGTAGGAATAAATTAGTTTGTAGTGGAAACTATTGTGGACTCTGTGCAGATTAATGAGAATTTCAGCACAGATGTCTCAACAGTTCCTGAAAGAATTGGCAAGTGAGCCAACAAATCATCCAAAAGATGATGCTCACTTGCACTAGATTTTGGCTTCCCTAACAGAGTTAAAGAAGGGGAATCAGGAATTGATGTGTTAATCATATCCACATCTAGAGAGTTTGTGGGAGAATTTGGTGTTAGAGGTGCTTATATAACTAAAGATTTTGGCTGTGACTCCACATTTATTGGAGCCACATCAAACTGACTTTGAAAAGGTGCAGTGATTGTGTCTTTATTACCAGTTTGCACAGTGTGTGAACCCTGTGAATCCTCAAGGGTTTTTGGTTTCTTCTTTCTAGTATAGGTTTGGGGTGAGCTAGTGTCCCTTACCCTTTTGGCATGTGCTCTTGGCTGAAAGCTTTGTTCAATAGTCACATCATTTTGGGAGGATGCAACTAGCAATGAGCTTATTTCCTTATTAAGCACTGCAGTCTGTTGGGAAACTGCAGTGTGGCTAGGCTGGGAAACACTCACCTCTCCAACCTTATCCTTAGGGTTTCTTTTATGTTCACCCTGTCCCTCACCTACCTTACCCACCTTCACACTCCGCTCTTTAGATTTGGTGGATTTTGCAACTGGCATCTTTTACCAGAGGGGGCTTTCTTTGACTTGGATTTAGAAATTTTTGATGGTTTGGTAGCTTGGGTAGGCAACTGTTGGGTCATTGACACAGTTTCCATAGATACACTAGAATGCAAAGAAATTTGTGAGGTTGGAAGAGTAGAGACAGATGAAATTACCTCACTTACCTGAGGTGCTTCCATTACAGGGAAATAGAAGAGTGGCACCTCTTTGTGATGGTTTGCCCTATTCAAATCTGCAATAATTCTTCTCTCTTGAACCCAATAATCTAATTTGTTGGTTGGGTTCTCAAGCACAATTTCCTCAGAGAGGTGGTTAGCAAGCATCATGAAAAATCTAGCATAATAAACATTTTTACCCCTCTTATTTAACTCCCCTAACTTAAACCCCAACTCAAACAAAACAAGATCACTAAAGTTAAAGAACTTATCAGTAACTAGCATGTAAAGCATGTTAAGCATTGAGATATTGACAGAATCAAAATTACTGATTTTACCGGAGAATACCTTAGTAACTACATCACATAGATAACTTCATTCCTTTCTAAGACCCAACCTCCTAATTTCACTTAACTTAGAAGTAGAGAGTGCATAGCCCATGGAGTTAAGCATATTAACAATGTCAGTGTCTGTATGTGGTGAAGTTACAGTATTATCAGGAATTTTGAAATATGCTTTAACAACATCACTATTAATACAGAATTCCTTACCTTTAATAGTGAGTGTGATGGTCTTATCAGTTGAGTTGTACACAGCAGTTGACCACATTTCTTTAACAACCTCACAGAAAATAGTGGGTGATTCTAGCATGGCATAGTTGAGTTTGCAGTTCTTCACAAAATCCATCATTTTGTGGTAATCACCAGACTGTTGAATACCCTTGTTTACTAGAGCTGTGAAGTTGTTCTTCTCATAGATAAATCCAGTTTGTGACATGATCTTGAGGACTGGTGTCATTGTTAGAGAGTGGAAATTGCAGAGATAGAGATGATAATTGCTTTTGAGAAAGAGAGAATTTAGAGCAGATGATTTGAGAATGATAAAAGAAAAGTAATGAAAATGAATTAAGCTTTTATACTATCTCAAAAATAACTGTCAAAAATAATAAAGTAAAATAAAGTAACCAATAAGAATTGCCCAAAATAGCCGTTTAAAAATAAACTGTAAAAATTCCTTCAATTATTCGTCGTGTTATACTTATAAACTGTAAGTATACTCGATGGATAATGTTCAGGGAATTAACGGCTAGGATTCAGACAATTCGACGGATGAGAATAAATAGTTATCCGTCGAGTCATAAAATATTCGAGAAAAGTAATTGATTTTATTAACAAATAGTATACCGACGGATGATCAAACTCAATGGATAGTGATCATTTGTCGAGATGTAAATTTTGACTTAGCCAAAATTTCATCCATGACTGAAAAATCAATTAAATTTCTGGCTGCATTACAACTTGCAAATTATATGAAAAGTTTTAAGAATAATTAAGCATACTTAACTCACTTACCAACCTTGAAAAGGTGGATTCATCCAGTGGCTTGGTAAATATATCTGCAAGCTGCTTTTCACTTGGAACAAAATGTAGTTCCACAGTACCATTCATTACATGTTCCCTTATGAAGTGGTACTTGATGTCTCTGTGCTTTGTCCTTGAATGTTGTACTGGATTTTCAGTGATGGCAATTGTACTTGTGTTATCACAGAAAATGGGAATCCTTTCAAGTTGCAAACCATAATCTAGCAATTGGTTTTTCATCCACAAAATTTGTGCACAACAACTGCTAGCAGCAATATATTTAGCTTCAGCTGTAGAAGTAGAAACTGTATTTTGCTTTTTACTGAACCAGGACACAAGCTTGTTTCCTAGAAATTGACAGGTTCATGTTGTACTTTTTCTATCAATTCTCCAACCTGCATAATCTGCATCTGAATAACCAGTTAGATCAAAACTAGAGTCTCTAGGGTACCAAATGCCAAGTTTTGGTGTTCCCTTGAGATATCTGAAAACTCTCTTAATAGCTACTAAGTGAGATTCTCTAGGATCAGCCTGAAATCTAGCACACGAACATGTAGCAAACATTATATCTGCCCTAATAGCTGTTAAGTACAGAAGTGAGCCAACCATGCCCCTATAACTTGAAATATCCACAGACTTTTCAGTAGTGTTTAATTCAAGCTTAGTTGTAGTGGCCATGGGAGTTTTTGCAGATGTGCAATCCATTAGATCAAACTTCTTCAAAAGATCATAAATGTATTTAGTTTGACTAATGAATATTCCATCACTAACTTGCTTAACTTGAAAACCAAGAAAGTAAGTTAGTTCTCCCATCGTACTCATTTCATACTTACTTTGCATCAATTTGACAATTTTTTTACAAAAGGTTTTCATCTGTAGAGCCAAAAATAATGTCATCTACATAAATTTGAACAAGTATACTAGAGCCATTAACATTTCTAAAGAAAAGATTTTTGTCTACAGTACCTCTAGTGAAGTGATTCTTTAAAAGGAACTTTGACAAAGTGTCATACCAGGCTCTAGGTGCTTGCTTCAGTCCATAAAGTGCTTTCAAAAGATTGTAAACATATTCTGGGAAATTTGGATCTTCAAAACTAGGAGGTTGAATAACATAGACTTCCTCCCCCAAATCTCCATTCATAAAGGCTTTTTTGACATCCATTTGATAGACTTTGAAATTGGCATGGGCTGCATAGGCTAAGAAGATTCTGATGGCTTCAAGTCTTGCAACAGGAGCAAATATTTCATCAAAATTTATTCCTTCTTGTTGACAGTAGCCCTTAGCAACCAATCTAGCTTTGTTCCTGATTACTATGCCATTTTCATCCATCTTGTTTCTGAACACCCATTTGGTGTCTATTGGATTCTTTCCTTTAGGCTTGGGCACCAGCTTCCATACCTTATTCCTCTCAAATTGGTTTAGCTCCTCCTGCATAGCTAAAATCCAATCAGGATCCAACAAAGCCTCTTCTACCTTCTTTGGTTCTTCCTTAGAAAGAAAGCTGTTGTATAGACATTCTTCTTGAGTTGCTCTCCTTGTTTGAACTCTAGAAGATACATCACCAATGATGAGCTCAAAGGGGTGATCCTTTGTCCATTTCCTTTGTTGAGGTAGATTAGCTCTAGATGAAGACGCCTCATTGTTGTCTTGATGTGTGATTGAGTTTTGATTGTTAGAAACTCCCCTTGAGTTAATGGATCTTTGATTTGAGAAAGGGGAACTTTCTGTTAGTAATCTATTCTGACCTCCAGCTTCTTTTGATAACCCGACGAATGGTGAATTTTGAGTACCGACGGATGAAGCTGGTTGTCTCCCGACGGGTAAAGCAGATTGCCTCCCGACGGATGGAGCATTATGTAACTCGACAGATGTTGAATTTTGTGCTTCATTGGTAGTGGATTTTTCTGCATTATCCTTTGATACTGTTTCTTGATCACTTTCATCATCACTGTCATCACTAACCATCCCCACATTGTCAAATTTGATGCTCTCACGGTAATCTCCATCTTGCAGTCCTTCAATCTTTTTATCATTAAACACAACATGTATTGATTCCACAACAATGCTGGTTCTTAGATTGTAGACTCTTTATGCTTTACCAACAGCATATCCAACAAAAATTCCTTCATCTGCTTTAGCATCAAACTTCCCATTCTGATCAGTTTGATTTCTCAAGATATAACATTTGCAGCCAAAGACATGAAAAAAATTTAGAGTTGGCTTCTTGTTCTTAAAAAATTGATAGGGAGTCGTGCATTTTGCTTGATTAACCTGAGAAATATTCTGAGTGTAGCATGCAGTATTTACAGTTTCAGCCCAGAAATATGTTGGTAATTTAGATTCTTCAAGCATTGTCCTTGCAGCTTCAATAAGTGATTTGTTCTTCCTTTCTACTACTCCATTTTGTTGTGGAGTTCTTGCTGCTGAAAACTCATGCAAAATCCCATTTTCTTCACAAAATGCTTTCATGACAGAATTCTTAAACTCAGTTCCATTATCACTCCTGATTCTTTTAACTTTGAAATCAGGATGATTATTGACTTGCCTTATGTAATTGATGATGATTTCACTAGCCTCATCTTTAGACTTTAGGAAATATGTCCAAGAGAACTTTGAGTAATCATCTACAATTACTAGGAAAAATCTTTTCCTTGAGATGGACAACACATTGACTGGTCCAAACAAATCCGTGTGTAGCAGTTGCAAAGGTTCTTCAATTGTTAAATCAAGCTTCTTTCTAAATGATGCTTTGATCTACTTTCCTTTTTGGCAGGCATCACACAATCCATCCTTAGAAAACTCCACTTGAGGAATACCTCTAACCAGTTCTTTCTTTACAAGTTCATTCATGGTCTTAGTTTAAATGGGATAGCTTCTTGTGCCATAACCAACTTTCATCCTGACTTGCTTTGCTGAGAAGACAAGTAACAGATTCTGCATTTGATGAGTTGAAGTCAGCTAAGTACACATTCCCTTTTCTCATACCAGTGACAACCACTTTGTTGTTTCTCTTGTTTGTCACAACACAGGCTTCTGAGCTGAAGGTTACTAAATTGTCTTTATCACAAAGCTAGCTGATACTCAACAAATTGTGCTTGAGACCATCCACTAAGGCAACCTCCTCAATGATGACATTGTCTTTTGAAATCAAGCCATATCCCACAGTATAATCCTTTCTGTCATCTCCAAAAGTAATACTTGGGCCAGCTCTCTCCTTGAACTCTGTGAGCAGGGTAGATTCACCAGTCATGTGTCTTGAACAGCCACTATCCAAGTACCATAAATTCTTTCTGTTTCCCTGCACACATCAAAATCAAATCAAGTTGATTTTGGTACCCAAGTTTCCTTGGGTCCTGCCTTGTTAGCTTTCTTTTTCTATTTCTTAGGTTTGATCTCATTTGACTTGGGGATATCAGATTCATCCTTAGTCATTTGAGTTGGACCTTTGAAACCATTCGTTACAGCAGAATTATCATGCATATTTTGATTAACAGGGAATGGCATGCTATTAGTAAACATGTTATTCCAGTAAGGCATGCTAAATGGCATTTGTGGTATACTAAATGCAGCATAATAAGGATTAGGTGCAAATGGCATATTAGCAAACTGTGCATTCATATTCTGTGTAGACATAGCATTCATAGGCATAGAAGGCATCATTTTTTTGTTGGGAAAATGAGGTGGCACAGATATGGAAGTAGGCTTGGCAGTTTTGCAATTAACAGACAAATGATTTACACTACCACACTTGACACGGATTTTTCTAGGAGCATATTTATAAGGTGTGTAGTTGTTATGCTTGTTAATTCCTACTTTACCATTTCTATTATTTTTCTTTTTAGCCTCAATTTTAACCTCAATCTTTTCCAGTCTGTCACTCAATTGCTTGACAGTCATATGACCAACATTAGCCTTTTTCTCCTTCTTCACTTGACTGGATTCTCCTGGAACAAAATTTTTGGAAACTGATCCATATTTCTCATTTAACTTGACAAGTTTGGCTTTACTCACAGGTTTGCTCACAGTCGACGGATGAGGATTTATATAACTCAACGGATAAACCTTTTTGTTATTTGACGGATGACCCTCATCATCCGTCGTGTCCACATATGTTAGCAATCCTTCAACCAAATTAATTCCAGCTTCTCCTTATTCTTTTTCCAGGCTGCATCACAAAAGGACTCAATACCTTGAACTTTGGTGATTTGAGCATGAACATCTCTAGATGTTTTCCATGCCTTAATCACGTCATGTTCTCGTTCAAGCTGCTTCTTCAAGATCTCTTCTTTCTTCAAGGACTCAGTTAATTCATCCTTAGCAATTTTACACTCAATTCTCCATTTTTCAAATTCAATGAATTGAGACTCTAGCACATTATTCCTCTCACTTAAAAACAAATTGTTTTCTTTGATTTTAGCATTTTCCTTAGTAAGAAACTTAAGTGTAACACACAGATGATATAATTTTGTAGACATGTCATTTATCGCATCATTACACTCAGCTTTAGATAAGTGTGCAAGGTTAGTGGTGATTACCTAATTACTTGAAGAACTTGTCTCTGTTTCATCAGACTTGGCCATTAGGGCTAGATTGACATAGCTGACATCCTCATCCTCATCCAGACCATCTGCTGCCAAGTCATTTTCTTGTGTAATGAAATCCCTTTCCTTTTGTTTGAGCAACTCAAAATATTTCTGTTTATAATCCACTGGCTCAAACTTTTTCTTGCTGGAATCTGACTTTCTACACTCACTGGCAAAGTGCCCTGCCAAGCCACATTTGAAACATTTGAATTTTGATTTATCCACCATGTTTCTATTTGGCTTAGCTGCTCTAAAGTTCTTCTTGAACTTGAGCTTGGCAAATCTTTTGGAAAGAAATGCTAGATGTTCATGAGGGCCTCTCTCTATGCAATCTACATAGGCCTCATCTTAAGAAAGTAAGTGAAGATGCATTTTTACCTTCCAGTGATGGTAATTATCTTTATCCAGAAAAGGAATATTGACTCCAACATCCTTCTTGTTCATCTTGCTGTTTGTTGTGATCTATAAACTCTTTGTTCTTCAAGAGCTTGCTCTGATACCAATTGTTAGTCCCTAACAATGTAACAAGAATTACAGAAGGGGGGTTGAATAAAATTCTTGAAACTTTTTCTTGTTTTAAAAATGTTCTAACTTAAAATATATATCTGTGTGAATTGATTTGCAAAGTGCGGAATAATAACTTAGAATGAATCAAAATACAAGTAATTAAAAACACAAGTCTTTAAAAACTTTCTGGTGGATTTGAATGTATCCACCATAGATATATATTATATCAAAAGAACTCTGTGTAGCAAGATTAGCTCACTGCTGCTTACAAATATGAACAACTAAGTTTACAGAGAAATGCTAATAATACAGCTTACAAATGTTTCTCTGAGAATTTTCTTGCTTAGTGTTCTTGTTG
This sequence comes from Apium graveolens, assembly GCF_009905375.1. NCBI lineage: Eukaryota > Viridiplantae > Streptophyta > Magnoliopsida > Apiales > Apiaceae > Apium > Apium graveolens. The sequence goes on along the minus strand of NC_133655.1, from coordinate 138,829,900 downwards.
TTCTATTTGCTACTTCTTGGTTTATATATCACCAAGATTACAAAGTAATAAGACAAGATAATAAAACAAAACCTATCAAGTCTAATACTATGCTGCTTCATTACTCTATTCCAACATCTTTGAATATCTTCATAATAGCATGGAAATGGCAATGCTTCTTTGTTCTCTAATACCCAGTTGAATAGGCTTCCACATTCTTTTTCAATACACTCGACGCATGTGACTGTGTTGTCACTGTCAACAGATGTTTGAATTGAATATCCGTCAGGTACATGATCATCCGTCGGGTTGCCTTGTTGATCATCCGTCGAGTGGCATTGTTGTTTATCCGTCGGGTAGCTATCTGGCACTTGACTTCATTTCATTTATGCAGAATTACAAGACATCATCTATGTACAATTAATCAACCTTGCATATCTAATTAAAGTCAACATAACTTGAGTGCTACTACAGAATCTAAACAAGGTGTATGCAGAAATGTGCTACAGACTCATTATTACACAAGCTACTCACTCGATGGATAATTAATCATCATCCATCGGGACTATATTGAGTCATCCGTCGGGACTATATTGAGTCATCCGTCGAGACTATATTCCTTATCCTTCGAGTGCTACATTTTTCACTAAGTAAAATATACTAAGGTATTTTGTTAATGAAATCATCAAGTTCACAACATGTCCATAACACAAGTGTTTTGTTCTTAAGACTCATCTTGAACAGCTGTCAAAATTTGATCTAAAAGCTGATAAAGGAATTTTTGTTGGATATCCATTTTCCACAAAAGCCTTCAGAGTCTACAATTTAAGAACAAGGGTTATCATGGAATCTATCAATGTATCTTTTGATGATAAGAAGATTACTGGATGTGAAGATTTCAATGATCATGATCAGCTGAGATTTGAAAATGAAGACTTAAATTCTGATTCTGCAAATTATGATGACTTAAAATCTGATCTTGTAAGTTCTGACGGGTTAAGTTCTGATGTCATTGAAACTGTGGTAACAACTCCAAAGGAAAATGCACCTATCCAGGGGGAGCAAGCTGGAAATCCTACCACATCTCAAGACTCTCAAGAAGCATCAGAACCTGTCACTGGCTCTTCAAGTTCTGATCCATCTAGTTCTGATGAGCCAAATTCTGATAATTCTAGAAACTCTGATACTTCAAATCCTGAAGGATCCAAGTCAAATTCTGAAGTCTCAGAGAGCATATGTACAGGGGAAGCATCAGAAAATACTGATGGAGACAACATGGATCATGGGGGAGGATCCAGTTCTAGAAGTCAACTTCAATCTGCAAGGAAGTGGACCAAATCACATACACCTGACTTAATAATTGGAGATCCTGAAGCAGGTGTCAGAACTAGAACTGCAACATCAAATGAATGTCTCTATCATTCTTTTCTATCTCAGACTGAACCAAAGAAAGTGGAAGAAGCTCTTCAAGATGCTGATTGGGTGCAAGCAATGTAGGAAGAGATAATTGAATTTGAAAGAAATAAAGTCTGGACCCTAGTGCCAAGACCAAAGAACAAATCCATTGTTGGCATAAAATGGGTGTTCAGAAATAAAACTGATAGTGATGGCATAATTATAAGGAATAAAGCAAGGCTGGTTGCTAAAGGCTACTCTCAATAGGAGGGTATTGATTATGATGAAACATTTGCACCAGTTGCTAGATTGGAAGCCATAAGAATCTTTTTGGCTTATGCTGCTCACAAAAAGTTTAAAGTCTTTCAAATGGATGTGAAAAGTGCTTTTCTTAATGGAGAATTGGAAGAAGAGGTCTATGTTGAACAACCTCCGGGCTTTGTAGATTTAAAATTTCCAAATCATGTCTACAGGCTTGACAAAGCACTTTATGGCCTTAAGCAAGCTCCTAGATCATGGTATGAGACTTTAGCTCAATTCCTTCTCGAAAGTGGATTTCTTACAATTGATAAAATACGGTTTTACCTCAACCATGGAAAGGACCTACTTTTGGTACAGATATATGTTGATGATATCATATTTGGTTCTATAAATGCCAAACTCTATGAAAGGTTTGCAAAGCTAATGCAGTCAAGATATCAAATGAGTATGATGGGAGAACTCAGCTATTTTCTAGGACTTCAAGTCAAGCATAATGAAGAAGGTACTTTTATCTGTCAGTCCAAGTACATCAGAAATTTACTGAAGAAATTTGGAATGCAAGATTGTTCAACTGCATCCACTCCTATGGCCACTGCAACCAAGTTAGATAAAGATACTGGTTCATCAGTAGATATTACTAACTACAGAGGTATGATTGGCTCTTTACTCTATTTAACTGCAAGTACATCTGATATCATGTATGCTACCTGTCTTTGTGCAAGATTTCAGGTTGATCAAAGAGAACCTCACTTAATACTTGTGAAAAGAATTCTCAAGTACCTCAAGGGTACAGCTAATCTAGGATTGTGGTATCCTAGAGAATCAGATTTTAAGCTAATAGGTTACTCAGATGCAGATTTTGCAGGATGTAAAATAGACAGGTAAAACACTAGTGGAAGCTGCCAATTTCTTGGAGGCAGATTGGTTTCTTGGTTTAGCAAGAAACAGAAGTCAATTTCCACATCAAATGCAGAAGCAGAATATATTGCTGCAGGAAGCTGTTGTGCACAGATTCTTTGGATGAAGAATCGGTTACTGGATTATGGGTTAGAATTTTCTAAAATACATATTTACTGTGATAATCAAAGTGCTATTGCTATGACATGTGATGGAAGGTACAATGGAATTGCATTTTGTTCCAACAGATCAACAACTAGCAGATATCTTCACAAAACCACTATGTGAAGCTATTTTTACAAGACTGGTAAGTGAACTTGGAATGGTTTCAGGTTCTTTCTCTAAATCTGCTTAGTTTTTGTTCTCATGTATCAGACTTTATTATCAGTGTTTACAGATTGTCTTATCTTCATGTAATCTGTGCTTTAATTGAAATTCATTAAATGCTGATTGTTATCTGATGTGGATCTATATACTCTGATAAGTGATTTGAAAGTTCTGTGACTATTCAATCCAATGAGGATAACTGTGCTACATGCTGAACTAGTAGTCTTTAACATACTAGAAATCCCATGTTTGAATTAGTTGTTTATGTGGAAACTCATTAACACAAGCAAATTTTGATTTTGAGCTTAGTCAAGTTTACTTTGTGTATCTTAATACTAAGTCACGAACTAGATTCTTGCTTCTTATCTATCAAATTCTTAGTCAAGCAAATTCTTATGTGCATAGTAATTGTTACTTATTTCCCGTACCCATTAACTCCTGCTTTCATTTTTTACTGACTGTTATTATTACACATCGGTCTAGGGAGACGAGGCATCATTATTTCTACTCTTAATCGTTAAACAGTCCACGAGTCCCTTGGTATTCCATTGGCTATTTAAACTGACATTTCGTCTCAGCCAAATCATCTTCCATTCTCACACAAACTCATTCTCTCTCCTTTAATTCTCATCATTTTTCTCCTTCATAAACAAAAATGGTTCTTTTCAACATATTTATGAACTATGAAAATTTCAATGTAGAGTTTAGTTGTGATGACTGGCAACAGGAATGGCATGTCACCGCCATTCCTGAAGAGATCTGGAACTTGGTTCCACAAGAGGTTCACACAAACCTCTTGTTCTTTTTGATGGACTACCAGCTCCATCTTGATCATTTGGAAGAAGAACAGAGAGAAGCTCTTCTTCAGCAAGAACGGATCATCCATCTTGCAGTGCTCTTTGTCAGCAGCAAGAGGAACTAGTCGATAGGTTTTCTTCTAGGACTAAGGTTGTTGATGTTCACGATCTTAGACTAGGCTTATCTTGTAATCTTTTGCATGAAATCTATAAATTTCATAAGGTGTACTCTTTGGATATTTTAATGAAATTTCCTTTGATTGCAAGATTTCGTCTCTATTTCTCTCATATTATGTGAATGTGAATGCGAATGTTCTTATTGTAGTCTGTTAATCTTTACTTCATCTATTAGAATTATATCTCTTGATGAATGTTTTGATTAAAATTATGGTTAATAATAAATTGTGATGATTTGAGACACAGTTGAAGCACAGGTTCATGCATCAGAACCTGTGACAGTTGAAGCTGAGAATGTCAATTTTCAGAAAGAAACAGAAGCTGAAGGGTCAATCCCTCAGATAAATGCTGAAGCTCAAAGGTTTGATACTTTGAAGAGGAAAAGAACTGTAAGTTCTGATGTTAAAGCAACTCCTTCTCTGTCAAGGAGATCAAAGAAAATGAGGGCAAAGAGGTATAATGCTAAATCTCCATCTGAAGATTCTGCAGAAGCTGAGGAAGGGGATCAGGAATCTCTGATCTCAAAAGAGCCAATTATCATTGAAGCCCTTCCAACTAAAGCTCAAGACACTGTTCCTAATACAGTGATCAATTCTACTATTTCTCCGGTCAGAGAGACAACAGTTGAAGGTTCGGGATTAAGTCCAGAAATTGATCTTCAAAGGCTGATTATACCAACTATTTTATTTTTGGAAGCTCCATCTACAGCAGCTCAGCAATCTCCAACTCATTCTCCAATTTTAAATGCTGAGATACCATCTACACCAATCACATCAGCTTTGGAGAAAAATTCTGATGCTCAGAATTTAGATGATGTTATTCCTGAATCTCCATTTGCATCACACACTCTTGTGCTATCAGAAAATAATGATTTTTCCTCAAGTTCTGAAGACAGTGTTTCCGTTGAGACTCCAGCTCCCATTCTGGGAAAGGAAGAATTGGTCAAGAAATTTGTTGAACAGGATGCTCATGTACCTTGGGAAGAAACTCACAGGGGAGTTGAGTGGACCAAGAAGTGGAATGAATTAGATTTTATTCCAAGCACCAAAATTCTGACAGAGCATGTGTCAAAAGCTGATGAGCTATTGTCAAATTCTGATTTCAAGACTCAACTCAAGGTTACAGCTATGAGTACAAGAAGTCTTCATGGTCTACATTCTATTACTCATGCTAAGGTTGATACACTAAAGGAAAATGCTGATAAGCTAGATCTACAGATGAAGCTTGACAAGAATAGATATATCAGACCTACTCTTGAGAAAGTTGAAGCCATTGAGAAGATTCAAGAGAAGCAACATGCCCAAATTACTGAGGTACTAGAAAATCAAGCTTCTCATAAAGCTCAATTGGATGAGATCCAATCTTCAGTTGAACTTCTTCTCTCTCTCTTACTTCCTAATCATGCCAAAAAGGGGGAGAAGGTAGTTAAGTCCAAATGCTCACCTACTCAAATACTGAAGAAGAAGGATGACAAAGGTGATGACCAGGGAAACTCTGATAAGAGCAGAGGTCAAGGACAAGTTCAAGGAAAATCTTCACAGAAAGTAATTTCTGATGTTAGCAAATCTTCTACACAGAACAAGTCAAGTTCTGATGCTGTGAATGTTAAAAGTTTGAAGTCAAGTTCTGATAAGCAAAGTCTGATGTCAAGTTCTGATATCCTGATTCAGTCAGGATCTAAAGACTCTTAGAAGTTTTTACAAACTCTGAAGCTAAAGGGGAAGCAGACTATTGTTTATTACAAAGATCCTAAAATCCAGACACTTGATGAGGAGATAGCTAGAAGATTATTTCTGAAACAAAATCCAGGAATGGATTTGGAAACTCTCAATGAGGAAGAAGCTAGATTTGCAGCTGAGAAGACAAATCTAAAGTCTAAAGCTTCTGATGCAAAGAAACCTCCAAGGCCTAAGGAAAAAGGCATTGTGATCAAGGAAAAGTCAAATTCTGAGGCTTCAAAGTCCAAGACTAGATCACAAACTGAGATTGATCCTAAGTCAAAAGGAAAAGAAAAGGTTGGTGAACCTTTAAAGATTCAGAAAAAGATAAGTTCTCCTATTCCTGTCTATCAAGCTACAATGCATGATGATGATTTGATAGAAGATGAAACTGTTCAAATTCTAAAAAGAAGAAGGTTAATTGAAGAATCTAAAATAACCTCTGACATTGCTCAAGTTGTTCAGAATGAAGAACAGGAAGCTACAGAAGAAACAACAAATTCTGATCAAGCTATCAAGATATCAACCACTGACAATGATCAAGTTGATTTGAAAAAGATGACAATTGCTGATAAGAAGAAGCTGTTATGGAAGAAAGCTACTCTAATTGAACCAAAATCCAATCTTATGATTAATATACTCGCAACATTTGGGTTGAGAGCCAAGTAACCTAGAGATAGAGCTGGATTAGGTTTTAATGAAGAAAAGATACAAACAGGAGTAGAAGTTACTCTAAGACATCATTTCATGTTGACAGACAAACCAAATGAAAAAATCAAATAAAAGCACCTTGACAAAGTGCTGTCTGCTCAAATTGTGATAGATGCTCATGATAAAGAAAATCTAAAAGAGAAATTGATCTTATTTCTCAATGATGGAAGAACTTACCGACTAGCTGATACTGATGTGTTAAAGAAGTCTGTCAAAGAGCTTCAATATATTCACTATCTTCTGGAAGTAAAATCTGATATTACAAGAAGATGGTCAGAATATATTTTGAAGGCTATAAGAGATCTTCTCAGAATCTCTGGTACAAAGGCTTCTCAGTACATTCCAATGATTACTGAAGATGATGGAAGAGAACTTCCTATGCTGAAGAATTATGCTAAGGTGGAAGTTATTTTGAAAGGAAGATGCTTATGTTATAATGAAGACTCTTCACATCCTAGAGTTATCAGACTTAGTGATGGACTTGAAAGAACATCAATTCAAGCTCTCAGAATAGCCATTTATCAAATTGGTGACAATAAAGATGAAGAACTGATGCAGGTCAAAGCACAGTTAGTTGAAGTTGTAACGACTCGTATACTTTTATATTTACTTAAAGTGTAATTATGGAATTATTAAATGAATAGTATATGTGTATAGCTTCTGTCAGCTATGTGTTGTTTTACTTTTATCTATGTGTGTGATTTATGATGTACCGGGTTGTTCGTGTAATTAATCATTAAGTTGTACTGATTTGTTTTCACTTTTAAAAGTGAATTTAGTGCAAATTTATTTGCATAAGTATTTGGAGTGTCTCTAAAATTATTTTTATGGTTTTATAATTACAATAATTATTTTTGGATTTTATAAAATTTAGAAATCAATATTTTATTAATTATTTAGCTCCGTATGATTTTCTGATTACATTTAATTGTAAAATCTGTATTTAATTCCCGAATTCTTCAAAAATTATGAAACACATATTTATATAAGTTTGGAATATTCCGAGAATTTTAAAATTATTTTGGGAATTTTCGGGATTAATTTCACCCACGCGTTGATTCGTTTAATCGATAAAAGCGGGTATAAGTGGTGTTTTAGAAATTATTTAAAATTACAAAATTTATGTTTTTGTAAACTTCGGGATATTTGTGACATTTTAAGACTATTTTCGTAATTTTCTGAATTTGTTTTAAGTGCAGCTCGGATCGTTAATCGTTAAATACGGATATAATTCGCGCTCCAAAAATGGTTTAAAAATTATGAAATTTTATTTTTATTAGTTTTGAATTACTCCGAGAATTTTAAGAGTATTTTAAAATTATTTTGATGTATTTTTATTCTTAAATATATCGCTTAAAAATCGAAATTCGGGGCAAAACCAGACTCGGATGAGGATACAAGACGCGTGTTAAATTCCTATATTCTCAGTAGATACGTGTCATCCAGCTGTTGTTTTTGATTGCAATAGAAAAAAAATTATATAATAAAACATCTCTTTATCACTCCATTCTCTTTCTTCACTCCCCCATCTCTCTACAATCTCTCATCCCCTCTCGACTCTCTCTCTCTGTAACTCCTCCTCCCTTCGTTTTCTTTCTCCACTGTAATTCCGTTCCGATCGCTGTTCTCCGGTGAGTTTCCGGCCAGCGACTTGGTTTTCAGGCCGCGGTACCTTATTTTGATTCTTTCTGCTTAATTGATGCTTATATATATATGAACGTATTTGTGCGTATATATATCAGTTGAGTATGGGGTCTTTGCTTGTGTTCTGTTTGCCGCCTGTTTTTTCATTTTTCGGGCCATTTTCCGGCCCCTTGTCGCGCGTGTATTCTCTGTGCAGTTGGTCTGTGGCTGTATTATTGCTCTGTCTCTTTTTCGATTGGATGTACTACTTGAAATTTCTTAGTTATATTCTGCAGAAATTAATTGATTAATCCTGTAAAATAAATAAATTTATGCGGAAATAATTATTATTATATTATCGGTGAAGTACGCGTTGGAAACCCGAAATTAATCGGGTACCCGCGAACTTTATCGCCGTCGGCGATGAGCCTCGGCGAGCCGACGGTGAACCGTGATGATCGTTATCTAAGTCCTAAAATTTTAAAATATTAATTTAGTTCGTACATTATTTTCGAGATGTAAATAATCGGTTAATAATAATTAATTGGGTTGAATTGTGGTTGAAATTTATGGAATTTTGGATTGTGTGATTGATTGGTTGTTTTGGGATTTGGCGTCGAGTTGTTCGACGGGTAGGCCGATAAATAGAGGAGGTGCTGCCCGAATTTTTGGAAATTAAATTCGAAAATACGGGACATTCCTTGTGATTATCGGAACATCGAGCGAGTATAAATAGGTGTATACATATATTTTGTGCGAAACCTGATCGTATGTTGAGGTGAATGTTCTGTCAAAACCCAGTAACCCTAATTTCGTAAAATGACGAGTATATGTATTTGTCCGAAAATGAACACTGAACCGATTTCTGGGAATATGAACCCTAATTATTGTGTGTGTTATTATAATATGAATGATTATGAGTCGGGATTTAACATTGTATGGGTAGGATGTTAGCGAGGATATGTCAAGCATACCTAGACGTCTAACGTAAGGTATTTCGGCTCTGTAGGTTCTAGTCGAATGACTCAAGAATTGATGTCAACCTAAAGATAACCTAGTGGACAGTCGACGAGCTCAGTAGGGTTTCAACCGAAGAACCTGAGTATTAGAGTCGAATTCAAGGTGATCTAGTGGTTAGACGATAAAGCCTGAGCGTCAGAGTCGGATCAGAATTGATCAGTGATAGTCGTAAAGCTCTGCAAGGCAAGTACCCCTGACCATTCTTTTATGGTTCAGTACACATGAATAACTAAATGCTTTATTTTCATAATGGAACAGAAATGTTTTAAGTTACGTATCCCCTGTGTTTGAAAATGTTGTTAAATATATGTTTTGGGGAGAAGTAACTTCTGAAAGTACCTATCTCTAAATGTGATTAAAAATGGAAAAGAGGTTTTGAATAGTGTGCTGTGACAGAATTGATTTTAACAAGAGATAGGTAAAAGTGATTTTGAAACTGGATAAAATGAATCAGATATTGGATAACGTTGCGTAAGTGGCTAATTCGGTTACGCGCATTACATAATCGAGTAGTCCAGCATAGATATTCAGAGACCTAGCTAGTCTCTGCGGATCCGGTGATTTTGTGTGAAAGCCCGATCAGCTTTCCTAGACATTTTGTGTGATAGCCCGGCCAACTATCCTAGATAATTTGTGTGGAGGCCTGATCAGCCGTCCCTAGATAACATCCAATACATATCTGATTGTGATTTTGTGATTCCAGTAATGGAACAAATGGCTTTGGGTCCCCGTAACGGGGCAGATGGTTTTATGGTTCCTATAATGGAATGGAAGGTTTGAAAATGAAAATAGCATGCTAAAATTGAACTATGGTTTTTATGCACAGCACACAACAGTTGATCTTGTTTTACAGAGCATGCTAGTTTTGATATCCAGTTTATACCTGTTTTACATGTTTCTGACAAGTTATGAATTTTGTTCCTATAACTGCTTTACTTTAAACTGTTTTACTTGTTATTCATATAGTGGTGCTGCTGAGCAAGCAATTGCTCACCCTTGCAGAATATTTTATATGTATTGCAAATGCCTAGGAGATTCTTGCGCGGTATTCAGGGCAGAGTTCCAGCTCCTTTCGTGTCAGGCTCCTCTGAGGTAGTTGTGTTCAGATCAGATGAGGTCTGTTGAGTTGCTGCATTAAATTAGTGGTCAGGATTGTGTAAGGTAATTTGGGTTGTGTTAGTTGAGTAACCTAAGTCATACTTAAACCTGGAAAAGGTCTTGGTAAAAGGGTCGTAGTTATGTATTATTAATGAGTTGGACTGAATTATGATTGTTAGTATTGTTGTTGGTGACGTCAACTCCTGACCCCGGGGTTGAGGCCATCACAGAAGTTCTGAGAAAAGCTGAAGATAAGCTGGTAAAAGATTTGTTTAAGAATCATTATGGATTCATATTGATCCAGTGATGATGGTAAAGTTGCATGTTCTGTAAGTTGTAGTTAATAGTCTTATTAAACTCTCATTGCATTTGAACTTAAATGTTTTTGACATCATCAAATCTATTAACTTGTATATTTTTGCATAATTTACAAGTTGGGGGAGATTGTTAGATATATTTGTGATGTCATGTCTAATATGTTTCATGTTTAGTTTTCAGATCTTAACAAACAGGAAATATCAGGACTTACTGGAATCAGTACTTACTGGAAGTTTAGAAGATAAATATCAGAACTTAAGGTCATATCAGAACTTAAGTACGGGAGGACTTACAGTTAAGGAAGGAAGCTGATTTACAGGATAGAAGATCGAGACTAAAACAAAAGAAGATATGCATGGAAAGAGTTAGAAGATAAGAAGACTTGTATAAGATATCTGATTGATATATTTTAGGAGACAGAATTATATTCCATATCAATTAGAAGTTATCTTGTAACTGTGTACTATATAAACACAGACATAGGTTTACACTATATGTGTTATCATTATCGAGAAGATCATACATTGTAACCTAGCAGCTCTTAGTGATATTTGTTCATCACTGAGAGAGAACAATTCCATTGTAACAGATTTTATTATATTGAATATATCTGTTTACTGTTACTTGTGTTCGGAATCGATTTGATTGTATTAAACACTGTATTCAACCCCCTTCTACAGTGTTGTGTGACCTAACAGTGTGTTATTCATTTCCTAACAATACCATTGTTGCATAGGTGCATAATCTTAAGTTAACTAAATCGAGTCTCTGTGGCTACGAATCTGATTTATATATTATACTACTTGCGAACGCGTATACTTGCGTGTAATTTTAGCGCATGTTTTCGCCCTAACATCCCATCAGAAGCATGCAAGCGACAAAAATTGTTAAAGCTATATTCACCTCCCAAATCACAATGAAAACATTTAATAACAGCTTTATGTTGAGTTTTTATATAATCTCTAAAATCTTTAAAAATATCCAAAAAAACAAACCTATGCTTTATAAGATAAATCCACGTATAATTAGTGAAATCATCAATAAATGAAACATAATATATAGATTCTCCTTTTATGGGCATAGGAGCAGGTCCCCACACACAAGAACGCACAATATCAAATGGAGCAAGAGAATACGTAACACTCCTATGAAAAGGTAAACCAGCAAATTTCGCTAATTTACAACTGTTACAGTAAGAAATATCATGAGCTTTTAGTTGTCCCAAGGCTCCAGTTGAAACTAAAAATTGTAAACGAGATTGAGAAACATGACATAAACGAGCATGCCATGTGTAGAAGTCAGAAGACAAATCACTCAAACGAAAAGATGATAAATCAACACTAGGAGTTCCCACAATAAATGCTTTGAGTTCATCCAAAACATAAAGTCCTCTATACTCACGACCTTTCCCAATTACCTTTTGAGATCTCAGATCCATAACACAACAAGTAGTAAAAAAAACCAAGTAACCAGATTCACAAAACTGACTAACCGAAATAAGATTTAACTTAAGATCCGGAATATAATAAACATCAAAGAGAGACACTGTTGGGGTAACTACAGAACCAACACCACGTAACAGCATAGGAGTGCCATCAGCAGTCATGATGGATAAAGATGAATCATCATAAAATGAAACGAAAGATGACCAATGAGGAGACATGTGATGAGATGCACCCGAATCCAGATTTCATAGAAAATAAAATAAAAATGAAGTACCAGTTGATAAAAGAACTGTTGATAATGAGACATACATGTCGAGATATTGCTGAAACTAAACTCAAACCAAATTAGAAACAAAGCAGAATCCAAATTCAACACCAAATTTAAACTGTATCAAAATTCAATTAAGAAACCAAACCCAAAATCAAATCGAAGCTCAAAATAACCAATTCCAATCCAAAATCAAAACTGAAAGTGGATTGAAAACCAATTTCATTATGATTGCAAATCCAAAACTAATATCAAATCTCAAGCGGATAAACCAATTACTACAATTGTAACATCCCAATAATCGAGTACTACAAAATCCTATCAATCAAGTAACCCAAATTACAAGATCAACAATGATGAAAAGAATGAACTAAAAGTTAATAGTAACATGTTAGAACCATCAAAAATTGATTTCTGGAGCTCTAAATATGATATCCACCGTTCAAAATTTAGATACTGATGCAAAGAGGGCGTGGTTAAAATTTCAGGATGATCCAACGGTTAAAACTCCGGGAATCGTAGAACAAGTTGGCTGATCTGAGTAGAAAATTTCCTTCGATATTTTAAAAATCTTTTGTTCTTGTGACGTAACTCTATTTATTTAATGATTTAACTAAATTTCCACGATCATCCCTAAATTTGATACTCAAATCATTCGAAACCTATCTCTTGATATCATATTAAGTAAACAGTTCATCTAAAACCTTAAAGTGATAGAGAAAGGCCCGAACATGATCCTATACTCTTTAACGGTGTGTATACGATTAACGGTCAATGTGCAGGCACTATACTAAAAATGAAAGGCAAGTGTATCAATACCACAATTTTAGTGGTAGATTCAAATATAGTTTGCGCAAGAGCCCGAGCTCTTGAGAGGAAAGTACCCTCATATGTGTTGGTTCTTTGTTTTTTCACATAAAGATCATGATTTATGACTATATTTTATTTATTAATTTGAACCCAAAATAAATTGTTTCTGTCCAGACCATTCTGTTGATAACAGCTGAAAGATATAGTACAAAGTGGCCATGAATCTTCTTCATTTCCTTTTACTCCAGGCTAGCTACATGCTGTAAATAAGGATCTCTTAGTCATTTAAATGGGCATAGGGAAGCCTGTAAATAAGGAGCATCACTCTGCGAGATCAGATAACTACCAAACCCAAGTTACCCAACGTATAATTATAATTTAACTCATTTTTTTACTTTTGCTTCATCGGACTTGCTCACATAATCTCTTGTAAGGATACTAGTAACATTGTTAATTTTTCTTTTTTAAAAAAATAAAATTATATCATTAATTTTTGGACATAAAAAAGCTAGCAATTTTAATATACATCAGTTATTATTTGTGCATATAAAGTTTTCTAACATTACGTGAGTTTATTAGTGTAATCATATGAACACCGTATACTATACTATATTAAAAGCTAGCACTTTGACGATACTGACTTTTTTCAAATTTAATATTATATATCTATTTTCAAAAATTGCATTTTACAACCCTTAATTTTCAGTTTGTATGTAAAATGTATCACTTTAATAATTACAACTAAAATAAAGAGGGGTAAAATAAGAATTTTAATATAAAATGTAAATAAATTTTATAGTTATAATTGGAAAAAAGCTAAAAATATTTATCCCCTAAATCATAAATCCTGTTGCTACATAATTTTTCTAAATGACAAAACCTATCCCAGGAGTTCATACTTATTTACATTCCATGCCATTACTTTTGACTATATACTATTGTTTCAAGTTGACTATCCAAAAAGAAAGACACCTTTCCTGCATCACGTGATACTGTTTTTGCAAATGGTTAGTTTTGTTATATAACGAACTACCTCCATTTTGTCTTCTTTCCTGTTTGGTTTCTTTTTCCAATCTCTTCGCTGTCCTCCTGCAGTGTTTGTCTGGGAATGGAGGGGGAAATAAAACAGTCCTCCAAGCTTTACATGGGTCTTCATCCAATGTTTTCCTATCAGAGTAAGTTGAAATTTGAATTTCAAATTCAATTCAGACAAACAATTCTTAGCTGTGTTTTAGTCCTCATCCTCGTCCTTATTTTTCATACACTCACATCCTCATTTTCATCTTCACAAACAAATCTGCAAAATGAAAGAGGTTCATTTAAAGTTTTAATGATTCTATTCGAAACAGTGCTTTTACACTCAATTTTGTAGTTAAATGATTTCCTGATTTTTCAAATTTTCTGTTTCAGACCAACTACAATCATTTGAAGTTAGATAATTTTTTTCGTTTAAATCTGATTTTGGTAAAGTTTTTGTTGAATTCATATTTTTGTAATTATTTTTACGAAACTTACAGCTGATGATGGTTTTGAATGTTCTTCTACAAAATTTGCAGGTCCAAATAAAAAGAGAAGAGCAACGAAGGATGATTTAAACAAAGAAAACTCTCTGCATCCTTTTTCTGCTATGTCTAGATACTAATCTCCATTTCCTTCAACGGGTATGTTTGTTTTCATTAAATAGTTTTTGTTCTTCATTGTTGATTTGGCATAGGGTTTGTGAAAAATTTTGGGTGTGAAGAATATTTGGTTAGTGTTATAATTTTTGCAAACTCTGATTTTTGTTTAAACTCTTTAGGTGTTACTGATGATGTTCTGCAAAGTAGCTCTCCAAACTCAACTTCTACCTGTAGAGAACCTTTCACAGACATATCAAACAACCTAAATCAAGGTCGGTATGGCTGCTGTTAATTGAAAGAACTCATTTGTTTTGTTTATGTAGAATTTTTAAGCATATTGTGCAGTCCCCCTTTGTGATTGTGTACTTTATGTAATGTTATTGTTGTTTTAGGTCGTAGCTCGAATAAGGCTTCCAATTTTCGAAATAGATCAATCAATGAAAACAACATCACAACCCTATCCAGCCAAGGAGGACGACCTAAAGGTCCAGTTTTAGGTGAATAATTTGTTCCTTGAAATACATATTTATGTACCTTTCGATGTTGTTTTACCAGGCAGAATAAGATAAATTTATAATATGATATGATTTGTTTACTTGAAAGGTACTGCTCAATCATGTATCACCTCCACTGTACCTATCAATAAGAAACAGATAAAGATTAAACCGAGCAGAATAAAAGAGTCAGCTGCTGATTTATTTGGTAAAGATGCATTTAGTGCAGAGGTCTCAACTCATGAACAAGAGAATGCTGCTGAGATGTTTGAATTGTTGGTAGACGTCGAATTGTGTTTCGAATCTGGTATGTTGGTTCTCCTTTCAAATTGTCCTCTTCAATTTCCATTTTTTAGATCCTTTTTAAACTTTGCTGATGCTACTCATTATGCTTTTTTATAGCTCTTGGAAATGATAGTGATGAGGAAGAAGTTATATTCCCACATGAAGTTACTCATACAACAGAAGGTATGTGTTATAAAATGAGAACTTGGTGTCCAAACTTGGTGTCCTTATTTGTGAATTTTTTAGATTTAGTAATGGTGACAAGTAATTTCATTCGATGGGTGTTTGTCATCTCCTCAGGTTACTGCAGTTTGGGGGCTCCTTCTGAGAAATGTCTGAAATGTGGAGCCATAATGTGGAAAGAAGAGAAGGTCAATAAGAATGTGAAGAAGGGTGTGTATGAATTTTCTATATGTTGTGGGAAGGGCCAAATAAAATTACCAGCAACACCTCCAACACCCGAGTATATGATGCAGTTGTATAATGACCCCAAAAAAAGAAACAAGTTCCGACGTTTGATTAGGATCTACAATGCAATGTTTGCATTCTCTTCCATGGGAGGTAAAGTTGACCATTCTGTTAACAATGGATCGTCCCCGTATGTTTATCGCCTAAATGGATAGAACCATCATGTCTTTGGTTCTCTTATACCAGATGATGGTGATGATCCAAAGTTTTGTCAATTGTATATCTATGATACGGAGCATGAGGTGGAAAACAGAATGCGGTGGGTAAATGTAGTTAATGGTGAGACGGTAGATGCTGAAGTTATCGAAGGTTTGTTGCGTATGTTGGATGACACAAATGAATTGGTCAAATGCTTCTGCATGGCCCGTGATCGTTTCAAAGAACAACCAGTACAAGATTTGAAGATTGTGATGAAAGTTTGTAGGCCTGTAACTGGTCGGGAAAATTTCATAGGGCCGTTAAATGAAGTTGGTGCAATCATGGTTGGATATTTAGAAGATACATGTGGTGAAAGGGATATAATAATTGAGATCAAAAGTGATGGTATTGAACGTATATCTGACATACATCCCAAACTAATGGCCTTGCAATATCCTCTTCTTTTTCCTAATGGAGAGGATGGTTATCATGATGACATCCCTTATATTCAGACTAAAAACAATGGCGGTAAAAAGCGAAAAAGAGTGACAATGAAGGAGTTTTATGCCTACAAGTTACAAATCAGGCATCATGAAGGTATTGCATCCTTCTCAATTGGTGTTAAATTACTCTTCTCTCTGTATTAGGAACATAATTTGAAAATAGATTGTTGCTGAATGAATTCTGTTTCTTTTTCCAACAGGGAATACCCCTAGGCTTGGTGGCAGATTGTTTCAACAATATATTGTTGATGCCTTCTCAGCCATTGAGCAAGCGCGCTTATGGTGGTTCCGTACTCACCAGAAAGTTCTACGCAATGATCTTTATGATAATATTGCCAAAATTATCAGAAGTGGGGAATTTGATACAACTAACATTGGAAAAGGTTTCATACTTCCTGCCAGCTTTCTTGGGTCAAAAAGGTATATGCAACAAAATTTCCAAGACGCTCTTGCGGTTTGTCGGCATATTGGTCATCCTGATATTTTCCTTACAATGACCACAGATCCGCTTTGGGATGAGATTTTGGAGATGATGAAACACAGTCCAGGTTGCTCTGCTCAGGACTCTCCTGATATAATAGCTCGCGTGTTCAAGATGAAACTTGAACAGATTGTAGAGGATATCAAGAAAAAAGCGTATTTTGGCGAGTGTGTTGGAAGTAAGCCATATTATATGCAAAATGAACTATTTATTTCACCTCATTTAAATATTGTTCTGAATATGTTTATTTCATATGTTTTCAGTTATGTATGTGGTGGAGTTTCACAAACGTGGCCTTCCTCATGTGCATATGCTCATATAGTCGAGTCATGATTCAAAGAAGAAGTTTAATTCCAATGTAGATAAATTTGTTTCAGCTGAGATTCCTGATCCTATCAAGGATCCCATTGGCTATGCTGCAGTTTCTTCCTTTATGATTCACGAGCCCTGTGGATTGGAGAACACAAGATCTCCATGCATGAAGAATATGAAATACACCAAACACTTCCCCAAAAAGTAAGAAATGAACTTTCAACCGTATTATTTTGATCTTTTGCCCTTATTGGTGAATGTGTTCATAATTTAAGAAATGTACAGGTACTGTGCGCGAACTACATTTGACAGTTATGGATTCCCTGTATACAAGCGTCGCAGAAGCAACATTACTGTGAAGAAGGGAAATGCTGAGCTCGACAACCAGTATGTTGTGCCCTACAACCGTGATCTCTTGGTAAAGTACCAGTGTCACTTGAATGTAGAAATCTGCTGTCATGCACAGAGTCTGAAGTATTTATTCAAATACTGACTTAAAGGTCATGATAGGGCGATAGTTGAATTATCTAAAAAGAACAATGAAGAGGACCCTGAACATAAACTACCTGTCGACGAGATTAAAGCTTATTTCGATGGTAGGTACATATGTGGTGCAGAGGCTGCTCATCGTATCTTTGGATTTGATATACACTATCGATCCATTTCCGTTCTTCGCCCATTATTTCATTTGACTGGTAAGCGTAATTGTACATTTCGGGAGAACGAGGAGCTGCAGAAAGTTTTGCAAAGGGAGAAATTCAAAAGAAGTCAACTGGAAGCATTTTTCAAACTCAATGTTGATGATCAGACTGCCAGGTGCTACACTTACGATGAAATTCCAAAGTATTATGTTTCGAATGACACGGACAGTGTGTGGACTGTACAAAAAAGAGGAACACATATTGGCAGACTATTATACACTCATCACAGTTCGGGTGAAATTTGGTACCTGCGTTTGTTATTGTCCAAGGTTCGCGGTCCAACTTCGTTTAATTTTCTAAAAACTGTTGATGGGGTGCTTTACAACACATTCAAAGAGGCATGCCTTAAACGTGGTTTTCTAGCTGAAGACAATGAATGGAACGAAGTGCTAGAAGAACGTTCAAAATGCGGTTTTCCTCCTCAAATTCGTGAGCTTTTTGTACAAATTATGAAAAATTTTCAAGTAACAGATCTTGGAAATTTATGGAACACACATTGGAAACATATGGGCGACGATATTATCATGAAGCAACGCAAGTTATCAGGAAATAGTGATCGTATTTTTCCTGACCAGCATCTTCAGTTTTACGTGTTGGCAGGTTAGAGAATTCTACCTTACCAATGTATTTACAAGTTTTACATGTTAACCACACCTATGTGATTATGTTTTGTACAAGTTAATAGTTGTATAACTTTGCAATTGTGTCATGCAGAAATTGATAAATTGTTGAGGTCTATCGGGAAGTCATTGAAGCAATTCAGCCAGATGCCGCAACCCCCATCCGAGTTTCTACAATCTGGTTCAGATAATTTGATTATTGATGAACTCAGTTTCAATATTACTGAGATGGAGGAAGAATTTACTAAGTTGTACGAGCATTGCAATGACGAACAACTTGTTGTGTACAATGCAATAACGAATGCTGTACAAAGTAATGCTGGTGGATTATTTTTTGTTTACGACAGTGGAGGATGCGGTAGACGTATATTTGGAAGACTTTAATATATAAACTAAGATCCTAAGGTAAGATTGTTCTTCCTGTTACATCATCGAGAATAGATGCAACTCTAGTGCCTGGCGGAAGAACTGCTCACTCACGCTTCAAAATACCAATTATATTGGACAAAAAATCTTCATGTGGAATTGCTCAAAAGTCTAATATACCAGAGTTGATAAAATGCACAAGTCTTATTATTTGGAACGAGGCACCAATGAAACACCGTCATGCATTTGAGTGTCTAGATCGTTCACTCAGAGATATTATGAAATCTGTCAGCCTTGAAAGAGGTCAAATGCCTTTTGGTGGTATAACAATCCTACTAGGTGGAGATTTCAGGCAGATTTTACGAGTTATTACTTTGGGTTCACGTGGTGATATTGTTGTTGCATGTATTACAAGGTCAAGGTTATGGTCTAGAGCGAAGATTTTTATTCTCAAACAGAATATGAGGCTTAAGCAGGGTCAAGACGAAAGAGAGTGTGAACTTTTAAGAATTTTTGTTGAATGGGTATTAAAAATTGGTGATGGAAAGATTACAGTTGCAGGTGTTGATTTCCCAGATTTAGATGAGGACGATATTTTAATTCCATCTGATTTTTATGATCCTGAGTCTCCAAATACTGTTGAAAACATGATTGAATAGACATATCCAGATTTTGCTAACAAGTACCAGTGCCCCCAATATTTGAGTGAGCGAGCTATTTTGACACCAACAAATCATATTGTTGGTCACCTAAATGCAGTTATTGTTGACACTATCCCTGGAGAGTCCTGTACATATTTCAGTGTGGACAAGGCTGAAGATTTTGGCGGTACTGCAACTGATCTTAACTTTGCTTTTCCGCCTGAATATCTCAATTCAATTAACATTCCAGGTCTACCTCTACATGAACCTAAACTTAAGGTTGGTGTTGCTGTAATGCTCATGAGGAACCTAAATCAGACACTGGGTCTTTGTAATGGGACGCGTATGATTGTGACGAAATGCCTGAAAAATTGTGTTTAGTGCAAAGTTATTTGTGGTGTATTTGTTGGTACCAGACATTTCATTCCTAGAATGGAATTGTTCCCAACAGAATCCAAATTACCCTTCAAATTGTTACGGAAAGCAGATGCCTTTACAAAACTGCTACTCAATGACCATTAACAAAGCCAAGGGCCAGTCGCTGCAGAGAGTTGGTCTGTTTTTGCCCAAATCAGTTTTTACACATGGACAATTCTATGTGGCTGTTAGTAGAGTAACATCTCCAAAAGGCTTGAGAATTTTTTATAGATGGCGAGGATGGTTGTGCAACAAATTTAACTCAGAATATAGTCTATAGAGAGATTTTCTATTATTTTCCCTGTAATTAGATTTCCTGGTAGCCAGATTTTTTCGGGATATAAGCATAATTGTTAGTACTGAAGTAGTTGTTTCACTACATTTTGTTAGTTATATGTTGGAGAACTTTATGGTGCTGCCCACGAATACATTTTTGGAATACATTTATGACATTAAAGCAAAGCGTGTTAAATTTTATGTTTTTTCTAGCTAATAATTTGACTTGATTAGCTTAGCAGAACAGTGGTCGAGAAAGGATTTTGGTGGATCCTAATATGTAAATGGACAAATGTCAATAAGTTGTAGCAGTGAAGCAAAAATCATTAGCTACTCCGTTATAGTAAATTAAGAAACAACAACAAAATGATACACATACTATTTCATCAACAATAGGCTCCTCTGCACCAAGTAATGTTATGAATTTCCATCCACCACCATTAAAAGTAACTAACCAAAACCAAAAAGTAACACAATATAATGCAATATTAATAGTTGAGTAGAAGTAATAACCAAAATAATTCGGACAAGTCAGAAAATAAATTATAGGGTCAATAGATATAAAGATCACTTCGTAAAAAAGGTTCAAATTATAATAAACAAAATTTATTTATGTAGTAAGCTAGACAATTAATTTAAAAATAAAAAAAAACAAATACAAAATACGGAACAATCGAAACAAGACAACTAAATCTTCATTATAACATATTTACAATTTAAAACCCATGCGTAGCGGGCATAAATACTAGTAATAATAAATTCTTTCCCTTAAACACACCCTAAAATAATAATAACGTCACATAATTAAAAAATTGACGAAACTGATTTAATATTAAAATTTAATATATGTTTAAATTTAATATTTAAATTTATATTGTAAAAATTAATTTTAGTGGATTATAAATTTTTGAAATTAATACCATGTAATAAAAACTGAATTTGAAATTACTAGTATGACATAAAAAATATAAAATATAAAATATATGTTAAATTTAATTTTTAACACAATTTAGAACATATAAAATATATGTTAATTAATTTTTCAAGCTGAAATTTCTATTTTTACCCTGCTCAATAAAAGAAATTAGGGAAAATGCATATTTTTTGTATAGGGTTTCAAAATAAAAGGATGCAAAGAAAATAGATAATGTATATAATACTCACTCCATCCCAAAAAACATTTTCTGTTTTGACTTTTTACACTATTCTATTGACTACTAATTTACCTCTAATTTATAAGATCAAATATAGTCACGAGTTATCTTAAGATCAAATATAGTCACGAGTTATCATGTTGGATTCGTATTTATGAGTATTTTAATATAATGAAATTTTTATATTTAGTACTAATACAAAATTAAAGATATTAATAATTAAAAGTGTGTATTGATAACGTGTTTAACATAAATATGAAAAATATTCAGAGACAAATGAAGTATTAATTTTAGACCAAAATTAATGAATACAAAATGTCATTCTCTCTCGAAATCAACGCCACCTTTCACAATAATGGCCATCAATCAGATTAGAATTTAGGCAGGATCATGAATCCCCACATCAGATTACAATTTAGGCAGAATCATGGCTCCATCCCTTTTTTGGTATATTAGAATGGAGAAATCATTTTTTTGGTACATCTGTTCAAAAAATTCCATTTATGGTACAGAACGCCTGTACTTGTGGGATTCTCCAACTGACACCCAGAACAAGTGGCGTTCTGGGGTCATTTTAATATTTTTTTTCTTTCTTTTTCTCTTTTTCCCGTGATGAAGTTGTGTTAGTGTGTTTTTGAACGAAATAAAATAAGGTGAAGGACTATTTTTGGACTCCGATATTAAATAAATGGAAAATGTTTTCATTAAATTTTTTCTTTTGTTGGCTTGTAATATAAACCTAATTTATGTGTGTATTTTTTAATTTAAATAAAAAACCGTCTAAATATGAATTTTGTAGCTCCAAAAAGGGTGTCGTGAAATGTGAGTGTATAATTTTTAGGTGAGTGCATGTTTTGGCACGTGCGTATGTAAATAACCGTAGTTTTTTTCGGATCCAAATTTTTTTGTTGTGTTGTAATGTAAACCTATATTTTGGGAAAATTTTAATTTTGAATTAAAAATTTATATGACCAACACTTTTGTAGCTTCGAAAATGGTGTCTTGAGCGGCGAGTGCGTAATTGTCATGGGATGGCAAATTTGTGCACTACATATTTAAATAACCCGAAATTTGTTTAGGTCCATTTTTCTATTGTTTTGTAGGTATGTAAAAACATTTGGAGTCTATATGATTAAATAATAAATAAATATTTGGAGTTTTTTTATTAAAAACTAATATTACTAACACTTTTGTAGCTTCGAAAATGGTGTATTGAGCGGCGAGTGCTTAATTGTAAGCGGGGGCATGTTTGGGCGTAATTGGCAAAAAATTTGTATATGTTACATTTTAGATTTTAATTTGAAACTGGAGAAAGGGTGTCATGTGGGAACATGAATTTAAAAGTACGTTGTAACGGAAAGTGGGATAATGAAAATGATAAAGTAGGAAGTACATTGCAACTGAAAAAGGAATAATGAAAGAACTCTCAAATTCTTTAGTCATCCGCAAGATTAACTACGTAATGATCAAAATCTTGATCTTCAATCTCGTTAGCTTTCTCATCATTTTCTTCGTCATCCCCTTAAATGTGATGGGAGGTATGCTTATGACCTCCCTCCCCATTTTTGTGGGTCGATGCGTGCCTACTCGACCGAGTTTGACGCGGTGGCCACAGGTCGGGGTCGGGACGAGTATAACAGATATTTGTAGCCATACCAGCATCATCGTGTCCTTGAGAAAAATCCCCAAGTTTGACAATATACTTAGCATATTTATTATCCCAATGTTGTTCCTCTTCATGTATCTTTTCACTCCTACACCTTGCGAGTACATCCTCGGCCTCCCTTTTCCTCATCTCAAGCTCGTCCTCCATAAAGTGGTAGTATTGAGACATTTCTTTTAATTCATAATCATGTTCTTCCTTTGAAATGTTACCAGTGTTGAAATTCTTAATAATGTTATCTTCGTACCGGATCGATGATTTCATAAAGTCGAAGTGCATTTCCCCGTACCCAAGAAACTGTTCATTGTCACGGACGCGAATCCTTGTGCAGCCCGTGTAGCTCGCATTCTTCGGACAAATTGCTTGACCTCACTGATTTTTGCTCTGTGAGAATCAGTAGGTGCCTGAGATTCGGTCCATTTATACCAATTAACTTCCCCGTTGTTACGCATTTCCGACCTTGCTCGTCCCTTGCCCTTGTTCATGACCTCAGTGTATGAATCTAAAAATGTGGAGAATGTTAAACTAGAGAGGGGTGAAATGGAGATGATGACTTATAGATTCGCAGATATTTATAGTCAAAAAAATGAACTGGTAAAACTTTAAACTTTGAACTGGGGCAATAATGATGAAGGTGAATTTAATAGTTTGAGTTGTCAAATCATTTAAAACATTTGCACGTGACTAAAGTTCTGAATTATTAAATGTGCAATACATTTGAAAAGCACACAGTACTTGTTTCAACTTATATTAATTCCGAGGAGATTCGCAAATGGGGTGTTTAATTCAGTGATGGACAAGAAGAAGATATTTGAGGGAAAAATCTATTACAATGAGGCAAAGAAATTACATTATTTGCTAAAAATCAGCAAGGTTAACGGCATATTCATCAGACTCTTCACCAGACTCTTCATCCTCAGCCTCCATCTGTAGGTGTTGCTGATGAGCCACAACGTACCTTGCTATGAAGTTATCGTCTTGTTCGATAAGGTTGATTTCCATTATGTCATATTTTTTGTAAACCTCATCCACCTGACGGATACGTTTCTCCTCTGTTTGGGACATATCGTTATAGGCCCTTTCAATCTTCATTTTATCAGCTTTTATTTCGTCCAATATTTTCTGATTAACCTTACCATACGATTTCTTCGTGGTTTTGGATGCTTTCTTTTTCCTTCCACGTTCAACGGATTCAGCTAAACTTAGTTGACGCATACCTCTCTTAACATTTGTAGGCGTTGCATACCCTTTGCCCTTATCCATTTTATGTGTAATAAGATGCCTACAGTTTGAACATATGGTTTAAAGTTATGAAGTATGATGTATTTATAGGGCAAAATGAGCCTTGTAGTGGTACAACGTAAAGGTTATTTTGCATGCTTACAGTAAACTCCCCAACAAATATAATTTTAAAATATTATCCAATAACCACTGAAATCTTATCAGCAACAGTAACCAACAATTAATTTGCAAATATGTGATTTGAGTTTTCATTGCTGTTTTCCATACTGCCTTTCATGAAGAAAGTCAGTTGTCATATTTTCACATACAATTATCTTCAATTATTCTGAAATGACTACTCGTTGTAGTGAAAGTAGGAAAAATTTAATGTTATTGTGTACCAACTATAGAGCGTGAATAAAGATTGAAAAGAGTACTCGTTATAGTGAGATTGTCATTATTAGTCCATTGTGTGTCTGAATTACTTTTATCAGTGGGTTGTATAATGTATTACTGTCATTCAATGTAGCTTTACAGTAACATTATAGCAATCTATCATTGCGTGTCTGAATTATTATTGATGTATCATTCAATGTAGCTTTACTGTCATTCAATTACTGCCATTGCGTGGCTGAATTATTATTGATGTATCATTTTAGTTTTCCAATGGTTCCCTTGTAACATTAATTTCATTTGGCTCAAGTTTTAAATTGTCTAAGTTTAGAAAGCATTTTGAATACTAATACCGGGAACATAACTGACTTGATCGTGGCATAATAAAATACAACAAGTCCGAAAGTAACCATAATTAATAAAGTAAAGTCTAAACTGTATACAAACTAAAAACATGGCATAATAAAGATGAGAATGCTGGGAACATGAGCAATAGTACTGATCAGCCACAGAACCTCCCGCCGGTGTGGCATAGCCTCCCTTTCCCTTATACTGCTTTACGGGGCTGCTACCTCACTTGCACATGAGTATCCGCTTCCTCACCAGCGTCATCCTGCTCATCACTGTCATCCCCCATATCTTCCTCCTACATGTGATGGGGTGTATGCACCTGACGCCCCTGCTCGAAACTCTGTGCGGAGGTGTCATGTACCAACCACGGGTCGAACCCCCTAGTCGGGGTCTGAAAAGAAAATCCCGAACCACTTGTCTCGGGTGGAAAACTATATGTAGTCTGTGGAAAATCACTCTGAGTAGCATGGCCCCAAGTGGATCCAGCAGCCCAAGCACTAGGAACAACATAAGGGCTCTCAGAAGTGTGGCACATAGTAGATGTGCCGAAATAAGGGCTCTGAGTACTGTGGCCAAAAGTAGATGTAGCAGCAGTATGGCTCTGAGATATCTGCCCCCACGAGGAGCCCGCTGCATCATGGAGTTGGGAACTACGACCCCAAGTAGACATATGAGAGGATCCCTCTGCCTAAACGTAGTGGTCCCAGGTAGGCTCAGTATGTCCCGGGGAACTTTGCTCCCAACCTGATGCAGACGAGGTGTATACAGAAGAACCCTCACCAACTGATGGGCGAGGCCAAGGCTCCCAACCATCCAAAGGAGCTACTGGAACATGAAGAGAAGCGGTACGTGGCCTACGTGCATGAGCACCGCTAGTACGTGGGATAGCAGGAGGTGGATGCGGGGGCCTCTGTAAAAGAGAAGTGAATCCTATGGCATCTAATGTGCCATATAAACCCTGAAGTGCCTCATCCACAGTAGCATCATCCTCAGCCACGCCCGAACCCCGAATCTGGTGGTAGGCAGCGGACAAGCCCTCAGCCTGCATTGACAACATGTAAAAGTGTGAACATAAACTCATATAAGGAAAAAACGGAGGTACTTGACTTGAGAATATAAATCTTACAGCCACGGGTAGGTATCCCTACGACCCCTGGAAGCCTTGTTGGCCCCTCCACATCCTGGGGTTGATCATGAAACGCCTTGTGACTCTATCGAACCACTGAGGATACTGAATTACGCACGTAAGTCTCCGAGTGCGCCTGTAAGCTAGTGGCTGAAGCACCACACTGTGGCGTGAGTCCCACAGCTCACGCACCATATCGAACTGCAAAGGCCATCCTCTTTGACCCCTATGGAAAGAATCATGGCCTCAGAGCGGAGAGTTGGTAGGGACCTGCTTCAAGTAGCCAAACTGTCTAGTGACCCTATCGGTGTAGCACCACTCCACCCATGTCAAGTAAAAAAGGGGAGAAGGTGCACTCATAAGTGAAAGCTCAAGTGCAGGGATGTCTCGTGCCTCATCCGCGCAATCCTCGTAGGGCCTCCACCTGAAGGAATCCGCCGACATGGTATCTAGGTCATAGCGAATCCCGCGCAACGAATGTGTCTGCACAGTCATAACATTCAATGGGACCATCCACCTATAGCAAATGTATTGTGTTAACGACATGGTTGCAACATTTGTCAACATCAAACGAAGTAGTCAGAATGTAGCATACCTCAGAGCACGGGGATGTTGTATCAAATAAACGTTTCGCTGCATCGGAGCTAAGGTTGTACAATGCTCATAGATCCAAACCTGCACACATATAATATTAAGTATCAAACATGGATCATATATATAATAGTATGCATGAAGGTTGTAGTGTGGATATGTACCTGTAATAAAGTCATGGAACCACAAAGCTTCGTCTTATATCCAATACTGGCAGAACATAACCGTCGGTAAAGATAAGCCAGACATGCACTGCCCCAGCTGTAAGTACTGATGTGTTCCACGTGTCGAACAAATGGGAGGAGGTTCAAAGGCATGCAGTAATCACTGTAATTCGGCACAGTAGAGCCAATGAGCAGAAACAAGTGCGCACGCGTGTGGTACAGGAGCTCACGCTCGTAGTCATCACCAGCAGAAGAGTGAAAACATGAATAATCACCAAATTGACGAACCAACCAACTGATCTTAATTTCACCCTTCTTTATGACATCCATATCTAGCTCTGGATCTAGGGCAACACCAAGAAGATCATGGAGTAAAGATGCACCTACATCCCCTCCAATAGGTAACACTGGACGTCCGACACTGCGTAGGCCCAAAATGTAGTAAACATCCTCCAATGTCACAGTGGCCTCCCCAAAACGGAGATGGAAAGTATGAGTCTCCGGATGCCAGCCATCAAGAAATGCGGAGATGAGGCCAGCATCATGTCTCATACTCCCGGTTAGCAGAACACCCATGAAACCAGCTTCTCTTACGGCATCGTGGATACGTTGTGGTAGGAGGTTCACCTCAATACAATCCCAGTATGTTTTGAAATTCGAACGTAGCCGTAAATGATCATCAGTACCCTGCAAGTAAATGTCTAATTATGCATTTGAAATACGCAACAAGTAAATTGTAACGGATATTGGGAAAATGAGGTGTACCATGCCATCCCACACAAACTGTGAACGATGTCTGTTCTGTTGGTTAAGTAAATCCCCATCAATTGGTCCCGGGTGGATAAGTTGTCGTCCATCCATTTAATCCTGTAAAAGAAAGGAACTTGCTATAAGGCATTGTAAAATCTTAGAAAAAAACGGGCAGCATTTCCGCTAAATTATCACTTTCCCAATCCAAAAAGCCAACCAACAAACTCAGTATAACAAGCCTGTCATCCAATGAATGTACAAACTAATTATTTTGGTGATAGCAATTAATATAAGCAGATCATTATTAATTACAAACTAATTTCGAAATCTAGCTAGAGCAATTTTGTTACAAAGACATGTATCCAATTTATTCTCAGTGTCCATTTCAAATAACCATATTAATACAAAATCCCGGGAAAAGTAACTAACTTTACTTCTAAAGTCATCCGAAATTAATATAAACCTTACTTAGACAATCGTAGATACAAACTTTTTACAATTTGATGCATTTTTATATTTATTTATCATAATTTCTATAATTATTCATATTTAAATTAATATAATATTTTAATTTTAATAAATAATTATCTATACTCGAATAAAGAAAACATCGTAAGAATAAATAATTATATATACTCGAATAAATTAATTATGGATTAATCGGTTGAATCAAAAATCCCCAAGTTCACTGCATTTATAATAAATAACTTTTGAAAAAATTGAGATAAGAATAATTTCATAATTTCATAATTTTTTACTTTCTTATCATGCTAATGATAAATAATTAGTATTTTTTTGAATAACAAAAACATACATCAAATAAATGTATAATATTTAACAAAAATATTAACTCTTAGTATTCGTTTTTACATATTTAAAAAATTAGATTAGACAAATTTAAAATGTAAATCGTGGCTAATTAGATTAACAGTAAATAACGGATGGCTAATTAATTAACATCAATTAACATCAGAGAGAGAGAGAGAGAGAGAGAGAGACCGTGGAACGCCTGTTGCTGCGGGGAAATCCGGGCGAACGCCTGTTGCTGCGGGGAAAGGCAGCAGCTCTCTTCCGCCGGCGATTCTTTTTCTCTTTCCTTTTCCCTTCTTTTTTCCTTCTCTTTCTTTTTCTCTTTCCTTTTCCCTTATTTTTTCCTTCTTGTTTTTTATCCGCTCAGAAATCTTCTTCCTATTTTTCTTTAAATTGCCTAAACAAAACATTATTCTCCTAATACTTTGTATTTATATTATTACTAAGTTAAAAAAATTATGTAATATTACTTAGTAAAATATTTTACTTATTAATAATATTTTACTAAGTAATATTACATAATTTTATTAATTTTTATTATTTAATAATATAGTTATTAAAATCTATATTACTTTGTATTTATAATATTACTAAGTTAAAAAAATTATGTAATATTACTTAGTAAAATATTTTACTTAGTAATATATATTTTAATTTTTTTATTAATAATATAGTTACTAAAATCTATATTTCATTTAAAACATATATTAGGTTAGTTGGAACTAATAAGGTAATATTCAAAGTGTCAAAATGTGGTAGAGGGCTATTTTGAGGCTTAATATGAAATTGATAAAAATATAATTTGCTAAAAATGAATACTTAACTTGAAACACAATTCCATCACATAAAATAAGGTACATAATATAACACAGTTGAAAAACTGTGCCTGGTTCGATACATAATAAAAACTGTGTCAATCATCGGACATATAATCGTCGAAAATGTAGTTCTCATTTTGTAATAGTCTGTATTGCTCATCTTCTGTAAGCTCTCTCCCAATGTCGCGGACAGAATCTCAAGCCAGTTCATACATGTACTGACGACTCCTACGCAACAACATTCGGTTATTTTCCTTTCTAATACTTGTCACGGCCCGAATAACTTTCTTCCTAAATCCTGCCCAAGTTGGACTATCCCTCACTTGAGAATATATGTCAATAGAATGTCGAGTTGGAACTCTTAGATCCATAGAAAGCAGGGCATCTCTCAACCGGTCAGATTCTTCACGTCGATAAGCCCATTCGCGACGTACACCAGCAAAGTACTCTTTAGAATCAATAACTCTAAGACTACGGTAATCATCATCTCTTTCTATGAGCAACCAGTTGCGATTTGTGTTAGAAGACATGGTATTGATAGTTATAATTTGTTTCACATCTTGATTAATAGGTTATATAGAAAAATCCTGATTTTCTAGTCATTCATTTTCATTCCGTATTCCTATCAGAAGTCATATGCATTCAGCATCAATTATTTAGAAGTGACTAGTCACTGTACGAAGTACACTACAGCATGTGAATTATGAATTATTAGCAATTTGAAAGTGTCATGAATAGTCAAATGCTTGGCTGCATTACTTTCATCAGTGACGTTTACTGTAGCAATAAGATAAGGTATGGTGGATAGCCTGCAAAAAAAATAGTGAAACAGTATTTGACATGACATAAAGTTATGCACCACTACATCTCATTACTGGGAAGCGTAAAGAGCTGTATCTTTGCACCTACTTTTATGTTATAAATAGAGTGTGTTATACCCCTTGTGATATTTAAATTCCACGATATACTAACAACAACATAATGAGTTATACCCCTGGTGATATTAACCGAGCAATTGGTAGGAAATGGTTTTGTGATGACAATTTTAGGTACTCAATGGATCCAAATGAACGTTACGCAGGAAGTTCAATAATCACGATGCAGAGGGAATGGGAATGGCGTGTTAGGTGTCTCAACAGTTGTATGGGCCAATGTGTCCAGGAAGGAGTGCGAATACCAAAACAACGCGCCATACACATGCAGCGAGAAACGCCTCATGAGCTGGAATTAGCATTATTTCGTGCTAGAGAGGAAGAGAATCGTATGAGGATGCGCTTAAACCGTAAAGATCTATAAAGAAGAAGTCAGGAGTATGCTGAAGATGGCGACCACCACACTGCAATGATGTATCATCATTTCGCTATAGGTCCTGATTATGTTTCTGATTATTTTTTGTCTGACGATGAGTAAGACAATTACTTATGCCAAGTAATTTTGTAAAACATAATTATTAATCACGGACTCAAATAAAATTAAACAAAAAAACATAAACAACATAATACAACATTTGCTTTTGTTGTAAATTTCAAGAATCTTATCTTCTCTTTCATATCTTCCAAGTGAGACATAAATAGTAGATTTCTCTTTGACAAATATCCTATCAGAAATCTCCATTGGATTCTATCAATAATGCATTCCTATCTGAATTCTCAAAATGTTTATCTATCTCTAGCCTACAGCTTCTATTCCTATTTATATATGTCCTCCAACATTGCATGTATTCAAAACATACTGCAATTCTAAGTTCCTAAATCTTTAGAAAAATAATATTGTTCATACTGCAATTCTAAGGTATGTCAGCATTACATGTATGTTTGTTTACATGTACAATCTTGACTTTGGTTTCCTAACTGTTAATGTTGTCTTCAACGCAGGGAGATGGAAGGCCACGTCAAAGTCAAATTTTTTTGGGGTGGAATAGTTATTCGAGATGGTAATAATATCAATTACTCTATCGATCCAAAAAAATGATGTTTATTAGGTTTGGTACCACTTACAATGAGCTTAAAAGTGTCGTGTATAATTTAATGAGCATTAGTTCGTATCAGTGGAATTTAAAATTGAGTTTAAAGTATCCATATCTTGGTCAGTATAACCTAGTTGAAGGTTTTTATCAAATGGATATTTTATGTGATGATGATGTTACACGCATGTTAAATGTTTCTGCCATGTTGCTAAACATTCAAGGAGATGTTTCTTTGTTCATCGAAACAAAAGAAATTGTTGTTGATGAGCCATACTCATTCCAGCATAATTTCGGGTCACAACCAACAGCAACAACATACGGTGGTGATGTATAGCCACTGTGGTCAAATGTACTTTTTGATCAAGGTGTAGGGTATGGAGGGAGGACTACTCAACATGGTGGAGGGTCTGGTAGGGGGGCTAGTGAACATGGTGGACGGTATGAAGGGGGTAGTAATCAATATATTGGAGGGTATGGAGGGGGGAGTATACAATATGATGGAGGCTATGGAGGGGGGAGTAGTCAATATGGTGCAGGGTATGGAGGGGGGGAGTAGTCAATATGGTGAGGGGTTTGGAGGGGGGACTATTGAACATGGTGGGGGTAATGGAGGGTGGAGTAGTCAATATGGTGGAGGCTATGGAGGGGGGACTACTGAACATGGTAGAGGGTATGGAGGGGAAAGCAGTCAATACAGTGGCGGGTTTCAAGAGGGGGCTAGTTATGAAAGTGATGTGGTGGGAAGAGGTTCAGGTCAGCGGTTAGCCCTGCTGGCAGATGGAGTTGTAGCCAATTCATCAAGTGAGGAGAATTTTCACCTTCACGATGATGACGGCGAGGAATCTTCTGCAACCGAAGATGGTGAAGGACATTCAGAGAGAAATGAAGAAATTTCCAATACATTTTCGGTAGTTCGAGAAGAACATCA
Source organism: Apium graveolens (assembly GCF_009905375.1). Taxonomy (NCBI): domain Eukaryota; kingdom Viridiplantae; phylum Streptophyta; class Magnoliopsida; order Apiales; family Apiaceae; genus Apium; species Apium graveolens. Next base: position 138,797,800 of record NC_133655.1, on the reverse strand, counting down.
TGTTCCAAGGGTTCCATGGTTTCGCACAAAGCAATACACTCCACCAATCATAGATAACCCTAATGATATATATGCTGATGAAGACCTCGACAAGGGGGAACTGGGTGAGGGAATGTGTTACCGTGACAAAGCAACGCTCTTGGGAGCAGTGAGGCGTGCACATATTAACACTGATCGTACATATAAAACTACAAGGAGTAACAAAGAACAGCTCATTGTACAGTGCCGGGCTGAGGGGTGTAACTGGAGGATGAGGGCTGCTTTCATGCATGATTCCGGGTACTGGCGGATTAATATTAATAGAGAGGAACACAAATGCATGGTCGATCAGCCGTTACAAGATCACAAGAAGTTATCTGCAAGGATGATTGCGCAGCTTGTAAAACCACTTGTAAGTAAATCTTTAGCAAACGCCACTTATTAAAGCCGAATTTTGTTTGACATTTTTTGTTTTATGTGAAACAGGTAATAGATACACCAGAAATTCCCATTAAAACAATTATCCCGCTGATCAACAATGAGCACAACCACATAGTGGGGTACAAAAAAGCGTGGAGAGGGAAGCAAATAGCAATTGAGGAAGTGTATGACAGTTGGGCTACAACATACCAAGCTCTACCCATGTTCCTGGCAGCCATTATGAAGACAAATTCTGCAACCATTGCTGAGATCGATGTTGTCCCTCATGCTAAGGAGCGGGGCACGTCCGTCTGCAAGCGGATTTTTTGGTCTTTAAAGGAAATGATGGACGGGTGGCAACATGCACGTCCTGGTGATTTCAATAGATGGGACATTCTTGAAAGGAAGATATAGGGGCAAGCTGCTTATTGCTATGGGTGTTGATTCGAACAACCACCCGTTCCCTCTCTGTTATGGCTTGGTTGATGAGGAGACGTACGAGAACTGGTCTTGGTTTTTGCAGCGTCTTCGAAGACATGTCTGTCGGCAACGGACCGATGTCTGCATCATTTCTGACCGTGCTGTCAGCATTATCTCCGCCCTACGAGACCCTCAAAACGGTTTTGCTGAGCCACTCGGCATTCATAGGTTCTGTCTCCTCCATGTAAGAAGTAACTTTTGTAGTCATCACCCAGGTGGTGAACTAAAAAAATAAATGTGGAAAGCTGGAAGAACCACACAAGTCTCAAAGCACGACGCATATATGTCAAGGATTGGTGAAATTTCCTCCACCGCCCTACAATATCTTGCTACATTACCCGTGGAGAGGTGGACACTTTTCCACGATAGTGGTGTTCTCAACGGTCAAACAACCACAAACATGCTTGAGGGCTTCAACGACAACATAAGGAGGGCTCGTTTTCTTCCGGTAACAGCAATGATGGAGTACCTCTTCTACAAGGTGGTCACAATTGTAGATAAACATCGAAACATAGTGGATGACGGTCTACAAGAGGGGCAACAATTATGTGCACGTTCTGCCGCTATGTTAGCTAAAATTCGGAGAAAGGCAACAGGACATACAGTTATTACTTTCCATCGTCTCTGCGGGATTATGAAAATAATAACACATCAGTACACAACTGCAAAGGGGATGGTAAAGGGAGGTAAAACTCAGGTTGTCAACCTCAATGACCGTACATGCACTTGTGAAAAATGGGCGACCCATCATATGTTGTGCTCCCATGCAATGGCAGGTTGTATAACACATGGATTGAGTTGGGAGCATTTCATCGATCATTTCCATAAGAACCAAACAATGCAGGACTTGTATAGGCCAATAATTTATCCGTTGGAACCAACTGAATACTGGAACTACGACTTACCCGTACCTTGGCAGGGGTATGGAAAGTTAGTGCCGGAAGAGTCCTTGAAAAAATTAAAGAAAAAACGCGGGGATAAGGGACAATCGGAGCGGATCCGAACGGAGATTGATGGTCCACGGTCTGGAAAGAAATGTAGTTTATGTAACCAAGAAGGTCACACCAAGCGTAGTAAGAAATGCCCAGGGCGCCTACACTAAAACATGTGATCTTCTTGTCAAACATATGTACTACTGCCATTACAAACAGTCTACTTGTAATATGGTTCCGTTTCTTTATTTTCCATTTCATTATTTACTTGTTCTATCATAATATTTTGGTTTCCAATACTCAATGCACATTCATTTTATGTCTACCTACCAAATAATAGAAAAATGGACCTAAACAAATTTTCGGTTATTTAAATGGACCTAAACAAATTTACGCGTGACAATTACGCACTCGCCGCTAAAGACACCACTTTCGAAGCTACAAAACTGTTGGTCATATAAATTTTTAATTCAAAAATATATTTTTCCCAAAATATAGGTTCACATTACAACACAACAAAAATATTTGGAACCTAATAAATCTACGGTTATTTACATACGCCTGTGCCAAAACATGCACTCACCTAAAAATTTTGATGTCACATTGCACGACACCCTCACCTAGAAAAGTCTTATTTATATAATTTTTTATTTAATTTAAAAAATACACATATAAAATAGGTTTACATTACAAGCCCACTAAAAAAAATTTAACTAAAAACATTTCCCATTTTCTTAATATGGGGATCCAAAAACAGTCCTTCACCTTATTTTATTTCGTTCAAAAAAACACTAACACAACTTCATCACGGGAAAAAGAGAAAAAAAAGAAAAAAATTAATATTAAAATGACCCCAGAACGCTACTTGTTCTGGATGTCAGTTGGAGAATCCCACAAGTACAGGCATTCTGTACCATAAATGGAATTTTTTGAACAGATGTACCAAAAAAATGACTTCTCCATTTTAATATACCATAAAAGGGACGGAGCCCACAATCATGAATCCACCACATCAACCAAACTTATCTTCATTCTTTTTCTTTCTTTCTAATTTTGGCTAAGGGAAGCAGTGGCTGGGACTATAGTTTATTATGTTCGGTGCTCAGCTTATTTGGAATGTCATATTTACAGCCATCATCAGATTTCTAGTACTTGTTATTATGGGCTAGTCCCAACTTTGTTATTATGGGCGAGTCCCCACTTGTAAATTTTAATTCCCCGAGTCACCCCCTAATTATTGGAAAACTAATCTAAACTCGTTTTATTGTTTTAAAATTTTATTTTATTTATTTTAGATCTTATATGTGTATGACTAGGTCATACATTAAGTAGAGAAGGTCTGGGGAATAAACAGAAGTGATAAAGAAAAATTAGAAGTAATTACTATTTTATAGGTATGCACGTTGCAGACTATACTTTATACTGACTTGTAATCTCATTTGTAAAGTATGACAAAAATCTTTTTTTCTCAATTTACAGAAACACATGAGTTCATATATTTATTCTTCAGTAGTAAAGTTTATATTTTAATTTTATCCTACACTTGGTATCAAAACATTCAGGTGGTGTATGCCTAAATATCAATCCAAACACATAAACGAAATCATGGAGGTATCCAAGACAAAGGAAGGTGTTGTGGGTTTGAGCTATCCCCTGTTGACGAGAAGCATTTATACAACATGGTCCCTAAAGATGAAAGTGTTCATGAAAGCGCAAGGAGTCTAGGGTGCAATCAAACAAAAGGATCACAAAGTGGTCGTGGATGAAAGAACGGTGCATATGGCTCTTGCAGCGATATATCAATGTGTGCTAGAAGATGTATTGTTGACCTGAGTAATAAACATTTGTAAACCACCTCTAACTCTTAGGACACTATACTTCAGAATATAGTAAACCACGACGAAAACGAGAGAAAAGACAAGAAATAAACATTGTAGTTATCGAGGATAAAGAACCAGCTTTGTTATAATCATTAGGATAATGCCAGATGGGCAAACAATAGCCATATAGGCTCAGTTCAATAGTCATACGGGTTCAGTTTAAAAGCCATACGGGCTATAGTCATACGGGTTCAGTTTAAAAGCCATACGGGCTGGAAGGATTGCATGAGACAAATTTAGATTAAGGGGAGATTGTTAGAAAACTAATCTAAACTTATTTTATTATTCTAAAGTTTTATTTTATTTATTTTAGATCAGTTTGTACGTGTATGACTAGGTCATACATTCAGTCGAGAAGGTCTCAAGAATAAACGGTGGAGAAAAATTAGTAGTAATTGTTATTTTATAGGTATAGGTGTGTATGCACGTTGCAGACTATCTGCTTTATATCAACTTATAATCTCATTTATGAAGTAAGTCAAAAATCTTTTTTTATTCTCAGTTTATAGAAAGACATGAGTTCATATATTTATTCTGCATTAATAGAGTTTATATATTAATTTTATCCCACACCAACAGATTAAAAAAACAACAAAAATTAGACCGTGTAAACTCTTAACTCTCCTGATACGGTCGAGCTTTGCAGAGTTTGCCTGCATCTTCTTCTGTTGTTTGAGTTGCTGTTACTCAAATGTACGGGGAATCTGCAAAGTGAGTTCTGAATATGGGCTACCTGTTTTCCTCATTTCCACGTTTTGTGCTTTTGATTCATTTGTTGGATGTGTCTGCATGGTTTGTTGCACCTTTTTCTTATTCTTGAAAAATTGAAATCAACATTATTTTTTCACTTTAACCCTCTACCTCCTACTTGCATTTCGCACCTTTCCTCGGTGCTACTTTCAAATTATTCGTACAATGTTTTAAATAGTATTTTTATTGTAAATCTGTTGAATTATCATTAGTTGTTGAACAAAAAAATCTTTGTTAATTCGTCAAACTTGAACGACAAAACGCAGCACATGTTAGCTGGCAATGGCATGTTGTGCATGTATCCAAAATATAGTGACATTATTAAGTATTAATATTAGAAAATTGCGTCATTTTACATCATACATCTCATCTGCCTTGACTAAACATAGTCCGAATACCCATCATTTTGGGTCAAATATCTAAAATATTAATGAACTGACCACATAAAATGTTCATTGATATGTTTATTCTAGGCATGTGTATTTATATTTTAAAAAAAAATAATAAAAGATACGTAATGCATATTCACTTTTGTATTTTAATGAATATGTATTCTTGTAATACATATTTCTTTATTTTTTAAAAGAAATTAATATGTATGTACATGATGCGTATTTTTTTAAAATAAAATATACATGTCGTGAATAAGTATTCAATAAATATTTCGGACAGACGTACATAGACATTCTGAATAAGTATTCAATACTTATTGTATTTTGGACATTTTTTAGGGTGTAACTTCCGCCAACTATCATTCAAAAAATAGTTTGGTTGACTATTTAAAAATTAAGAATTCGACAGCGATGGCGTTTATTCAATTTCAATTATAGGTATAGTTACTTTTCATTATTGAATTTTTAATTTTTCTAAAAAAATTAAATGGGCTAAATATATTTATTTAAAAATTCCGTTCCAAAATCTTGTTTGAATGATGTTGCATAACATTTATAATATAATTTGTTGACAAATATCAAATATGTATGAATGATGGATCCCGAATTATTATGAGAAAAGTTACCAATCTGTATTTTACACAGGAATATCATATAGCGAATTTGGATTCTGTTTTAAAAATTATAATATTTAATATTGAAATCGTATCGAAATTTAAAATATACTAAAAAATAATTATTACAAAAGAAAATAAGATAGCAGTTTAGTCCGATTACTGAGATAGTTTAGGACAAAGGGGGCGAGTCGTTGAAACAAATGTGCCCGTTATCAACTCTTACGCAAACATTTTATCCCCTTCTTGTCTTGGTACGTACAGTTGTGTCACGGTATATACTTGTAGTATATTACCCAAAAAAAAAAGTCCCCGGTGATGGGAAATTGTTGTTCCGACAGCCCCGCCGGACAATCTGCCGTCGGCGGGACATCAGCTGCTCATCGTAATCAACCTGGTGGCCCCAACGACGCTGTCGATTGTTTTCTCAAGTCTCGTGGTTATCGTGGTCTCTTTTCTCAGATCGAGGTTTTGTAATTCCTTTTTCTTTTAATAATTTACTTATCGATGCATTTGTATATGCAACTTGGTTACATATGTTGCTACTGGAATACTTGTTTGTATGTGCTTATAATATGAGGAAATGTAGTTTAGACTTACTTTTACCGTTGTCGTATTTCTTGACTGTTTTTTGACTTGGTATGTGTGTGTGTTTCGTATAGCTTTTCGGAATTCGAAGTAACTTACTCTGTTATTTAGTTTTTTGAGTTTGGATGTGGAGGTTGAAATTTGTTTAGGAGATGGCCAAATGCAACTTAAGTTTAAGCTAATTACATGTTTTAGGTCAGATTCTACTTACTCTACTAAGTTTCTCTTCTTTTCAGACTCCAGAATGGTCCTTGTGCCATTATCGTAAATTCTTTGGTATGGAATAAAGATATGTATTGTTAAAAATACTAGAAGAAATGTGTCACACCTAGTCAGTTCTATAATGATGTTATATTTCTACGAGCATTGGGTGCTTGTACATTAAGACCACACTTGGAGTTATACTAGAGTTTGCAATTTATGTGGAAAAATGCTCGCCCTTCAATGGGGAAGCAAAGTATCTATAGTATTGGTGTAGTGGTCATTTAGCAGAATCAGTGCTTGTACTAGAGCACACTAAATCTAGCTTTTCATGGTATATATTTTATTGGAACGCGAAAAATACTTAAAAATCAGCATGTATTATCAGATCCTTTTTGTTTTTTACATATGTGGAGACACGATTAGAAGTCTCAATGCTTGTACTAGTTACATTTTGCATCCCTTTCTGTTGCGGCTCCGTGGGACCACACCGTTGGTAAACGACACTTGGATAGAACGGACAGAGGGATATAGAAGAATTGAAGAGAAGGAATTATTACAAGAAAAGTCACCAGAGGATAAACTGTGGTTTTTGGAGGAGTCATTCATGGATTCATTACTAGCAGAACGAAACTAGAGCTTATTAATTTAAACTATAATGAATTGGTCAGGTCAGAACATATCCAGGGCAAGGAATTATAGATCTCAGCTAGGGAAATTTAGATTTGGGCCAGAGAATATGGCCAACATTATGCCTCGCCTTTTTCTAGTGCAATGACGTTATGATAACAGTTAAGCGGAGTCTCAACTGCCAGACAACTACTATACACATGACATCATGCAAGGCGACTCCATAACAGCAGTTTCCTGCCTCTCTTAGTATTATTAATTTGGAGTAAAATTGGCCGAGCATTCATTACTTTACTTCAGCTGTATAGTTAATATCTTCTGTACAGCTTAAAATAATCCGCGAATGTGTAGTATGAATATACTGAACTAATTATTTCTTTCCCAGACGGCCATCACTCGTCACGGTGCAATTGGGTGAATGATAAAATTCAACAGTATCCTTATGATCTTAGGAGAGTCTAGCTAAGATATTTATTGCTTTTTTAAGGGTACCTAGCGATTATATTATTCACATGTTCGGCACTAAAAAGATGTAGAACTAAGCCCATAAGTTAGTAGCAGAATCAAAAATTACCACCATGCTTCAATTCAACTGTCCACGGTGCTCTAATATCAGGTTGATATGTATACCTACCAGTTCAAAATATGAAAATAACCCTAACTTTGTTCTGAAGGTAGTCTACCCTCCACAGATCATTAGCTCTATTACCAGTTGTTGTAACCTTTAGAATATCATTTTAAAGAAAAACTGTCAACTTCAAGTTGCCCATAATTCTGATGCAGGACTAGACCCAATAATCCATATTTCTCAAAATTTATTTCCTTCTACCAGAAGATATTAATTTCTAACGTAATCTGGAAACCCTTTCAATTGAAAAATTATCGGTAAATTTAGATCCCCATCCCCCAAATTTAACCATTTTAGCAAGTTAAATTTCAGTCTTGTGCACCTTGTTCTTATGTTGGTGTGTTTAGAGGCTAGAAATCCCGAAAATCAGGTGGTCAGCCTTTTATCTAATTTTGTAACTTATAAAACAATCTTAAAAAACTGAAGTCTTTTCAATCTTTATAGTGGCAATGTATTGTCTTCCTACTTAAATATTACTCTTTGCAATAGAGCCCACATCATTTGGCCGGTCAATTTCTTTAATTTTTTTATATGGATTCTCCCTACATTAGTCACTGATTGCTTATGTCTAATATTGCAGTTATCATTATCTGCTTCGAATTTGCGTGACCGTGATGTGCTCTCCAAGGTGCGTTCTTGTTTAATAAGAATATATAAATTTGATGAACTGTAGTCTTTAGGTCATGACCCCATAGCTTTTTTGGTATTATATATTGGTCCCTTCCATATATTCTTCATAGCTAGTAAGTTGATATACCTTTGAATGTTATAAAGTTAATTATGTTTTAGAAGCATACTCTTTAATTTCTTTTCGTTTTGTATAATTATACCTTACGTATATTTAGTAAAAAATTGCATGGATTTATTTACATGATTCTACTAGACCTCCCAGTTCCGTCTCAAAATAGTTAGTACCTATTTGTAATAGTTTTCAATGCAGGCTTTAGTTTTAAATTTCTGATATCTGTTGTAATATTTCAAACTTATTTGAAAAGTATTATATTCCAACTTTGAATTCCAGACATTAATTTTTGGGTACAGTCCCCTTGATTTTGTTAAACACCATGCATGTTAAAGCTACATGTCGGAAGTGTTAGAATACTAATATAAGATCCCGAAAAAAGGGCCTTCCTCCATAAAGGTTTTAGAGTGACTGGTTCTTGAATATGGTATCAGAGACTCATGTGACTCATGTTTGACTACCTGCTACCCCCAATATTTCTCACAATTCTTATGAACACAAAAGACAAATTAATGCCCCCCGTGATCCACTCTTCGACCCCAAATCGGACTTTCGAGTGAGAGGCAGTGTTAGAATACTAATATAAGATCTTGGAAAGGGCCTTGCTATAACATTTTTGAGGTTTTAGAGCGACCGGTTCCTGAATAGGAAATACTGTCATTATGCCTCTAAAATTAATTTCTCACCTTGGAGTTTATTTAATATTAAGAGTGTACCTTTTTTATGTTCACTTCCTGCTCAATTAAGAAAATAGATTATAAGCCTCAAATCATCTGAAATTAAAGTGGTAAAATATTAACAATAAATGACAACTTATCACATGAAAAATGTTTTATGTATCCACATGAGAATGTTAAATGATTAAGTAAATTACGACTTACCATATTACTAGTCCCTCCATTTTGAGCCATTTTATTTGTAAATTTTAACAACAAAGTTAAAAAGTACGGGACTAATCTATTTTGGAACAAGAAGAGGAGAATCTGTTTATTAATTTATTCTGAAAGCTATGTTTCACTTTCTATTCAGAAAGTGAAAATTAGGCTTTAAAGAGTTCAATAATTTTAAATTTCTTCGTGCTATTATCAGCTTAGACTATATGGAATAGAAGTGACTTATTTATGAGCCATGTCTTACAGTGCTACAGAGATGTCGTTTCCTTTTTCTAAGTTTTATTTTTTATAGAGTGATCCTATGGCAGTTATCTATGCAAAAGGAAAAGACGGTGCACTTCAAGAGCTTGGTCGTACAGAAGTAGTTTTAAACTCGTTAAATCCTCAGTGGATCACAAAGCACAATCTTACATATTACTTTGAGGTGGTGCAGATGTTGGTGTAAGTTACTACCTGTCTCTACATTCTGTCAAGCATAAATCTGTTTGATGCACTTCCATGTTCTTGATATATTACCCTTTTATCACAGGTTTCGTGTGTATGATGTTGATACTCCATTTCATGATCTGGAAGTAAAGGTAGTAAATTTTATGTCCGCACCTTCAAATCTTTTTTGCAAGATAAGAAAATTACTATGAACATACTGTTATAGTACTTGCAAAATTTTAATAATAGACATTGTCATAATAATGGTGAAAGTTTCTTACAAGCTATAGCCTGTTAGAGTTCTCAGGGTATTGTAAATAATGTGATTAATTTCCCGCTGTTTGGATAATATATGCTCCCTGTGCCAATCTGGTGTAAGTCAGTGCAGATTTGAATATTAATTGTCAAGGCAATGAGATTTCTTGTCCTAGGTGGTGCAACTGTTTTCATGGTACCATTCTTTCTTTGAAAACCCGAGAGAAGTCAAATGACACCCATGCTCTTTACATGATTAATTTGTAATAAATTAATAATTTTACCTCTTATCCACTGACCAGGCCAAATCAACACACACTTTTCTCTGTTCCTTCTGCTCGAAACTCTTTTAGCACATTCTTTACACAACAAGATACTCATTTCTTTGCGTAACTGATTACCTTCATGAAGATAGTAAAATTTTGTCCTGTTAACTTTAAAATCTTTTCAATTATTAAAACACGGCCCAGTCTTCTGTGTGAGACACCCATCCTGCCCTTCACACATATTGTGTGAGCAAAAGAACTCGTACTATCCTCCCTGGCTCGAACATGTATTATTTTTATATTGGATTACACTGGATTACAGTTGAACCAATATCTCATATTAGGATAAGCTACCTACCTAAATCAATTGTTAGTCCTAAATTTATAACACACCAACACTTGCTCACCCCACACTCGTAGAACTCCATCTTTCAACTTTCTACTTGAACAAATATACATATTACATCATTTAAAATAGTATCATTTACTTTTTACATGCTATTGGCTCTAACATTTTAGTATTACTGCAAATACTGTGTACTATCTTGCGGGACCGGGAGTATGTAATGTTAACAAAATTTTGATTAAACGATTGAGCGGGCATGTGATAGGTACTATAACTTATGCGATGGTTACCTTCTTTAAGATTTTGAGAACTGATTCCTATGAGTTTGAATTTGTAAGAATGATTTTGGGCCTTAAATTCCCCTGCCCTAGATTCAATTCCCTTTTTCTATCTTGCTTTTCTGTTTTACCTGTGCTGTTTTGCACTTTGGCAAGTATTAGACTTCTTGGATATAATTTTGTGACTGATTATTTAGATTGTGTAACTTTTGCTGTGTCAAAACCATTCTTTAAGTTGCTAGTCCTAAAACTAATTACCTATTTAAGTTCGCCAGCCTCTAAACTGTGCCTGCATTAAATTTCTTATGCATAACGTTTTGATATTAGTATCCGGATACCTGTTCCAGGACAGCTGAGCTGCATCCGAGGTAAGGTGTAGTAGTTATAGTGGAGCAGTCAGGTCCAAATTGCACCAGAGTTTAGTTTGCTTTGGAAACAGCATTTAGGTGAAGTGTTTGATTGCCTCGGTACTGCCGTAGGTAAATGAGGAAGCGATTGTTATAATCTTTAGTCGAGTGAAGGCTCTTTGTGTTTTAAAGAACTGAAATGACTAATCTACCTGTATTGGCTATCTATTTTTCGACGTATGCCTAGATACTCTTAACTTGGTCAATCATATCCAGCTAAAGCACTCCCAAATCACAATAATACCTGAAGACAATAACGTAGTCAACTACATCTTACGAACTTCAACAATAATTTATGCATAAATAAGGTGTCGTTTCTTGCAGATGATAAAGCTTGATGAGCAACAAATACTTGGTGAGGCGACATGTGCTCTGTCTGAGGTATTAAACCTAAATGTATTTGACTTTTCTGGTAATTTTGTACCTTTGAAAGGTTTAAAATGATAAAAATGTTAACTAGTGGGTTTATATCAATAATATGCTACACATGATGGGTGTTGTATCTTGTTTTTAATCTTTCTGGAATGCTTTTGTCACTGTGTGCATTAGGTAATATAGGTTTGATTTAGTCAGAAGCTACAAAACAATGTCATGTCATTAAGTTCTGCTGCATATTTATAACATTCTGTAGGCTGCTAAATCTTTTGCTATTTACCAATAAAATTCTGACTTCTTTCTATGTAGATAATCACCAAATCAAATAGGTCATTAACAATAGATCTTAAACATTTAGAGGATTCTACCAGACCAGGTCATCCTGGAAAACTTGGCCAGCTTACTATATGTGCCGAAGAATGTGTTAGCTCAAAGATTTCTACAGAGTTGGCATTAAGGTGTTTGGATTTGGAATATAAAGATCTCTTTGCAAGAAATGTAAGGATTAATTTTACCCATCTTTTAATAAATATTATATTTTCTGCCATTTTAGACATGCTATGAGTTAAATTACTGAATATATTGTAATGCTTCTTTCAGGACCCATTTTTGACGATATCTAAATATTTGGAGAGCGGGATTACGTTTCCAATTTGCAGGACAGAAGTTTTGAAAAATGATCAGTGCCCGGCATGGAAACCGATTTTTTTGAATATCCAACACGTTGGCAGCAAGGTATAAGAATCTGAAACCCTGAGCAATGAGCAAAACACAAATAAAAATTAAAATCTATAGAGGGTAAAGTTATGACCTCTCTGTGACAGGGTCTCTACAACTACTTTTTGTTGGCCTATTTTTGCAATTATTTGCCTTTGTGGTGTCCTGGAATGATGCGTTTGCCAACTTTTCTATTTGTTGTTGCTCATCGGATTATATTTGCCTCGTCTATATTTGTTTATGCAGGACAGTCCTCTTATTATAGAGTGCTTTAACTTCAATAGCAATGGAAAACATGATTTGATAGGGTGAATGAAGCTTCTTCCCTTTTTACTATATGTAAGGTTCTGTCAGCTGTGGTACACTGGTACTGATTTTGCTTATTCTTTGTCATCAGAAAAGCTGAGAAATCACTAGCTGAATTGGAAAAGCTGCACTCCATGGGGAGTGGTGTGCATTTATATTCACCAACCCCTGTTGGTAACAATTATCAAAACAAGGTGATAAATTTTATTGGTGGATTTGTCTTGTATTGTTCCAACCAAGTGTTTACCCTTGATACGAATATTTGTTCGATGACCCAGGTTTTAAAGAGCCAACTATTTGTGGACACATTTTCTGAAAGTGTGCAACATACATTCTTGGATTATTTGGCTGGTGGATGTGAGCTGAACTTTATGGTGGCCATCGACTTCACAGGTAATGAATATTACACTTGCAAATATTCAACATTTACTATCATGCCCGAGTTATTATCGTTTGCGAAATGTTGCACCTTTTAAGAAAACACGCAAAAAGAATAGTTTCCTGTATCATTTTAGTTTTCCTTGTGACTTGTATAGTCTTTCTATAAATGCTTGGATTCTTTAATTTTGTACTTCATCTTAGCCTCCTAGTTATTGCTAAAATTCGTTATAAATACTTAAATATGCTAGGGATCTTTACTCAGGGCATAATAGTTCAGACTTTTTATTCCATTTTTATCAGCTTCGAATGGCAATCCACGACTACCGGATTCCTTGCATTACATTGACCCTACTGGCCGACCAAATGCATACCAGAAAGTGAGGAGGCCTATCTTCTATGTTTTGTCTTTACATATTTTTATCACTTAAGAGCCTTTTATGATATTTTATATATCTTAGGCAATCTTAGATGTTGGAGAGGTATTGCAATTCTACGACTCAGACAAAAAGTTTCCTGCTTGGGGTTTCGGAGCACGGCCAATTGATGGGCCTGTTTCCCATTGCTTTAACTTGAATGGGAGCAGTACATACTGCGAGGTAAATTGTCACGAGTTCTATATTATAATAGTTTTGTGCTTGCTTCTGACTTCTGTTCACAACAAACTGCTCACTGCATAGATTTTGACTTCCCTTTGTTCCACAGGTTGAAGGCATTCGAGGAATCATGATGGCATATACAAGTGCCCTTTATAACGTTTCACTTGCTGGACCGACATTGTTTGGACCAGTGATTAGTGAAGCTTCACTGATTGCGAGTCAGTCTCTAGGGAATAAACAGAAATACTATGTTTTGTTGATAATTACAGTGAGTATTACTTATTGTGAACTGTTCTTTAGTTGATATGTAGATCCATAACTCGTTGTAGTTTTCACCAGAGTTTTGGGGTTTTTTTAGGTTTTGGAATTGTTCTCTCAAAAACTTTAACAGGTTGTTGAGTAGATGTGCAAAATCACACAATGGTCCAAAGAGATGTGTGGTTTCTAAAGCCCATCTCTTGTGTTTAAATCACATTGTTCCAGTTTTTGGAAGCAACCACACCCCTGAACTTGAATGAATACCCCCAAAACTCTGGGAAACCATGTGATCCTGCAGTTCAGCCCTTACTTTCCCCGCATGCTTTGATTAGACTATCAGACACGTATAATAACTTAAAATAATAATGTGAAAAAAAAAGTTCTCCAATTATATTAGCAAGATGCGAAACATCTTGATATTTAGTGGTCATCTTAATTCAAATTAAGATTGGATAGTATAGATATTACTTCATGGGATTTGGTGGATGCACTAATAGAAATATTTGATTAGCTATCTATTCTTGATAAAGAAATAAATCATTTCATTTCTATAAAGTCAAACTGGTGATGTATTTATTACGGAGGGCATTATTATCAAGGAATCACACTGGCATTATTATCAAGGAATCACACTGACATTAGTACTCTGTAGCATTTATTTTTCAGTTATCTCCTGGTTTCACCCCTGACTGTTAGCATTGTATTTTTACCTTATAAAAACTCACTTCTTTAGACCATTCCAGGATGGAGTTATAACAGATCTCCAGGAAACAAAAGATGCTCTGGTGAAGGCATCTGATCTGCCCTTGTCGATCCTTATTGTAGGAGTCGGGGGAGCTGATTACAAAGAGATGGAGGTATCTCAGTCAATTTTGTTCGAATTCTTTCACAATTAAAATAATTCTTTCTGAAGTACAAGCTGTACATGCAAGTCAATTGTTTAATATAATTTTTTTGATCCTGTATATGGTTGAGCAGATTTTAGATGCAGATAAAGGTGAAAGACTTGAAAGTACGACAGGACGTGTAGCATCTCGTGATATAGTTCAGTTTGTTCCATTCCGAGATGTAGATAGTAAGTACTTATATTTACTCTTCTGTGATATGTAAATCATATGCTATCACACTTTTATGAGTGATATAGGCTTGAGGATGACCAGGTAGCAACTTTTTGCTTGCAGGTGGAGAGGTTTCAATCGTTCAATCTCTTCTGGCGGAACTACCTTCTCAGTTTTTAACATACATGCGAACAAGAGATATTCATCCGGCTTCCTGATCATACAGAAAATTGTATATATACATGTGTTAATTGTATTTTGCGAATTTCATCTCAATTAAATTTTGCCATGCCAATCCTTGCATTTTTCTTGTGAGTCGGCCACAAAATTAATATATGTTGCTCGTGATAAGTTTTCGAGGCAGGATTCATTTTTCCGGTTGTGTCACTGTGTCAGACATGTCTGTTGAACCATTTGATATTTCAAAGATTATGGATGAGGATCACTTCGATTATAAACTAAATGAACTTCTTTGAGTTCGCGCTCCAGTGGTCCAGTTCATGGATTAAATGTAGATACACATGACATACTTTTAATGCGCGAGTTCAAAAATTGGTCTCATTTTGATACAGGACCATCAGATAGAATTCTAACCTTGTCTATCTTTGAAAAGAAAAAAAAACAATATCTAAGGGGCTGTTTACTTTTCTTTTTTTTTTGAAACAAACAGAAAGCTTTTATTCACTATCTTTTCGGATTACATCAAAGAAAAATGGAGGTATAGTCTGCCATTCCTCGCGATCAGGCACAGAACTAGCTTCCCTAGCAATAGAGCAGCTATATTCACTGATCGCCTAACAAAACAAACATTACTGGACCTCAAGTCCTTAAACAGAGATACACAATCTGATATCATCGAACCAAAATAAGAAGCATCATCACTTTTCTTCTCTTCATTGCTTGCACTACAACTAAGGCATCCAGTTCAAAGATAATCTTATTTTGGTTTCTCTTCTTGACCTTATTTTGGTTTCTCGGAACGCCATGGCCTCGGCAATTTTTGGATCGAACTCCCATGCTCGTCTCTGATCAGACAACCAAATGCACTGCTCTTCCTTTATTTAGACACTGCTGCGTCAACGTTACATGTGACCCAGCCAGGAGCTGGTTTCTGCCACACCAACCCACCCTGTTGATGACTGTGATCCGGCCTCACGCTTCCTACCTTCCCTTGAGCCTGCTGCCACTGATACAATACAGAACTCGCACCATTAACAACTGTTGGCGGAGTTTGGTAATGACCTTTCCATACCACCGAATTTCGATGATACCAAATGTTCCACGCAATCATACACACCATTCCGATTTCTTGGACTTCTACTAACTTGAACACGCTTAGAAGCCAATCTATAGCAGAAGTATCTATCATTTGAACACTTACCTTTGATAGTTCCCAACATCTTTGAGAAAACGGACACCCATACAAAATATGCGCCAAAGTTTCTTCTAATGCCTTGCACACAAGACATGTATTATGCACCTCAATCTTTCTCTTCTGCAGGTTAGAGATTGTTGGCAGACAATCATGGACCACTCTCCCTATAATTTTTTTTACTTTTGGAGGAATAAACAGGGATCATAATTTTAACCAATCAAACCCCGTCCTATCATTAATCTCTTGATTCTGCATCTTACATATCAACCTGTATCCACTTTTAACCACATACTTCCCGTTTTCATCCTCTATCCATAACCAGGCTTATTATCCATGCTCAGAGGGATTTGCATTATATTACGCGCATCTTCCTCATTAAATATATCGTTAATAAGCTCATAATTCCATTCCTTCGTGCCTGGTTTAAAAAGACTACTTGCTGTTGCATCATGCATATCTGGAACCATACATGTTGTCACCCGAGTATTATTACTAGCAGGCACCCAAGGATCAAGCCATATACTTTATTGACTCCCCATTTCCAACCTTTACTCGACTAGCTGCTTCTATCAGTTGTTTTGCCTCGAAAATACTTCTCCAGATAAAACAGGGATTTCCTCCAATATTAGCGTCTCTAAAAGACCCTGAAGGATAATACCTGGCCTGCATTAATTTAGCTGTCAGCGACTGATTTTCCGTTTGCCATCTCCAAGCCTGCTTTCCCAGCATTGCAACATTGAACTCCCTTATTTTCCTAAAACCCATACCACCCAACTTCTTTGACTGACAAAACTTGTCCCAGCACATCCATCTTATTCCAGTGTTATTCTCCATATTCGACAACCACCAGAATTTGTTCATCAGACGCTCCAGCTCCTCGCACAAAATTTTCGGCAATAGAAAAACGCTCATCACATATGAAGGGATGGCTTGAACAACTGCCTTTATAAGAATTTCTTTGCCTCCTCTCTGACAAAATCTTTCCCTTCCAACTCTGCATACGATTCCAAACTTTTTCTTTCACATACTTGAACACCTCTTTTTTATTGTTGCCCACAGAACTCGGAAGGTCTAAATAAAAGGATGAGTCATTATTAACCGTAACTTGTAAAGTCTGGCTAACCTCTTGAACCATGATATCTGATGTGTTGCTGCTAAAATGGAGACTCGACTTCTGAAAGTTGACTTGCTGACCCGTAGCTTTCTCATATTGATTCAGGCAACTATTGATACATTGAGCTTCCTCTGCTGTTGCTCTAAAGAAAAGATATGCGTCATCAGCGAAAAACAGATGGGATATAATTGGGGCATTTCTTGCAATTCTACAACCATGGAGTAGATCCTCATCTTCTTTTCGTTTAATAAGAGCGGATAATCTCTCCGCACAGAGAAGAAATTAATATGGAGATATTGGGTTGCCTTGGCGTAACCCCCTTTTGGGTATGATAGGTCCTATCTCTTTTCCTGATATGAGAAAATTATATGTCACTGTTACATACAAAACGAGATCCATTCCACCCACTTGCTTGAGAACCCCATTTTCTCCATTATATTTCTGATAAAATCCCATTCTACCGATCATATGCTTTGCTCATGTCCATTTTTAATGCTGCAAATCCCTTCTTCCCTTGTGTTTTCCTCTTCATCCAGTGATTTATTTCAAACGCCGCCATTACGTTGCCTGTTATCAACCTTCCAGGGATGAACACACTCTGGTTCTTCGAAATAATACCTGACAGGAGCACTTTTAGCCTATTAGCAAGCATTTTGGAAATAATTTTACTTAAAGACATTACAGAGTGATATAGGTCTTAAATCCGTTATGAGCTCTGGTTGATTTTTCTTCGGGATAAGCACTACCAACGTCTCATTCAGATTTTAGGCATAGAAGCATTGACCAGAATTTTCCGGCAAATATCCACCACATCCTTACCTACAACCCCCCAAAATTTCTGGTAAAATGCCGGATTCATACCGTCAGGTCCCGGACTTTTGTCCGGGTGCATATAGAACAGTGCCTCCTTCACCTCTTCACATGTAAAATCTTGAAGGAGCAGCGAATTTTGATAGTTGGTGATACTAGGTTGAATACATGCTAGCACCTCATGACCATTGCTACCTTGCGATTGAAATAACTTTTCATAATAACCCCCTACTATATCCTTCAGCCCATTCGCCCAGTCCCTCCACACTCCCTCTTCATCTTTTAACTGCTTTATAGAATTCTTCTTTTTTCTTGCTGATGCATATGCGTGAAAGAACTTTGAGTTACTATCCTCTACTTGTAACCAATGTTGTTTTGCTCGCTGCTTCCAGAAATCATCTTGTTGAGCCAATATCTTTTCATAATTTTCCATTGCCTCCCTATAGCACTGTACTGAGAATGCATCTGAATGCCCTTTGAATCTGTCCATTCTTTGTCGACATTGTTTTATTCTTTCCTCGAATTGACTAACCATCTTCTTTCCCCAGCTTGTTAATTCATTTGCACACACTTCTAGTTTCTGAAAGATATCGAAATGCCCATTATTTTTCCAACAATCTTCAACAACCTTGCCACAACCTTCTTCTCTAAGCCATGCATTTTCAAAACGGAACCGACAGCCACGTTGGACGGGTCTCCAGACATGGACGTGCTGATATATTGCTGAGTGATCCGATGTTGGTGCTATTAGATTTACTACTTTGTTCAAAGGGAATAAACTTCTCCAGCTATCATTAACACAAACTCTATCTACACGTTCTTCTACCCACCTTTCCGTCCCTCGACTTTTTTCCCAGGTGAAAGGATGTCCTTTCATATCTAAATCTGAAATTCCACAATCAAATAATGCGTCCCGAAATCCATTTAACAACCAAACAGATGCGTATGTTGTCCTCTCTTTTCATTAGCTCGTAACATGTCGTTAAAATCCCCCATCACAGCCAATGGAAGTGACGACTGATTTGCTAATTCCCGTAATAATCTCCATGAATCTCTATGCCTTGTTCTTTCTGGATGTCCATAATAGCAAGTTAACCTCCACCTCGCCATGTTCTCCCAGCTTATTTCTATGTCTATGGTTTTTAGAGTAACTTTTTATTTGTACAGTGTTTGTATGCTTCCACAACAGTGCCAGTCCTCCCCCATGTCCTAAACCTGCTACTGTAAAGAGCCCTCCGTACTTCAGCTTTGCTCTTACAGCCTCAACCCTATTGTTGTCTATCATTGTCTCCATTAAGAACACCACCGCGGGCTTTTTCATTTGGACTGGATCCAATAATACTTGAACCGTAGAAGGGTTGCCTAGGCCCCTACAGTTCTGATGGGCCAGAAATAATCAGGTCCATGGCCCAAAAGAGATGCCACCCCAGGCCCAAACCGAAGTGGTTTCCGGTGCCACGTGACACAGGGCAAAAGAGTCAACTGTCTCATGTTAATCAAAATGGAACAATTGCATCCTAGTTATTCATGGGTAGTCATCCCAAGACAGCTCTGATGGAGAAAGGACACCTGACCACACAGCTTATCTGTACCGTCCAACCTATCACCAACCAAGAATGATCAAAGGCCAGGATGAAGAGGTACAAACCCCAAAAACCCTAAATCTTGAGACCTATAAAAGGCCCCAAAAAGAGGGTTTTAGGGGTTTAAAAACATTTGACTGCTATACACACATACACACACCCTCACATATTTTTGAATAGCTCATTCTTCCCTCTTCTTCTTCAAAAAAGCCCATTTCTTATTCTCACACCGGAGTTGCCGCGGGATATAACCCCCCCTCCGGTTCTATTTTGCAGATACCCCTACCTAGTAGGTTAACCGCACCCAAACCGCTGCGGAGGCCGGGTCCCGGCACGTGAGAGAAAGGATAAGACCTGGGAAGAAACCGAGTTATCATTGTCGCTACAAGGAGGGCTGAACCTTCGGTGACGTGGTGTCATCTCCAACTACGTTGCACAGCTACAAAACCAAAGAAACCCTCTCTGGTAAGAACGAAAACCCTCTCTCTCTTTACAGCTCACTCTCCTTATTCTTTCTCCAGGACGATCACACATCCTAGCACCATCACCCTTACTGTGTCCTGAGAATAATGACCACGCGAAAGAGCAAGACTTTGGTCTCCGGAACCATTCAGCCCACGGTCGCCCCGCCCAGGGACGGCGAGATGGAAGATATAGATGAAGAGCCCCCCACAGCTCGTGCTTCGTCTCAGCTTCAGCCCGGAGACCGGAGATTAACCATAGAGAAAACAGCCCACAAGTATGCGGAAACCTCTACAAACCCCTGGGGAAAAATGACCCGGAGCAGATTCAAGCGGCTATGGACCTATGGAAAGAAAAGAACAAGGCTCCTGAGACCAGTCCTGAAGACCAGGAAGAGCATTCAGAAGAATCCCGGGGCTCAGTCTTGGACCGAATCGGCAAAACTAAGAGGCCGTCAGAGGACGTCCGAGACGAGATCATGAGGGCCACGCTCCGGGACCGTATTCGAAAGGAGGAAGAGGCCAAGGCCAAAGCCAACATAGGAATAAGAGTGCAAGAGGAAGAAGCCAAACTGAAGAAAAATGCACGCCGGATCCATATCTCCTCGGATTCAGAACCTGAAAAGGAATCCAAGCAGGAGCAAATGGCCCGAGTTCTCCGGGACTTTAAAAGAAAAGTGGAAGGGGATGTGGAAGTCGGGGCGGCGGCCACGCCCTTCACCAGAAAGCTGGAATCCACCCCCAGGGAATCAGCGCTCAAGCACTTCAACTTCGACTCTTTTGATGGACTTGCCGACCCTGAAAAACATCTCAACTACTTTGAACAGATCTCGAACATATACGACTACAGTGACCTCACCAAATGTCGCTTAACAGGATGAAGTTGGGACACCTCCGCATGGATCCATGCCTCGAAGACCCTCTCTACGGATTCAGAAATAATATGATCCCGATCCGCGGGGTAATATACCTCCCCATGGTCTTTGGTACCGCTCCCCGGCACGTATCTCATGTCATGAAATTCTACGTGATAAGTGCTGCATCCTCTTACAACATGATCCTGGGAAGACCTACCATCACCAAGCTTCGGGCCATCCCGTCTATAATTCACCTGAAGCTGAAGTTTCCCACCCCGGGAGGCATTGGGGAACTCAGGGGGGACCGGGGCGCTTCGGGAAGATGCTATAGACAGGCGCTGGTCATGGCTGAAACTGACCCAGAAAACAGAAAGAAGGCAATGGCCTTACCCAAAGGCCAAAGCCGCAAGAAACATCGCGAACATTTCAACAAAAGGCTAAAGCTGGATGTCAACATGATAGAGGACTCGGGATACAGCGTAACCAACGCCGAAGCCCGGATACAGAGATTTGTGGAAGTAAGAGAGAAAACCAAGGTAGAGCCTGCCGTCCAGACGTTAGAGATAGAATTGGACCCCGGGAACCCCACCCGGAAGTTGAAAATTAGAAAAGGCCTGGAGACATCCTTTCAGGAAGAGCTCATCTCATTGTTAAAAGAATATGCGGATGTATTCGCATGGACGCCAGAGGATATGCCCGGAATCGATCAGTCAGTGGCAATGCACAGCTTGGATGTAGACCCCAAGAAAAAACCAATCAAACAGAAAAGGAGAAATTTTGCTCTTGAACGACAGCAAGCAATAGACGTGGAGATAGAAAAGCTGCTCAGGGCCGACATCATCTGCGAGATCAAGTATCCTGACTGGCTCGCCAACGTGGTGCTAGTCAAGAAGCCAAACGGAAAGTGGAGAATGTGTGTCGACTACACGAGCCTCAATACTGCGTGCCCTAAAGACTCCTATCCCCTCCCAAATATTGACCAGCTAATCAACGCGACTTCGGGCCATACCATGCTCAACTTCATGGACGCCTTTTCGGGATACAACCAGGTTCGCATGAATCCCGAAGACATCGCCAAAATGGCCTTCATTACTCATAGGGCGGTTTACGCCTTCATCATGATGCCTTTCGGACTCATCAACGCTGGAGCCACCTACCAGAAAATGATGAACACAATTTTCAAGAGCCAGTTGGGGAGGAACATGGAATCTTATGTAGACGATATGATCTCCAAGTCACTCACCACCCCGGATCACATAAAAGAGCTCAAGGAGTGCTTTGACAACCTAAGGAGGTACAACATGAAGCTGAACCCGGAGAAATGTGCGTTTGGGGTACCTTCAGGCAAATTCCTGGGATTCTTGGTCAGCGAAAGTGGAATAGAAGCAAATCCAGAGAAGATCACCGCCATCATGGAAATGAAGATACCCCAAACACAGAGGGACATCCAGAAGTTGGCAGGATGCCTAGAAGCCCTGCGAAGATTTATCCCGAAACTAGCGGAGAGATGTCTCCCATTCTTCGAGTTGCTGAAAGGGGCCCGGAACAAGAAGTTAGTGGACTGGACACCAGAATGTCATACAGCTTTCGAGGAAATCAAGAGGCACCTGATGGATCCCCCGGTGCTCTCCAAAGCCAAGCCCGGAGAACCTCTGTCTCTCTACATCGCCGCCGGCCCCAAAGCCGTCTCCTCGGCACTGGTCCGGGAGGAAGGAGGAACGTAGAGCCCCGTCTACTATGTCAGCCAAGTACTCAAGGATGCCGAGACTCGGTACCCAAACTTGGAAAAGTTTGCCTTGGCCCTCGTGTACTCCAGCAGGAAGCTGAGCCAATACTTCCAAGGCCGAGAGATCAGAGTGGTCACGGACCAGCAGCTCAGGAAGGTCATTCACAAGCTAGATGCCTCTGGAAGGTTAGTTAACTGGGCCATTAAACTAAGTCAATTCGCCACGAATGACAATAAAGGCTCAGGCCTTAGCCGAATTTGTGATGGAATGCACCTTCCCAGAACTTAATCAACCTTTACCCCAAGAGATATCCCCGGAGAGAACCAACTCGGGGATGGATTCCTGGAAGCTCTATGTCGACGGATCATCCACGGCCGAAAGGTCCGGAGCGGGCCTCATCCTTATTAGCCCGGAGGGCTTTACCATTCAACAGGCAATAACTTTCGCTTTCAAGGCAACGAATAATCAGGCTGAATATGAAGCACTCATTGCCGGGCTCAAGTTGGCAAAATCTCTTGGCATCTCAAGAATGACCATCCACAGTGATTCTCAAATCGTGGTCAAGCAAACCACCGGAGAATATATCGCGAAAGATCCAACACTGGCACAGTACCAGGCAATGGTACGGAGCATCTTGGAAGCCACTCTCGACATCAGCATACTTCAGATCAACAGAGAAGAGAACTCCACAGCGGATGAGCTCTCCAAGCTCGTGCAGAATTCCTCCGACCTCGTTAGTTCAGTATACTTCGAAGAACTTAAAGTACCCAGCACAGAGCGAGCTGAGGTCCTGTGCATCGGGAGCCCAGACAATTGGATGACTCCTTACATAGCTTACTTAAGAGATGGGACACTCCCGGAAGACCAGAACAAGGCCAGATATTTGAAGCACAAAGCTGCTCGTTTCTTCTTGGAAGAGGGTCAGCTATACAGAAGAACCTTTTCCGCACCTACCTTGAAATGTGTAGACCCTGAGGAGGTCAATTATTGCCTCCGGGAGGTTCATGAAGGCATCTGCGGAGACCACCTGGCAGCCAAAGCTCTAGCTTACAAAATCATCAGGCAAGGGTACTACTGGCCTACGATACACTCCGACTCCGTCGCCTACGTCCAGAAGTGCCCCCAGTGCTAGAAATTCAGCAATGTTCCCAGACAAAGCCCGAGCCTGCCAGCATCAGTGTTATCTCCTATCCCGTTCGCTGTATGGGCATAGATATCATGGGCCCTTTCCCCCGAGCAAAAGGCGACCTCCGCTACGTCCTGGTAGCCATTGATTACATGACAAAGTGGGCAGAAGCTAAAGCCATGAGGATAATCAACCAACAGGATTGTATCAAGTTCATGGACGCGATCGTCATGAGGTTCGGGATCCCTGTAGTCCTCATCTCTGACAATGGCCCACAGTTCATCGGGTCTGAATTTGAAGCATATCTGAAAGAACTCGAAATCAAACACAAAAGAGCGTCGGTTGCACACCCTCAGGGAAATGGACAGGTCGAAGTAACCAACAGAACCATACTTCGAGGTCTGGAAAAGAGACTAGAAGAAACCAAGAAAACTTGGCCTGATGAGCTCCCAAAAGTCTTGTGGTCTTACAGAACCACCCCCAGGGTGGGAACGAATGAGACCCCCTTCAAGCTTGCATACGGTACCGAAGCCCGCATTCCAATCGAAACCGGGTCCCCTTCCCACAGGGTCGTCAATTTTGACGAGATCTCAAACATTGAAGGGCTTAGGACCAACCTAGAACTCCTAGATGAGATAAGAGACGAAGCAGTAAGAAAGATGGAAGGCTACAAAGAAAAGACAAGACTCTACTTTGGGAAGAAGGCCAGAATCAGAGAATATGAAGAAGGAGACCTGGTACTCCGACACACCGAGGCCTCGGACCCAACTAATCAGGGAAAGCTCCAGCCCAACTGGGAAGGCCCCTACAGGGTTAAAGAAGTACTCCGACCAGGAACTTACAAGTTAAGCTACCTCGGGGGGACCGAAGTCCCAAACACTTGGCACAGAGCTCGCCTAAGGAAATTCTACCAGTAAAGGTAGGTCACACATTCCGGCATCTCCTCCACTTTTAGGCTATAGCAGCTTGATGTAATTTTCAACATTTCCCCAGAATGTACTTTTGTTCTAATGATTTAAATGAAAAAACCGATTTGGAGCGCCCCATAGCCCAAAATCATTCTACTATCATTCGATCACTGCCGCTATAGTACTTAGAAAATTTTACTCAGTTAAAATTTTAAACAAAACCCATTCCCGGGGACCATTACACAACCCATGTGTACTTAGAAAATTTTACTCAATTAAAATTTTAAACCCCTTCCCGGGGACCATTACACAACCCATGTGTACTTAGAAAATTTTACTCAGTTAAAATTTTAAACAAAACCCCTTCCCGGGGACCATTACACAACCCATGTGTACTTAGAAAATTATACACAGTTAAAATTTTAAACAAAACCCCTTCCCGGGGACCATTACAAAACCCATGTGTACTTAGAAAATTTTATTCAATTAAAATTTTAAACCCCTTCCCGAGGACCATTACACAACCCATGTGTACTTAGAAAATTTTACTCAGTTAAAATTTTAAACAAAACCCCTTCCCGGGGACCATTACACAACCCATATGTACTTAGAAAATTTTACTCAATTAAAATTTTAAACCCCTTCCCGGGGACCATTATACAACCCATGTGTACTTAGAAAATTTTACTCAGTTAAAATTTTAAACAAAACCCCTTCCCGGGGACCATTACACAACCCATGTGTACTTAGAAAATTTTATTCAATTAAAATTTTAAACCCCTTCCCGGGGACCATTACACAACCCATGTGTACTTAGAAAATTTTACTCAGTTAAAATTTTAAACAAAACCCCTTCCAGGGGACCATTACATAACCCATGTGTACTTAGAAAATTTTATTCAATCAAAATTTTAAACCCCTTCCCGGGGACCATTACACAACCCATGTGTACTTAGAAAATTTTACTCAGTTAAAATTTTAAACAAAACCCCTTCCCGGGGACCATTATACAACCCATGTGTACTTAGAAAATTTTATTCAATTAAAATTTTAAACCCCTTCTCGGGGACCATTACACAACCCATGTGTACTTAGAAAATTTTACTCAGTTAAAATTTTAAACAAAACCCCTTCTCGGGGACCATTACACAACCCATGTGTACTTAGAAAATTTTACTCAATTAAAATTTTAAACCCCTTCCCGGGGACCATTACACAACCCATTTGTACTTAGAAAATTTTACTCAGTTAAAATTTTAAACAAAACCCCTTCCCGGGGACCATTACACAACCCATGTGTACTTAGAAAATTTTACTCAGTTAAAATTTTAAACAAAACCCCTTCCCGGGGAACATTACACAACCCATGTGTACTTAGAAAATTTTATTCAATTAAAATTTTAAACCCCTTCCCGGGGACCATTACACAACCCATGTGTACTTAGGAAATTTTACTCAGTTAAAATTTTAAATAAAACCCCTTCCCGGGGACCATTACACAACCCATGTGTACTTAGAAAATTTTATTCAATCAAAATTTTAAATCCCTTCCCGGGGACCATTACACAACCCATGTGTACTTAGAAAATTTTATTAAATCAAAATTTCAAACCCCTCCCCGGGGACCATTACACAACCCATGTATGCTTAGAAAATTTTATTCAGTTAAAATTTCAAACTAAACCCTCTCCCGGGGACTACAACGTGAACCACGTGTACTCAGAAAGATTTCGAGAAAAGGAAACAAAACCAAATACGAATGGGAAATATATTTACATACGTTCCCGAGGCAAACCAAGCCCTGGAGCAAATCCAAATAAAGTCTTACGAAAACAAGTTAAGGGAAATCTAAAACCACAAGGGCCAAGTCGGAAGCAAATTACGAAAATAAAATTACAAGGCACTAAGCCTGGGTCTTCATTCTTCAATCTTCGGGAGGAGGAGGGGTCTTCTCGCGGCCATCTTCGGGAGGCGGAGGCGGCTGAGTCCCGGAAGTGCCTGCCTCAGCTGCTCGGGCTTCCTCACGGTGGAGCTCTTTAACAAGATATAGCTCTATGAATCCGTCCATATCGCCGCCCGGATTCTCAGCAAGACAGGCAGAAGCAACGTCCCAGCTGATATTGACCTTCTCAAAGATTTTGTTGTTAAGCTCCTCGTAGTAAGCAGGAGTACCCCGGAAAGACTCCAGCACCTCCTCTGCCGGGGGCCTAGCAGCAAGCTCCTTCTTCAGGTTCTCCACCTCCGCCCGGAGGGATCCCACCAACTGCTCCGCAGCCTCCCGAGACTTCACCGCCTCAGCCACAGCTTGTTTATGCTTCCGGGATTCTTTCTCCTTCACCTCCCGATACTTGGTGAAGTTCTCCTTCTCCTTACTTAGCTCTTTCAGCGTAGCCTTGGTCTTGGTCTCCCTTATGCGGAAGTTTTGGAGAATGGTGGAGCAGCCGCTAATCCGAGCATTGGCCTGAAAACAAAACGGCTAAGTACTAACACAAGGATAGAAAAGAAAATATTAAGGGAACGACCTTACCTCCGAAACGTCCCGGACGAGATGATCGAGGAAGGTATCCAGATCCTCCGTGGCATAGCAGTCAAAGTCAGCCGGGGTAGCATAGTTATCAAACATTTCATTCCGGCGATCATCCAGGGTCATCCGAGCAAGGAGGTTCTTCAGCGCATCCTCCTCCACCAACTTTTGGCTCTCTTCTTCTGAAGGACCCGATCCCAAAACCCTCATACGCTGTGGGGTTCCGGACCCACCAGCAGCCTCCGTCACAGCCTTCCTCTTCCGCTGATTCAGAGATCCGACCTCCACCTCCTCCAGCTCAACCACCTCAACCTCCTCAGGCTCCGGGACAGTAGGTGGGGTAATCACAAGAGCACTCTGCCTTACACTGTTACCCGAAGAACCATCATCCCGGGTCTGCGAACCGCTACCTGCACCAGCTACCCTCTTCCCCGAGTCCAACTGCACGGCGCCACCAATCTTCTTGAACCTCCCAGCCAAATCCTTAAATTGCTGCGACATAGCGTAATGGAAGGGGTTCAGGAGGGGAAGACCTGCACAAGGAACAACAATCATTAAAATGAACAGGGCAAAGATATACAACAGGAAAAACACAAGGAAAAAGCTACTAAGGCAAAACACTTACAACCAATATTATACAATGTTTGATTATCTAAAAAGGTGTCCCGGGTCCACTGGGCACCAAGAGCAACCACAAAGTCGTACATCTTCGTCAAGGCATCTCCACCAAGCCTCTCGGATGGGAACCTGCTATTTTTCAAAGTAGTTTTATACAGAGGCATAAACTCCAGGTCCCACCCCCGGACGAAGATGAACTCCTGGTGCCAGCCTCGGAGCGAGTTTAACATAAAGACTGGAGCCTTTTTGGCATCAGAAGGGAGCCCACAACCATCTATATTGAAGGTAAACTCAAAAGATGAGGCAAGGTGGACTTTTTGATTTTAAAAAGATAGTGAAAAAGCTTAAACATCGGAAGGTACTTCTTCACATGGCAACATGCCAGGAACCAGGAAACCCACTTAATAGAGTTCGGAGCTAGTTGGGTGAAGGGTATCCCGTAGACGTCACGACACAGGGACTTTGTAAACTGATGGAGATTGGGTCTCATGCTACGAAGATTCTCTAAGGGAATCCCTACACAACCACCAGCAGGACGGTGATAAACTCTCTCGTGAGGCTCGGGCCACCTCCACTCCATATCATCCCCGAAGTGAAATACGGCCTTCACCACATCATCTACCTGCTCAAAGGTGTACTCGAAGAGGTCGGGAGGACGGGGAGCAGGAACATATCTCATCCCGGAGGCATTATAAAAAAGTTGATCCATAAGGGCCCCATCATAAGGTTCTAAGCCCCCGGGCCTATAAGCAGTGGTAAGGTCCCTAAAGTAATAATCATGGGGAGGGCTGTTCTCACCAGTCCGAACGAAGTAATGGTCAATGTCTATCCAAGACCCGTCTCTCCTACCCAAGGTATGCCCGGGGTTTAATAGAAAGGTAGGCAGCTCCTCAACTATGGCTTGGCGACGCGGAGGCATATTTTCTAGTTCTGGTGAAGAGTCACTAGAAGAATATTCGGGAAATCCAAAGTGGGGACGGTCGGGTCTATGCTTCAGGTTAGCTAATTGTTTCTTCCTACCCCTCCTAACCATATAACCCCGGAGTCTATGCCATTTCGGGAAGGAAAAGAGAAGAAAGAAACACAAAGGCTACTCAGAAACAGTTAACTTCAAAATCAATATACCAAATCATATCAAACAAACCTATACATACATATACAAGCCTATATCGCATGTTATGAACAGTCACGAAAGTAAAAATCAAGCCCACACACATATGCACACCAAAACACAAACCCAGATTCTCTACAAACATCGACTTTTTCTTCGCAAAAATAAAAACTATAAATCTAAACAGCAAACAACCTATTTTGATTCGCCAAAACCCGACACAACAGAGATAAACAAATCCAAATACTTGAGTATACATGCATTCCAAAAAACTAAACTACAGTTACTCACTAAGCAATCACGAAGAAACAAGAAGAAGTATGATGGTAAGTTCAAGAACTTACAAGAAAGCAGGAGAATAAATTGGCTTCAAAAAGCGAAGAGACTCCCAAATTCGACTTAGAAAAAAAATGGCTGAAAGATGTATTCGCAGTTGCGTAAAGGAAAAAGAAATGAGAAAGAGAGGGTATTTATAGGCACAGGAGGAGTTGTAACCCCCTCAACTGCCCCGCAATCCGGTCCGTTGATCGAGAACACGTGGCGCAATCTTGAGCGTCCAGAAAATAACCGCTGCAGTTAATGATTACACAACCGTAATTATTTAACAGGCGCGACTTTTGAGGCAAAAAGGGGGAAAAAACTGCAACGTTTCGTGCATACACATATACTTACACATATATTTGTACAAAAAGCTCAACCGCCACCTGACACTCCGGGAAAAGCGCTAAAACATTAACTACCTGTCACATCTGCACCAAGGCCTACCCAAACACAACCCCGGGGACTTGTACCCAACAACACCCCAGGGTTAGGGGCCACAAATCAAAGGAAAAATGATAATTTTTTCCAAGTTCCAAGAATTAAAAGGCCTACCCAAACACAACCCCGGGGACTTGTACCCAGCAACACCTCGGGGTCATGAGACAAGTCAAAGAAGTGAATTTTTTCCTACTCCCCCATCCGGGAAAACCCGCATAAGGGAGTGGGAGACAAATGATGGGCCAGAAATAATCAGGCCCAGATAGAAGTACAGGGGCCCAAAAGAGATGCCACCCCAGGCCCAAGCCGAAGTGGTTTCCGGTGCCACGTGGCACAGGGCAAAAGAGTCAACTGTCTCATATTACCGAAAATGGAACAATTGCATCCTAGCCATTCATGGGTAATCATCCCAAGACAGCTCTGATGGAGAAAGGACACCTGACCACGTAGCTCATCTGGACCGTCCAACCTATCACCAACCAAGAATGATCAAAGGCCAGGATGAAGAGGTACAAACCCCAAAAACCCTAAATCTTGAGACCTATAAAAGGCCCCAAAAAGAGGGTTTAAGGGGTTGAAAAACATTTGACTGCTATACACACATACACACACCCTCACATATTTTTGAATAGCTCCTTCTTCCCTCTTCTTCTTCTTCAAGAAAGCCCATTTCTTATTCTCACACCGGAGTTGCTGCGGGATACAACCCCCCCTCCGAATCTGTTTTGCAGAGACCCCTACCTAGCAGGTTAACCGCACCCAAACCGCTGCGGAGGCCGGGTCTCGGCACGTGAGAGAAAGGAGAAGACCTGGGAAGAAACCGAGTTATCAAGTTCCATGTTAATGTACTCATTGTGGTGGGAGGGCCTGCACAACATATCCCGCCAATGCCAAGTTTTTTTGGTTCTGATTTGGGTTTGTATACATTTCAAGATTAAGCCCAACATTTTGTTCCATTTCCTGGCCCATCTCAATATCTCCGTCAATCTCGTTTCGCGCTCGTTTTTGTTTTGAGATAATTATTCCATCATTTGAATTCTCCTTACCATATCCACTCATATCAGTATCCTACACAGTTTCATTTGCATCCCTAAACTTACGTTTATCCTCCCTTGATTCCCGGAATTCTGGTACTTTCTTTCCCGACTGACAATTTCCATCTGGAGTTCTGTCACCTGCCTCCATCTTCCTGGGATCCAACTTTATCCCTTCTACATTCCTTAACCATTAATTTGCACTTGTGTTAGATTGCTTATTTACTGGCGCTCTCAGTAATCCATCGTACAATCTGGTTCCATACTTTCCTTTGTCATCGAAAAGCTTTTCACAAAACTTCTCAAAATGGCCAAGCATACCGCAATAGAAACAAAAGGATGGCAGAAGTTCATATTTGAACTTGATCCACATCCAATCTCCTCCTGCTTTCTTGATTCTCATCTGGCTTTTAAGCGGAGCATTAACATTGATGGCTACCTTGATTCTTACATAGTTCCTCCATTCGCCCTGAAAATTCTTTGGATCTGAACTTACAAACTTTCCCACATAGTTTCCAATTGATTTCAGGATGATTTCCGAGTTGAAACCTATCGGAAGATCGTATATTTGTAACTATATAAAAAGATCAACCAACTTAACATCTGACAATTGCTCGCCTACCTCCAGTTTCTTTATAACCAACGCTTGACTATTGAACGTCCATGGCCCATCATCCAGGACCCTTTGCATGTCCAACTCATGGAAGAACTTGAATAAGAACATATTTGGGACATTAGTCTCCTCCATGAATACTCCTTTCACAGGCTTCCATATAGACGAGAGGGTGTCTCTCATTGCTGCAAAATCCACCTTCCGATCAGTTAGGAAGCTTCCGACCAGACATATTGAATACTCCCTATTAGGGTTATTATCTTCAATATCCTCCAGAATCAGCCCTTCAAAATCCTCGTCCTTTATGGACAGATTTGTATACCCGTTCATGATATCATTTACTTTTGATGACCCAGCCATGACAAAACTATTATGAAAAATCTTATTAGCAGTCTTCTTTTACACTGAGAAGGAGAAAATTTATTCTCCTCTTTTTTCTAATTTTCTAATATTTTCTCATTTTTCTATTTCTAAAAAAATTATTGAAAAATGAGAAAACATGTCCTAAATTAACTTAAACAAAAAAATAGAAAATATATATAAATACTTCTCAATTTAGAATATACTAGCTTAAAAGCTGTGTTATGCACATTTTTTTATAGTATTATATATAATTTTTAAAAAGTCATTTTGAATTGATTATTAAATTATTAAATATGCTCATTTTAAATTTTAAATGATATGATTTCATGATAATTAGACTAACACACGTATAAAAAAACACAATATCTCCATTATGTTTGTGACAATTTAAAAAAAATATTATTTTAACAAAATTATTACGTAATCGATTAACTATAAGAGCTATTTTAAAAAATAACAAAAATAATTTGATTTATCTCGAGTCAGTGGTTTACAGTCTGATGCCCATTACCCCGACTAAATCCAACTAATTATTTTTAGTTTAATTTTAAATTTTTAAAGTTCGGATCAATAAGATAAATTTTGTTTTAGCCTAAATAATTAGTATATATGATTTTGTTTTCGTTGGTCAAATTATATTTTGATTTTGATTTTTAATTTTGTGTTAGTTTGGATCAATTGTGTAAAAAATATTTTATCATGGATAAATAATATACCTAATTCAATAGTATAATTCTTTTAGCCGGATCAATAGTATTTGTTATTTTTTCTTAACCCGAGGCGCATAATATCAACTAATTATATTTAGTTTTCTTAAATTTATTTCGGTCCGAAATATCAATTAAAATAATGTAGAACTCAATATGAATAAGAATATAAATCGGTAAAAGAAGTTGACTTTAATATCAATTATAATGATATAGAGTTCGATATGAAATATAATTTAAATTGTTAGAGGAAGTTGACTTTAATTTTAATTAGAACTAGAATTGACCTACCTACCTACCAATTAGAATTAGAATAATAAAATAAGGGTAATTAAGTAAATTCAGCAAGTACCAACCCCGACCCGAAACTTTTAATGTTTTCGTCCTGAAACATTAATTAGAATAATGTAGAACTCAATATGATTAAGAATATAAATTGGTAAAACAACTTGACTTTAATATCAATTATAATGATATAGAGTTTGATATGAAATCGAATTTAAATTGTTAGAGGAAGTTGACTTTAATTTCAATTAGAGTTATAATTAACCTACCTACCAATTAATTAGAATAATAGAATAAGAGTAATTAAGTAAATTCAGCAAGTATCAACCGACCGACTACCAAACTTTTAATGTTTCATCTATTGCATTAATTGGGTTATAAAGACCCAAAATTATGGTCTGATTAAGACTCAATTAACTTAAAGGGCTTGGTCCACTACTTTAACAAGACAAGGCTCCCCACAAATCATGAATTTATTATTAAATCCGTAGGTTATAAATCAGCCAAAATAACAATTGAGAAAATAAGTCAGAATTAGACTCAAACTCTTAAAAGAGTAGTTCCCAAGCAATACAATCCTATAAGAACGCAAATCCCTACTTTTTAGGACTTTGAAACCCAATCAAACTTGGAGACTCTTCCACCAAGTCTCCTAACCCTAAAGCACAGGCTCCTAACACCTATATAAAGGGTCTGGCCCCTCATTCTCAGGATCATGTTTTGACTTAATCTTCGAATAAAGACATACAAGCCACTACGTCCTTGGCGAGGGTATCATCAATAACTAAGTCTTAGATTGATTCTCTACATGCTAGATATACGTAAGCATCTTGTGATGGCAGATTTAAGCCACGAAACACGAGTATTATCAAGAACTATGTTTTAGCTTGATTCTCTACACGCTAGATATAGGTAGACATCTTGTGATGGCAGATTTAAGCCACGAAACACAAGCGCAACCATTAAAGCTTGAAACTCCCAAACCCCAAAATTCTCAAACCCTAGCATTAATTATACGTAATAAAGACACCTCGGATTTTATCCATAACATTTGGAACCATCTGTGGGATGAAGACGATAACCATGAAGAACATGAAGAAGCACTGACAATCCATCATTCATGATTCGTAATGCCGCTATCACCATCAAGATTCATCCGCACTCGACCCATAATAAATCGAGAGGTTAATATTCCATGGATGCAGATCCCCATTACTCAACCACCGATTGGCTCTCAATAAAATCCAGGGACGAATCTTCAACTATATACGGTGCTCTCTCTTTTGAACACCCGAGATTTTGGATTCCGAATGCCCATCCATGTGATTCCAGCTATGACAAACCCCGTTTGTGGATATATATCCCAAATATTGAGATGAATTTCATCGACCATGTGAAAAGGACGAACCCTCGTATCTTGGAGTCTTGAGTCCCATCCACGAAGTAGGTCGCATTCTTTCTGAACTCAATACAGAGGATAGTGAATTTGAAAAATAACGATGCTCATCCTAGAAGGACACGTCCAAGCAAGGATCTTGTTGGAAGAAAGCATTCACAGCACTTGAGGGCAGGTAATTAGTGCTCATGAAGTATACATATGGTGTCTCGGGCAAGGCCTAGAGGCACGACGAACAAGATATAAGTTGAGGAACAATAAAGTTGGAAGAATAAGGGCATGACTCTAGATCATTGGCAAGCCCCCAAGAAGATGAAAGCACAAGATCTTAAGGGGTTAATCCAGTATTAACAGATATTCATGCGGCTCAATCTCAACCTAGAGGGACGATCTTGAATCGTCGAATCTAAGGACTGATCCCTCAAAATCAGGGATGAAATCCTCAAACCTAAGGACTGGTTCCTCAATTCCAAGGACCGAATTCTCGAATCTAAGGACTGGATCCTCAAGTTCAAAGATTGAATTCCCAAGGGGAAAATTCCTAAATTCCATATGGTAGTTGACCCTTTAGCATCTAGCACACCTTAACAATGGCAATTCTAAACCACCGCTCTCCCTCACCGAACTAGGAGTAATTGAAGTTATCAATTAACGAACTATGAACAAGGAAAAAGAATTTAGCACTGGTCCCATATAGGATGTATCCTTGTGTTCAAGGTTTGAAACCTCTTGGCAAAGGAATTTGATAGTACTCAAATCCATACATGATGATTACGATGAATGAACCGGAAACGAGGATGTCGCTTCAAAAATAAAGAAGCTCAAATGAAGAGCTAGCAAAACAGGGATGTCCCGAGCCCCGAAGGACTTAAGAACTTAAAGATCAAACTATTAAATGATAAGGGTTCATGAAACACATATCCAAAAACTAAAATAAGAGTCATGAAGAAAGAAAGCAAAATGATAATTGAGGGCTTATGAAGCTAATGCCTCAAGGGTCGATACCCGATAATTAACTTTGATGCTCTTCCACAGACGAGAAGGGTGGAAATATCCTGGGTTGATCTAAAAAATATGATTAATTTAGAAGATCACGATGATCAAACATGAAGGACATTTTCTGATTTTGCTAACTATCAAGTCACATGGTATAATTAGTGATTTGCCAAATACTGTTGGGAATTCTCCCAAGGCACTACCGCGGTAGACGGTGAACGATGCCTTAGAATAAAAAAAGATACCTCGAGCCTCGGGGGCATGAAACAATGGTGGAATGACCGTTTGACACCAAGTTTAACTAAGTCTTCTAAACCTCAACAAAGATTTTAAAAGAAAGGTGTAAGAGGAAAGATAAGTATCTCTCATGAACCTGCAACATGAAAATGATGAATCCTCGAGGGACTTCGTGGATCGATTACAAAAGGACATTGAAGATCTCATATTTGGATGAGAAAGCATTTGATGTTCCTGCAACAAGGAACAAGGAATGATTATATCCTAAGATGTCACCAATAAAGCGTGCCTCAAGAGAGTATGTTAAAACTCCATGAAAGGGTTGATATGCACATTAAGGCCATGTAGGCCATGAAGAAGGATGCTTATGGACAATGTATGTGTGAATATTCACAATTGAACTCCCTAAGAAGCCAAATTTTAAAGATTGACAAAGAAGTGGGACAACGACACTGATGACTATCGCCATTTGAAGGCCGATATCGAATCCCTGATCCTAAGAAGAGGATAGATTAGATTCACCATAAATGGTGAAATAAATAATGGAAGGAGAAATTACGAAGATAAAAAGAGAAAAAAATTATGATAAAAAAAACCATCAGCCTCGATGGCCATTCATAAACCTGATTTTTGAAGGGCCAATGACCCCCGAGATCAGGAAACTCAAAAAAAGCCCATACAAGGGAAATTATGAACATTTTTGGATAAGCGATGGAGCGTGCTAAGGCTGAAGCAGATTTATCTTTGGATAAATACGTTTAATAAAAAGTGAAGTTCTCCCATTATTACTCGTTGTTCGTGGACTTGTTGATAATTCAACAAACAATAGTCTTAGAGTCTAAGCGGATATTCTGTTTCATGATGCATTCATCAACATGGCGTATAATGATTTTTAACTTACACCATATGAGATGCTCATCTATGGATTCAACAGAGTTGAATCACGAACTGATAAAAAAATTCAAATACCCGCGGTGATGGAAAAGGAACCCTGGATGGTCACTTTAATCAAAACAAGTTCAACTTTCAAAACTATTCTTTGAAGGTCAACTGACTCAACTAATCTTTTAAAAAATCAAGTTTCCAACGAGGAATGAGGTTGGTGAATAGACAATAAAGACAACTGTGAGTAGTTACATAACCTTAACGAGGGTTGAAGGAGTTGTGGAAAGTTCTCCCAATAAAAGACAAATGTAAATATCAAGATAATATATGAAATTAACAAGGATGATCAAAGAAACTATGAAGAACCGAGGAAAGCCGGTGAAGGATTTGATTCCAATCCCTTTGGCATCTGAAGATCCTGAAAAGATAACCTGTGTTGATGAAAAGTTATATTGGTCCTAATCATAAGAAATAAAAATAAAAATTTTGCCCCTGAAAGGCAAGAGGTTAAAAAGCTAGAAGTTAACAAGTTGTTGAAAGCCAAAATTCGTTAAGGAAATGTGATTTTCGGGATAGTTGGTCATATTTTGGTCAAGAACACTAATGGAAAGCGGAGAACATGAATTGAATTCACATAATATGAATGATGAAAACTCAAATGAATTCCTTCCTCTACCAAGGATTGACATGAACATGAGATATTAAACTTCATGGACGGCTCTAGCAGATACAACCAGATTAAGCCTACGAACGGTGAAGTATCATACTTATAATTTGGCGGCCTAAGATGAAGTCCTGATGTGATAAAAGGAGGAAACATTATGATAAAAAAACCATCAGCCTTGATGGCCATTCATAAACCTGATTTTTGAAGGGCCAATGACCCCCGAGATCAGGAAACTCAAAAAAAGCCCATACAAGGGAAGCTATGAACATTTTTGGATAAGCGACGAAGCGTGCTAAGGCTGAAACAGATTTGTCTTTGGACAAATACGAATTATAAAAAGTGAAGTTCTCCCATTATTACTCGTTGTTCGTGGACTTGGTAATATTTCAACAAACAATAGTCTTAGAGTCTAAGCGGATATTCTGTTTCATGATGCATTCATCAACATGGCGTATAATGATTTTCAACTTACACCGTATGAGATGCTCATCTATGGATTCAACAGAGTTGAATCAATAACTAATAAAAAAATATGAATACCCACGGTGATGGGAAAGGAACCCTGGATGGTCACTTTAATCAAAAAAAGTTCAGCTTCCAAAACTATTCTTTGAAGGTCAACTGACTCAACTAATCTTTTTAAAAAATCAAGTTTCCAACGAGGAATGAGGTTGGTGAATATACAATAAAGACAACTGCGAGTAGTTACATAACCTAAACGAGGGTTGAAGGAGTTGTGGAAAGTCCTCCCAATAAAAGACAAATGTTAATATCAAGATAATATATGAAATTTATAAGGATAATCAAAGAAACTATGAAGAACCGAGGAAAACCAGTGAAGGACTTGATTTCAATCCTTTTGGCCTCTGAAGATCCTGAAAAGACAACCTATGTTTGTGAAAAGTTATATTGGTCCTAATCATAAGAAATTAAATAAAAATATTTGCCCTTAAACGACACGAGGTTAAAAAGCTAGAAGTTAACAAGCTGTTGAAAACCAAAATTCGTTAAGGAAATATGATTTTCGGGATAGTTGGTCATATTTTGGTCAAGAACGCTAATGGAAAGTGGAGGACATGAATTGAATTTGAATAATATGAATGATGAAAACTCAAATGAATTCCTTCCTCTACCAAGGATTGACATGAACATGAGATATTAAACTTCATGGACGGCTCTAGGAGATACAACCAGATTAAGCAGCAACAAAGTTCTTGGGTTTTACGGTCTAGAAATAAAAAATGAAGACCAACCCTGATAATATAAGGGACATCCTTGATATGGAGCCTTCATGTTCCATAATAGATGATTCAAAAATTGACAAGAAGGGTCGGTACCCTAGACGATTTATCTTCAAGTCTGGTGACAAGTGCTTGCCGTTTTTGAAAATACTTGGAAAAGAGAAGAATTATTTGTAAAATGATAAAATCTAAGTAGCCTTTGAAAAGATGAAAAGTATATGAAAGAAACAATGACTGGAAGAGCCTACGAATGGTGAAGTATCATACTTATAATTTGGCGGCCTAAGATGAAGCCCTGATGTGACCAAAGTGTTGCATTGAGAAGAATTACTTCACGATCGAGAAGGTTGACATATCCTCGATAAAGGGCTCAAGAAGCTACGCCCATAATTCTAGTTACATAAAAGTGAAGTATTACTTAATCAACTGTTGAGGAACCTAATTTATAATCCAGAGATCTCAAACAATGATAAATGATCGAAATCTTGACTTCATGGTTGAATACATCATTGACAACCAAGAAGTCGGGGTGCAGGATGATATGACATCCCAAGAGAGAAAGGATAAGAGGAGAAACATGGAAGGTGAAACCTCGATTAAGGAATAATGAGTGCTCTATTTTGACACCAAGTTCAACTAAGTCTTCTAAACCTCAATAAAGCTTTTAGAAGAAAGGTGCAAGAGGAAAGATAAGTATCTCTCATGAACCTGTAATATGAAAATGATGAATATTTGAGGGACTACTTGGATCGATTACAAAAGGACACTGAAGATCTCATATTTGAATGAGAAAGCATTCGATGTTCCTGCAACAAAGAACAAGGAGTGATTATATCCTAAGATGTCACCAACAAAGCGTGCCTCAAGAGATTATGTTAAAACTCTATAAAGGGGTTGATAAGCACACTAAGGCCATGTATGCCATGAAGAAGGATGCTTATGAACAACGCTTGTGTGAATATGCACAATTGAACTGCCTAAGAAGCCAAATTTTAAAGATTGACAAAGAAGTGGACAACGACACTGATGACTATCGCCACTTGAAGGCTGGTATCGAATCCCTTATCCTTAGAAGAGGATATATCAGATTCACCATAGATGGTGAAAGAAATAATGGAAAGAGAAATTACGAAGATAAAAGGAGGAAACATTATGATAAAAAACCATCAGCCTCGATGGCCATTCATAAACCTGATTTTTGAAGGGCCAATGACCCCCGAGATCAGGAAACTCAAAAAAAGCCCATACAAGGGAAGCTATGAACATTTTTGGATAAGCGACGAAGCGTGCAAAGGCTGAAGTAGATTTGTCTTTGTACAAATACGATTTATAAAAAGTGAAGTTCTTCCATTATTACTCGTTGTTCGTGGACTTGGTGATAATTCAACAAACAATATTCTTAGAGTTTAAGCAGATGTTTCATGATGCATTCATCAACATGGCGTATAATGATTTTCAACTTACACCATATGAGATGCTCATCTATGGATTCAAAAGAGTTGAATCACGAACTAATAAAAAAAATTTGAATACCCACGGTGATGGAAAAGGAACCCTTGATGGTCACTTTAATCAAAACAAGTATAGCTTTCAAAACTATTCTTTGAAGGTCAACTGACTCAACTAATCTTTTAAAAAATCAAGTTTCCAACGAGGAATGAGGTTGGTGAATAGAAAATAAAGACAACTGCGAGTAGTTACATAACCTCAATGAGGGCTAAAGGAGTCGTGGAAAGTCCTCCCAATAAAATACAAATGTAAATATAAAGATAATATATGAAATTTACAAGGATGATCAAAGAAACTATGAAGAGTCGAGGAAAGCCGGTGATGGATTTGATTCCAATCCCTTTGGCCTCTGAAGATCCTGAAAAGACAACCTATGTTGGTGAAAATTTATGTTGGTCCTAATCATAAGAAATTAAAAAAAAATTGCCCCTGAAAGGCACAAGGTTAAAAAACCTAACAAGCTGTTGAAAGCCAAAATTCGTTAAGGAAATGTGATTTTCGGGATAGTTGGTCATATTTTGGTCAAGAACGCTAATGGAAAGTGGAGAACATGAATTAAATTCACATAATATAAATGATGAAAACTCAAATGATTTCCTTCATCTACCAAAGATTGACATGAATATGAGATACTAAACTTCATGGATGACTCTAGCAGATACAACCAGATTAAGCAATAACAACTATATTTTGCCACTGACTTTTGTATATTCTATTATTATTCTTGAATGTGCACGTGTCACATATCGGAAATAAATATATAAGGTCATCAAGTACCTCATTAGTAAACCATGAAGGTCTATGATGGATAACATGGTAGTTAAAAGTATCCATAAGACAGATAATAATAAGCACCCACAAGTGGCCTTTGACATTAGAATGTCATCATATGATATTGAATCATGTACGCCTTTGGCATAGGATCTGAAAAGTTCTTGGGTTTTACGGTCTATAAATAAGAAATCAAGACCAACCCTGATAATATAAGGGACATCCTTGATATGGAGCCTTCATATTCCATAATAGACGATTCAGAAATCGACAAGAAGGGTGGGTACCCTAGACGATTTATCTTCAAGTCTGGTGACAAGTGCTTGTCATTTCTGAAAATACTTGGAAAAGAGAAGAATTATTTGTGAAATGATAAAAGCCAAGTAGCCTTTGAAAAGATGAAAAGTATATGAAAGAAACAACGACTAGAAGAGCCTACGAACGGTGAAGTATTATACCTGTAATTTGGCGGCCTAAGATGAAGCCCTGATATGACCAAAGTGTTGCATTGAGAAGAATTACTTCACGATCAAGAAGGTTGACCTATCCTCGATAAAGGCCTCAAAAAGCTACGCCCATACTTCTAGTTACATAAAAGTGAAACAATGATAAATGACCGAAATCTTGACTTCATGGTTGAATACATCATTGACAACCAGAAAGTCGGGGTGCAGGATGATATGACATCCCAAGAGGACAATGATAAGAGGAGAAACATGGAAGGTTAAACCTCGATTAAAGAATAATGAGTGCTCTATTTTGATGAAACATCAAAAACAAAATCAAGTGGAATTGGTCTAGATTTACAAAGCCCTGTTGGGTTCATAATTGAGCACACTTAAAAGTTTAATTTTCTAATGAAGAAGAATGAAACTAGATATGAAGCTTTGATGGATGTATTTGGCTTGGATGGGACCTAAAGGGGGTCAAGAACGTCTAAATATGTGGAATTTCGAGGTTGATAATCTCTCAAGTAAATGGAAAATTTATGACCCAAAAGGAGCCAATAGTCAAATATAAGGAGCATGTATGAAGAATGATGACTAATTTTAATGACGTGTTGAGCACATCTCGATATAGGAAAGTATGAAGGCTGATGCTTATCCATGTCTGAATCATTAAAAATCAGGAACGCATCAGGAATTATGCACCTGAAAAATTGAACTTGAATGCCAAAGCTTATGGCACCAACTGGGGTACTGAGTTATTGCCTTGTTGGATAGACCCTATCAAAACTCACTGTAACGACTGGGATTTTGTGAATTATTTGATGCGAATAAAATATAAATCATGTGACTTGTGTGTAATTTCTGTAAAATAGTAAAAGGATATTTAAATATTATTTATTCCAGTTTGACGAGTCAGCATAAGACTTACATTATGATCTGGGATTAATGATCGAGTCGGAATGACTGTTGGGCCGTCGGATGAGACGCGACCCATAAAAGACGATTATGTGAAAGGTGAATTTGAGGTTATTATTGAAAAAGAGAATATAGTGGATTATGTGAATAATATGAAATGTGAAGAGTATTGCCTGTGTATATGATTATTTGGATACGAATATGTGAAGTCATATCGTTATTTAAATTAGCAATTATTCGATAAAGGTATAAGCAATTATAAGATGAATTTAAATGGCAAAATGTATGAATATGAGATTTGATTGATGGTAGTATGTAAGTATATGTTATTTGACCCTTACGTGTGTAAATGCGTGATTATGGAATTTCTAAAAATATTAAATGATTTATTGAGTGATAAATAATGGTTATTTGACCTTTAAATATTTTTACGAAATCATCAGAGTATGTTCGAGCTATGAAACTTATTTTATTATCTCCAAAATAATCCAAAAAACTTTTTAAAAATAAGAGTTAGATTTATTTTAAGGTCTGGGTATTTCAAAGTGATTTTTTAAAAGTTATTTTTATTTTCTGAGTTATCTTGCTAAATTCCCAGAAAATAAACTGTTCGCTCAATTATTATTTAAAAAATACTGGGAGATAGATATTTTCATAAAATTTATTTTAAAATAAGTCTTGGTTTTATAGTTTCTTTTTTCTACTTATTATTGAATTTACCAATAATAATCAATATTATTTTAATCAGAAATTGGTTAATTGAAATATTTTTTTAAAAAATTACGAAACTGCCCTGGGCATATAAAACCCAGGAGCAGCCTCCTCTCCCCTTTTCTCTTCCTTGTCGAGCTCTCTCTCAGTCTCTCCTTCTTCTCTCCTCTCAGTAACCTTTCTCTACCATTACTCATCCGTTTCTTACCCGATTTTTGATCCAAAACCGGATATGAGCTCGGTTTTACTCCCTCTTTACTCGTCCTTGCTTGCATGCTTGTTTTGTTGCAGTTTTTTGAAAACCCATTTCGGGTTCTTGGTCCGAAATCCGAATTTTAATTCGGTTTTCATGATCTTGTGATTGCTATTGATTATATTTGATTGGGTATTGATATATATAAGCTTTAATTGGAGTTGGATGTCATTGGAAACTCGTTTGGGCACCTCAATTTGACTCCACCACCAACGATGAACTTCGGTGAGCCCGTGGATTGGACAATGATGATGATTGAGTCTGAAATCAATGAAAATCATTTTGTTTAATTAAAATTCAAATTGCAAGTTGTGTTCGAGAAATTTCAGAAATTTAATCTCGAGTTTTCTTGAATTGTTTCATCGAGATATTAGTTAATATATGGTATTATGACTTGTTGAGTGATTTATTGATCATAATTAAGGTTGCATGTCGAGATGTGAAATTTTGGATTTTATAATTTGAAATAAGGTCTTTTACTCAGATAAAAAGAAAGAGATTATTTTTGTTAGTAATTGAAATTGTAATTCGTATACGGTAATCGTTAAATTATGTGAATAAGTTGCATATAACGATATAGGATTATGTGTATGTTGATTGAAAAAAAAGATTAATAGCAGGTAATGTTATGCTTATGAATAGAAATTTACTTAATATTGTTGATTGAATTGGTTAATCGGTTAGTATAAATACGAATAGGTCATGCCTGATTTTCGGGAAGGATATTAAATGATAAATGCGTATGTCATAGTGATTGCGCTATAAACCTAAGTATGTTAGTTGCAAGTAAAGAGTAATAATATATATATATATATATATCGTATAACGAAAGTCATGGGTCATTTGTACTTGAGTACGTGCTATGTGAATACGAGTATGTATATAATTATTCGATATGACTTTTATGAGTCGGAATGAGATAGGTAAAAGTATATGATATACATAAATGAATGTGATTATGTGCTATGTGAATCAGTGTGGTCAGGGATATATATATATAGGTATAAGTTGATTATTTAATGCGAATGGAGTAGAAAATTTAGACGTTCAGAGAAATGTCGAAAGTGTAAAAGGTCCCTAATTAGGGTTTATTGTTGTGTTGTAGATTCGGAAAGTGAAAGCGTTCGATCTAGGAAAGAAAAAGAAGTTCTAGGTGGCAGTAACCCAACCCTTGTGAAAAAGGAAAGCTTTATGAGGCAAGTAACTCTGCCTTTTCTTGTATATTGATCACAGAGATTGTATATATTATAAAATGATAAAGAGAATGATCATAGTGATATCATTATTGGATCTTGTTAATAAACTTTGTTATTAGCCTGTTTCTGTTCAGATACATTTACCCTGTTTCATATTGATATCTTGTTTCTTAGAGTATCTTTATTCCCTATATTTTCTGATGAATCGCTGGCCCAATTAATACCTTTGTCAACCTAGATCCCCACCTTGATAGTACTTACGTGTTGTTGACATACCTTCTTTGAAATAACCATGTTTATCAATATTGATAATACCTATGCTCGACCTTGATCGTTTCCTTAACTTACGTTTCTTTTTGTTTATCTTTGGTTATTCCACCTGAATTCTTGAAATCAAACTAAGAATGATTTTTGACTTAAAAGAGTCCAAATGATTTCAAAGGCTAGTAAAGTTTTAAAATAAAGTTAAGTTTTAAAGTACTATGTTTGTCCAATATAAAGGTTTTAAATGAATTTCTAAAGATTGGATAAGAAGCGGGGCTAGTCCAGTTGTGTAATAGGCTAGCGGGACTAGTGTAGCATTATAGGCTGAAATAATGCCATAGGTATCTTGTGACCGGATGGAGGTCAGTATGGGCTGATCACCCGTATTATGTTTAAAAGATGGTTTTTCCAATCGAGAATTCTAAATTCAATAAAAGAAAAAGTAAAGGGTTTAACTCTGCTCTAAGTACTTTTTCTATAATTCATTTTGATTTGAAATTAAAAACAAGTTAACTGAAGCTTTCTAAAATTCATTAGAACCTACTCGAGAATTATGTTACTTGTTTCTATAGCTGAGTTGTCTGAAACTATAACCTTGAACCCTTCTCTCGAAGATCATTTCTAATTTTAATAAGTTACTTCCACATAATCTTTTGAT
Organism: Apium graveolens; assembly: GCF_009905375.1. Classification (NCBI taxonomy): domain Eukaryota; kingdom Viridiplantae; phylum Streptophyta; class Magnoliopsida; order Apiales; family Apiaceae; genus Apium; species Apium graveolens. The sequence goes on along the minus strand of NC_133655.1, from coordinate 138,752,879 downwards.
AACTACAAATGTTTATATTAGTTACTTGTTGAGCCTTCTAGCTCATTTGTTTGCATTGATCTAACCTTGGTAATTAAGCAAGAAGATGGCCAGACTTAGGCACACAGCTCGTAAGAGTGTCCCTAGTGGTCCATTCTGCACAGTTAGAAGATCATGTAGAGGATGATGTGAGGAAGCGTTGGTTAACTTTTGGGAAATGTAATAGTTGTGATCAGATACAGTCGGGTTATCTGGAAATTCCAACTTCAAATTTTGTTTTAAATAATTTGAAAAAGAATTGTATAATATTTATTATCGTGGTTGGTAGTTTGTTGGGTAATGAATATAACACAGAGGGGGGGGTGAATGTTTTTTAGACAATTTTAATGGCTTTTTGATTATCTTAGACTAGATGAACAAAGCTAGTAAGAAATGTAACAATATCATGTTAACTGAACTAAAAGACAGTGCACACAATATTTCAAAACTCACTTAATTTTATATAAAAATCAAGCTAGTATTTTGCTACAAATTTCTGGGTTCTTAGTATGTTAAGAACTCAGCTTTTCTCTTGAGAGTTACAAGATTTTTTGGATATATTTTGTTACAACTGAAATAAAGCATCCAGTGTTTACTTTATAAAACAGTAATCACTGGTTTTACACAGCATGCAATAGCATGTACTAAACCCTACTTTAAGTTAACTAAAACTTTCTATTTCTGGATTAGTGTATCTTTGCAAATCGTGCATGTCTGTGACTTCAACTTTGTCAGTTAATCTTGGCCTTTGATCTTGTACTCTTCAAGCTGCTTTTTGTAGACTTTTGAAATCAGTGATTGATTTGTTTGTTGATTGATAATCTTGGATATTTAACTTGTTATTCCCTAACAATACAACAAAAATTACAGAAGGGGGGTTGAATGTAATTCTGGCTACTTTTGAGATTTTAAAAATATTTCAACTTAATATATATAACAATGTTTGATTTGCTGTAATACGGAATGAAGAATAAATAGAAATCAAAACACTAAGTAATAAAACACAAGCTTTAAAACTTTCAGGTGGATTTGAAAGTATCCACCATATATATATATATATATATATATATATATATATATCAGATTGAGAACTCTGTGATACTTTAAATAGCACACAACTACTTTACAAGTGAACAAACAAACTACAGAGAAATTCTTAACAAATCTCTTTGAAAAATGTGCTTGCTTAGTTAGTTGTTCTCACTTGCTAAACTTGGTTTATATATCACCAAGTTACATGACCATTAAAACAAGATAATAAAACAAAATAAAATCTTGTCTAATATCATGCTGCAACATTACTCTATCCAGCATCTTTGAATATCTTCACATTTGCATGGAAATGGTAATGCTTCTTTGTTCTCAAAATCTTGCTTAACAGGATGCCACATTCCTTTTTGTAAACACCCGACACATGTGACTGTGTTGTCACTATCAACAGCTATTTTGAATATGATCATCCGTCGGGATTATGTTGAACATCCGTCGGGAATATGTTGATCATCCGTCGGGAGCCTTGTAGATCATCCGTCGGGAGTCTATCTGTCACTTGACTCTATTTCACTTATACAGAATTACAAGACATCTCATATTTACAATTAGCCAACCTATTCTGCATATCAATCTAGTAGTCAACATGACTTAGAGAATCCTACAGAATCTACTAGAGTAAAATATGTTGTTTGCAGGAATATGCTACAGTACTTATTTGTTACATAAGCTACACTCTCGATGGATGTCAAATTATCATCCGTCGAGACTATAAAGTTCATCCATCGGGACTATATTAGAACATCCGTCGAGAGCTACAAATTTCTCTAAGTTAAATCTACTAAGGTGTTTTATTTAACTTATCATCAAGTTCACCACATATTCCTAACAATCTCCCCCAATTTATGTCTACTGGAATTGCAACCATAAATTAAGAGAGACTTGATGATAACAAAATACCCTAAATTTACAGATTAAAATATAGAAGATAAAACTGATAAGTGCTACAATTTTATTGAAAATTGAACAAAGTAAAAGTGCACAAAGAGTTCTCACAATCATTATCAAGGTGCTCCTCTAGTCTGAACAGATAATTTCTATTTCCTTGATTGTCTGGATTTCTTCCCGAGCTTCCTGTTGTTTTCCTCTATTTGATTTTGGAGCTGCCTGTGGAATTCAAGTTCTTCAGCATCTAACAGATCCAGCTTTTCTTGCATTTCCAATAGAGTCTCATTGCTAGAGTTACTTAATTGGTCATCCAGTCTGAAGAATCTTCTAACACCCTTGTTATCTATGAATTCCATCAGCCAATAAGGCCTAAAATGAACTCTATTTCCTGTGAAGGGAATTGATAGAGTTTTTGGGAGTGCATCTTTGGCTTCATTGCTCCTTAGATCTTCTATCTTCTTTAGGACCAATTTCCTTGCAGTTACATTAAAACCAAGGTTTTTCTTGAAGGATGAGAAGACCTTTATCAGTACAGATTGGCTTTCTTGAAGAATCATATGAAGAGGCCATGTGATCTCTTTCCCTCCCTTGTACTTAAACACCAGTCTTTCGGGAAGATGTCCATGAGCATCAATTCCTCTGACCTCTTCCAATTCATCCAAGTAGAGATTTATATCGGAAAATTCCTTGATTTCACAGATGTAGAGTAGATCTCCCTTGTTGACAGTTGGTTGAATTTAGGCTAAGGCTTTGGTTCTGAGAGTTACAGGCTTCACCTTCTTGGTTGCTCTTATCTTTGTTTTCTTTGGCTTGTTGAAGATAGGTAAATTTAGTTCAAGAATTGGCAAACTTTCCCAGTCTATTGGCTCATACTTGGGAATTATAGGCTCACCATGAAAATTCTTTGTTGGATCCACCTTGAATTCCTCATGTACCACTGAGGGCTTGGATGTTTGAGTTGAAGTTGTAGACTTTCTGGGAATGTAGTCTTCCATTTCCTCATCACTAAAGTTCAATTTTCTTTTGGAATAGAGCTTGTATCTCAATTTCCTTTTCTATTGAGGTTCATTTTGCATTTGCTGATCTTGAGCTTCAGTAATCATAGGTGGTTTTTCAGAGATTTCAGTTGCAGCTTTCATAGCTTAAAGCTTGGCTACTATAGCAGCTTGCTCTTTCTTCCTTTTGAGCTTCTTAACATCTAAAGCAGCTTGCCTCTTTTCTTGCTTAATTCTTTCTTTTTCTTCCCTTTTTGCTGCTGCAAACTGAGGGTGTCCAGCCACCACACAGATCTCTTTTCCATTCATGTAAATTTTGGCAATTCTCATCTTTTGTACTGAATCATATGGATCTTTGTAAAATGCTATGGACCTTGCCAACAGCTTCTTTTCATCTGGTTTTGGAGTCTTAAACATGAGATCCAAGGGATTCTTGTCTGATGACTTTGGATAGTCACTTTTAGGTTTCAAAATCAGATTAGCTTTTGAAGATTTGATGCATGAAGTTTGGCCTTTTTCCAAGCTACCTAGACTTATTTCATTCACTGAGATTTGCTTGATTTGAGAGTGGTGATGAAAAGTCTTGTCTGGTTTCTGTATCTCACCAAATTTGTTCTAAATTTCTTCATCTATTTTCTTCCACTTGTCATCAAATTCCTTCTCAATAGCTACATCATCAAGCATCTTCAGATTGAAGTTAGAATTCAGTTTAGCAGCTGCTATTTGGATCAGATCAATGCTGTCCAATACTGATGGCGTTGGCAAAGTAATTTATGGAACTAGTACTTGACTCATTAGAACATTTATCACATGCTCCCCTCACTGGTTTGCCCTCATTGACTAATTGGGATGATTGAATCTTTCTCCCCCTTTTTGTTATCATCAAGTAGAGTGGAGGTGGAAGTTTGTGCAGCCACCAGCTTTTGTAGCAACTGAGTATGTTGTGCTTGATGTAGATAAATAGTTGTGAGAGATGCTTCTATAGCATTCAGTCTTGTGTCTAGGGAATTCACTTTAGTTGCAAGATTATAATTCTTCCTCAACTGTCTACTGATGTCAAGTACTATTATATCTGGGAATTTTGCATCCAATCTTTCAGAGACATCCTTCTTGATTTGGTCAATCTCAGTTTTGATTGAGGTGACATCTTGATTGTGTTGAAGAGCTTGTATTTGATGTACATGGAGAGAGTTGAGGTGTGCTTGTAGAAGCTTCTTGGTGTTAGCATTAGTAGTAGCTTGAAGAGCAGTGTGTGTCTGTTGAATGATGTAAAAAAGAGTTGTTTTGAAATGTTGCTCATCACACTCTTTAGAAAACACCCAAGGTGGAATGTTTGATCTAGTGCTAGGGCCTACTTCTCCCCTATGTCCATGAACTCTTCTTCATCACCATCTTCATCTCCAAATAACTCTTCAGACTCACCAATTCCATAGTCAACATCATCACTAGCTTTAGATGGCATGCTGTGATGGCATCCATTGCTCTTTGCATTGAAGCAGTTGTATGCACAAAGTTAAGCATCTTTTCTACAGCCACATTGTCCTGTTCAGCTAGAACTTGATATGCTGCCACATGGTGAGTGAATGCCTCAGCTTCAAAAGAAATAGAGTCTAAAACATCTTGATATTCTTGCTGAATTAGTTGTCTCTTGTTAGCCTCATTGACATCCATTAACTCACTTACAATGGGCTCTTCCCATTCAGTTGTACCTGCTTTTCTCTCACTTTCTCTCTGTTCTTGCATCAAGGGCTCCCCTTGGCTCACCACCCTCACACCCTCACTTTCACCTACTAAGGTGGAACTCCTCTCACTCTCTTTTTCCAGGCTGGAAGAAATAGCCTGCATTGCACTACTAGAAAACCTTCAATAGACATCGGCTAAAAACCGATGTTTAAGGTTTTCCCGACTGATGTCTATGCAGGTGTAGAGAAAGGTACCCCCATTTAACATCGGTTGTAGCCCGATGTCTAAGACTAACTTTAACATCGGTTCCAGGATGAAACTCGATGTATATTGTCTTTTTTTAACCAAAAAACTGCAGAACAATCTTTTTTAATAGCTTAAATATAATGTAATTATCAGTCTAAACTAGTAATTAACAAAGTATAAATCAGCCCAAACCGATGTCAAAGCTAATAACATCTCTTTTGGAAAGAAACCGATGTTAATGCCTTCTTTTGACATCGGTTTTAGTTTTAGAATCGATGTGTTTGTTCGTTTTAACATCGGTTTCTTTATAGAAACTATAGTCTCTCTTCACCTGACACATCATGATTTAGCCGATGTCAAAGGTAATGAAAGTTTTCCTTCTTTTACATCAGTTTTTCATATTTGGCCGATGTATTTTTTTGAAGTTAACATCGATTGCTTTGCAGATTTTTTTAAGAACTGATGTCTAGGTAACCTTTTAACAACAGTTTTTTAGAATTGGTGTGTAAAAACTGATGTCTAGATTACTAAAAACTAGACAGGTTCTAATTGTTTCCTATGCACCCACAAATGGCAAAAAATACCAAATGCCAACAATTATCCAACCAACAGCCAACAAACAACCAGCAAACCAACAGAACTAATCCAATGAAACAAATAATAATAACAAACAAAAAAACAATAATAACAACAGAAGAACTAATCCAATTCTATTTCATTACCAACTTAAAGTATCATCAAAAATCAACAACTTAAAGTACCACGACAATGTTATGGTAAGTTTACAAATTTTTGACAATCAATAAGCAAAAGTTCATATCAGGAAAGTTAGAGAAAGAAAGGCGGCTCGCTACATGAACTCTTCGATGTAGCCAAGAGTCTCCATACGAACAACATGAAGATCCTTCCTGCTGTTGGATTTCCGATTCTTGTCGGACCACTGTGCGCATTTAACAAAAAGAAAAAAACAACAGTAAACAAATTGTTCTAGTAAAAATGAACAGGTACTTAACAATTTTTCAAAATCAACCAAAACAATAGGTACTTAACAATTTAAAGAAATTCATTTCTTTTTCTTCAATTATATCTTTCATATACCGCATAACACAGTATCCACACTCCGTCCCTCCCGGCTGTTTAGGGCAGTCCTACTCCGATACAACCAAATATACAATCAATCACTCCTTTCCTCTCCTTTTTCTTGAGAGCAACTCAGCCTCTCACTCAATTCACTCCCTTCCCTCAATCCTTAGAGTGGTTGTACAACTACTAATTCATCTACACTTGTAACAATTGTTGAAGTTTCAGTGTGTGTAGAGAGTACCGACGGATGAGGAACATCCATCGGGGTAGTAGTTAGGATAGCTGAAGGAAGACTGCTGTTAGGCACATCCATCGGGATACAATCATTAACCGACGGATGAACAATATCCACCGGAATAGAAGAAATGAATGAGTTTAATTGGAGACTACTGTTGCATCTGTGGTGATTGATTTAAGATTTTGCACCGATATTTCAGTAGACTCAGAAAGAAATGACAAGTGAGCCAACAAATCATCTAAAAGATGATGCTCACTTGCTTGGATTTTTTGGCTTCTCCAAGAGAGTTAATGATGGAGAATTTGGAAGTGAGGTATGAATCATATCTACAACTAGCGAGTGTGTGGGTGAATTTGGTGTATTAGGTGCTTCTATTATAAAATAATTTGGCTATGACTCCATATTTTTTGGAGTCACGTCAAGCTAACTTTATGATGGTGCATGTACTGAGTCTTTGACTGCAGTAGGCACTGTGTGTGCACCCTGTGTATCCCCAGTTGGTTTAGATTTCTTCTTTCTGGCATATGTTTGGGGTGAACTAGTGTCCCTTACCCTCTTAGAACGTGCTCTTGGATGAGAGCTTTGTTCAATAGTTACATCCTTTTGGGAGGATGCAACTAGCAATGAGCTTAAGTCCTTTTTAAGCACTGCAGTTTTTTGGGAAACTATAGTATGGCTAGGCTGGGAAACACTAACCTCTCCAACCTTATCCTTAGGGCTTCTTTGATGTTCACCCTGTCCCTCACCTAACTCAATCACCTTCACACTCCCCTCTTGGTGTTTGATAGATTTTGCAACTGGTTTCTTTTGAGAGAAACCAGAGGGGGTTTTCTTTGATTTGGATTTTGAAATTTTTGTTTTGGTGACTTGAGTAGGCATCTGTTTGGTCATTGACATAGATGCTATAGTCACACTCAAAGACAAAGAAATTTGGGAGGTTGGAATGGTAGAGACAGTGGTGCTAAACTCACTTACCTGAGGGCCCTCCATGACTGGAAAATAGAAAAGGGGCACCTTATTGTGATGACTTGCTCTGTTAGGATCTGCAAGCACTCTCCTTTCTTGAACCCAACAATCCAGTTTGTTGGTTGGGTTCTCAATAACAATATCCTCAACAAAATGGTTAGCAAGAATCATAAAGAATCTAGCATAACAGATATTTTTAGTTCTCTTTTTAATTTCCCCTAACTTGTAACCTAACTCAAACATGATCATGTCACTGAAATTATGGTACTTATCAATAACTAGCATATAAAGCATGTTAAGCATGGCAGTGTTGACAGAATCAAAAGTTACTTATCTTACCAGAAAATACTTTGGTAACTACATCACATAAATAACTCCACTCTTTCCTAAGACCTAGCCTTCTAATTTCACTTAACTTAGTGGTAGGAAGAGCATAGCCAATAGAATTAAGCATGGTAACTAAATTAGTATATGTGTGTGGTTCAGTAGTAGTGTTCTCAGGAATCTTAAACCATGCTTGAATTACATCACCGTTAATGCAGTATTGCTTACTTTTGAGAGTAAAATTTATGGTCTTGTCAGTAGACTGGTACACATAAGTTGTCTATATCTCTTCCACAACTTCACAGTAGATTGTGGGTGATTCCAGCCTAACATAACTGAGTTTGCATCTCTTCACAAAGTCCATCATTTTATGAAAATCTTCAGACGCCGGAATTTCCTTGTTCACAAGAGCTACGAAATTGTTTTTCTCATAGATGAATCCAGACTGAGACATGATTTTGACTATTGGAGTCATTGTTAAGGTGAGGAAATTTACAGAGAGAGAGATTATTTGCTTTGGAGAAGAAGAGAGTTAGATAAATTGCTTTGAGAATGATAAAAGAAAAGAATGAAAATGAATTTAGCTTTTATACCATCTCAGAAATAAACTGTCAAAAGTAATAAAGTAAAATAAAGTAACCAATCAAAATAGCCTAAAATAGGCGTTTAAAATAAAATAAACTGTCAAAATTCTGTCAATTATCTGTCGTGATATACTTACAGACTGTAAGTATATCCGATGGATAATGTTCAGTACATTTAACGGCTAGGATGTAGACAATTCGACCGATGAGGATAAAACAGTTATCCGTCGGGTATAAAATAATCCAGAAAATTAATTGATTTTTATTAAGATATTCTATTTCGATGGATGATCAAACTCGATGGATAATGAGCATCCGTCGAGATGTAAATTTTGACTTAGCCAAAATTTAATCTAAAACAGAAAAATCAATTAAGTTTCTGGCTGCATCATAACTCGCCAAAATAATCAGAAATAATTTAAGAATAATTAAGCATACCTAACTCACTTACCAACCTAGAAAATGTGGATTCATCAAGTGGCTTGGTAAAGATATCTGTAAGCTGCTTCTCACTTGGAACAAAATGAAGTTTCACAGTACCAATCATCACATATTCCCTAATGAAGTGGTACTTGATGTATATGTGCTTTGTTCTTGAATGTTGTACTGGATTTTCAGTGATGGCAATTGCACTTGTGTTATCACAGAAAATAAGAGTTCTTTCCACTTGTAGACCATAGTCCAACAGTTGGTTTTTCATCCATAAAATCTGTGCACAACAACTACCAGCAGCAATATATTTAGCTTCAGCTGTAGAAGTGGAAACTCAATTTTGCTTTTTACTGAACCAGGATATAAGCTTGTTTCCTAGAAATTAACAGGTTCCTGTTGTACTTTTTCTATCTATTTTACAACCTGCATAATCTGTATCTGAATTACCAGTTAGATCAAAACCAGAATCTCTAGGATACCAAATGCCAAGTTTTGGTGTTCCCTTGAGATATCTGAAAATTATCTTAATAGCTACTAAGTGAGATTCTCCAGGATCAGCTTGAAATCTAGCACAAAGACAAGTAGCAACCATTATATCTGGCCTACTAGCTGTTAAGTACAAAAGTGTGCCAACCATGCCTCTATAGCTTGAAATATCCACAGACTTTTCAGTAGTGTTTAATTCAAGCTTAGTTGCAGTGGCCATGAGAGTTTTTGCAGATGTGCAATCTATTAGATCAAACTTCTTTAAAAGATCATAAATATATTTAGTTTGACTAATGAATATTCCATCACTAACTTGCTTAATTTGTAAGCCAAGAAAGTAAGATAGTTCTCCCATCATGCTCATTTCATACTTACTTTGCATCAATTTGGCAAACTTTTTACAAAGTTTTTCATCTGTAGAGCCAGATATAATATCATCTACATAAATTTGAACAAGTATACTAGAGCCATTAACATTTCTAAAGAATAAAGGTTTGTCAACAATACCTCTTATGAAGTGATTTTCTAAGAGAAACTTTGACAAAGTATCATACCAGGCTCGAGGTGCTTGCTTCAATCCATAAAGTGCTTTCAAAAGATAGTAGACATATTCTAGAAAATTTGGATCTTCAAAACCAGGAGGCTGACTGACATAGACTTCCTCCTCCAAATCTCCATTCAGAAAGGCACTTTTGACATCCATTTGATAGACTTTGAAATTGGTGTGTGCTGCATAAGCTAAGAAAATTCTGATGGCTTCAAGTCTTGCAACAAGAGCAAAAGTTTCATTAAAATCTATTCCTTCTTATTGACAGTAGCCCTTAGCAACCAATCTAGTTTTTTTCCTGACAACTATGCCATTTTCATCCATCTTGTTTCTGAATACCCACTTGGTGTCAACTAGATTCTTTCCTTTAGGTTTGGGTAACAGCTTCCAAACCTTGTTCCTTTCAAATTGGTTTAGCTCTTCCTGCATAGCTAAAACCCAATCAGGATCCAACAGAGCTTCTTCTACCTTCTTTGGTTCTTTCTTAGAAAGAAAGCTGCTATACAGATATTCTTCTTGAGTTTCTTTCCTCGTTTGAACTCTAGAAGATGCATCACGAATAATGAGCTCAAAAGGGTGATTTCTAGTCCATTTTCTCTGTTGTGGTAGATTAGCTCTAGATGAAGAGGCCTCATTGTTATCTTGATGTGTGACTGAGTTTTGATCATAAGAAACTCCCCCTGAGTTTGTGGATCTTTGACTTAAAGATGGGATTCTTTCAGTAAGTAATCTGTTTTGACTCTCAGCTTCTCTTATTGTTCCGACCAATGATGAACTTTGTATCTCGACGAATGAAGTTGATTGTCTACCGACGGATGAAGCATTATGTAACTCGACGGATGTTGAGTTATGTGCTTCATTAGGTGTAGATTTTTATGTATTGTCCTTAGCCACTATTTCTTGATCACTTTCATCATCACTAACCATCTCAATATTATCAAATTTGAGGCTTTCATGGAAATCTCCATCTTGTAGTCCTTCAATCTTTTTATCATTAAACACAACATGTACAGATTCCATAAAAATGTTGGTTCTTAGATTGTAGAATCTATATGCTTTTCCCACAGCATATCCAACAAAAATTCCTTCATCTGCTTTGGCATCAAACTTTCCATGTTGATCAGTTTGATTCCTTAAGATATAACATTTGTAGCCAAAGACATGTAAGAAATTTAGAGTTGGTTCCTATTCTTGAAAAATTGATAGGGAGTCATGCATTTTTCTTGATTAAACAAAGAAATATTATGAGTATAGCATGCAGTATTCACAGTTTCAGCCCAAAAATATATTGGTAACTTTGATTCTTCTAGCATTGTTCTTGCAGCTTCAATAAGAGATCCGTTTTTCCTTTCCACCACTCCATTTTGTTATGGAGTTCTAGCTGCAGAAAAATCATGCATAATCCCATTTTCTTCACAAAATGATCTCATCACAGAATTCTTGAACTCAATTTTATTGTCACTCCTGATTCTTCTAACTTTGAAGTCAAGATGATTGTTGATTTGCTTATATGATTGATGATGATTTCACTAGCTTCATCTTTGGACTTTAGAAAATATGTCCAAGAGAACTTTGAAAAATCATCTACAATTACTAGGCAATATCTTTTCCTTGAGATGGACAACACATTGACTGGTCCAAACAAATCCATGTGTAATAGTTGCAAAGATTCTTCAATTTTTGAATCAAGCTTCTTTCTGAATGATGCTTTAATCTGCTTTCCTTTCTGGCAGGCATCACACAATCCATCCTTAGTAAACTCCACTTGAGGAATGCCTCTGACCAACTCTTTCTTGACTAGCTCATTCATGGTCTTGAAGTTTAGATGGGACAACTTCTTGTGCCATAGCCAACTTTCATCTGGACTTGCTTTACTGAGAAGACAAGTTACTGAGTCTGCATTTGATGAGTTGAAATCAGCTAGGTACACATTTCCTTTTCTCACTCCAGTGATAACTACTTTGTTGCTCTTTTTATTGGTCACAACACAGGCTTCTGAATTAAAAGTGACTGAGTTGCCCTTATCACAGAGATGGTTGATACTCAACAAATTATGTTTGAGTCCATCCACTAGGGCAACCTCTTCAATGATGACATTATCTTTTGAAATCAAGCCATATCCCACAGTAGAACCCTTGCTATAATCTCCAAAAGTGATACTTGGGCCAGCTCTTTCCTTGAACTCAGTGAGCAGGGTAGAATATCCAGTCATGTGCCTTGAGTAACCACTGTCTAGATACCAAAGATTCTTTCTGTTTCCCTACACACATCAAAACCAAATCAAGTTGATTTTGGTACCCAAGTTTCCTTGGGTCCTACCTTGTTAGCCTTTTTCTTTGGTTTCTTAGGTTTGACCTCATTTGATTTGGGGATCTGAGATTCATCCTTAGTCATTTGAGTTGGACCATTGAAACCAGTCATTGAAACATAATTATCATGCACATTTTGGTTTACATGAAAAGGCATGCTATTTGCAAACATGTTATTCCAGTAAGGTATGCTAATTGACATTTGAGGCATACTAAATGTAGCATAATAAGTGTAACACCCCCAAATCCGGGGTCGGGGATCCGGGTTGTCACGAGTTCCAATTCCTTTAACAACTCTTAATCTTAATAAACAACCAACCACTGCGTACCGTGACCCCATAATATACACACACACACCACAAGTTATAGTCTCAGAGACGAATACCAAAAATAACACAAGTCATTTTATTCCACAATTATAAGTCATTACACCTCAAAAGGGTTTCTGAATAAATTTATATATTCTTTGCCATTATTACAATTCATAAATATATATAAGTCTGGTACAACAAAAGTTGAAAGCCTAGCCTATTGGTAGTTCCTACCTCAGCAACAACGGCATCAACGCCTACAGGAAACTGCGGAATGTTTCCTAACCGCTCATGAATTGGGAGCTTGATACTGTTCATCTTGTCTATCTGTTGTTGTGTGATGAAAGAAGAAAGCAAGGGTGAGCAACAAGCCCACCGAAATAATATGTATTATAATTAACAATATATGAGCATTCTCATAGTACTCATGAAAGTCTTGGTCAAGCAGATATGAACCAAGTTTGATATCTTAACGCGACCAAGTCGCAAAATATTCAGTATATATGTATATATATACATTTCAAAATCTTGGAAGTCCTCTTCCATGTATAATATACACAGAGTTCCAGTTTATAACTGTATAAAAATATCGTTGCAAGGTGATCTCATATATCTAACCTCGTTTCAACGTTTTTGTGAAAATCTTTGTCATGCATAAGATAATCATTAACCAGATATAAGTTAAAAAGATGAAGTTACAAGATACTCCAATATACTTATATCTTTTTCGAATACTACTTGAACTACCACCATTCAAGGTATAATCAGTTTCAAAAGTTCATCACATAGATGAGACTACAAGATAAGATTTGAATAGATTCAATCTTTGAAATATCATTCAAAAGAAATGAAGTTACGTAACACTTCATTAAGTCCCGATATATATATACACCTATATATATCTCATACTTTCCTTGGAAACCTCTGTTATGAAAAGTATAAACATAGTTATAATATCCAATGAATTTGGAAAGAAAAGAATTTTGGCATAAACCCGATATCTTGCTAATCAGGCAAAGATACCAATAAGTAACCTTTTCTACTAGTAGATGGATGAATCCCCCACCGGTCATCACCTTGGCCTCATTAGGACCTTGTGCTGGACCGCCATCCGGCCTCTTACGTGTTGATGGGCTGCCACCCAGCCACTTACACTTTGATAGACCGTACCCCGACCTGTCGCTTATCCCGACTCAATTAGATGGACTTACTTCCCGAACGTTGGGTAAGTAATCAATTCATTTATCAAAAAAGCAACCTTGTTGCAAATATAAAATACACCACAGAGCTGGATCCCTCAGGTTTTGAGCGAGTATTTATATCCCCTTCGAAAGGAGGATCTTAAATATAAAAATGAGTTTTGGGATCCGCCCTAACTTTTAAAAATCATTTTGAAGACTCGAAAACATTTCTAAGAATGTTTGGAGTAATATTGATTTAATAAAATAAATCAGTCCCAATATATTAGAAAATATCTGAATATTATTATTTAAATAATATTCCCATAAAGAATAATCTTTATAAAAATAATTAAAGTAGAAGTTTTAAAACTCATACTTGAAATGAATATTAAATAACCAAAGATATACTTTTACGAAAGTACGATCTTTATTTGAATAATCGAAAATAAGTTTGATTATCGAAACATTATTCTTTAATAAAATAAAGAATATTATTTAATAAAATAAGCGGAGTCATAAGTCCTCGAATGAATATTCAAAATAATATTCATTAAGTAAAATAAGCGGAGTCATAAGTCCTCGAATGAATATTCAAAATAATATTCATTAAATAAAATAAAGTTATCGAATAAACCTTATTCGATTAATAGTTTTGAAAACTATATCTATATATATATAATATACTCGGGAACATCGACTCCCGGTTTAGAAAATGTTCATCTTTGGGTCCCCTATACTAAGGGTATACGCAACTACTGCTTATCTCTAGCATAGGTATTATGCAACTTATAAGCATTTGAATCAACAATTAGATATCAAAATTACGAAACAGGCATGCATATAAACCATATCAGCATGCTCCAATATATCGCAAAATTTGCTAATAACCATCATGCATCTATCACAAGATAATGCATATACATATATACATCACAACAATAGTATAACGGGTAGAAAACTTGCCTGAGTTTTCCCGGATAGACTTAAGCTTAGAGTGAGTCCGATAACCTATGAACAACAACATAAGTCAGAATTAAACCCCGGTCGCTTAAAAAAGTAGACCTTAACCAATTGAACCCTAACGTTCGCTTATAGTCATTTCTACGCTTAACAAATCACATAAGTCGTTTGAGTACCCTCGACTCCACCATTTTTAATAAATTAACCGTTACGAATTTTAAGGTGACGCTTTCGTGAATACCCTACCAACTGCCTAACCCACTTTACATAATTGTTTCATACTCCAATTAGTCATTTAAGGGCCTTAACCAAGGTTTCAAAGTAAGGCTAGGGGTAATGGTTCGTTCGCGAAATGCCGTTACTTAAAACGGTCGTTTCTCCTAAACCGTACATCGGATCCAAGCGAACCACATATCAAAACGACGCTTACGACATAATATAACTAAGCATGGAAAAGTCACAGATTCAATAGTTAGCTCTCTCTCCCGAACACTAAGAACAAGCAGTTGTATGAAATTGGGCATTACGACGGCTATGTTTACACGATTACCAAGTTTTAAACCACTCCAAACAACCACCATTCAACTCACAACCAACCCTCATCCAAACCTTACTACATCAGTCCCCAAACCTCATGATTTTCCAATTTATACAACCCCACACATGAACTACTAGCTATACTTAAGTTTCATTAACTATAAACAAGATTTCAACATCCAAATCACTACAAATCCAATCCAAACTCTAAACACACAAGCATCATGCTTCTCATTTACTATAACAATCAAAACCATCGTAATACTCAAAGTAAAGTTAGGGTTTGGAGGTGTTATACCTTCCTTGGAGTGATTAGAGTAGCTAGGAAGTCTTAGGGGGCCTCTTATAAGCTTGATCTTTCCAAAGAAATCAAGAACACAAAGTTAGGTTTTAAAGTTTCTAACAGTCGGATTGAAAGAACTGTCAAAATGAGGGTCTTACCATGCTTATTTGGACGAGACTTGTGAACAAGAGTTGTAGGCCATCTCAATATCTTTCCAAAGAGCTATAGAACATACTATTTGAGTGAGTATTAAAGGAGATATGGTAGTTTGAAGTTGCTACTCTGGTTTTGGCCGAGAGCTTTTGTTCTTGGAAAGCAAAAGTCAACTTCTAATTTGTGTTATGATTTTCCTTGGCTTGGTTGATACTCTTTTGTTGTTAATTGATTTTTACCATGGTGAAAAATGCATGGCTCACAATCAACCAACCATCCTTTCCACTTGTCATGCTTATGTCACCATGCTTAGGTCATCTTGTTATACTTGTCTTCTTTTTGTTGGTGTGATGACATCATCATCCACTAACCTCTTTGATTAACCCTTAATTACTTGGCTAATAACCGCTTATCTGTTATACGGTTCGCTTAACTTTCGTTCGCGTTTATCGTTTGAGGGATCATACCTGGGATCTTATTGCTTGGGTTCCCCTAAACCTTTCTCAATATTTTATAATTATTTTATGATCCTCTCTTATAATCCTTGAATTAAAATCCTTTTAATCATGTTACCTTATACTCAATTCTTTTTGTATCTGGTGGATTTTCGGGAAAATTCAAAATGTTCGAATTTGGATCCTGACGATTTTTACATACACTTATATACCATATAGAGTACTAATAAGATATCAGAATATCAATAAAAGAATCCCTACAAGATGTGGCATGAAAAGTTTTCCTATTCAGCATAATCAGCAAAATCACTATTCATAAGGGTTTCAAAAATTCCAAAAATTGGGGTTATTACAGTCTCCCCTCTTTAAAAGGATTCCATCCCGGAATCAGATAGAAAATGAATAGGGATACTTTCTTAGCATTGCACTTTCGAACTCTCAAGTCAATTTTCCCACATTGTGGTTCTACCATCAAACTCTAACTAGTTTGATAACCCTTCTCCTAAGCACTTGTTCCTTTTCAATCTATAACCCTTCCTGGTTGCTCCATATAGGTTACGTCTGGTTGCATGTCTATGCGCTCATATGCCCCTATTTTTCTGGCATCCGAATTACACTTCCTTAACATTGATATGTGGAACACGTTATGAACTTGCTACAGGTTCGGGGGTAGGGCTAGCTCATATGCTAACTTCTAAATACGTCTTAATATCTCCAAGGGTCCAACAATCCGTGGGCTTAGCTTTCCTTTCTTTCCGAACCTCATCCATCCTTTCCAAGGGAATACCTATAACAGCATTAGGTTCCCTACTTCCTATTCTTTGTCCTTTCGTGCCAAATCAACATACTTCTTATGTCCATCTTGGGCTACTACCAGCCATCCTCTAATTAGATCTATTATATCTTTGGTCCTTTGGACTACTGCGGGTCCGAGCATCTTGCGCTCTACAACTTCATCCTAACATAAGGGAGATCGACATTGTCTTCCCTCAAGAATCTCATAAGACGATATCTCGATACTGACATACGATCTATTATCGTAAGAAAACTCAATCCGCGTTAAGTGATCATTCCAAATTCTTTCAAGTCTATTGCACAAAATCTCATCATAGCTTCTAGCATTATAGCTTTTGCTTCTCAATACCCATTCTTTTCCAGTTCGTAATCGCTACTATCTTCCGTTCCTAATATTATACTGGTTATACTTTTGCTCATTAGCGTTCTATAACCTTTTAATAACCACGTCAACCTTAGTATCACGAACGCGTTAGAATCGGAATACCACCGTACTTGGTTCCACTTCATCTCTAGCTGCCTCCATCTTCGAAAGCTTGGTCCTTCGTATAGAAGTAAAAGAATTTATTGAGAGATCACTATGATCATGAACACTTGTTCTATTGCATAGTTAGTACAGGAGGTGGCCAGCCTTTAGTACTTGACAAGCAATTAAATAACATGTGGTATCCTACTAGGCTTCTATCACACAGATAGATAGTCATTCGGCAATACCTCCCATTCTGGAAGGGTTGTTCTTCTCAGCTTACACGGAATGAAAAGAAAAGAACGAATTGAAGAGAATTGTATAAAAAAATACTGCCACAAAAGATCTGGCTTGGAATCTACCTCTGAACTATAGAGGTTTGTCACAAGAGAACAAAACATATATATGTATATATCTCAACATCAAGTATTATAGCATCGCAATTCACATGCATGAATATTTACTATTCTGTCCATCGTTCTATGGACCCATGCTCTTGCTCGAGCTTATAAACAATCACCGTTAAAACTCCCTCGACAGCGAAAATCGAATCTGGGATTTCATTCTAGACCTCCTCGTTACTAGAATTTTATGCTTGCACCGCAACCTTCCTCGTATAGTAATATGACTCTCTATTGATAAGAAGAA
The DNA here is from genome assembly GCF_009905375.1 of Apium graveolens. Lineage (NCBI taxonomy): Eukaryota > Viridiplantae > Streptophyta > Magnoliopsida > Apiales > Apiaceae > Apium > Apium graveolens. The sequence continues at coordinate 138,735,241 of NC_133655.1, read as the reverse complement.
ATAAATATTCAATAGGTAGATAATCGACTTAATTAGTCTATCAATGATAACTTATATATCACCACGACCCGATTAGTGGTACTCAATCTCAACATCCATTACCATACAACTCTCGCGGTTATAATCAGCTCATTATTCAAAGAATCGTTGATGCATTACTATAGTCCACCATGGACCTACAGTAGTCATTCATTTTCCTTGGAATCTTAATAGCTAACCATACGGAGTCCATACCTGTCGTATTGAATTCTTCTAAGGAGGTAACATGATCACCGCTCATGATTCATGAAGAACACTCCTGAACTTGACGCACATATAACATGAAGCAGATAAAATTTCAGAAGAGTTTCAATGAAAGCAACGATAGCAGGTTAATACCATTATTAACCATATGTCTTTATTAGGAGACATGAAGCTCAAAGGTTCATTTAGTCCTCTCGTAACATGGTCCTGGCTTATCTCAAGATAAGACCTTCTAAAATAGATAGCCCGCTCACAGTGCTAACATGAATTAAATCTTTACCAAACTACTATTACAGTTGAGTACCGTACAATCATCAGAAGAACTGTCAATCTTTCAAACCATAATACAACTTTCACGGCTTTAACCATCATCACTGTATTCCTCTGGCATGAGCGCTTATAATTATCCTCTTACACTTAAAGTGTCGGCCACCTCTTTGGCCTTTCCTGACAGTAAAATTTCCTTACAATCAATGTCATTTTTTAACCACCTCCAAATAAATTTTCTACCACATTTCAATCACTGCTTATGTGAAAATTCTTTTCTTAAGTCCTGGTGAGAAGAAAAAAAAATCACCATTTTTTCCATAAGTCATTGCCTTAGTCTTTAGATGTGAACATTGCCACGACTGACTCTCGATCATACTTAGGACGTCTCTTATCTTGGGTCCTTGTTTTCACCAATCTCGACCCTCATTGGGTCGATCTATACTTTCTTATGGTTCAACACGTGCCCTACCTGGCATTATTATAATTACGTCATATTTCCTTTATCAAAATTTCTATTCTTGAGAACTTTGAATATTACCTTTTCTCCTTGTAAGACCTCTAAGGTTATCCTTGAATTGTTCCTCCTGTATTCCCTAGATACAGGGCATATCAAAATACCATTTACTAATACTAGAACCATTGTCTATATACTTTTGAAAAATTTCTCCACTGAACCTTAAAGATTGTTGTTACCTTAATCCTTTCCAATTCATGCTATCAAAACTCATACTGTCCCTATTAACGGTGAAATGCCAACCTTTATGCATTCCCCTAGGATTCATCTAAAGTTATCGAGGTTCTATCCTGATTCCACCTTTAAAAAGGTACTTGCATCCTTACATGGATAAATAAAGTCATATATCCCTGATAAGGGTATCTTATTCAATCATTTCCACCTCGATAGTCTATACCAAATTTCACAATAGCATCCTTATTCAAGTTGAGGTCAATCCATATGGCCTCCAAAAGATAAAAATGGTTATCCGCTTTTCTTTCCTGATTTGGTAATGATCACATAGATGTTCTGGAAGATATTGGTCGTGTTCAACGTGAACTTCTTCTTAATAAATCCTTATTTACTTTTGTTGTTTATCTCAACAGTCATCTCAATGTCGGGATATCTTTCATACATGGCATCTCCCTTTCTGGGTATCATGCCCCCAGTCTTACACTTCACATTCTTGAAGGTCACTTCCTTCATCCAATTTTCCTAATTTCTTACTTTCTTGTCTCCTCAGTCTATCCGCGTCTCATTGTTTATCCTTCAAACTATCTCAAGGTTTCCTCGAATCCTCCCAACTTAAAGGGGATAAAATATATGTATCTCTCATGCCTTCATCCATCAGCTTTAACTCATGGTGAATCACTCTTATTTTGACGATTACATACTTTTCTATTTCTATTTCTACGAGTCTTTAGGGTTTCCTCATATCCAACTCCCTTATCATTCCTTCAACTCTATTGCCTTTATATTCCTTTCCACTTTAGTTTTTTTTCCTTTCTCTTACAATCATTTCATGAACCCACCAATCATTTACTTCAAACATCAAGTCGTTCTGGGATTCGTGTCCTTAGGAGAATCTTGCCAACTATTACAACTTAGATTCATAACTCATCATACTCGTCCGCCTTTGTTCTGGCTCTAAAGCTTTTACACTATCTCTATAACCTTGGGAAGTACTTTCCCGAAAACAATTGACTGAACTTTAATCGGTTTATTATAACCTCTGGCCCCGTGTCTTTCTTCGCCTTTCACCAGCGAGTGGCCTCTCTCTTAGGAAGGTAAGTGACAAAAATAGTCTGTTGCGCTCTATCAATCATTTAGAATATAAATTCATTCCTTTATTTCCTTTGGCCAGGCTCTTGCCTCGGTTAGGTCAGCTTGTTCCTTGGAACTCTGAGAGCTTAGTGACTTAAAGGTCCTGAAAGAATTTCCCACCGCATTGTTTCCTCAGGGTGGTGTTTGGGAATAAAAGTATAATTTTTGTTTAGGCAGGTCCATGAATTGCCCCATAGGAGTACCATCCCGGTTCTCCCTATCTTGCTCGACTTCTGTTTTCTCAGTATGAAATGTTTCATCCTTCTCCCATAATCAGGGTTATATTATACGTTAAAATCCTTGTTTTCCATTTCATTATGTTATGGGTTCTTTCTTTCTTGATGGCGACCTCCCTGACTATCACATTCAGGGTTTGCCCTAAATCTTATTCCTCGAACTATGATTTTCATCTAAGATCTCGTCCTTAAGCTCTTGAACATTTGGAACCCAAATTCTGTAGGAATACGTCATTATTCCCTTATCATCTTTCTCGGTATTAATCTCTTCTCTATTTGTTGGCTCTCTGCCTTCATTCATCACTTTTTCTTGGCACAGTATGATCTTTTCCAATAATTCGGGTTGTATTGCAATCTCAAACAACTTTTCGGTACCAGCTCCGGTTACCTTCACTTCTATTTCCATTTTCTCAAAATCTCTTATCAACTCTCCCAAAGACATTTTCATCTTGAGTCTCTCCTTTATACTAAGGCCTTTAGCCACCATTTTGGCTTTCCCTGGATGATAAAGAATCTCATAATCGTAATCCTTGATTAGCTCTAACCACCTCTTCTGGTGCATGTTGAGCTCTTTCTGCGTGAAAATGCACTAGAGCACTTATGGCTTGTATAAATCTCGCATTTCTCTCCATACAAGTAGTGCCTCCAATCTTTAGGGAAAAACTATTGCCACGAGCCCAAGCTCATGGGTGGGGACATCGAATTTTATATTCCCTTAATTTCCTTGATGCGTACGCGATTACCTTGCTGTGCTGTATAAGAAGCACCCTAATTCCTTATGCGAATCGTCACTACAAATCACAAAATCTCCTTTTCCATCCGGCAACGCCAAAATAGGGGCCGTCACCAACCTTCGCTTTAGTTCTTAAAAGTTGTTCTCGCATTTCTCTGTCCATTCGAACCTCTCAGTCTTACAAGTAAGCCGCGTTAAAGGGGCTACTATCTTTACAAACTTGAACGAACCTCCGGTAGTGACCGACCAATCCTACCTCTGGTAGTCGACCTAATCATGGTCATCAATTCATCAGTGGTCCTTTATTCATTCTTGTCAGGATCCTCCACGGGATCCTCCTCAGCAACTATCCCTTCCGGGACAACATCCTCAACTGCTACATCCTCAATATGAACATCATCCGGTCCCTTGTTAGGACGCTCTATCAGATCCACAATCTGATCTCAATAAGTAATAAAACATCATCGCACTGTTGCTCCTCAACCTCAGGGTTCGGAGTCCCGCTACCATATACGATAACGAACTACGCTCCTATCACGATATTTATAAGGGTTCCCATAAGGGTTTTAACTGTCAGTACTACGTTAGGTAGTCCGACTATGAACTTGGCAAGAGTTCTTATTATCTTAGTGAACTTATTATTTTAATGTCACATCATTTATGAGGTTTATAACGCTTAGCTTTGATACCATTTCTGTAACACCCCCAAATCCGGGGTCGGGGATCCGGGTTGTCACGAGTTCCAATTCCCTTAACAACTCTTAATCTTAATAAACAACCAACCACTGCGTACCGTGACCCCATAATATACACACACACACACCACAAGTTTTAGTCTCAGAGATGAATACCAAAAATAACACAAGTCATTTTATTCCACAGTTATAAGTCATTACACCTCAAAAGGGTTTCTGAATAAATTTACATATTCTTTGCCATTATTACAATTCATAAATATACATAAGTCTGGTACAACAAAAGTTGAAAGCCTAGCCTATTGGTAGTTCCTACCTCAGCTACAATGGCATCAACACCTATAGGAAAATGCGGAATGTTTCCTAACCGCTCACGAATTGGGAGCTTGATCCTGTTCATCTTGTCTATATGTTGTTGTGTGATAAAAGAAGAAAGCAAGGGTGAGCAACAAGCCCACCGAAATAATATGTATTATAATTAACAATATATGAACATTCTCATAGCACTCATGAAAGTCTTGGTCAAGCAGATATGAACCAAGTTTGATATCTTAACGCGACCAAGTCGCAAAATATTCAGTATATATGTATATATATACTTTTCAAAATCTTGGAAGTCCTCTTACATGCATAATATACACAGAGTTCCAGTTTATAACTGTATAAAAATATCGTTGCAAGGTGATCTCATATATCTAACCTCGTCTCAACGTTTTTGTGAAAATCTTCGTCATGCATAAGATAATCATTAACCAAATATAAGTTGAAAAGATGAAGTTACAAGATACTCCAATATACTTATATCTTTTCCGAATACTACTTGAACTACCACCATTCAAGGTATAATCAGTTTCAAAAGTTCATCACATAGATGAGACTACATGTAACACCCCCAGATCCGGGGTCGGGGATCCGGGTCGTCACGGTCTTTCTTTCCACAATATCACTTCACTTAATCAATAATAAATAACCTTATGCTGTGACCCCACACTAACACACACCACAACCCGTTATAGTCTCAGAGATGAAATTGAAATAAGTACAAGTCTTTGAATCCACAATTTAAAAGTTATTACAACCCAAAATGATTACTTGATAATTTACAGTTAATTGCCATTATCTGCCACAAGTTATAATTATACATAATTTGATTCTCAAAAGTAGAGTGCCTGGTCTACCAATAGATCTACCTCTGCAGCTATAGCAGCTACAACATCATCGGGAAGACGCGGGACGCTTCCCACGCGCTTGCGCCGGGTCTGCTGGAGTCTGGCCATCTTTCCTAACTGTTGTTGTGTGATGAAGAAATAAAGCAAGAGTGAGCCTTACAGCTCGCAAGATAATATATAGTGATAACAATAATATAAGTATCTAAATGGATACTTACTAGAATCTTTTATCATGTGTAAGATAATTACTTACTAGATATAAGTAAAAACAAGGGATGAAGTTACCAGATACTTCACTACACTTATATCATTTATAAAGCTACTTGAACTACCACTGTTCAAAGTATAATGAGCTTTCAACAGTTCATCACATAGATGAGACTACAAGACAAGATTTGAAAAGATTAAATCTTTGAAATATTATTAAAGGAAATGAAGTTATGATATACTTCATTAAATTCTGATATATATATATATATATATATCCACATATACATCTTCTTTATACATTTCCTGAAAACCTCTGTCATGTAAAGTATGAACAGAGTTTGAAACATCCAATAAATTTTGGAAAAGGAAAAGAATTTTGGCATAAACCAGGTATCTTGCTGATCAGGCAAGGATACCAATAAGTAACCTTTTCTACTAGTAGATGGACGAATTCCCCACTGGTCATCACCCTGGTCTCAATAGGACCTTATGCTGGACTGCCACTCAGCCACTTATGTATTTGATGGACTCCCACTGAGCCACTTACACTATCATGGACGCCCACTGAGCCCATGTTGCTTATGCCGACTCAATAGATGGACTTACTTCCCGAACGTTGGGTAAGTAATCAATTCATTTACCAAAACTGCAACCTTGTTGCGAATATAAAATACACCACAGAGCCGGATCCCTCAGGTTTTGAGCGAGTATTTAAATCCCCTTAAAAAGGAAGATCTTAAATATAAAAATGAGTTTTGGGATCCGCTCTAACTTTTAAAAATCATTTTGAAGACTCGAAAACACTTTAAAGAGTGTTTGGAGTAAAGCTGATTTAATGAAGTAAATCAGTCCCCAGTATATTTAGAAAATGTCTGAATATTATTATTTAAATAATATTCCCATAAAGAATAATCTTTATAAAAATAATTGAAGTAGAAGTATTAAAACTTATACTTGAAACGAGTATTAAATAACCAAAGATATACTTATACGAAAGTACTATCTTTATTTGAATAATCGAAAATAAGTTTGATTATTGACACCTTATTCTTTAATAAAATAAAGAATATATTGCAGTAATAAGCGGAGTCATAATACCTCGAATGAATATTATAAATAATATTCATAAAATAAAGGAGTCATACATCCTCAAATGAATATCCAAGTAATATCCAATAATAATATAAAAGAGTCATAAGCCCTCGAATAATATTCGAAATAATATTCAATAAATAATATAAAGTTATCGAATAACCCTTATTCGATTAATAGTTTTGAAAACTATAACCATATATATATATGAATATATATATATATATATACATATATACAAAATCTACTCGGGATCCTCGACTCCCGGTTTTAGAAAATGTTTTCACCTTTTGGGTCCTTATAATAAGGGTATATGCAAAATACTGCTAACCTCTAGCATAGGTATTATCAACTGAACCAACAGATATATATGGCAAGAATACGAAACAGGCATGCATATGTACCATATAACATGCTACAATATATCGCAAGAATCTGCTATAACAAATATGCATTTAACGCAAGATCATGCATATACACAAATACATCACAACAACAGTATAACGGATAGAAAACTTGCCTGAGCGACTTAGGGTGATAAAAGGCTCGGGACGAGTCTGGTAACCTATAAACAACAAGTAAGTTGGAATTAAACCAAAGTCACTTGTAAATATATACTTTAACTAACTTAGACTCTAACGCTTGTTTTGCGCTTACTGATTCACTTAAGTCACTCGAGTACCCTCGGCTCCACCATTTTTAATAATTTAACCTTTACGAGTTTTAAGGCGATTCCTTCGCGAGTGTCTTACCAACTGCCTAACACACTTACCATAAATGTTTCATACATTAATTAACCCCTTTTTGGTCTTTAACCTATGTTTCAAAGTAAGGCGAGGGGAAAAGTTTCGTTCGCGAAACGCTGTTACTTGAAACGGTCGTTTCTCCTAAACCGTGCATCGGAATCGAACGAACTACATATCAAAACGAAGCTCGTAACACGAGCTATCTAGACATGGCAATGGTCAAAATCTAGCAGGGGGTTCTCGGGTCCTAATGTTATGCACAAAAGCAGTCCAAAGAAAATCGGACGTTACGACGGCTATGTTTACGCGATTTCCAAATTTAAAACCATTCAAAACCAACCCAATTCAACCTCAAATCAAACATACAACCAACATCCATCCTTATCACATCATATCAGCCCCAACCAATTTAATTTTAACATTCATACTTATGCCTAAGCTTGAATTTAACTATACTACAATCTTTTAACCAAAACAACAACATTTACCATTCCATTTCAATACCATTTCAATCCCAAACTCTAAATCACAAACATTAAGCTACAATATCACCCTACTAATCAAAATCATCTTATAATACATAGGAATCTAGGGTTTGGAGATGATATACCTTCCTCGAAGTGGTGGGAGGAGCTAGGAAGCCTTAAGAAGCCTTGAGAAGTCTTAGGAATGCTTGGATCTTCAAGGAAATCAAGAAAAATTTCAAGTTAAAAACTTGAAAACACTATTCATTGTCTTCTTCATTGATTAAATGAAGAAGATTGAGAAGGAATTGATGGTTAAACTCATGATATAGCCCTAACTAAGCATAAAGATGATTAGGGAATTAACTCACCAATTTAGGAAGCTTGGATCTTGAGTTTTGAATTTCTTGCCCTTTTGCAATAGTAAAAGCCGAGAGCAAGCTTGCTTGGATGAGAGAATGATTTTTATGTTTTGATGAAAATGATTTGCTTGGCTTGGTTGGTTTGATTTTGTTTTTGTTTTAGTAAATTACCTAGTTGCCCTTGATTTTGTGTGGTTAAAAAGCCACCACATCTCCTTCCTTCCCATGTCATGCCTATGTCATGCTGTGATGTCATCCTTCCCTCTTTGTCCTCCTCTCATTGGTTGGGTGACATCACTCTCTCTCTAATCCCTTTGATTAACTTCCTAATTGTTTGCCTAATGACCGCTGATCTGCTATACGGTTCACTTAACTTTCGTTTTCGTTTATCGTTTGAAGGATCATACCCGGGATCTTATTACTTAGGTTCCCTTAACCTTTCTCAATACATTATATTCCTTTTTATGATCCTCTATTATAATCCTTTAATTTAAATCCTTTTTATCCTGCTACCTTATACTCAATTCTTTCCGTATCTAGTGGATTTCCGGGAAAAACCAAAGTGTTCGGAAATTGGATTCTGACGATCTTTACATACACTCATATACCATATAGAGTACTAATAAAATCTCAGAATATCCATAATAGAACCCCTACATAGTGTGGCATGAAAAGTTTTCTCATTCAGCAAAAACACTATTCACAAGGGTTACAAAAAGTTGAAAATTTTGGGGGTTATTACAGTCTCCCCTCCTTAAAAGGATTCCGTCCCGGAATCAAACAGAAAACAAAAAGGGGTACTTTTCTAGCATTGTGCTCTCTAGTTCCCAAGTTGATTCTTCCACATTATGATTCTGCCATAGTACTCTGACTAGCTTGATTACTTTGTTCCGAAGCACCTGCTCCTTCTTATCTATAATCCTTACTGGCTTCTCCACGTAAGTTAGATCTGGCTGCATATCCACCTGCTCGTACTCCACTATGTGTCTGGCATCCCGATGATACTTCCTTAGCATTGACACATGGAACACATTATGAACTTGTTGCAAATTAGGGGGTAAGGCTAGCTCGTAAGCTAACTTTCCAATCCGTCTTAATATCTCAAAAGGTCCAATGTATCTTGGGCTTAGTTTTCCTTTCCTTCCGAACCTCATTAATCCCTTCCAAGGGGATACCTTTAGCAGTACTAAGTCCCCGACTTCATATTCCTTGTCCTTTCGGGCTAGGTCTGCATATTTCTTCTGTCTGTCTTGGGCTGCTACAAGCCGTCCTCTGATGAGATCCACTATATCTTTGGTCCTTTGGACCACTTCGGGTCCGAGCATCTTCCGCTCTCCTACTTCATCCCAGTATAAGGGAGATCGACACCTTCTTCCGTACAGGGCCTCATAAGGCGGCATTCCGATGCTAGCATGAAAGCTATTGTTATAAGAAAACTCGATCAACGGCAAGTGATCATCCCAACTCCCTTTAAAGTCTATTGCACAGACTCTCAACATATCCTCTAGTGTCTGGATGGTCCTTTCACTCTGCCCATCCGTCTGGGGATGGTACGCGGTACTCATATTTAACTTGGTCCCCGCACATTCCTGAAAGCTCCTCCAAAATCTGGAGTTGAACCTGGGGTCTCGGTCTGAGACAATGGACGCTGGGACTCCATGTCGCGTCACTATTTCCTTAAGGTAAATGTCCACCAGTCTATTGACTGTGTATCTCTCATTGATAGGAATGAAATGAGCTGACTTTGTCAGTCGGTCTATAATTACCCAAATGGCGTCGTGATTGGCATTCGTCCTTGGCAAGCCTACAACAAAATCCATCGCTATCTGTTCCCATTTCCATTCGGGAATCTCCAGGGGTCGTAAGAGTCCACTGGGTCTCTAGTGCTCTGCTTTTACCCTTTCGCAAGTCAAACATTTGTTTACCCATTCTGCTACGTCCCTCTTCATGTTGGGCCACCAGTAATACTCCTTCAAATCCCTGTAATAACCCCAATTTTTGGGAAATTTTGAAACCCTTATGAATAGTGTTTTTGCTGAATGAGAAAACTTTTCATGCCACACTATGTAGGGGTTCTGATATGGATATTCTGAGATTTTATTAGTACTTTATATGGGATATAAGTGTATGTAAAGATCGTCAGAATCCAAATCCGAACACTTTGATGTTTCCCGGAAATCCAATAGATACGGAAACAATTGAGTATAAGGTAACATGATAAAAGGATTTAAATTAAAGGATTATAATAGAGGATCATAAAAAGGAATATAATGTATTGAGAAAGGTTAAAGGAACCTAAGTAATAAGATCCCGGGTATGATCCTTCAAACGATAAACGAAAACGAAAGTTAAGCGAACCGTATAGCAGATCAGCGGTCATTAGGCAAACAATTAGGAAGTTAATCAAAGGGGATTAGAGAGAGAGTGATGTCACCCAACCAATGAGAGGAGGACAAAGAGGGAAGGATGACATCACAGCATGACATAGGCATGACATGGGAAGGAAGGAGATGTGGTGGCTTTTTAACCACACAAAATCAAGGGCAGCTAGGTAATTTACTAAAACAAAAACAAAATCAAACCAACCTAGCCAAGCAAATCATTTTCATCAAAACACAATGATCATTCTCTCATCCAAGCAAGCTTGATCTCGGCTTTTACTATTGCAAAAGGGCAAGAAATTCAAAACTCAAGATCCAAGCTTCCTAAATTGGTGAGTTAATTCCCTAATCATCCTTATGCTTAGTTAGGGCTATATCATGAGTTTAAGCCATCAATTCTTTCTCAATCTTCTTCATTTAATCAAGGAAGAAGACAATGAATAGTGTTTTCAAGTTTTTAACTTGAAATTTTTCTTGATTTCCTTGAAGATCCAAGCATTCCTAAGACTTCTCAAGGCTTCTTAAGGCTTCCTAGCTCCTCCCACCACTTCGAGGAAGGTATATCATCTCCAAACCCTAGATTCCTATGTATTATAAGATGATTTTGATTAGTAGGGTGATATTGTAGCTTAATGTTTGTGATTTAGAGTTTGGGATTGAAATGGTATTGAAATGGAATGGTAAATGTTGTTGTTTTGGTTAAAAGATTGTAGTATAGTTAAATTCAAGCTTAGGCATAAGTATAAATGTTAAAATTGAATTGATTGGGGCTGATATGATGTGATAAGGATGGATGTTGGTTGTATGTTTGATTTGAGGTTGAATTGGGTTGGTTTTGAATGGTTTTAAATTGGGAAATCGCGTAAATATAGCCGTCGTAACGTCCGATTTTCTTTAGACTGTTTTTGTGCATAACATTAGGACCCGAGAACCCCCGCTAGATTATGACCATTGCCATGACTAGATAGCTCATGTTTCGAGCTTCGTTTTGATATGTAGTTCGTTCGATTCCGATGCACGATTTAGGAGAAACGACCGTTTCAAGTAACGGCATTTCGCGAACGAAACTTTTCCCCTCGCCTTACTTTGAAACATAGGTTAAAGACCAAAAAGGGTTAATAAATGTATGAAACATTTATGGTAAGTGTGTTAGGCAGTTGGTAAGACACTCGCAAAGGAATCGCCTTAAAACTCATAAAGTTTAAATTATTAAAAATGGTGGAGCCGAGGGTACCCGAGTGACTTAAGAGAATCAGTAAGCGCAAAACAAGCGTTAGAGTCTAAGTTAGTTAAAGTATAGATTTACAAGTGACTTTGGTTTAATTCCAACTTACTTGTTGCTTATAGGTTACCAGACTCGTCCCGAGCCATTTGTAACCCCCAGTCGCTCAGGCAAGTTTTCTACCCGATATACTGTTGTTGTGATGTAAATATATGTATATGCATTATCTTGTGATAGTGCATGATTGTTATTAGCAAATTTTGCGATATATTGGAGCATGCTGATATGGTATATATGCATGTCTGTTTCGTAATCTGGTTATCTATCTGTTGATTTCAATGCTTATAGTTGCATAATACCTATGCTAGAAATAAGCAAGTAGTTGCGTATACCCTTAGTATAGGGGATAAAAGGTGAACATATTTCTAAACCGGGAATCGATGTTCCCGAGTATATTATATATATATATTTATATATATATATGGATATAGTTTATAAAACTATTGATCGAATAAGGTTTATTCGATACCTTTATTTTACTTAATTGAATATTAATTCGAATATTCATTCGAGGGCTTATGACTCAGTTCATTTTATTATTTGAATATTATTTGAATATTCATTCGAGGGCTTATGACTTAGTTTATATTATTATTGAATATTACTTGGATATTCATTTGAGGACGTATGACTCCTTTATTTTATGAATATTATTTATAGTATTCATTCGAGGTATTATGACTCCGCTTATTACTTAATAATATTCTTTATTGTATTAAAGAATAAGGTGTCGATAATCAAACTTATTTTTGATTATTCAAATAAAGATATTACTTTCGTATAAGTATATCTTTGATTATTTGCTATTCATTCGAGTATAAGTTTTCCAACTTCTACCTCCATTATTCTTTATGGGAATATTATTTAAATAATAATATTCAGACATTTCTTTCATATTGGGACTGATTTATTTCATAAATCAGCATTACACCAAACATTCTTAAAAATGTTTTCGAGTCTTCAAAATGAATTTAAAAAGGGTAGAGCGGATCCCAAAACTTGTTTTCAAATTCAAGATCTTCCATTTTAAGGGGACTTGAATACTCGCTCAAAAATCTAAGGGATCCGGCTCTATGGTGTATTTTATATTCACAACAAGGTTGCAGTTTTGGTAAATGAATTGATTACTTACCCAACGTTCGGGAAGTAAGTCCATCTATTGAGTCGGCATAAGCAACATGGGCTCAGTGGGCGTCCATGATAGTGTAAGTGGCTCAGTGGGAGTCCATCAAATGCATAAGTGGCTGAGTGGCAGTCCAGCATAAGGTCATATTACGACTAGGGTGATGACCAGTGGGGAATTCGTCGATCTACTAGTAGAAAAGGTTACTTATTGGTATCTTTGCCTGATCAGCAAGATATCAGGTTTATGCCAAAATTCTTTCCTTTCCAAATTTATTGGATATTGCAATTCTGTTCATACTTTACATGACAGAGGTTTTCAGGAAATGTATATATATATAGGTGTATATATATGTCGGGACTTAATGAAGTATCTCGTAACTTCATTATTTATAATGATATTCAAAGATTGAATCTATTCAAATCTTGTCTTGTAGTCTCATCTATGTGATGAACTTTTGAAACTGATTATAACTTGAACGGTGGTAGTTCAAGTAGTATTTGGGAAAAATATAAGTATATTGGGGTATCTTGTAACTTCATCTTTTAAACTTATATCTAATTAATAATTGTCTTATGAATGACAAAGATTTTCAGAAAAACGTTGAGACAAGGTTAGATATATGAGATAACCTTGCAACGATATTTTTTTATACAGTTATACACTGGGACTTTGTGTATATTATGCATGGAAGAGGACTTCTAATATTTTGAAAAGTATATATGTATATATACTAAATATTTTGCGACTTCATCGCATTAAAATATCAAACTTGGTTCATTTCTTTTGACCAAGACTTTCATGGGTACTATGAGAAGGCTCATATATTGTTAATCATTATACACATATTATTTTGGTGGGCTTGTTGCTCACCCTTGCTTTCTTCTTCCATCACACAACATCAGATAGACAAGATGAACAGGACCAAGCTCCTGATTCGCAAGCGATTAGGAAACGTTCCGCAGTTTCCTATAGGCGTTGATGTCGCTGTAGCTAAGGTAGGAACTACCAATAGGCTAGGCTTTCAACTTTTGATGTACCAGACTTATGTATCTTTATCAATTATAATAATGGCAAAGAAATGTAAATCTATTCAGAAACCTTTTTAAGGTGTATTGACATATAATTGTGGAATAAAACGACTTGTGATTATTTTTAGATATTAATCTCTGAGACTATAACTTGTGGTGTGTGTGTTTATTGTGGGGTCACAGTACAGAGTAGTTGATTGTGTATTAAGATTGGGTGTTATTAAGGGAAATGGAACTCGTGACAACCCGGATCCCCGACCCCGGATTTGGGGGTGTTACAGAAGTGGTATCAGAGCTAAGCGTTATAAACCTCAGAGATGATGTGACGTTAAGATAATAAGTTCACTAAGATAATAAGAACTCTTGCCAAGTTCATAGTCGGACTACCTAACGTAGTACTGACAGTTAAAACCCTTATGGGAACCCTTATAAATGTAGCGATAGAAGCGTAGTTCGTTATCGTATATCGTAGCGGGACTCCGAACCCTGAGGTTGGGGAACATCAACGCGATGATGTTTTATTACTAATTGGAGATGGGATTGTGGATCCGATAGAGTGTCCTAACGCAGGACCGGATGATATTGATATTGAGGATGTAGCGGTTGAGGATGTTGTCCTAGAAGGGATTGTTGCTGAGGAGGATCCCGTGAAGGATCCTGACAAGAATGAATAAAGGACCACTGAGGAATTGATGACCATGGTTAGGTCGACTACCAGAGATAGGATTGGTCGGTCACTACCGGAGGTTCGTTCAAGTTTGTAAAGATAGTAGCCCCTTTAACGCGGCTTACTCGTAAGACTGAGAAGTTCGAATGGACAGAGAAATGCGAGAACAAATTTTAAGAACCGAAGCAAAGGTTGGTGACGTTCCCTATGTTGGCGTTGCCGGATGGAAAATGAGATTTTCTGAAATGTAGTGACGCTTCGCATAAGGAATTAGGGTGCTTCATATACAGCACAGCAAGGTAATCGCGTACGCGTCAAGACAATTAAGGAAGTATAAAATTCGATGTCCCCATCCATGAGCTTAGGCTCGTGGCAATAGTTTTGCCCTAAAGATTGGAGGCACTACTTGTATTGAGAGAAGTGCGAGATTTACACAATCCATAAGTGCTCTAGTGCATTTTCGCGTAGAAAGAGCTCAACATGCGCCAGAGAAGGTGGTTAGAGCTAATCAAGGATTACGATTATGAGATTCCTTATCATTCGGGGGAAAGCCAATGTTGTGGCTGATACCCTTAGTAAAAAGGAGAGACTCAAGATGATAATGTCTTTTGGGGAGTTTATAAGAGATTTTGAGAAAATGGAAATAGAAGTGAAGGTAACCGGAGCCGGTACCGAAAAGCTGTTTGAGATTACAATACAGCCCGAATTATTGGAAAAGAACATATTGTGCCAGTAAAAGTGATGAATGAAGGCAGAGAGCCAACAAATAGATATGAGATTAATACCGAGAGAGATGATAAGGGAATAATGAGGTATTCCTATAGAATTTGGGTTCCAAATGTTTAAGAGCTTAAAGATGAGATCTTAGATGAAAGTCATAGTTCAAGGAATAAGATTTAGGGCAAACCCTGAATGTGATAGTCAGGGAGGACGCCATCAAGATAGAAGGAACCCATAACATAATGAAGTGGAAAACAAGGTTTTTAATGTATAAGATAACCCCGATTATGGGAGAAGGTTGAAACATTTCATACTAAGGAAACAGAAAGTCGAGTAAGGAAAGGAGACCCGAGACGGTACTCCTATACGGCAATTCATGGACCTGTCTAAAAAGGACTTAGACTATTATCCCCAACCACCACCCTGAGGAAACAATGCGGTGAGAAATTCTTTCAGGACCTTTAAGTCTCTAAGCTCTCAGAGTTCCAAGGAACAGGTTGACCTAGTCGAGGCAAGAGCCTGGCTAAAGGAAATATAGGAATCATTTGAGATTATAAATGATGGACGAATCACAAAAGACTGTTTTTGTCACTTACCCTTCTAAGAGAGAGGCCACCCACTGGTGAAAGACCAAGAAAGGCATGGAGCCAGAGATTATAATAAACTGATTAAAGTTCAGTCAATTGTTTTCGGGAAAGTAATTCCCAAGGTTATGGAAATAGTGTAAAAGCTTTAGAGCCAGAACAAAGGCAGAAGAGTATGATGAATTATGAATCTAAGTTGTAAAAGTTGTCAAGATTCGTTCTGAGGACACGAATCCAGAATGACGGGATGTTTGAAATCAATGCTTATGTTGTGTTGGTTCATGAAATAATGATAAGAGAAAGGAAAATAAAAAGAAATTGAAGTGGAAAGGAATATAACGGCAATAGAGTTTGAGGAATGATAAGGAAGTTGGGTATGAGGAAACACTCAAGACTCGTAGCAATAGAAATAGAAAAGTATGTAATCGTCAGGATGAGGGTGATTCACCATGAGTTAAAATTGATGATCGAAGGAATAAGAGATACATATATTTTATCCCCTGTAAGTTGGGAGGATTCGAGGAAACCTTGAAATAGTTCGAAAGATAAATAATGAGACGCGGATAGACTGAGGAGACAAGGAAGTAAGAAATTAGGAAAATTGGATGAAGGAAGTGACCTTCAAGAATGTGAAGTGTAAGACCGGTGGCTTGATACCCAGAAAGGGAGATGCCAGGTATGAAAGATATCTCAACATTGAGGTGACTATTGAGGTAAACAACAAAAGTAAATAAGGAATTATTAAGAAGAGGTTCACGTTGAACACGACCAATATCTTCCAGAACATCCTTGTTATCGTTATCAAATTAGGCAAGACAAGCGGATAACTGTTGTTATCTTTTGGAGGCCATATTGATTGACCTCATTTGGAATACAGATGTTATTGTAAAATTAGGCATAAACTATCGAGGTGGGAATGATTGATTAAGATAATCTATCAAGGATATAAGACTTGATTTATCCATGAAAGGATGCAAGTACCTTTTTAAAGGTGGAATTAAGGATAGAATATCGGTAACTTAAAATGAATCCTAGGGGAATGCATAAAGGTTGGTATTTCACCCTTAATAAGGATAGTATGAGTCTTGACAGTATGAATTGGAAAGGATTAAGGTAATAACAACCTTTAAGAATCAGTGGAGAAATTTTCAGAAGTATATAGACAATGGTTCTAGTATTAGTAAAGGGTATTTTGATATGCCCTGTATCTAGGGAATACATGAGGAACGATTCAAGGATAACCTTAGAGGTTTTACAAGGAGAAAGGTAATATTCAAAGTTCTCGGGAATAGAAATTTTGATAAAGGAAATATGGCATAATTATAATAATGCCAGGTGGGCACGTGTTAAACCGCGAGAAAGTATGGATCGAACCAGTAATGGTCGAAATTATTCAGGGC
This sequence comes from Apium graveolens, assembly GCF_009905375.1. Classification (NCBI taxonomy): domain Eukaryota; kingdom Viridiplantae; phylum Streptophyta; class Magnoliopsida; order Apiales; family Apiaceae; genus Apium; species Apium graveolens. Next base: position 138,718,014 of record NC_133655.1, on the reverse strand, counting down.
AATTAGGACTTAAGATAAAAGATGTTCTAAGTATAATTGAGGGTCAGACGTGACAGTGATTAACCTCTAAAGACTGAGGCAATAACTTATGAAAAAAAATGGTGATTTTTTTTTACTCATCAGATTTTAAGGAAAACATCTTCACATAAGCTATGATTGAAATGAGGTAGAAAATTTATTTGAAGGTGGTTAAAATGACATTGACTGTAAGGAAATTTTACTATCAGGAAAGGCCAAAGAGGTGGCCGACACTTTAAAGGTAAGAGAATAATTATAGGCGCTTGTGCCAAAGGAATACAGTGATGATGGTTGAAGCCGTAAAGGTTGTATTATGGTTTGGAAGATTGACATTCCTTCTGATGACTGTGCAATACCCAACCGTAATAGTAGTTGGTAAAGGTTTAATTCGTGTAATCGCCATGAGCAGGCTATCTATATCAGAAGATACTATCTTGAGATAAGCCAGGACCATGTTTCAAAAAGGACTAGACGAACCTTTGAGTTAAGTCTTCTATTTAAGGCATATGATTTAGAATGGTATTAACATGCTATCGTTGCTTTGATTGAAACTCTTCTGCAATTTTATCTGCTTCATGTCATGTATGTATGTCAGGATCATGAGTGTTCTTCATGAATCAGAAATGGTGATTATGTTACCTCCTTAGAAGGATTTGATACGACATTTATGGACTCCGTATGGTTAGATATTAAGATTTCATGGAACGTGAATGACGACAGTAGGTCAGTAGTGGACCATAGTAATGCAGCAATGATTCTACGAGTAATGAGCTGGTTACAACCGTGAGAGTTGTATTGGAATGGATGTTGAGATTGAGTACCACTAAACGGGTCGTGGTAGTGTATAAGTTATCATTGATAGACTAATTAAGTAGAGTATCTACCTATTGAATATTTATTCTTTCTTATCAATAGAGAGTCGTATTATTATACAAGGAAGGTTACGGTGCAAGCATAGAATTCAAGTAACGATGATGTCTAGAATGAGATCCCAGATTCGATTTTCGATATCGAGGGAGTTTCAAAGGTGATTGTGTATAAGCTCGAGGAAGAGCATGGGTCCATAGAATGATGGACGGAATAGAAAAAATATTTAAGCATGCAAAATGCGATGCGATAATACTTGATGTTGATATATATACACATATGTTTTGTTCTCCTATGACAAACCTCTATAATTCAGAGGTAGATTCCAAGCCAGATATTTTATGGCAATAAAATTTTTTTACGTATATACAATTCTCTTCAATTCGTTCTTTTCTCTCCTTTTCATTTCATGTAAGCTGAGAAGAACAACCCTTCCAGAAGGGGAGGTATTGCCGAATGACTATCTATCTGTGTGATAGAAGCCTAGTAGGATACCATCTATTGTTTAATTGCTTGTCAAGTACTAAAGGCTGGCCACCTTCTGTACTAACTATGCGATATAACAAGTGTTCATGATCATAGTGATCTCTCAATAAATTCTTTTACTTCTATATGATTGATCAAACTTTGGGAAATAGAAACAGCTGAAAAAGGAGTAATAAAGTTGTGGTAGTATTCGGAATGGAAACACATTCGTGATACTAAGGTTGACGTGGTTATTAAAAGGTTATAGAACGCTAACGAGCAGAAATATAACCAGTATAATATTAGGAACGGAAGGTAGTAGCGATTACGAACTAGAAAAGAATGGGTATTGAGAAGCAAAAGCTCTAATGCTAAAAGTTATAATGAGAGTCTGTGCAATAGACTTGAAAGAAATTGGAATGATCACTTAACACGGATTGAGTTTCTTACGACAATAGATCATATGTCATTATCGAGATGTCGCCTTATGAGATCCTTGAGGGAAGATAATGTCGATCTCCCTTATGGTAGGATGAAGTTGTAAAGTGCAAGATGCTCAGACCAGTAGTGGTCCAAAGGACCAAGGATATAATAGATCTAATCAGAGGACGACTGGTAGTAGCCCAAGATGGACATAAAAAGTATGTTGATTTGACATGAAAGGACAAAGAATAGGAAGTAGGGGACCTAGTGTTGTTAAAGGTATCCCCTTAGAAACCCTTGGAAAGGATTGATGAGATTTGGAAAGAAAGGAAAGTTAAGTCCACAATTTGTCGGACCCTTGGATATATTAAGAAGTATTGGGAAGTTAGCGTATGAGCTAGCCTTAACCCAGAACATGTAGCAAGACATAACGTGTTTCACGTATCAATGTTAAGGAAGTGTAATTCGGATGCCAGATAAATAGGGGCATATGAGCGCATATACATGCAACCAGACGTAACCTATATGGAGCAACCAGGAAGGGTTATAGATTGAAAAAGGAACAAGTGCTTAGGAGAAGGGTTATCAAACTATTCAGAGTTTGATGGAAGAACCACAATGTGGGAAAATTTACTTGAGAGTTAGAAAGTGTAATGCTAAGAAAGTATCCCTATTCATTTTCTATCTGATTCCGGGACGGAATCCTTTTAAGGAGGGGAGATTGTAATAACCCCAATTTTTGGGAAATTTTGAAACCCTTATGAATAGTGTTTTTGCTGAATGAGAAAACTTTTCATGCCATACTATGTAGGGGTTCTGATATGGATATTCTGAGAGTTTATTAGTACTTTATATGGGATATAAGTGTATGTAAAGATCGTCAGAATCCAAATCCGAACACTTTGATTTTTCCCGGAAATCCAATAGATACAGAAAGAATTGAGTATAAGGTAACATGATAAAAGGATTTAAATTAAAAGATTATAATAGAGGATCATAAAAAGGAATATAATGTATTGAGAAAGGTTAAGGGAACCTAAGTAATAAGATCCTGGGTATGATCCTTCAAATGATAAACGAAAACGAAAGTTAAGCGAACCGTATAGCAGATCAACGGTCATTAGGCAAACAATTAGGAAGTTAATCAAAGGGGATTAGAGAGAGAGTGATGTCACCCAACCAATGAGAGGAGGACAAAGAGGGAAGGATGACATCACAGCATGACATAGGCATGACATGGGAAGGAAGGAGATGTGGTGGCTTTTTAACCACACAAAATCAAGGGCAACTAGGTAATTTACTAAAATAAAAACAAAATCAAACCAACCAAGCCAAGCAAATCATTTTCATCAAAACACAAAAATTATTCTCTCATCCAAGCAAGCTTGCTCTGGGCTTTTACTATTGCAAAAGGGCAAGAAATTCAAAACTCAAGATCCAAGCTTCCTAAATTGGTGAGTTAATTCCCTAATCATCCTTATGCTTAGTTAGGGCTATATCATGAGTTTAAGCCATCAATTCCTTCTCAATCTTCTTCATTTAATCAAGGAAGAAGACAATGAATAGTGTTTTCAAGTTTTTAACTTGAAATTTTTCTTGATTTCCTTGAAGATCCAAGCATTCCTAAGACTTCTCAAGGCTTCTTAAGGCTTCCTAGCTCCTCCCACCACTTCGAGGAAGGTATATCATCTCCAAACCCTAGATTCCTATGTATTATAAGATGATTTTGATTAGTAGGGTGATATTGTAGCTTAATGTTTGTGATTTAGAGTTTGGGATTGAAATGGTATTGAAATGGAATGGTAAATGTTGTTGTTTTGGTTAAAAGATTGTAGTATAGTTAAATTCAAGCTTAGGCATAAGTATGAATGTTAAAATTGAATTGGTTGGGGCTGATATGATGTGATAAGGATGGATGTTGGTTGTATGTTTGATTTGAGATTGAATTGGGTTGGTTTTGAATGGTTTTAAATTGGGAAATCGCGTAATCATAGCCGTCGTAACGTCCGATTTTCTTTAGACTGTTTTTGTGCATAACATTAGGACCCGAGAACCCCCTGCTAGATTATGACCATTGCCATGACTAGATAGCTCGTGTTACGAGCTTCGTTTTGATATGTAGTTCGTTCGATTCCGATGCACGATTTAGGAGAAACGACCGTTTCAAGTAACGGCGTTTCGCGAACGAAACTTTTTCCCTCGCCTTACTTTGAAACATAGGTTAAAGACCAAAAAGGGTTAATTAATGTATGAAACATTTATGGTAAGTGTGTTAGGCAGTTGGTAAGACACTCGCGAAGGAATCACCTTAAAACTCGTAAAGGTTAAATTATTAAAAATGGTGGAGCCGAGGGTACCCGAGTGACTTAAGAGAATCAGTAAGCGCAAAAGAAGCGTTAGAGTCTAAGTTAGTTAAAGTATAGATTTACAAGTGACTTTGGTTTAATTCCAACTTACTTGTTGCTTATAGGTTACCAGACTCGTCCCGAGCCATTTGTAACCCCAGTCGCTCAGGCAAGTTTTCTACCCGATATACTGTTGTTGTGATGTAAATATATGTATATGCATTATCTTGTGATAGTACATGATTGTTATTAGCAAATTTTGCGATATATTGGAGCATGCTGATATGGTATATATGCATGTCTGTTTCGTAATCTGGTTATCTATCTGTTGATTTCAATGCTTATAGTTGCATAATACCTATGCTAGAAATAAGCAAGTAGTTGCGTATACCCTTAGTATAGGGGATAAAAGGTGAACATATTTCTAAACCGGGAATCGATGTTCCCGAGTATATTATATATATATATTTATATATATATATGGATATAGTTTATAAAACTATTGATCAAATAAGGTTTATTCGATACCTTTATTTTACTTAATTGAATATTAATTCGAGTATTCATTCGAGGGCTTATGACTCAGTTCATTTTATTATTTGAATATTATTTGAATATTCATTCGAGGGCTTATGACTCAGTTTATATTATTATTGAATATTACTTGGATATTTATTTGAGGACGTATGACTCCTTTATTTTATGAATATTATTTATAGTATTCATTCGAGGTATTATGACTCCGCTTATTACTTAATAATATTCTTTATTGTATTAAAGAATAAGGTGTCGATAGTCAAACTTATTTTTGATTATTCAAATAAAGATATTACTTTCGTATAAGTATATCTTTGATTATTTGCTATTCATTCGAGTATAAGTTTTCCAACTTCTACCTCCATTATTCTTTATGGGAATATTATTTAAATAATAATATTCAGATATTTCTTTCATATTGGGACTGATTTATTTCATAAATCATCATTACTCCAAACATTCTTAAAAATGTTTTCGAGTCTTCAAAATGAATTTAAAAAGGGTAGAGCGGATCCCAAAACTTGTTTTCAAATTCAAGATCTTCCATTTTAAGGGGACTTGAATACTCGCTCAAAAATCTAAGGGATCCGGCTCTATGGTGTATTTTATATTCGCAACAAGGTTGCAGTTTTGGTAAATGAATTGATTACTTACCCAACGTTCGGGAAGTAAGTCCATCTATTGAGTTGGCATAAGCAACATGGGCTCAGTGGGCGTCCATGATAGTGTAAGTGGCTCAGTGGGAGTCCATCAAATGTATAAGTGGCTGAGTGGCAGTCCAACATAAGGTCCTATTACGACCAGGGTGATGACCAGTGGGGAATTCGTCCATCTACTAGTAGAAAAGGTTACTTATTGGTATCTTTGCCTGATCAGCAAGATATCAGGTTTATGCCAAAATTCTTTCCTTTCCAAATTTATTGGATATTGCAATTCTGTTCATACTTTACATGACAGAGGTTTTCAGGAAATGTATATATATATGTGTATATATATGTCGGGACTTAATGAAGTATCTCGTAACTTCATTATTTATAATGATATTAAAAGATTGAATCTATTCAAATCTTGTCTTGTAGTCTCATCTATGTGATGAACTTTTGAAACTGATTATAACTTGAACGGTGGTAGTTCAAGTAGTATTTGGGAAAGATATAAGTATATTGGGGTATCTTGTAACTTCATCTTTTAAACTTATATCTAATTAATAATTGTCTTATGAATGACAAAGATTTTCAGAAAAACGTTGAGACAAGGTTAGATATATGAGATAACCTTGCAACGATATTTTTTTTATACAGTTATACACTGGGACTTTGTGTATATTATGCATGGAAGAGGACTTCTAATATTTTGAAAAGTATATATGTATATATACTAAATATTTTGCGACTTCATCGCATTAAAATATCAAACTTGGTTCATTTCTTTTGACCAAGACTTTCATGAGTACTATGAGAAGGCTCATATATTGTTAATCATTATACACATATTATTTTGGTGGGCTTGTTGCTCACCCTTGCTTTCTTCTTCCATCACACAACATCAGATAAACAAGATGAACAGGACCAAGCTCCCAATTCGCAAGCGATTAGGAAACGTTCCGCAGTTTCCTATAGGCGTTGATGTCGCTGTAGCTGAGGTAGGAACTACCAATAGGCTAGGCTTTCAACTTTTGATGTACCAGACTTATGTATCTTTATCAATTGTAATAATGGCAAAGAAATGTAAATCTATTCAGAAACCTTTTTAAGGTGTATTGACATATAATTGTGGAATAAAATGACTTGTGATTATTTTTGGATATTCATCTCTGAGACTATAACTTGTGGTGTGTGTGTTTATTGTGGGGTCACAGTACAGAGTAGTTGATTGTGTATTAAGATTGGGTGTTATTAAGGGAAATGGAACTCGTGACAACCCGGATCCCCGACCCCGGATTTGGGGGTGTTACAATCCCTATACATCTTGGTACTTCCCGGGTGAATGGAATACCTTGAACTATGGCTTTCATCCAAAATCTCATCTTTAAGCTCTTGAACATTCGGAACCCAAATCCGGTAGGAGTACCTCATTATCCCTTTATCATCTTTCTCAGTATGGATCTCCTCTCCAGTCATTGACTCTCTGCCTTCATTCATTATTTTCTCTTGGCATAATCTGATCTTTTCCAATAACTCTGGTTGCATTGAGATCTCAAAAAGCTTTTCAATTCCGGTTCCGGTTACCTTTACTTCTATTTCCATTCTCTCAAAATCCCTTATCAATTCTTCCGAAGTCGTTATCATTCTGAGTCTTTCCTTTCTACTAAGGGCATCAGCCACCACATTGGCTTTCCCTGGATGATAGAGAATCTCACAATCATAGTCCTTGATTAGTTCTAACCATCTCCTCTGGCGCATGTTGAGCTCTTTCTGCGTAAATATGTACTTGAGGCTTTTATGGTCTGTGAAAATCTCGCACTTCTCTCCATACAAGTAGTGCCTCCAAATTTTTAAGGCAAATACTATTGCCGCGAGCTCAAGGTCATGAGTAGGATATCTAACCTTGTATTCCTTCAGTTGTCTCGACGCATACGCAATCACTTTACCGTGCTGCATAAGCACACACCCTAGTCCTTTGTGCGACGCGTCACTATATATCACAAAATCTCCTTTTCCGTCTGGCAATGCCGACACTGGAGCCGTTATCAACCTTTTCTTTAATTCCTGAAAACTGTTCTTGCATTTCTCCGTCCATTCAAACTTCTCTGTCTTACGAGTAAGTCGGGTCAAAGGGGCTGCGATCTCCGCAAAGTCCTGTACAAATCTACGATAGTAGCCGGCCAATCCTATGAAACTCCTTACCTCTGTGGGTGTTTTTGGCCTTTCCCAATTTGAGACCGCCTCTATCTTGGAGGGGTCGACCAATACTCCTTCTTTATTGATCACATGTCCTAAAAACTGTACTTCATTCCGCCAGAATTCACACTTCGAGAATTTGGCATATAACTGTTCCTCTCTGAGTATTCCTAGAGCTATCCTCAAATGCTCTGCATGTTCTGCCTCAGTCCTTGAGTAGATCAAAATATCATCGATAAAAACTATCACACATTTGTCCAAGTACTTCTTAAATACTCTATTCATTAAATCCATGAAAGCCGCTGGGGCGTTGGTTAATCCAAAGGACATTACCAAGAACTCATAATGCCCATATCTGGTACGGAACGCTGTCTTGGAAATATCTTCGGGTTTAATCTTCAGTTGGTGATATCCAGTTCTCAGGTCAATCTTGGAAAAATAAATAGCATCCTTTAGCTGGTCGAATAGATCATCTATTCTAGGTAATGGGTACCTGTTCTTTATGGTTAGCTTGTTCAACTCTCGATAGTCGATGCACAGCCTCATGCTCCCATATTTCTTCTTAACAAATAAAACTGGTGCTCCCCATGGAGACACACTGGGTCTTATCATACCCTTATCCAAGAGTTCCTGCAATTGGATAGCTAATTCCTTCATTTCTAACGGGGCTAACCGGTAAGGTGCTTTTGAAACTGGCGCCGTCCCTGGGGCCAACTCAATAGCAAATTCAATCACTCTATCGGGTGGTAATCCCGGAAGGTCTTGTGGGAATACATCTTCAAATTCGTTGACTACTGGAATATCTTGTAAGTTGGGCACCTCCTTCTGCGTGTCCACCACATAGGCTAGGTAGGCCTCATTTCCTTTTCGTAGCATCCTTCTGGCCTGGGCCATGGTCAAAAATCTCTGCGTCTGCCTCTTTCCTCTAAATACAACTTCTTTCTTCCCTGGGATATTTAGCTTAACTTTCTTCCCTTTACAGTCTATCTGAGCATCATTGCTAGATAGCCAGTCCATTCCCAAAATTACATCAAACTCCCCTAATTTAAAAGGAATCAGATCAACACTAAAAGATTGCTCTCTTATGCCTATCTCACAGGCGAGGTGAATCTGGTTAACAGGAATAATTTCATGATTGGCTATTTCTACTTGCAAGGGTTCTATCAAGGGTTCAGCTTTAAGTCTTAACTTACGCACAAAGTCCTTTGATATAAAAGATTTAGTTGCTCCCGAATCAAATAAAATGTTTGCACTGACGGAATTTAGAGAAAGGGTACCTGCTATCACATCTGAATCTTTCATAGTATCCTGGACTGTCATGTTGAAAGTCCTCGCAGTAGGTGGCTTATTAGAAGCAGTCCTGCTTGCTCCCGAAGCTGCTGGTTTATTCATTGGGCATTCCCTCTTCCAATGACCTGGGCGTCCACACTGATGACAAGTGGTGGTTGGAATGACGGCAGGGGTTGATGATGGGCACTTAGTTGAATAGTGGCCTTCCCGACCGCACTTAAAGCAGGTTACTGGCTTTCCTTTACACTCCCCTGTGTGATTCCTTCCACATATGTTACAGGCTGGCAATGGGGGTCGGGACTGGTTGGAATAGGACATTCTCGATTTTTGGCCGCCCTGGCTCACACTCACACTCATTGGCCGCTTAAACCCAGTGTTCCTTCCTGGTAGGGACACTGCTCCTCGATTAAATCTAGTTGGGAAGCTCCTTCCTGCGGAACCTCCACCCATGCTCAAACTTTTCCTCTTTATTCCTTTCTTCTCTCTTTCCTTCTGCATCTGTTCACTTCCGACTTCTACAATCGTTGCCTTTTGCACCAGAGTGGCGTAGTCCGTAAGCTCAAGGATTGCCACCCTATTCTGAATCCACGGTTTCAGTCCCTGCTGAAACCTCCTAGATTTCTTTTCCTCGGTGCTCACAAACTCTGGCACAAACCTTGATAACTCAGTAAATTTCGCTTTGTACTCTGCTACAGACAAGTTATTCTGCTTTAGCTCCAAGAACTTGAGCTCCATCTGGTTTTCCATAAACCTCGGGAAATACTTTCCCAGAAACAACTGACTAAATCTCTCCCAGGTTATAATAGCATCTGTCTCCATGTTTTTCTTGGCCTCCCACCAGTAGTTAGCTTCTCCTTTCAGAAGGTAGGTAGCAAATACAGTCTTCTGTGCCTCATCGGTACTCAAAATCTCAAAGGATTTCTCCATTTCCTTTAACCATGCCCTTGCCTCAACTGGGTCGGCTGATCCGTGGAACTCAGGGGGCTTAAGGGACTTAAAAGCCCTGAAAGAGTTTGCCACAGTATTGTTATTTCCTTGATGGGGTGGGTTGGGTTGACCTTCCAAATTCTGCCTTAGGAGTTGCATGAACTGGCCCATGGGATCCATGCCCGAGTTTGGTACCGGTTGCTCAACCTCAGTTTCTCCTTCTTCAGCCTCTATCTCAAATCCCTCAACATCATATATTTCCTCTTCCTCTTCATACAGGGAGTCATCCTGTTCCACATAATCCTCATCTTCCTCTTCACTGTGTTCCTGGTTCCTATCATCCTGATTATGGCTTCCCTGGTCCTCAGATCCAGGGTTCGCCCTAGTTCCAATCTTTCTTGGCGGCATGATTCTGATAATAAAAAAAATTATTGGAAAATTCAACGTTAGGTCACAATCATATACAACATTGTGCCTTGCACATCTTCATAATGGGGAGAACGTATATCGCAATTCTATTATTTTATGACAGTTCTAATACGAAGTGCAGTAATAATAATGATAAAAACAGTGATCTCGTCACTAAGGAACTGAACCGAAGGAAACAAATATATACATAATGCGAGAATTACATAGTTTGATCTGGTCAAAAGTACAACAGTGCTACAGTCATCTGTCCCAAAAGTGATACACAAGAGTCTATCTGTCTAGTCAGAAAAAGGGATGCTATATACAAGTCAACTATCCCGGAAAATTGGCTCTTACTAAGGCCTCGGCTAACTAGACAACTAGACTATTCCATCGTCAATCCTGAATCATACACCGGAGCGGGTCAGCTCTCATACCCTTTCCATCGCACGACGGAAGATATAGTCGGCCTGCCGCCTGGAGATCCTACCATGCCTGTCCCCCTGGAGAGATCTGAGTCTCACTTGGGACGTGAGCTCTATCCCCGTAAGCTCCCTCCTCAAGGATCGGGGTATAGAAGCCCTAGTCTTATAAGCTCGGGTACGCCTACCCGCCCTCTCTGCATCCAACTCCCTCCTGGCCTCATCCAGTCGGCCCTCGGCAACAGCCACTCGGGTCCTCAGAACATCATGAACATATCCATGAGCTAACGAAGACTGCCTGTGGGCAGGGTCAAGAGGTGGTGAATCCGGAGCCGCTGAGGGTGCCTCCTCGGTCTGCCTAGGCTCGGAAGTATGGGTCTCTGAGCTGTCATCATCGGGAATCCAAGATAGTGGTGGAAGGGTAGGGGCTCTGACCACCGGAAGTGTGGGTAAAGGGGTACCAGCATACACTACCATAGGTCCAACACGCTCCTCAGCTACTGGGACCTCATCCGGGTCCTCCTCATCTGGAATAGCAATAACCTCTGCCTCTGACTCCTCTGAGGGGTCCTCCTCATCTGAAATAGCAATGACCTCCGTCTCTGACTCCTCTGAGGGGTCCTCCTCATCCTCCTCCATCTCAGGCTCCTCCTGATCCTCAACATCTAGCAATGCCTCATCATGCTCACGCTCGAACATCTCAGGGTCCTCTATCTCAGGCGCCTACACATTAAACGAGCTAAGTTACTATCATGATACTTATAAGGGTTCCCGTAAGGGTTTTAACTTTCAGCACTACTTTAAGTAGTCCGACCATGAACTTGGCAAGAGTTCTTATTATCTTTGTGAGTTTATTATTATATCGTCGCATCATCTTAGAGGTTTATAACGCTTAGCTCTGATACCATTTCTGTAACACCCCCAGATCCGGGGTCGGGGATCCGGGTCGTCACGGTCTTTCTTTCCACAATATCACTTCACTTAATCAATAATAAATAACCTTATGCTGTGACCCCACACTAACACACACCACAACCCGTTATAGTCTCAGAGATGAAATTGAAATAAGTACAAGTCTTTGAATCCACAATTTAAAAGTTATTACAACCCAAAATGATTACTTGATAATTTACAGTTAATTGCCATTATCTGCCACAAGTTATAATTATACATAATTTGATTCTCAAAAGTAGAGTGCCTCGTCTACCAATAGATCTACCTCTGCAGCTATAGCAGCTACAACATCATCGGGAAGACGCGGGACGCTTCCCACGCGCTTGCGCTGGGTCTGCTGGAGTCTGGCCATCTTTCCTAACTGTTGTTGTGTGATGAAGAAATAAAGCAAGAGTGAGCCTTACAGCTCGTAAGATAATATATAGTGATAACAATAATATAAGTATCTAAATGGATACTTACTAGAATCTTTTATCATGTGTAAGATAATTACTTACTAGATATAAGTAAAAACAAGGGATGAAGTTACCAGATACTTCACTACACTTATATCATTTATAAAGCTACTTGAACTACCACTGTTCAAAGTATAATGAGCTTTCAACAGTTCATCACATAGATGAGACTACAAGACAAGATTTGAATAGATTAAATCTTTGAAATATTATTAAAGGAAATGAAGTTATGATATACTTCATTAAGTTCTGATATATATATATATATATATATCCACATATACATCTTCTTTATACATTTCCTGAAAATCTCTGTCATGTAAAGTATGAACAGAGTTTGAAACATCCAATAAATTTTGGAAAAGGAAAAGAATTTTGGCATAAACCAGGTATCTTGCTGATCAGGCAAGGATACCAATAAGTAACCTTTTCTACTAGTAGATGGACGAATTCCCCACTGGTCATCACCCTGGTCTCAATAGGACCTTATGCTGGACTGCCACTCAGCCACTTATGCATTTGATGGACTCCCACTGAGCCACTTACACTATCATGGATGCCCACTGAGCCCATGTTGCTTATGCCGACTCAATAGATGGACTTACTTCCCGAACGTTGGGTAAGTAATCAATTCATTTACCAAAACTGCAACCTTGTTGCGAATATAAAATACACCACAGAGCCGGATCCCTCAGGTTTTGAGCGAGTATTTAAATCCCCTTAAAAAGGAAGATCTTAAATATAAAAATGAGTTTTGGGATCCGCTCTAACTTTTAAAAATCATTTTGAAGATTCGAAAACACTTTAAAGAGTGTTTGGAGTAAAGCTGATTTAATGAAGTAAATCAGTCCCCAGTATATTTAGAAAATGTCTGAATATTATTATTTAAATAATATTCCCATAAAGAATAATCTTTATAAAAATAATTGAAGTAGAAGTATTAAAACTTATACTTGAAACGAGTATTAAATAACCAAAGATATACTTATATGAAAGTACTATCTTTATTTGAATAATCGAAAATAAGTTTGATTATTGACACCTTATTCTTTAATAAAATAAAGAATATATTGCAGTAATAAGCGGAGTCATAATACCTCGAATGAATATTATAAATAATATTCATAAAATAAAGGAGTCATACATCCTCAAATGAATATCCAAGTAATATCCAATAATAATATAAAAGAGTCATAAGCCCTCGAATAATATTCGAAATAATATTCAATAAATAATATAAAGTTATCGAATAACCCTTATTCGATTAATAGTTTTGAAAACTATAACCATATATATATATATGAATATATATATATACATATATACAAAATCTACTCGGGATCCTCGACTCCCGGTTTTAGAAAATGTTTTCACCTTTTGGGTCCTTATAATAAGGGTATATGCAAAATACTGCTAACCTCTAGCATAGGTATTATCAACTGAACCAACAGATATATATATATGGCAAGAATACGAAACAGGCATGCATATGTACCATATAACATGCTACAATATATCGCAAGAATCTGCTATAACAAATATGCATTTAACGCAAGATCATGCATATACACAAATACATCACAACAATAGTATAACGGATAGAAAACTTGCCTGAGCGACTTGGGGTGATAAAAGGCTCGGGACGAGTCTGGTAACCTATAAACAACAAGTAAGTTGGAATTAAACCAAAGTCACTTGTAAATCTATACTTTAACTAACTTAGACTCTAACGCTTGTTTTGCGCTTACTGATTCACTTAAGTCACTCGAGTACCCTCGGCTCCTCCATTTTTAATAATTTAACCTTTACGAGTTTTAAGGCGATTCTTTCGCGAGTGTCTTACCAACTGCCTAACACACTTACCATAAATGTTTCATACATTAATTAACCCCTTTTTGGTCTTTAACCTATGTTTCAAAGTAAGGCGAGGGGAAAAGTTTCGTTCGCGAAACGCCATTACTTGAAACGGTCGTTTCTCCTAAACCGTGCATCGGAATCGAACGAACTACATATCAAAACGAAGCTCGTAACACGAGCTATCTAGTAATGGCAATGGTCAAAATCTAGCAGGGGGTTCTCGGGTCCTAATGTTATGCACAAAAGCAGTCCAAAGAAAATCGGACGTTACGACGGCTATGTTTACGCGATTTCCCAATTTAAAACCATTCAAAACCAACCCAATTCAACCTCAAATCAAACATACAACCAACATCCATCCTTATCACATCATATCAGCCCCAACCAATTCAATTTTAACATTCATACTTATGCCTAAGCTTGAATTTAACTATACTACAATCTTTTAACCAAAACAACAACATTTACCATTCCATTTCAATACCATTTTAATCCCAAACTCTAAATCACAAACATTAAGCTAAAATATCACCCTACTAATCAAAATCATCTTATAATACATAGGAATCTAGGGTTTGGAGATGATATACCTTCCTCGAAGTGGTGGGAGGAGCTAGGAAGCCTTAAGAAGCCTTGAGAAGTCTTAGGAATGCTTGTATCTTCAAGGAAATCAAGAAAAATTTCAAGTTAAAAACTTGAAAACACTATTCATTGTCTTCTTCATTGATTAAATGAAGAAGATTGAGAAGGAATTGATGGCTTAAACTCATGATATAGCCCTAACTAAGCATAAAGATGATTAGGGAATTAACTCACCAATTTAGGAAGCTTGGATCTTGAGTTTTGAATTTCTTGCCCTTTTGCAATAGTAAAAGCCGAGAGCAAGCTTGCTTGGATGAGAGAATGATTTTTATGTTTTGATGAAAATGATTTGCTTGGCTTGGTTGGTTTGATTTTGTTTTTGTTTTAGTAAATTACCTAGTTGCCCTTGATTTTGTGTGGTTAAAAAGCCACCACATCTCCTTCCTTCCCATGTCATGCCTATGTCATGCTGTGATGTCATCCTTCCCTCTTTGTCCTCCTCTCATTGGTTGGGTGACATCACTCTCTCTCTAATCCCTTTGATTAACTTCCTAATTGTTTGCCTAATGACCGCTGATCTGCTATACGGTTCGCTTAACTTTCGTTTTCGTTTATCTTTTGAAGGATCATACCCGGGATCTTATTACTTAGGTTCCCTTAACCAATCTCAATACATTATATTCCTTTTAATGATCCTCTATTATAATCCTTTAATTTAAATCCTTTTTATCCTGCTACCTTATACTCAATTCTTTCCGTATCTAGTGGATTTCCGGGAAAAACCAAAGTGTTCGGAAATTGGATTCTGACGATCTTTACATACACTCATATACCATATAGAGTACTAATAAAATCTCAGAATATCCATAATAGAACCCCTACATAGTGTGGCATGAAAAGTTTTCTCATTCAGCAAAAACACTATTCACAAGGGTTACAAAAAGTTGAAAATTTTGGGGGTTATTACACTACAAGATAAGATTTGAATAGATTCAATCTTTGAAATATCATTCAAAAGAAATGAAGTTACGAGATACTTCATTAAGTCCCGATATATATATACACCTATATATATCTCATACTTTCCTTGGAAACCTCTTTTATAAAAAGTATAAACAGAGTTATAATATCCAATGAATTTGGAAAGAAAAGAATTTTGGCATAAACCCGATATCTTGCTGATCAGGCAAAGATACCAATAAGTAACCTTTTCTACTAGTAGATGGATGAATCCCCCACCGGTCATCACCCTGGCCTCATTAGGACCTTGTGCTGGATCGCCACCCGGCCTCTTACGCGTTGATGGGCTGCCACCCAGCCACTTACACTTTGATAGACCGTACCCCGGCCTGTCGCTTATGCCGACTCAATTAGATGGACTTACTTCCCGAACGTTGGGTAAGTAATCAATTCATTTATCAAAATAGCAACCTTGTTGCGAATATAAAATACACCACAGAGCTGGATCCCTCAGGTTTTGAGCGAGTATTTAAATCCCCTTCGAAAGGAGGATCTTAAATATAAAAATGAGTTTTGGGATCCACCCTAAATTTTAAAAATCATTTTGAAGGCTCGAAAACATTTTTAAGAATGTTTGGAGTAATGCTGATTTAATAAAATAAATCAGTCCCAATATATTAGAAAATATCTGAATATTATTATTTAAATAATATTCCCATAAAGAATAATCTTTATAAAAATAATTAAAGTAGAAGTTTTAAAACTCATACTTGAAATGAATATTAAATAACCAAAGATATACTTATACGAAAGTACGATCTTTATTTGAATAATCGAAAATAAGTTTGATTATCGAAGCATTATTCTTTAATAAAATAAAGAATATTATTTAATAAAATAAGCGGAGTCATAAGTCCTCGAATGAATATTCAAAATAATATTCATTAAGTAAAATAAGCGGAGTCATAAGTACTCGAATGAATATTCAAAATAATATTCATTAAATAAAATAAAGTTATCGAATAAACCTTATTCGATTAATAGTTTTGAAAACTATATCTATCTATCTATATATATATATAATATACTCGGGAACATCGACTCCCGGTTTAGAAAATGTTCATCTTTGGGTCCCCTATAATAAGGGTTTACGCAACTAATTCTTATCTCTAGCATATATATTATGCAACTTATAAGCATTTGAATCAACAATTAGATATCAAAATTACGAAACAGGCATGCATATAAACCATATCAGCATGCTCCAATATATCACAAGATTTTCTAATAACCATCATGCATCTATCACAAGATAATGCATATACATATATACATCACAACAATAGTATAACGCGTAGAAAACTTTCCTGAGTGTTCCCGGATAGACTTAAGCTTGGAGTGGGTCCGATAACCTATGAACAACAACATAAGTCGGAATTAAACCCCGGTCTCATAAGAAACTAGACCTTAACCAATTTAACCATAACGTTCGCTTATAGTCATTTCTACGCTTAACAAATCACATTAGTCTTTCGAGTACCCTCGGCTCCACCATTTTTAATAAATTAACCGTAATGAATTTTAAGGCGACGCTCTCACGAAAACTCTTTACCAACTGCCTAACCCACTTTACATAATTGTTTCATACTCCAATTAGTCATTTAAGGGACTTAACCAAGGATTCAAAGTAAGGCTAGGGGTAATGGTACGTTCGCGAAACACCGTTACTTAAAACGGTCGTTTCTCCTAAACCGTACATCGGATCCAAGCGAACCACATATCAAAACAAAGCTTACGAAATAATTTAACTAAACATGGCAAAGTCACAGATTCAATAGTTAGCTCTCTCTCCCGAACACTAAGAACAAGCAGTTGTATGAAATTGGGCATTACGACGGCTATGTTTACACGATTACCAAGTTTTAAACCACTTCAAACAACCACCATTCAACTCACAATCAACAATACAACCAACCCTCATCCAAACCTTACTACATCAGTCCCCAAATATCAAGATTTTCCAACTTATACAACCCCACACATGAACTACTAGCTATACTTAAGTTTCATTAACTATAAACAAGATTTCAACATCCAAATCACTACAAATCCAATCCAAACTCTAAACACACAAGCATCATGCTTCTCATTTACTATAACAATCAAAACCATCATAATACTCAAAGTAAAGTTAGGGTTTGGAGGTGTTATACCTTCCTTGGAGTGATTAGAGTAGCTAGGAAGTCTTAGGGAGCCTCCTACAAGCTTGATCTTTCCAAAGAAATCAAGAACACAAAGTTAGGTTTTGAAGTTTCTAAAAGTCAGATTGAAAGAACTGTCAAAACGAGGATCTTTCCATGCTTATTTGGACGAGACTTGTGAACAAGAGTTGTAGGCCATCTCAATACCTTTCCAAAGAGATATAGAACATACTATTTGAGTGAGTATTGTAGGAGATATGGTAGTTTGAAGTTGCTGCTCTGGTTTTGGCCGAGAGCTTTTATTCTTGGAAAGCAAAAGTCAACTTCTAATTTGTGTTATGATTTTCCTTGGCTTGATTGATACTCTTTTGTTGTTAATTGATTATTACCATGGTGAAAAATGCATGGCTCACAATCAACCAACCATCCTTTCCACTTGTCATGCTTATGTCACCATGTTTAGGTCATCTTGTTACATTTGTCTTCTTCTTGTTGGTGTGATGACATCATCATCCACTAACCTCTTTGATTAACCCTTAATTACTTGGCTAATGACCGCTTATCTGTTATACGGTTCGCTTAAGTTTCGTTCGCGTTTATCGTTCGAGGGATCATACATGGGATCTTATTACTTGGGTTCCCTTAAACCTTTCTCAATATTTTATATTCCTTTTATGATCCTCTCTTATAATCCTTGAATTAAAATCCTTTTAATCATGTTACCTTATACTCAATTTTTTCTGTATCTGGTGGATTTTCAGGAAAAATCAAAGTTTTCGAATTTAAATCCTGACGATCTTTACATACACTTATATACCATATAGACTACTAATAAGATCTCAGAATATCAGTAAAAGAATCCCTACATGTAACACCCCCAAATCCGGGGTCGGAGATCCGGGTTGTCACGAGTTCCATTTCCCTTAATAACACCTAATTCTTAATAAACAATCATCTACTGCGTACTGTGACCCCACAATATACACACACCACAAGTTATAGTCTCAGAGATGAATATCCAAAAATAACACAAGTCATTTTATTCCACAATTATAAACCATTACACCTTAAAAGGGTTTCTGAATAAATTTACATATTCTTTGCCATTATTATAATTCTTAAATATACATAAGTCTGGCACAACAAAAGTTGAAAGCCTAGCCTACTGGTAGTTCCTACCTCAGCTACAACGGCATCAACGCCTATAGGAAACTGCAGAACGTTTCCTATCTGCTCACGAATTGGGAGCTTGGTCCTGTTCATCATGTCTATCTGTTATTGTGTGATGAAAGAAGAAAGCAAGGGTGAGCAACAAGCCCACCAAAATAATATGTATAATAATTAACAATATATGAGCATTCTCATAGTACTCATGAAAGTCTTGGTCAAGAAGAAATGCACCAAGTTGATATCTTAACGCGACAAGTCGCAAAATATTTAGTATATATATACATATATACTACTCAAAATATTTGAAATCCTCTGACATGTATAATGTACACAGAGTTCCAGTTTATAACTGTATAAAAATATCGTTGCAAGGTGATCTCATATATCTAACCTTGTCTCAACGTTTTTGTGAAAATCTTTGTCATGCATAAGATAATCATTAACCAGATATAAGTCGAAAAGATGAAGTTACAAGATACTCCAATATAATTATATCTTTTCCGAATACTACTTGAACTACCACCGTTCAAGTTATAATTAGTTTCAAAAGTTCATCACAAAGATGAGAATACAAGATAAGACTTGAATAGATTCAATCTTTGAAATATTATTAAATGAAATGAAGTTACGAGATACTTCATTAAGTCCCGATATATATATATATATATCCATATATATATATATATATATATATCTCATACATTTCCTGAAAACCTCTGTCATGTAAAGTATGAACAGAGTTGCAATATCCAATGAATTTTAGAAAGAAAAGAATTTTGGCATAAACCCGATATCTTGCTGATCAGGCAAAGATACCAATAAGTAACCTTTTCTACTGTAGATGGATGAATTCCTCGCCGGTCATCACCCTGGCCGCATTAGGACCTCGTGCTAGACCGTTACCCGGCCACTCACGCATGGATGGACTGTCACCCAGCCTCTTACACCTTCATAGACCGTACCCCGGCCTGTCGCTTATGCCGACTCATTTAGATGGACTTACTTCCCGAACGTTGGGCAAATAATCAAATTATTTTCTCAAAACAGCAACCTCGTTGCGAATATAAAATACATCACAGAGCCGGATCCCTCAGGTTTTGAGCGAGTATTTAAATCCCCTTCGAAAGGAGGATCTTAAATATAAAAATGAATTTTGGGATCCGCCCTAACTTTGAAAAATCATTTTGAAGACTCGAAAACATTTTTAAAAATGTTTGGAGTAATGCTGATTTAATAAAATAAATCAGTCCCAATATATTAGAAAATATCTAAATATTATTATTTAAATAATATTCCTATAAAGAATAATCTTTATAAAAATAATTGAAGTAGAAGTTTTAAAATTCATACTTGAAATGAATATTATTAACCAAAGATATACTTATACGAAAGTATGATCTTTATTTGAATAATCGAAAATAAGTTTGATTATCGAAACATTATTCTTTAATAAAATAAAGAATATTATTTAGTAAATAAGCGGAGTCATAAGTCCTCGAATGATTATTCAAAATAATATTCATTAAGTAGAATAAACAGAGTCGTAAGTCCTCGAATGAATATTCAAAATAATATTCATTAAATAAAATAAACGGAGTCATAAGTCCTCGAATGAATATTCAAAATAATATTCATTAAATAAAATAAACGGAGTCATAAGTCCTCGAATGAATATTCAAAGTAATATTCATTAAATAAAGTAAGCGGAGTCATAAGTCCTCGAATGAATATTCAAATTAATATTAATTAATTAAAATAAAGTTATCGATTAAACCTTATTCGATTAATAGTTTTGAAAACTATATATATATATATATATTATACTCGGGAACATCGACTCCCGGTTTAGCAATATGTTCACCTTTGGGTCCCCTATACTAAGGGTATACGCAACTAATGCTTATCTCTAGCATAGGTATTATGCAACTTATAAGCATTGAATCAACAATTAGATATCAACATTACGAAACAAGCATGCATATAAATATCATATCACGTGCTCCAATATATCGCAAGATTTGCTAATAACAATCATGCACTTATCATAAGATAATGCATATACATATATACATCACAACAACAGTATAACGGGTAGAAAACTTGCCTGAGTGCTCCGGGGTAGACTTAAGCTTAGAGTGGGTCCGGTAACCTATGAACAACAACATAAGCCTGAATTAATCCCCGGTCGCTTAAGAAACTAAACTTTAACCAATTAGACCCCTAACGTTCGCTTTCGCGCTTAACGATTCACTTAAGTCGCTCGAGTACCCTCGGCTCCACCATTTTTAATAAATTAACCATTAAGAGTTTTAAGGCGATTCTTTCGCGAGTACCTTACCAACTGCCTAATCCACTTAACATAATTGTTTCATACCCCAATTAGTCATTTAAAGTCCTTAACAAAGGTTTCAAAGTAAGGCAAGGGGTAATGGTTCGTTCGCGAAACGCCGTTACTTAAAACGGTCGTTTCTCCTAAACCGTACATCGGATTCAAGCGAACCACATATCAAAACGAAGCTCGTAACATTAAATATCTAAACATGGTAAAGGTTAGAATCTTTCATTGAGTTAACGGGTCCTAAAGTTAAGAACAGAACAGTTAAGGAAAATCGGGCATTATGACGTTTATGTTTACGCGATTTCCAATTTTTAAACCACTCCAAACAACCACCATTCAACTCACAACCAATAATACAACCAACCCTCATCCAAACCTTACTACATCAGTCCCCAAACCTCAAGATTTTCCAATTTATACAACCCCACACATGAAATACTAGCTATACTTAAGTTTCATTAACTATAAACAAGATTTCAACATCTAAATCACTACAAATCCAATCCAAACTCTAAACACACAAGCATCATGCTTCTCATTTACTATAACCATCAAAACCATCATAATACTCAAAGTAAAGTTAGGGTTTGGAGGTGTTATACCTTCCTTGGAGTGATTAGAGTAGCTAGGAAGTCTTAGGGAGCCTCCTACAAGCTTGATCTTTCCAAAGAAATCAAGAACACAAAGTTAGGTTTTGAAGTTTCTAAAAGTCATATTGAAAGAACTGTCAAAATGAGGGTCTTACCATGCTTATTTGGACGAGACTCGTGAATAAGAGTTGTAGGCCATCTCAATACCTTTCCAAAGAGCTATATAACATATTATTTGAGTGAGTATTGAAGGAGATATGGTAGTTTGAAGTTGCTGCTCTGGTTTTGGCCGAGAGCTTTTTGAAGGAAATGAAAGTCAACTTGTATTTTGTGTTTTTGATTTGTTTTGGCTTGGTTGCTTTGTTTTGTTTTGTTAATTATCCTTTTACCATGGTAAAAAATGAATGGCTTAAAATCAACCAACCAATCCCTCCATTTGTCATGCTTATGTCACCATGCCTATGTCATCCATTTGCCACATGTCTCTTCCTTGTGGTTTGATGATGTCACAATCCTTGGCTTCTTGTACAAGCTTGTCTCTTGGTCGCTTTTTTGTTTTACAGTTTGCTTAACTTTCGTTCTCGTTCGTCGTTTGAGGGATCATATCCGGGATCTTATTACTTGGGTTCCCCTAAACCTTTCTCAATATTTTGTATTCCTTTTATGATCCTCTCTTATAATCCTTGAATTTAAATCCTTTTAATCATGTTACCTTATACTCAATTCTTTCGGTATCTGGTGGATTTTCGGGAAAAATCAAAGTGTTCGAATTTGGATTCTGACGATCTTTACATACACTTATTTACTTTATGGAGTACTAATACGATCTTAGAATTTCCATAACAGTACTCCTATATAGCGTGTTCTGATAATTTTCCTTAATCAGCATCATCAACAAAAGTTACTATTCATCCGTGTTTCAAAAATTTCCAAAAATTGGGGTTATTACAGTCTCCCCTCCTTAAAAGGATTCCGTCCTGGAATCAGATAGAAAATGAATAGGGATGCTCTCTTAGCATTGTACTTTCTAAGTCTCAAGTAAATTTTCCCACATTGTGGTTCTACCACCAAATTCTGCCTAGTTTGATAACCCTTCTCCTAAGCACTTGTTCCTTTTCGATCTATAACCCTTTCTGGTTGCTCCATATAGGTTACGTCTGGTTGCATGCCTATGCGCTCATATGCCCCTATTTATCTGGCATCCGAATTATACTTCCTTAACAATGATACGTGGAACACGTTATGAACTTGCTACATGTTCGAGGGTAGGGATAGCTCATATGCTAACTTCCTAATACGTCTTAATACCTCAAAGGGTCCAACAATTAACAGACAAGTGATTAACACTACCACACTTAACACAGATTTTTCTTGGTGCATATTTATCAGGTGTGTAGTTGTTATGTTTGTTAATCCCTACCTTCCCATTTCTATTGTTTTTCCTTTTAGCTTCTGTTTTAACCTCAATCTTTTCCAGTCTGTCATCCAATTGCTTGATAGACATATGACCAACATTAACTTTCTTATCTTTTCTAACTTGACTTGATTCTCCTGGAACAAAGTTTTTAGAAACTAATCCATGTTTCTCATTTAATGTTACTAACTTAGCTTTGCTAACTGGTTTACTCATAGCCGACAGATGTGGCTCCTTGTCCCTCGACGGATAGTCATTTTGATTATCGGGCGGATGATTTTCATCATCCGTCGAGTCCATATCTGTAAAGAGTCCTTTAACCAGATTGGAATCAAGATTCTCTTTGCTCATTTTCCAGACTGCATCACAAAAGGATTCTATACCTTGAACTTTAGTAATTCGAGCATGAACATCTCTAGATGATTTCCATGCTTCAATTACTTTCTGTTCTCATTCAAGTTGCTTTCTTAAAATCTCCTCTTTCTTTAAGGATTCAGTAAGTTCATCCTTAGCAACCTTGCATTCTAATTTCAATTTTTCAAACTCAATAAATTGAGACTCTGGCACATTGTTTCTCTCACTTAAAAACAAAACTTTTTCTTTAATTTTAGCATTTTCCTTGGTGAGGGACTTAAGTGTAACACGCAAGTGATATAATTCAGTGGACATGTCATTTGTTGCATCATTACACTCAACTTTAGACAAATGAGCTAGATTGGTTGTGATTACCTGATTGCTTGATGAACTTGTTTCTGTTTCATCTGACTTGGCCATTAGGGCTAGATTGACATAGTTGATTTCTTCATCTTCATCCAATCCATCTGCAGCCCATTCATTCTCCTGAGTTATGAAAGCCCTTTCCTTTTGCTTGAGTAACTCAAAGTATTTATGCTTATAATCTACAGGCTTAAACTTCTTTTTGCTGGAATCAGACTTTCTACACTAACTAGCAAAATGGCCTGCCAAGCAACATTTGAAACACTTGAATTTTGACTTATCAACCATGTTTCTGTTTGGCTTGGCTGCTCCAAAATTCTTCTTAAATTTGATCTTTGAAAATCTCCTGGATAAGAATGCTAGATGCACATCAATATCATCCATGTCATCTTGGCTCAACTGTTCTTCATTTTCAGTTACCAGCCCTTTACCCTTACTTTCACAGACCTTTGATGTAGACTCAACAGCTTCCACCTTCATCTCTTTCTCCTTTTCTAACTCAACAACAAGTGCAATGGATCCTCTCTTCTTCCTACCTTTCTCCATCCTCTCATCTTGTTCTATTTCAAGCTCATAGTTTTTAAGGATGCCATAGAGTCTTTTATCTGATAGACTCTTCCATGCAGTTTTAGAGCATTCAGTAGTTTCTGAAACCTACTAAAAATATCAGTAAGTGACTCACTTTCTTCACAGTGAAAATGCTCATATTGCTGAATCAAGAGTTGCATCTTGTTCTCCCTTACTTGCTCAGTACCATCACAAATAATCTGTATTGTGTCCCAAACCTCTTTGGCTGTTTTACAGTTAATGATTTTATCAATCATATCACCATCAACACCATTAAACAGTATGTTCATGGCCTTCTTATCTTTCCTGACTTGTTCAATGTCTGGATCAGACCATTCATACCTAGGTTTTGGAACTGATGGTTCATTCCCTGTAGCATCTCTCATAGGGACATGAGGACCTCTTTCAATGCAATCCACATAAGCTTCATCTTGAGAGAGAAGATGTAGGTGCATCTTCACCTTCTAGTAGTGATAGTTTTCTTTATCCAGAAATGGAATTTTAACTCCAACATCCTTTTTGTTCATCTTGTTGATTGTTGTGATCTTTACACTCTTTGTACTTCAAGACTTGCTCTGATACCAATTGTTATTCCCTAACAATACAACAAAAATTACATAAGGGGGGTTGAATATAATTCTGGCTACTTTTGAGATTTAAAAATGTTCTAACTTAATATATATAACAATGTTAATTTGCTGTAATGCGGAATGAAGAAGTAATAGAAATTAAAACACTAAGTAATAAAACACAAGCTTTAAAACTTTCTGGTGGATTTGAAAGTATCCACCAGATATATATATATATATATATCAGATTGAGAACTCTGTGATACTTTGAATAGCACACAGCTGCTTTACAAGTGAACAAACAAACTACAGAGAAATTCTTAACAAGTACAGCTTTATCCATCTCTCTGAAAAATGTGCTTGCTTAGTTAGTTGTTCTCACCTGCTACACTTGGTTTATATATCACCAAGTTACATGACAGTAAGACAAAATAATAAAACAAAATAAAATCTAGTATAATATCATGTTGCAACATTGCTTTATCCAGCATCTTTGATTATCTTCACATTTGCATGGAAATGGTAATGCTTCTTTGTTCTCAAAATCCTGCTTAATAGGCTGCCACATTCCTTTTGCAAACACCCAACGCATGTGATTGTGTTGTCAATATCAGCAATTATTTTGAATATGATCATCCGTAGGGATTATGTTGAACATCCGTCGGTAATATATTGATCATCTGTCGGGAGCCTTGTAGATCATCCGTCGGGAGTCTATCTGTCACTTGACTCTATTTCACTTATACAGAATTACAAGACATCTCATATTTATAATTAGCCAACCTATTCTGCATATCAATCTAGTAGTCAATATGACTTAGAGAATCCTACAGAATCTACTAGACTAAAACATGTTGTTTGCAGGAATGTGCTACAATACTTATTTGTTACATAAACTACACTCTCGATGGATGTCAAATTGTCATCCGCCGGAACTATAAAGTTCATCCGTCGGGACTATATTAGAACATCCGTCGAGAGCTACAAATTTCTTTAAGTTAAATCTACTAAGGTATTTTGTTTAACTTATCATCAAGTTCACAACAAATTTCCAACATAACTGATCTGCATTCTGTACTTGTGTTTCACATCGAGATCTCCAGTTTGTTATATAGATAACTCGACATCTCGATAAGTATAATGGCTTATCGATATCTCTTATTACTCTATAGTTGTTTTGACTTATCGAAGTCTCAAAGTTTTCTATAAGAGAATTAAGCTTGTTGAGGTCTCCAATCTTCATGTCTTCATTCTGACTTATCGATATCTCTGAGTTCTCTAGTGAATAAAAGAATTATCGATATCTCAGAGATCTCTAGTGATAATTTGACTTATCGATATCTCAGAGATCTCTAGTGATATTTTGACTTATCGATATATCTGAGTTCTCTAGTGAAGAAAAGACTTGTCGATATCTCAGAGATCTCTAGTGATAATTTAACTTATCGATATCTCAGAGATCTCTAGTGATATTTTGACTTATCGATATCTCCAATATTCATGTCTTCATTTTGGCTTGTCGATATCTCTGAGACTTCTCTAAAAGCTTTTCTTGACTTCTCGATAAGTCATTCCGGAGTTCTCGAATGACTTCTCTGTAAGACTAAATCTGTGACTTGTAGATTTCTTGACTTAGAATATTTTTCCAAAAATAGATTTATTCAACTCCAAGCTTCTTCACATTGTCTCTGACGCATGATCTTCATGATCTTCTTCCAAAGCTTATTCTTAGGCTTGAGACTGTTTACAGAAAAATACTCCAGTCTAATCTATTTATTCTTTTACAGACGTAAGTGATACAATACAAAATGCAAACTTAGATTATCATACAACTTACTTAGGGCTGTCAATTTGACTTAGTCTTATTATAGTACATTTATGTCATGCACAACAATCTCCCCTAATTTGTGAGAAGACTGCTTATCACAAATTCATGCATGTTAACAAGACTAACCCTAAGCTACAATGAACAATAAATCTTTACTACAAAAATTAACAGAAATACAATCTTTAATATTGAGTGGTTATAGAAGTTTTAACAAGGCATTCATTACATAAAATCTTAATAGCCTGGCTCCTTTCTAATGAGATCCTTAAGAGTTACTAACACTTCCATTTCTTCTATAATTTTAGTTCCTCTTAAAGCTTCCACAAGCATGAGCCACTCATCTAATGAATAACCATTTAAGTAACCAGCACTAAATCTGGAGAATCTGCCAACTTTAATGCCAGAAAATGTCCATCTTAGGAAAGTCTGCTCATCCCTTTTGCTTTAAGCTCATTTGATCTTTTCTCAATCCTTGCAAGTTCTTTTGCATATTTTATAACTCTTTCTTCATTTTCAGCCTTTGCCCTTATAATTTTCTCATCCCTTTCTTTCACTCATACACAACATATAGCTTTCTAGAACCTTGTGATTGTATCCTTATCCTTCATTAAACTGATCACTCTTTTGAATTCTGCGATTGAAAGTGTGTCTGTTAGGTTACTTCCAAGTAAAGTGAATGAACCATCATCATAGTATATTCTGATTTATGTATATGATACAACCCAGACTCTGACTATTTCTTCAGCTAGCTGTTGAAAATATTCTTCATCTGTGAAGCACTAATTAAGTGGCAGAAAGTCAGATTGATCATAAAAATTCTATAGAGATCTTTCAGTAACTTGCATTTGCTTTGTTTTTCTCTCAACAGATTTAAAGTAGATCTTGGTTGGTGGTTCAAATGAAGGTAGGTTTATGATTTTCTTTAGTCAAGTTTGGATGGTAGTGATTGGGATTTTGAGAAGAGAGTTTGCAGTTGGCTTATATAAGAATTTTCGCTTTGGGGTGAAGGATGGTTGAGTGTTTGAGCTAAAATGTTTAGTGGGTTGAGCTTGATTAATTTGGATTGATAGGGATTGTTTTTGTGCTTCTGAGCCATCTTGCCTTTTCTTTCTTCTTCTTTCTTTTCTTCTTTTCTTTTCATCACCTTTCTTCTTATCTTGCTTCCTGTCATTGCTGCCAGTTGCCCTTTAAGATTGACTTGGATTTGAGCCAGAAGGTTTTTGCTCATCATGCTTCTGCTCATCATCATCCTTGTCATCTTTTTAATTAAATTGTAGATTTGGTAACATGGTATCAGCATTCAGTAGATACCTGCCAGGATCCTTATCATCTCCTCATCCTCAGCCTTCTTGTTCTTTTTGTACTTTAGATCATACCGAATAGTCATGATCAGCCTTATATTTAATTTGACACAGTTTTTGGGAACAATAAGTTGTTTGCATTATTTGGTTCTTGGACAGATGTAGGCCACCCTTTTATTTGGATATTGATAGGCTTCAGGAAAAGCTGTTATCTGTGCATTTTTGAGCTCATGAAGCAATTGGGTGTCCTCTGTGATGACTACATGTACCTTGTTAATCACTACATCCATCTCAGATGCTCTTAGAGTTCTGAGATTTGAAAGAGACACCTGAAGACCTCTGTCCACACCACCATCATTAATATTTACAACAATTCTCTTCTGTAGGTAGTTTTCAACATTCACAACCACTGTCGTAATGGAGTTGATGGTCTTGGCCAATGCTCTTTTGTAGGTGATGTAGTTGTTTCGAAGATACATCCTCAGGACTGCAAGAAGTTCACTGAATTCTTGATCTTGTTTTGGTCCTTCTGCAACCTTGATGAGTCTGTCTTTTCCTACATCTTGGAATTATTGAGATTGTGAAGAACTTTAGCCATGTTGAGTTGATGAGATAGGCTCCTTAGATTTAGATTTTACCAGCATCCTTGGATTGTGGAATCCTAGCTTCAATCTCCCCCTTAGTCTTGGGAACAGGCATTAGTAGGGAAGTTGGTAGTCCTGGCCTTACATCTTCAGGAAATAAGGGCAATGGTATGTTGAGCTTCCCTGTGATGGCTCCCAAAGCCACATAATTCTGCATTTGGAGATGCTTGTGAGAGTCCATCAGGGTTTTGATGTCTGTTTATTGACTCTGCACCAAGGATGTGAGAGCATGTACTTGTGCACTTAGTGAGTCATTTGAGGTTTGAAGAGAAGACACTTGCTGTTGGAGTTCTTGAATTTGCAAGGTTGATGAGGAGTAAGATGTGGAGGAAGTAGAGACCCCAAAAGTATCCTGCACAGCTTTCTTAACTTCTTCCATGTGCAAGGCTGAAGAAGTGTATCTGCTAGAGTGCATCTGATCCAGCTTCAGTCTTGAGTCATTGGAGTGAGTAATATGTTTTTGAACATGGTAATGTAGAGCTACAAATGAGGTTCTTAGATTCTTGACACTGGTTTCCACTCCACTTAGATCATACCTAGCCATTTGATCAACAAAGGTAGTGAATTTTTTCTTAATCTCTGTTATTCCCTAACAATACAACAAGAATTACAGAAGGGGGGTTGAATGTAATTCTGGCTACTTTTTCAAATTTTAAAAATAATTATAATTTGATAAATATAGTAGTGTTTGATTAGCAGTTGTGCGGAATAAAAAGATGATAGAAATCCAAACACAAATAATAAAAACTAAAGCTTTTAAAAATTTCTGGTGGATTTGAAAGTATCCTCCAAAGATATATATATATATATATATATATCAAATGAGAACCCTGTGAAGCTTGAATAGCTCACAGCTTCTTACAAGTTTTTAACAACTAAACTACATAGAAATGCTTACAGGATATAGCTTGATATGTTTATCTGAAAATGTATCTGCTTAGTTAGTTGTTCTACTTGCTACACTTGGTTTATATATCACCAATTTTACATGATAATTAGACAAGATAATAAAACAAAATATATCTAGTCTGACTCCATGCTACTTCACTACTCTATTCCAGCATCTTTGAATATCTTCACAATTGCATGGAAATGGCAATGCTTCTTTGTTCTCAAATTCCTGCTTAACAGGCTGCCACATTCCTTTTATAAACACCCGATGCATGTGACTGTGTTGTCACTATCAACAGCTATTTGAATTTGATCATCCGTCGGGTATATGCTTGTCATCCGTCGGGAAGCTTTGTTGATCATCCCGTCGGGAGTCTTGTAGATTATCCGTCGGGTGTCTATTTATCACTTGACTCCATTTCACTTATACAGAATTACAAGACATCTCATATTTAAAATTAATTAACCTATTCTGCATATCAATCTAGTAGTCAACATGATTTACAAATCCCTAAGCAATCTACTTGACTTATACATGTTGTATGCAAAAATGTGCTACAGTTCTTATTATTACATAAGCTACTTACTCGATGGATATTAATCTGTCATCCGTCGGGACTGTAAAGTTTATCCGTCAGGACTATATTAGATCATCCGCCGAGTGCTACAAAATTCACTAAGTTAAATCTACTAAGGTGATTTGTTTATCATAAAGTTCACAACATATTTCTAACAATCTCTATCTGTGAGGGAATGATTTGGTCCATCTTTTCTCTGACCATCTTCATTATTTTGTCTTAATGCCCAGTCAGAATAATTTGAAGTGCTTTTCCAAAGTTATGGAAAGCTTTGATTTGAGCCTTATACACTTCATTTACTACATCATACACTTCCTGTGGAGATAAGGATCTAGCATTACTCCCCAGGATGGTTAGATACTCATCCCTGAATTTGGCTAATACAACATCCATTTCAATTGTAAACTCTTTGTCCAACCATGCATCACAGTTTGCATCCTGGCCAGCTTCATCAATAATTTTTGCCTGTTGTTCTTCAACATCTGTCTCGTAGGATAGCATGATGGCCTGGTAGTCGTGATTTGACATGTTGGATGTGAGAAGCTGCTGTGAAATTTGAGCAAGGCCACCAATTTGGTCAACCATGAGATCATCAACTGTGGAAGGTTGAGATGCAGCTTCTTGTATCCATTGGGATATGAGATTATGTCCTTGTGGTTGAGAAGTGGAAGATTGATTGGTTGGGTGAGAAGGAGATAGTGTGACTGAACCACCTGTGACAGGAATCACATTTTTACTCACACATTGCTCTGTGGTTATGATAGGGTGTTTTTCTCCAGTGGTGGGAACCTCCAGTTGAATTGGAGGGGATTTGGATGAGTTACTGTCATGTGCACCAGCCTCAAACCCTTGTTCTTCTTGCAAAGCACTGTCACATGAATGTGATGTTCTTGCCTCTCCCATAGCAGGGTCATTGGAAATCATAATCCCAGCTTCAAGTTTTAGTGCAATTTCAGCTAGGATTTTGAGGGGAGTTATTCCTGTGACAGGAACCTCCAATTGAATTGGAGAGGATTTAGCTAGCTCCCTTTCAGGAGTACTACCCTCAAACCTTACAGCCTGTGAAGGCTGATTTATATATGAAGGTGCATCTGTAACCACCATGGGGTCTTCAGTAAAAAATGATGAATCCCCCATGTTTCTGATGGTGTCATCAAGGTCTACCCCAGCTAGTAGCCTCTCACCATCTAAATTTAGTGTCTGGGTGGTGAGCAAGGTTTCTTGAACCAATTCACTTAAGTGGGGTTGCACTTGAGAATTAGATTTAAGTGTTGTATAAGAAGAATTTTTTTTAGAGATTAGAATGTTAGATATATTTGATAATGTCATGTGTAATATGATTTGTGTTTAGTTTTCAGATCTTACCTAACAGGACAAATCAATACTTAACTGGAAATCAACACTTATACTAAGACAGAACTTAAGATATCAGAACTTAAGTTATCAGAACTTAAGTGATGAGAAGATATTTATCAGGAGATAATATCAGGAGTTAAGATGACTTTCAGATAAGGCAGGCGGCTGATTGAAAGGAAAGAAGATCGA
Organism: Apium graveolens; assembly: GCF_009905375.1. Lineage (NCBI taxonomy): Eukaryota > Viridiplantae > Streptophyta > Magnoliopsida > Apiales > Apiaceae > Apium > Apium graveolens. The sequence continues at coordinate 138,686,311 of NC_133655.1, read as the reverse complement.
GACTAAGACAAAAAGAATTGTGCATGAAGAAGGAATTCTATGAAGAATAGAATACTTGGAAGAAAAGATAAATAGTTGATATATTTTAGGAAGCAAAATTATATTCCATATCAATTAGAAGATTATCTTGTAACTGTGTAGTATATAAACACAGACATAGAGTTTATTTTATAAGTGTTACGATTATCGAAGTTATTATTCTTTGTAACCCCCTTCTACAGGTGTGTGACCTAACATAGAATTTGTTGATCAGAAGTGAGTGTTGGCAGCTCCCCTGAATCGATGAGGGAGCTTCAAGGGATGTGCTCTCCTTGTTTGTGTCATCCTTATTTCTCCTTCCATACACTTGGATTTGTTCAAGTGATGTTTGTGCAGACTCTATACAAGGTGCATTTGGGCTAATGCTCTTTTCAATAGAGACATCCTTTTGAGAGGGTGCCTCTAGAATCTACTTTTGCCCCTTGTTTACAACTATATCATTTTGAGAGAATGCAGAGGTGTCTTGAGTGGTCAACTCTAAGTTTTTAGCCTTCTTTGGTTTTCTCTTGACCAAGGGTGACTCAGGTTCTGTTTGTTCCTCACCACTCTCATTTATAATCGGTAAAAGTTCCCTGCTTTCTCTTCTTTTTACTCACTTCACCCTTTTGAGAGGAAGAAGTGGTTGGCTTCCTAGTAGCTATAGGTATATAAGAAAGGATCTCAATATTGGAAGGTCCCTGTTGGTGTTCCTGTGTTTGTACTTCCACAGGTTCAGGGACCATTGTTGTACTAGATTGAGCATTTGTCCTCATGTCAGGCATGAGGTAATGATAAGTCCTAAATTTATCCAACATAAATGGAGTTAATTTAAGACCCACCTACACCTTGTTCTTTGTAGATAGTGATCCAAATAGAATTTTGGACACTTGCTACAATTGCCTATTAATGATCTATATACACCATCTATCAAATGTATGTCATTTACTTTATAGTTCAAAGCAGACATAATGAATCTAGGAAGAAATATTGCCTTACCTCTTGATGTTAATGGCATTGTTAGCCTGGTGCTCAATTCCTCCAAGATGTAGTGTCCTACATTTAGCTGTTTGTTGTGAGCCATTGAGTAGACCAGCTTCTGGACAACACTTGAAATGTTGTCGAACCCTGACTTTCTGCAAGTGAAAGCCCTTATCACTGAATAAAAAAGAAAGGACCATTCTCTTCTCAGGTTCTTTTTGTTCATGCTTGACAGATTAATCTTTTTAGAATAATTGATGAAGTCCACGAATTAATAAAGCTCATCCTGAGTTGGAGCCTCCACTAGCTTATCAGTAGGTATGCCTAATGCCATGTTGACATCATTCTAAAAAATATCCACCTGTTGGCCCTTGATTATACAATTTATCACTATTGATGCAGCCTGATTCTCATGCAACACTGTTCTTGTCACTGTTGTATTCCAGAAATCCCCTAACATATCCAAATAAAGCACATGATTAGCAGTAAAGGCCCCCACAAAGTATGTCTCAGACAAGAACTTCACAAAGCTCTTGAAAGCTTCAGGAGCTTGATTTGCATCCAGAAATGCAAGAAAGTTGGTTTCTTTTGGGATAAAGGGTACAATTGTGTTTGATGCCATTAAGAAGAGTATGAAGTTTAGTGGGTAAAAGAAATTAAAGAGAAAGAGTTCAAAATGAGAGAGAAATCGGTTTAGAATTGAAAACTCTAGGTCACTTAGAGTTCTCGAAGGCGTAAGTATGTGTATGTCGAGATGTCTAAGTATTTATAGTAAAAGCAAATGACTTATCGAGAACTAAAAAATAAATGTTTGAAATTTGCTTATCGAGAAGTCATTTTGAAAAGAGAATTACATATCGAGAAGTCATTCTAATTTACTCTTTTAGAGAACTAAAACTAACTTGTCGAGATGTCAAATAAATACCCAGTTTGTCCATAATGGACTGATTTGTTCCCAATTTTTATTTGAATAAATCCAAATAAAATCAGAATAGATTTATCAAGAATTATTTACCCAAAATAATTTATTGAATTTAATTATTTCAGTTCTGAATTATTTATAAGTCCAAAATTGTACTTGTAGAGAACCCTGTGAGTTAACATTTATAGAGAACTCTACAATGACTTATCGATACAATGACTTATCGACTTATCGATAAGTCATAATAAATCTTATCAAGAAGTCCCTAGAGAAGTAAGAAAATTGACTTGTCGAGAACTCACTCGAGAAGTCTTAAAATGACTTGTCGATAAATCAATTAGACTTATCGAGAACTCAGTTCTCTATATACACTTGATCACTTTGATTCTACCTTGTGCTACTTTTACATATTGACAATGTAAATCAACATTTAGACAGTTTTCTTAGAATTAAAAATTCCAACCTAAATTTTGAATTTTGAGAAAAAAATATGCAGAGATTTCTAAAATATTTATAATTTATATTTCAGTTAATTTTCAATTAATCAAATGAATTTTGATTTATTAGAAATTAATCTGCTGCAAAACATTAGCTGAGTTCTTGCCTTAGGATGAAGAATTAAGCATTCCAATTTTACCTACAAGTCTAGTGAAAGTTGCTTCATCCAAAGGTTTAGTAAAAATGTCAGCTAATTATTTTTCTGTTGGAACAAAATGAGCTCAATGGTACCATTTATAACATGTTCTCTAATAAAATGATACCTTACATCAATGTTCTTTGTTCTAGAATGATTACCTGGATTAGCCACAATAGATATAACACTAGTATTGTCACACATAATTGGAATTTTGTGTAACACTAGGCCATAGTCCATTAGCTGATTTCTAATGTAAAGCAATTGAGCACAACAACTTCCAGCAGCTATATACTCAGCCTCAGCTGTAGAAGTTGATACAAATTGTTATTTCTTGCTATACTAGGATACAAGTCTTTGTCCAAGAAACTGATAGCTTCCACTAGTGCTCTTCCGGTCAACCCTGCATCCATCAAAATCTGCATATGTGTATCCAACAGCATCAAAACCAGTTCCCTTGGGATACCATAATAACAAGTTTGGAGTCCCTTTCAAGTATCTGAAAATCCTCTTCACATCCATCAAATGTGATTCTTTTGGATTGGCTTGAAATCTTGCACACAGACATGTTGCAAACATGATGTTTGGTCTGCTTGCAGTTAAGTACAACAAAGATCCAATCATTCCTCTATAGCTTGAGATATCTACACTCTTACCCTTTTTATCTTCATCCAACTTTGTAGATGTAGACATAGGTGTAGATGCAGGTGAACAATCTACCATACCAAGCTTTTTCAATAAATCTTTGACATAGTTTAGATGATGAAGATTCCATCACTTCTTTGACAGACTTAAAGTCTAAGAAAGTAACTAAATTCCCCCATCATACTCAATTCATATTCACTCTGCATAAGCTTAGAGAATCTTTGGAAAATCTTTTCATTTATAGAACCCAAGATAATATCATCCACATAGATCTGAACTACGATCATATCTTCACCATGCTTCTTGTAGAAGAGAATTTTATCAATATTACCTCTAGTGAATCCATGCTTGATCAAAAATTCTGATAGTGTGTCATACCAAGCTATAGGTGCTTGTTTAAGTCCATAGAGAGCCTTGAGTAACTTGTATACAAAATTTGGAAATTCTGGATCTTCAAAGCCAGGTGGCTGTTGCACATAAAGCTCTTCTTCCAGCTCACCATTAAGAAATGCACTCTTCACATCCATTTGATATACCTTGAAATTTGAATATGCATCAAATGCTAGAAAAATATTTATTGCTTCAAGTCTTGCAACTGGAGCAAAAGTTTCATCATAAGCAATTCCTGTTTCCCGTGAGTAGCCTTTTGCAACCAACCTTACTTTGTTTCTGGTGACAATTTCATTTTCTTCCATTTTGTTCCTGAACACCCACTTTGTTCCAATTATACTTATATTCTTTGGAGCAGGAACCAATTTCCAAACCTTGTTTCTTTCAAACTGATTTAGCTCTTCTTGCATAGCAGATATCCAATCAGGATCAAGAAGGGCTTCCTCAGTTTTCTTTGGCTCAACTTGTGACATAAACATGCATGAAGGCATTCATTTGTAGTTGCACTTCTAGTACTCACTCCAGCAGTTGGATCACCAATAATTGCTTCTCTAGTGTGACTTCTATCCCCTTTCCTTGTGTGAGTTTGTTGACTTGTGTTTAAACACAAGAAACTGCCTCATCAATGACCATTTTCTTTAACGACCCCATATTTGGTAGCTAAAACTAAATATCAGCGACCGACTTCAGCGTCAGAGTAAATTTAGTTTCTAAAACTTACTCAGTGACCGAAATCCGTCGCAATAAGTTTTCCCTCCAAAAAAACTTGTGCGGGAAAATTGCCGCTGAAATATTAGCTACCATATTTTATCTGCGCCCGCTCCTGGTAGAAGATAGTGCCACATCAGCCACTGTAATTGCGACCGCACCTGGTTGCAAATTTAGCGACCCAAATGTTTCAACGACCAAGGCTTATCTGCGACCGACTGCTGTATCTCTTTAGCTACCACGCCATATTTGCTACCGCATATAGCAGCTGAAAGTAATAATTTAAAAATATTATTTTTAGAATATTTTTCTATATAAAAATAATATTTTATGTTTTGATTTAAATTTAAAAATAAACATGGATTCAATTTTGGATACGAATGCGATTATATACATATATAAGAAAAATATTTTTTTTATTACAAAAATTGTTTTTATTACTGGATATTACATATTTTTAATTTATACTAGTCTAAAAAATATATATTGAATTTTAGTATTTTTAATAATGTACAATCATGTTGCTAGTATGGATAACATTCTCTTCACAAGACAATCATGTTGCTAGTGTGGAACAACTGTTAGCTAGAACTTAATGGGCCGATAATTTTTACTCTGTACAAATAATATCATGCGATGTACTGAGATTTCTAGAATACACTATATCTACAAGCTATAAGCAATATACCTCATGGACAACATCCTATTTTTCCATTTGGGAAGAAACTTGAGATCCTAAAACACATCCATTGTCAATAATTTTAAATTCTAATTTTGACTTTACCCACTTTTATCTGATAATTTTGTAAATATATTTTCCAAAAAACAAAATGATACACATTTCCTATTGATAGATTATTAGAGAATGTTCTTTATTCATGCTAGCCTGTCATGTAAATGTTAGAACTGAATTACAACTGTTAGGAGAGAGTGAACACACTGCCACAAAGAACACACTGCCACAAATCATTGCCATGTTCTAAACTTTTTGATAAATAATTTTATTAATATAATTACATTTATCTATATAATTTTGATAAATAATATTGGTATTTTCTTACCCTCATTTTTAACTTTTTCATTGTTAATATGATGACAGGATACTTATCCCCGTTTATTTACTGAGCGTTATCCTGAAGGCGCCGAACATCCTGATTTTGATCAGAAGTTGTGGGAGGAGGCTTCAACTGTCAAGAAGAACTATGTTAAAGGTCAAGGTCAGCGATGACTCCCATCCATTTATGGCTCGGGTAACACACAATATTCACAGTCATCGAGCCATCCATCTGCCCATAGTCCGGCAGACTGTGTGAGGGCTATATGCTAAAATCCAGAGCTACTTCTTACACTAGCAGGGCATTTAGCGACTTTGTATCCTGATGAGTTAGCTCGTGCAGTGGCTGTGGCAAATGCATAACAACAGAAGGACAATGATGAGGTAATCAAATATCTAAACATGTACTGCTCAATTAATCAGAGTTACTCAATAAAAATTTAAATGGTTTTATTATTTTCTTGAATGTAGGGATCGCACCAGCAGCATCTTGATGAGGATGACGAGTTTGGATCATCGTAGGATTTTATTTATACAATGATATTTCTGAATTTTCTTTCATACTTTAACGATATTCGAACATATGGGTGTGGTTCTCAAGGATTATGTTGTTTTAAGATATTGTGAACTCTTTAAGTTGTTCAAGGATTATGTTGTTTCAAGATATTGTGAATTTTTTAATTTGTTCAAGGATAATGTTGTTTTAAGATATTATGAACTTTTTATTATCCCAAGAGATGTTATATTTATGTTGGGATAATTATTATATAGCAGATTTTTTTTGTGTGGGGATAAAACATATATAAAATATAGGAAATTTGAAAAAGCAACAACAATATTTTAGTTAAAAAAATAAATATCAGCGACAAAAAGTAGTAGCTATTACTATTTAGATAAAATAATTAATCAGCGACAAAGACCAGTAGCTAATGTTGGTCGCTAGTTTCAGCTACCGCAAATAGTAGCTAAAACTAGTACCAAATAAGAATTAAATCAACGACAGAAAATGGTCGCTAATACTCATCATTGTTTTCAGTGATGACAGGTTGTAGCAGATAAGTATGTCCAAAAGTGACGAAAAAGTCGTTGCTAAATTTGTCGCAAATATTGAAGACGGACCGCGGTCGCTAATATCAGTCACAAACATGTGCGACGAGAATCTGTTTCTGAAAGCTGTCATAAACATTGGCTACGAAATGCGGTCGCTGATGGCGGCTTAGACACGTGGCATCACATAAGACGATGCTGACTAGGATTAGCGACCGCATTGTCGCTAATAGTGGACGTAAAAAAGTTGTCGCTGAAAGACGTCGCCGCTGTACCTAACAGCGACCAGTTTATCTGCTACTGATTTCTGTGACGGGAGGCAGTCAATGATAGGCTTCTCCTACCGGTAGTGGTCCCTGATAGTCGGTCGCTGATAGAACTATTTCTTGTAGTGAATTTTCTGCTTCTTCTTCATTACTGGCATGACTTTTAGAATTTTCTCCTCTCTCTCCCCCTGAGTTTGTGCTATCAAATTCAGGCGTTTGAGATGAGCTTCCATTCTCATGATTCACTTGTTCAGTAGACTCTTCATCAATTATATGATTTATGTTGACTTCTGCTTCATCATCAGAATCACTATCAACGTTGAGATTTTCAAACTTTAGGGCTTCAGCTTTATTTTCATCAAGGCATTTCAAGCCTGGGAACTTGTCATCATCCAAAGTAACATCTGTGCTTTTCATAATTTTCTTTTGTTCAATCACATAGAATTTATATGCAGTTCTCTCCAATGAATATCCCAGAAAAATTGCCTCAAAAACTTTAGAGTCAAATTTTCCCACATATGCAAAGTTGTCCTTCAAAACATAACACTTGCTTCCAAACACGTGAAGATGCTTCACAGTAGGATCCTTTTAGACAAGATTGAGTAGGGTGACTTGCTAAGATTCTTGTTGATGAGATATCTATTTTGAGTATAACATGCAGTATTCACAGCTTCTTCCCAAAAACTAGTTGGCAGTTTTGCATCTTACAGTATTTTTTAGCAGCCTCTACAAGTGTTCTATTTTTTCTCTCAACTACTCCATTTTGTTGGGGTGTTCTAGCAGCTGAGAACTCTTGAACTATGCCCTTGTCTTTGCAGAATTCAGTTAAGGTTGCATTCCTGAATTCTATTTCATTGTCACTTCTCAATCTTTTCACACAATTTTAATCTTCAGCCTGCTTCTCAATCTTCTTGATGTGTTCAATTATGATGTGTGGAGTTTCATCTTTAGAGTGTATAAATTCTACCCATGTATATATTGAGTAGTCATCCACCATCACAAGTGCATATCTTTTTCTTGAAATTGACTGGACATTAACTGGTCCAAATAAATCCACGTGAATAAGCTGCATGGTGCACTTATAGAATTCACAGTTTTACTTTTGTGACTTGATCTTTTCATTTTTTCCTATTTTACAGGTATCACAGACTTCATCTTGAGAAAATTCCAGGTTAGGCATGTCTCTCACCAACTCCTTTTCAACTAGAGTACTGATTGCCTTAAAATTTAAGTGAGACAGCTTTTTATGTCATAGATTGCTTTGCTCCACAGATGCCTTGGTGTAGAAGCAACAAATTCCATCCTCATTTTCCGAGTCTAAGTCTGCAATAAATAAGATTCCTTTACTTGCTCCTTTCAGAGCAACTTCACCAGTTTTCTTGCTGATAAAAGTGCATTCTTCTTTGTTAAATAAAACCTTGAATCCCTTGTCTGCAAATTGGCTGACATTGAGAAGATTCACTTCAAGACCAGCTACCAGTGCTACATCTTCAATGACAACAGTTCCATAAATTAATTTTCTATATCCCATTATGAATCATTTGCTGTTATCTCCTCAAACTGTGATAATAGGGCCATATCACCTGTCATATGTCTTGAGCATCCACTGCCTATGATCCACATGACTTTCTTTTTTTTTCCCTGTACACAATGAGTTTAAGTGTGTTTAGCAACCCACGAAGTGTTGGGTACTTTCTTCTTGTTAACAAATTTGATAGAGGTAGAGTTTGATGATTCAGAAAGAATAGAGTTAATAGAATGATGCGCATTGTCCTTTTTAGCTGAAGACTCAATATTGATTTCCTTAAGATCAACTCCCAGCTTATGGCAACTTGTCGTCACTTTCATGTTGCAAGGTATGCAAAATTGTTGCTCTTATTTATCCTAATCTTTCCATTTTTATTCTTCTTATTCTTTCTTGCATCTTCAGTTTTCTTTTCCTTGATAGGTGTCTTGGAATTTTGGTTGACCATGGGCTTCTTTTCAGCTTTGGAAGTTGGAGTTGTTTCTGCATTTTTCTTCTTATAATCTTCATCATCATTTTCTTGCTTTATGATCAACTCTTTTTCACTGAAATCTATTTCACATGCTTTGAACATAGGTGAACCAATATTTCTCATCATAGATGGGATATCTTCATTTTATGTTGCTTTTCCTTTCTCACCTACAACTTTCTTGTTGCTATTCAAAGCATCATAATCAAGACCAATAGCTATGTTAGCACATGTCTAGTTCTTTTCATGGTACTCATCAACCAACTCAGAGGCATTTCTGAATGATTTTAGTTTCACTTCATTCTTCTCAATTTTTCCCTTAACACAGCTTCAATCTCATTGGCACACTTCAACTTGTTTTCAAATATTCATTTTCTTGCTTGACTAACTCAAGCTCCATAAGCAGTAGATCCAACTTTTGCTTCTCACTCTCAAGCTTCTCATTAGCTTTTATTAGTCTACTGACTTCCTCAGTAGCTGCTACCAAGCTAGTGTGTATATAAAATGTCTCCACACTCATCTTTTCCACAGTCTCCTTATATTGACTAGCATTTAAATCAATAGTGGTTAGAGTTGGTACCTTTGATTTTGAAGTGGATGCTTCTCCATGCTCAAAATCCATAAGTGCATAGTTTCCAACCTCTTCATCCTCATCGTCAACATCAGTATCATCCCAACTCTTTCCTTCTGCAATATAAGCTTTTCCAGACTATTTCTTCAAGAGAGCTTCATACTTTGCTTGAAGTTCAAGATATGCCTTGTCTTTCTTCACCTTTTAAGGCTTTCTGCATTCAGTAGCAAAGTGACCCAACTCATCACAGTTAAAGCACCTTATCTTTGATATGTCCACGAATCCTGTTTTGTAGCCACCTTTGCTAGCTGAATTGTACTGAGCTTTTGGTTTGCAATATTGCTGTTAGAAGATTGTCCCTTGCTTTAAAAAAATCTTAGATACTTGACTCTTATGTTGGAGAATTTTCTAGCCAAGTAAGCCATATATTGATCCATTTCATCTAGCTCATCCAGGGTATAATATTCATATTCCTCCAGCTCCAATACAACTTACTTCTGAGGTCCTTTGTTTTTTTGTTCCATAGCTTGAACAACTGAAACTTGATCATCTTGCTCATCTTCACTTTCTTCTCTATCATTCACAATCAAAGCACTTGAACCATCAACCACATGACCATGGTGTGCTTTCATTGACTTTCTTTGCAGCATTTCAAGTTCATAAGTTTTCAAAATTCCATATAGAACTTCCAAAGTTATTCTGCTTAAATTTCTTCCTTCTCTAGTAGCTGATATTTTCTGTTCAAGATGGTCAGGAAGAGCTAGCAGGAACTTTAGGTTAACCTCCTCAGCTTCATAATATTTATCATGTATGTTAGATATATTTGAGATGTGATGTATAATATGATGTGTGTTTAGTTTTCAGAACTTAACAAGAGGACATATCAGGACTTACTAAAATCAAGACTTACTGAAGTCAGAGCTTAATATCAGAACTTAAGATACATATCAGTACTTAAGTGCGGGAAAACTTTCAGTTAAGGAATAAAACTGATTTACAGGAGAAGATCGAGACTAAAATAATAGAAGATATGTATGGAAAGAGTTAGAGGACTAGAAGACTTGTAGAAGATATCTGATTGATATATTTTAGGAGACAAAATTATATTCCATATCAATTAGAAGTTATCTTGTAACTGTGTACTATATAAACACAGACTTAGGGTTTACACTACATGTGTTATCATTATCGAGAAGATTATACGTTGTAACCTATCAGCTCTTAGTGATATTTGTTCATCACTGAGAGAGAACAACAGTTCATATTGTAACAGAGTATATTGAATATACTTGATCTTTGTTACATACTTGTGTTCAAATCAATTTGATTGTATAAACACTGTGTTCAACCCCCTTCTACAGTGTTGTGTGACCTAACAATATAGCTGCAAGTCATTTATTAATTTATTGAACCTTTCAAAAACTTCAGTGATTTCTTCTTTTGGTTTAGCCATAAACCCTTCATACTGAGAAACCATAATTCTCCTTTGGTTTGACCTAAACTCCTCTTTTCCTTCACACAAGATCTCTATTTTCTCCCAGATATGTTTGGTTGTGTCACAGTTGACAATGTTATTGTACATTACATTGTCAAGTGACTCTATCAAGATCAGCTGCAATCCACTAACTAGAGAGAATTTTTCTTTTTCAGGTTCAGTATATTCTGAAGGATCTTTAGGAGCATAATTTACTGGAATGACCATGTCTCCATCTGTAGATTCCTCAACTCTTACCATGGGGATGAAAGGCCCATTCTTGAGGATCTGAATGTATAAAGAATTGGCCATTCTAATGAACAACAACATTTTCTTTTTCCATAGTGTGTAGTTAGATCTGTCAAAGGTAGAAATTTTGATACAGCGAAGCTTCTATGTATTCATTCTTCCAAGATCTTTAATCTGTTTGCTTTCAGTTTTTTCTTTGATACCACTTGCTGGGTAATGAATATAACATAGGGGGTGAATGTGTTTTAGACAATTTTAATGGCTTTTTGATTATCTTAGACTAGATGAACAAAGCAGATAAGAAATATAACAATATTATGTTAACTGAACTAAAGACAGTGCACACAATATTTCAAAACTCACTTAATTTTATATAAAAATCAAGCTAGTGTTTTGTTACAAATTTCTGGGTTCTTGGTATGTTAAGAACTCAGCTTCTCTCTTGAGAGTTACAAGATTTTATGGATCTATTTTGTTACAACTGAAATAAAGCATTCAATGTTTACTTTATAGAACAGTAAGCACTGGTTTTACAAAGCATGCAATAGCATGTACTAAACTCTACTTTAAATTAACTAAAATATAATATTTCAAAACTCACTTAATGTATCTTTGTAAATCGTGCGTGTCTGTGACTTCTACTTTATCAGCTAATCTTGGCCTTTGATTTTGTACTCTTCAAGATGCTTTTTGTAGACTTTTCAAATCAGTGATTGATTATTTTTTTGATTGATAATCTTGAATATTTAACTGATCTGCATTCTGTACTTGAGCTTTACATCGAGATCTCTAGTTTGTTATATAGAGAACTCGACATCTCGATAAGTATAATGGATTATCAAGATATCTTATTACTCTATAGTTGTTATGACTTATTGAAGTCTCTGAGTTCTCTATAAGAGAATTAAGCTTGTCGAGGTCTCCAATCTTCATGTCTTCATTTTGGCGATATATTTGAGTTCTCTAGTGAAGAAAAGACTTGTCAATATCTCAGAGATCTCTAGTGATAATTTGACTTATCGATATCTCAGAGATATCTAGTGATATTTTGACTTATCGATATCTCTGAGTTCTCTAGTGAAGAAAAGACTTGTCGATATCTCAGAGATCTCTAGTAATAATTTGACTTATCGATATCTCAGAGATCTCTAGTGATATTTTGACATATCGATATCTCCAATCTTCATGTCTTCATTTTGGCTTGTCGATATCTCTGAGACTTCTCTAAAAGCTTTTCTTGACTTCTGGATAAGTCATTCTGGAGTTCTCGAATGACTTCTCTATAATACTTAATTTGTGACTTGTAGATTTCTTGACTTATAATGTTTTTCCCAAAACAGATTTATTGAACTCCAAGCTTCTTCACATTGTCTCTGAGGCATGATCTTCATGATCTTCTTCCAGAGCTTATTCTTAGGCTTGGGACTGTTTACAGAAAAATACTCTAGTCTAATCTATTTACTCTTTTACAGACTTAAGTGATACAATACAAAATGCAAACTTAAATTATCATACAACTTACTTAGGGCTGTGAATTTGACTTAGTCTTGTTATAGTACATGCATGTCTTGCACAACATAGTTGTAATCGTTTCTCATATTTTATCCTGTGTAAATCCTTATAGCTTTTCAGGGTTTATTTTATTGATATTATTGTACTTTGATTATTATAAAGGTATCGCGGTTTCTCATTCCCAACCCTGAGTTTGAGGGCGTCAAAAGTTGGTATCAGAGCTACAGAATTTAGTCCCTGAGATAAGTTAAGAAAAAATGAAAGTTAGGTTAAAATGATAATATGAGAGAATGTTTGACTCATATAGACTTTGGATAAGACTATTGGTATTTGACTGGGGAGTTGAGTCGATTAGGAAGTTAAGTTGGTCATAGATTTGAAATAACCCTAATGTTATTTCTTGGTTGTATGTTTTATGTTTGATCTCAGGATCCCGATAGCGGTACCGATGATAGTGACGTTGATTCGACCCCTCCTGTTAGCCCTCGTGGATCTCCCATGGATACTCCACCCCCGTCTGAGGAGCACCAGTACATTAGTTCTAATTATGAGGAGGATCCGTCCGAGGACACTGCTACCCCTATTCCTATTTCTCCTGTGGTGCCCGCACCCGAGCCCACACCTGTTTGGGCAGATTCTCCAGCTCATATGCCTGAGTCCCCAGTTTCTATTAGAGTCTCTACTATGCCTATACCTGCCCATGTTAGTGACGATTTGGCCCAAGACCGTGACTTCGTGTTTGCTCGTATGCCTGAGTTGAAAGCCCTGATAAATCTGATGGCTCATGAGTCTCGATTGCATATGATGGTGCCATAGCAGAGTGCCGTGTTCGTTTTGAGATGGTGGAGCAGGTTGCCCGTAGACGCTTGGATGAGGGTCCTTCATCTAGTGATGTTAAGGATGAGGCCCGCAGAGTTCATAAGCTTTTGAGATGGATGCTTTCAGTATTGAGGGATGTCCTTGATCGTCATATCTAGATTCAGGTGTTAGTTGCAGACGGGACATCTGGTAGAGCCCATAGTATGTTGTTATTTTCAGCGCCGGTAGGCTTGGGATACTTGGTCAGATGTTGGGTTTCTGTTATGATGCGTTATTACTTGATTTTAACTTGTAGCGGTTACTATAGTTAGGTAGAAGTTATGGGTAGATAGGGGGATATTTTCCAGCTTTTCCCTTATTTAACCTTACCTGTGTTGTTGTACTTTAATTTCAGAACTTGTTATACCTTTGAATCTTTGATTATCTACCTACGTACCCTTGTGTATTCATTATGGCTCTTTAAATTTACCAATTGTTTATATAGTATGTGTACATCGTATTCTTGCTTAATACCTCTATAATACCATACCCAAATCACTTGTCATGTGAGAATCCTAACCGATGAGCGAATTATGTAGTAATAAGATTGCATGTACAAATGGTTAAAATTTGAAAAAAAGAGTTTTATAAAACCTTTAGCCTAAAGAGTTTATTGTTGATATAAATACCATGCTATCGTATTTCTAAATAATTGTTCATCTGGTCTGTGAAATGGAAACACCACCAGATAACCCTGATGAAGAAACTCAAAACTAGAATTAAAACAAAGACACCCATGTGATGAATCAACTTCTCCAACTCCTACAATAACAAACAACTGTATTTTCTCAATAACAACCCCCATCACCTAGAACTGGAAATTTCAAAAAACTTCCAATCTGTTCATGCCCCCGAGTTTGTAGGATTATCAGATCCAATTAAAGCATAGTCATGGCTAGGATAAATAGAGAAAGCCTTTGAATTAACTGAGGTTAAAGATGAAAAAAAGACGAAGTATGCGAGTTATTACCTAAAGGAAGAAGCAAGTTGTTAGATATTGAATGCTATGAAATGTAACATGGGGGGGGGGTGAATGTATTTCTTGAATTTTTCTTTGTGTTTAAGCTTTTTGGATTATGGTTTGAACCAAACAGTTAAGAAATGTAGATATTATGTTTAACAGAATGAACACAAACATAATATATCAAAAACTCACTTATTTGTATGAATCAAGCTTGTCTTGCTACAAATCTTTGTTCTTAAGAAAATAAGAACCCAACTTATATCTTGAGAGAATATAAGAAAATCTAGATCTGTTTGTTACTTGTAAACTAAGGATCCGTGTATACTTTATAGACTAGTAACACGGGGTTACAAAACTTGCACTAGAATGTAATTAACCAGTTTCTAAAGTAACCTTGTCTATTTCCTTTTCTGGTGTTAGAAAATCTGTGTAGAATCTTGCAGGTCTGTGACCAGCCTTTGTCCAGTTAATCTTGGCCCTTGATCTTGTATTCTTCAAGCTGCTTTTGTAGACTTTCCAATTCAGTGAATGAATTGTTTGTTGAATGATAATCTTGAATCTTGAACTTTTCAGCATTCTGAATTTGAGAAGTATGTCGAGATCTCCAGTTGTTCTATAGAGAATTGATATATCGATAAGTATAATGACTTATCGATATCTCAAAGATCTCTATAGTTCTATTTGACTTGTCGAGGTTGTTGAGTGGCATTTTTGTCACTTTATAACGCTCCATAAAGCTTTGAATTGGTGTTGTGTACTCAAGTTATTAGTGTTTTTAACGTGTTTTTGTAGTGTTTTGCATTTCAGGCATTTATCAGGAATCCATTTGATTTGGCATTATTTTGATGCTAATATGATGTTAGAATTGTGTCTAGAATAAAAGTTTGTGAAAAGACCAGCTCAAATCAGCAAGAAAAGAAGAAGTCTTAAAATTCTCCAGAGAGTCAATGCGCCCGAGCGATAGCGCGCGCCCACCCCCAAAGAACAGAAACTCAGCGCGCCCGCGCCCAAAGAACAGAAACTCAGCGCGCCCGCATTAATTAAGCGCGCGCCCGCGCCAGGTCGAGATAAAAGAATCCTGATTCTCTTGTGATTCTGATTTATGGACTTCTACTCTGCATGGGCTGCTATATAAATATAACTTATGTTCATTTTTGATAACAAGACGTACTAGAGCTTAAGGAGAAAGCGTAAGAAGACCGTAGAGCACAATTCAACCAAGGCGAAGATGATCTAGTTTATTCTTGTGATTCTTTATTTTAAGTTGTAACTTTGGATGCTAGTTTTCTTATCAATGAACCTATACTCTTATTTCGTACTTGTTTTATTATTTATTCAGTATAAAGACTACGTTTGTTATACCATGCTTTTATCAGAACCCACATTGATGATGAGTCCGATTATGGGCTAATCGTTATCATGGGGTTCTAACGGATTTATTAATGGATTTCTTTAGTTAATTTGTTTCGATGCCTTAGTGTGTGGTGATTGTTTGATAACCTAGTATTGGTTGTGCTTATTCATCTTATGAGCATCGCGAACTTATAAGATAGCGTGTTAATCTCTAATGAAGCAAAAGTGAATTTAGGGGTTTAAAACTTGCCATGCTAGCGTAGGTTCATGAGTTTGATATGAATGATTCGTAGGTAATTTTAACCATCTTACTTTCCCTATATAATAATGATAGATAACTTGTGCGTTAAACCGTTATGTTGTCAAATTCTATAGACATATAAGGTCTCAATATAACTGGTGTCTATTCAGCTTCTATCTCTTTTGTGGATGTCTGGTAGTATGGTATTCGTGCAACGAAAGTTTGCATTTATCAGTTTCATATTATCTGATTAGTGTCATCACCATTGCATGCTAAGATTAAGAATGAAAAGGCTATTGAATGAAGTATTTAATGAAGTTAGAATCCCATATTTGTGTCATATAGTATTCAACTATCTTTACTTTCTTAGTTAATGTTCTTTATTATAATCTCTTAGTTAATTGTAGTTAAACAACCTCAAATTGTTATTCGTCTTAGCATTAAATAATAACCATACCATTGTTGCATAAGTACATTGATTAAAATTAACTTAACCAGTCTTTGTGGGAACAAACTAGAATTAATTCTATATTACTTTGATCGCGTATACTTGCGTGAGTATTAGTGCGTGTTCTAGCCCTAACTAGTTTTTGGCGCCGCTGCCGGGGACTCGGTGTTAATTTTTAGTTTATGTGTTTGTCATCAGTGGTCGTTAAAGTTCAGTGACTCGGACATTGTTACTTACTTATTTCCTTGACGTGTTTCAGGTACTCTAGCGAGCGTGTATGCATACGCGTTCTCGGTCTTGTAAGAGAACACTGGATAAAGCTGGGGAAGAAGTAGTAGTAGCTAAGGAAGTTTTCAAAGATGTTCTTGTAGAAGAGAAAGTTGAAGAAGAAATCTTAGTTGAGAAAGAAGAAAAGCTCTTGTTGTAATGGGTGAACCAGAAACGAATCCAAAGGCTTTGATGGACTATTCTCAACCAAAGATCAATGATATTTAGTCTAGCATTGTCAGACTGGCCATTGCGGCTAACACGTTTGAAATCAAGGCTAGCACGATTCAGATGATACAGAATTTAGTTCAGTTTGGGGGTTCTCTTATAGAAGATCCCAACATGCATATCAGAGATTTCATCGAGATCTGCGACACCTTCAAGTTCGATGGAGTGTCTGAAGATGCTATTAAGCTAAGCCTGTTCCCATTCTCTCTGAGGGATAAAGCTAAGAGTTGGTTACATTCTCTACCACCTGGCTTTATCACTAAATGGGAAGATTTGACTGAAAAGTTCCTTACTAAGTTCTTCCCTATGACAAAGACTGCTGCAATCATGAATGCTCTTACTCAATTTGCGCAGCAGTCTAGAAAGTCTTTGTGTGAGGCTTGGGAGCGGTATAGGAGATGCTAAGAAGGTGTCCTCACCATGGGATGCCTGACTGGATGATCATTAACTGCTTCTATAATGGTCTGGGTGCTACTTCTAGACCCATGCTTGATGCAGCATCATGAGGAGCCTTGTGGGCTAAAAGCTACGATGAAGCTTACGAATTGATTGAACTGATGGCTGATAATGAATACCAAAATCCTTCTCAGAGACTACCTCGGGCAAGGTAGCAGGAATTCTGGAGGTGGATGTAGCTACTGCTATAGCTGCTCAGCTTAAGGCTTTGACGATGAAAGTGGATTCTTTGGCTAATTATGGAGTTAATCAGATCACTAGTGTTTGTAAGCTTTGTACTGGTGCCCATGAGATGGAGCAGTGTGCTATTTCTAGTGAATCAGCTCAGTTCAGGAGCAACTTTTAGAAGTCACAGCAGCCTGTGCTAGGCACCTATCATCCTATCAACCGCAATCATCCTAACTTTAGATGGAGTAACACTCAGAACGCAGTTCAGCAGCCGTATCAGCAGTATGTAGCAAAGTAATAGAACCCTCCTGGTTTTCAGCAACCGCAATATACACCAAGACACTAACTCCAGCTTCAGCAGTCAAATGAAAAATCTGAATTGGAGGAGTTGAGAGTCATGTGCAAGAGCCAAGTGGTTTCTATCAAAACCTTGGAAAATCAAATTGGACAAATTGTCAATGCCTTGCTAAATCGTTAACCTGGTACACTCCCTAGTAACATTGAAGTGCCAGGAAAGAGGGAAGCTAAGGAGCAGGTAAAGGCAATTACATTGAGGTATGGGAAGGTTGCGAATCCCGAACAATCTCAAGTTTCAGATAAAGAAGCTGAGGCTGAAGAAGAAGTGCAGAAGGAAGCTGAAGTGGAACCAAGGAAGACTACTATTGAACACACTCCTCCTAAAGGTAATACAGGGGAGAAGCAGATCTATCATCCATCTCCCTTTCCTAAGAGGCTGTAGAAGAAAAAGCTGGATAAGCAGTTCGAGAAGTTTCAGGAGATGTTCAAGAAACTTCATATCAATATACCTTTCGTAGAAGCTCTTGAATATATGCCTAGTTATGCGAAGTTTATGAATGGTATTCTCTCTCGAAAGGTGAAGCTTGATGACTTAGAGACCGTTGCTCTCACGAAGGAATGCAGTGTTGTGCTGCAACAGAAGTTGCCTCTGAAGCTTAAAGATCCTGTAAGTTTCATTATTTCTTGTAATATTGGAAAAGTGTCATTTGACAAATGCTTATTTGACTTGGGAGCTAGCATCAATCTGATGCCCTTGTCAATCTTCAAGAAGTTGGACTTACCTGATCCAAAGCCTACTTATATGACCTTGCAGTTGGCCGATCGGTCGATTACATACCACGGGGCATTGTGGATGTTGTATTGGTCAAGGTGGATAAACTCATCTTCCCTGTTGATTTTGTAATTCTGGATTTCGAGGAGGATAAGAAGATCCCCATAATCTTGGGAAGGCCTTTCTTGGCTACTGGTCGAACCTTGATTGATGTGCAGAAGGGTGAGCTTACTATGTGAGTATTGGATCAAGATGTAACTTTCAATGTGTTTAATGCCATGAAATTCCCTACTGAAAACGAGGAGTGCTTAAAAGTGAAGTTGGTTGATTCTGTGGTTACTTCAGAACTTGATCAATTGCTAAGGTCGGACGCCTTAGAAAAGGCCTTGTTGGTGAATTCAGATAGTGAAGATGATGGAGGTGATGAGCAGCTACAATTTCTGAATGCTTCTCCCTGGAAGCGAAGGCTCGATATGCCTTTTGAATCTCTTGGAATGGAGGAGCTGAACAAATCTCCAAAGCGCCTCAAGCCATCTATTGAGGAAGCTCCTACACTTGAGCTTAAACCATTTTCTGAACACTTGAGGTATGCTTTTTTAGGTGATGCATCTACTTTGCCTGTGATTATTGAACCTGACCTTTCAGGTAGTGATGAGGAAAAACTCTTAAGAATTCTGAGAGAGTTCAAATCGACAATTGGATGGACGATAACAGATATTAAGGGAATCATCCCTTCGTATTGCATGCATAAAATTCTGCTAGAGGAAGGTAGCAAGCCTACTGTTGAGCAACAAAGAAGGCTCAATCCGATCATGAATGAAGTTATGAAGAAGGAAATTCTCAAATGGCTGGATGCATGGATCATCTATCCCATTTCTGACAGTTCTTGGGTGAGTCCAGTTCAGTATGTACTGAAGAAAAGAGGCATCACCGTTGTTGTTAATGATAAAAATGAGCTCATTCCAACTCAAACAGTCATGGGGTGGAGAGTTTGCATGGATTATAGGAAGCTGAACAAGGCCACGAGAAAGGATCCTTATGCCTTTTATTGATCATATGCTTGACAGATTGGCTGGGCACGAGTACTACAGTCTTCTGGATGGCTATTCGGGCTATAATCAGATTTGCATTGCTCTAGAAGATCAGGAAAAGACTACCTTCACTTGTCCATTTGGTACTTTCGCCTTCAGAAGAGTTTCTTTCGGTTTGTGTGGTGCACCTGCCACATTTCAGAGATGCATGATGGCCATCTTCTCTGATTGGTCAGAATGTGGAGGTGTTTATGGAAGACTTCTCTGTGTTTGGCGATTCATTTGATGAGTGCTTGCAAAATCTTGGCGCAGTTCTTAAAAGGTGTGCTAAGACTAATCTGGTTCTCAATTGGGAAAAATGTCACTTTATGGTGCGACAGGGCATTATTCTTGGTCACAAGGTCTCTTGTAAGGGTCTCGAGGTGGACAAAGCCAATGTGGGGGTTATTGAAAACCTTCCTCCACCAATTTTTGTTAAGGGAGTCTGTAGCTTTTTTGGTCATGCGGGTTTCTATAGGCGGTTCATCAAGGACTTCTCTAAAATTTTGAAACCCTTGTGCAATCTTCTAGAGAAGGATGTCCCGTTCAAGTTTGATGATGAGTGCCTAGCTGCTTTTGAGTTTTTGAAGAAGAGTTTAATCACGGCACCTATTATAACTGCACCAACTTGAAATGAACCTTTTGAGATGATGTGCGATACAAGTGACTATGTAGTTGGAGAAGTTTTTGGGCAGAGAAAGAACAACATATTTCATGTAGTCTACTATGCTAGTAAGACCCTCAATGGTGCTCAACTAAATTACACTACTACTGGGAAAGAACTTTTGGCCATTGTCTACGGTTTTGAGAAGTTTTGATCTTATTTGCTTAGGACAAAGGTGACAGCTTTCACTAATCACGCTGCGATTCGATATCTCGTCTCAAAGAAGGAATCGAAGCCTAGATTTATTCGATGGGTTCTTTTACTTCAGGAATTTAAGTTAGAGTTCAAGGACAGGAAAGGTACTATAAATCAAGTCGTTGATCATCTCTCTCGTTTAGAAGATCCAAGTGCAACTTCACAGGATAAGACATTGATAAATGAGTCTTTTCCCGATGAGCAGTTGTTTGGAGTACAAGAGGAAGAACCGTGGTTTGCAGACATTGTGAACTACCTTGTGAGTAATATCATGCCTCCAGACTTGTCTTATGCTCAAAGGAAGAAGCTTCTTCATGTGGTAAAGTGGTACATGTGGGATGAGCCATATTTATTTAGGAAAGGAGCTGACCAAATTATCAGGAGATGTATTCCGTACATCGAAACAGGGGGATCTTGTGAGATTGCCATTCGACTGTTTATGGAGGCCACTATGGTGGTGAAAAGACAGCAGCTCGCATCCTTCAAGCAGGATTCTTCTGGCCTATATTATTTAAGGATGTTCATCACTTTGTTTTGAAGTGTGATCGATGCCAGCGTGTAGGCAATATGTCTAAGAGGGATGAGATGCCTCTTAATGTGCTTCTCGAGGTTGAGGTTTTCGATGTTTGGGGAATCGACTTCATGGGGTCGTTTGTCTCAACTTGCAATAATCAGTGTATCTTGCTAGCGGTCCATTATGTGTCAAAATGGGTTGAAGTTAAAGCTTTGTCGATAAATGATGTGAAGGTAGTGCTTACTTTTCTTCATAAGCAGATATTTACACGATTCGGGACTCCAAGAGTCATAATCAGTGATGAGGGATCGCATTTTTGCAATCGCAAGTTCACTGTATTAGGAAATGAATAACACACAGAGGGGGGTGAATGTGTTTGACTATTTTTGTGCTTTTCTTGAATATTTATGGTTGAACAAAGTAAACTAAATCTTGTAATGAAATGTGTTCATGCAGAATTTAAGCTTGTAGAAAATAAAGAACACAGATCTTCAAAACTCACTTAATTTTATATTAAAATTAAGACTGTTTTGCTACAAAATTTCAGGGCTCTTTGTTGATAAAGAGCTTAGCTTCTCCTTAAGAATGTTATAAGAAATTTGATCTAAATTGTTACAACTGACTAAGGACCAGTGTTAACTTTATAACTTAGTTAACTGCTG
Organism: Apium graveolens; assembly: GCF_009905375.1. Lineage (NCBI taxonomy): Eukaryota > Viridiplantae > Streptophyta > Magnoliopsida > Apiales > Apiaceae > Apium > Apium graveolens. The sequence goes on along the minus strand of NC_133655.1, from coordinate 138,664,692 downwards.
GTTTACACAGTGTGTAATAAGACATGCTATTAGTTTTTCTAAACTTTCACTTGTTATTTCTATTTATTGAAAAAGTAGATCTTCCATTTCTGGCTTAGCATATCTTTAGCATCCCGTGTTCACTTTGATCTTCCTCTGTCAGTTAATCTTTATCATTGATCTTGCACATTCTTCAAGCTGCTTTTTGTAGACTTATCAATTCAGCTATTTGGATTGTTTGTTGATTGTTTATCTAAAATATTGAACTGATCTGTAAATTTATACTTTGAGATTGTACCTCGAGATCTCCAGTTAAGGCCTATAGAACACTTGACATCTTGATAAGTATATTGTCTTATCGAGATCTCTAGTACTCTATATTTAGTTTGGCTTGTAGAGGTCTTTAGTTCTCTATAAGAGAATTTTGGGCTTGTCGAGATCTCTAGTCTTCACATCTTCACTATGACTTATCGATAACTCTTAGTTCTCTATTAGCTTCTTGACTTGTCGATATCTCAGAGTTCTCTAGTCAAATTTAACTTGTCGATATCTCAGAGTCCTCTAGATAATTTTAACTTGTCGATATCTCTAAGTTATCTAGTGAATTTTGACTTATCGATATCTCTGAGTTCTCTAATGGAACTTGACTTATCGATAACTCAGAGTTCTCTAATGAATGTAGACTTGTCGATAACTCTGAGTTCTCTAGTGAAGAAATGACTTGTCGATATCTCCAGCCTTCATGTCTTCAATTTTGTTTGTTGATATCTTTCTAATTTCTCTAGTAGCTTTCCTGACTTCTCGATAAGCCATTCTGGAGTTCTCGAATGACTTCTCTATAACATTAAATCTGTGACTTGTAGAGATCTTGACTTAGAGTATTTTTCTTCAAACATATTTATTCAACTCCAAGCTTCTTCAAAATTCTTCTGAGGCATGATCTTCTTGATCTTCTTCCAAATAGAATCCTTAGGCTTGATACTGTTTCAGGAAAAATTCTCCAGTTTGCTCCTTGTATTTTTACAGACTTTAAGTGTTACAAGTACAAAATACAGATTAAGATAACAATACAACTTACTTAGGGTTGGCCCCAAGCTTAGCTGATTACCAAAAAATACAGTTCATTAATCTCCTTAGATCAGATGTCCATTTGGCTTGCTTCATACTTTGATCAGGGAAACTAATGATATTGTTATCTTCAGTGATCTTTGACATCATCACTTATATATTACAATCTCCCCCAACTTGTTCATTATGTAATTATGCACAAGTTCTGATTAATGATGTCAAAACACTAATATATTCAGAAGTCAATCTCCCCATCTGGTCTTCTTTTGTGAGACAACATCCATCCAGCTATTTTTGCATATAGATATATTCTCCCCCTTTTTGACATTATCTCCAGGTAGGAAGATCCATCTAGATGCACATTGTTCAAGCTTTTGTCATTGTCCATTTAGAACACTATCTGCAGCTTCAAGCTTCAGTGATATCTGTAGTGATGAGTTCATCAAGTAGAATAGGAGTTTTACTTAAATCTGCAGAAGAAGTTTGTCAATAAAAAAAGTCCTAAGCTCTCTGTCTTTTGAATAAGTAGTCTCACTACTTCTCACTGCATTAGTCTCATGACTTTTAAGAGTCAGAGTTTCTTCACAAGGATTACTAAATCCAGACACTCATCTACCTCTCCTTTTGCCAGGAAGGATCCTGCCTCTCTTATTTTCTGTTTTTCTCTCAATCTTTTCTCTCATCCTCACATGAAAGGCTCAATTGTTGTTTGACTTATAGAAATAAGAGGTGGCTGAGAAGAGTTGTCTGTGATCATATGATTAGGGTTAATCCATATAGGTCTAATCATACTCATTTCATCAGAAGAGTGAATACCAGCTTGAGGTTGGGAGATGGATGGTTTATCAGAAACACCTGTGACTAGGGTCACAGTTTAACTCAAAGATTACTATGTGGTTTTGATAGTGTATTGTCCTCCACTTATAGTGAGAACCTCCAATTTAATTGGAGGGGATTTGACTGGGTTACTGTCATGTGCACCAGCCTCAAACCCTTGTGTGTCTTGCAACACACTGGCACTTAAATGTGCTATACTTGCCTCTCTCATGACAATATCATAGGCAATTGTACTTCTAGCTTCAACTGCTAAGGCAGCTTCTGCTAGAGTTATGAGGGGAGTTGTTCCTTCTTGAGGAACCTCCAATTAAATTGGAGAGGATTTAGATAGCTCCCCCTCAGGAGTACTACCCTCAAACTTTTCAGTCTGTGAAGACTATTTTTCACATGAAGGTGCATTAGTGATATTCATGGAATCTTCAGTGAAAATTGATGAATTCCCATGTTTGTGGTGGTTTCTTTTCTCAAACAACAAAAAAACTGAAGAACATTTTAAAGTTTATGTCCTTTTGTAAAACAGGTTTCTTTTGAGAGTCACCTGAGTGAGATTGTGTTTGAGTTTGTGTTTGTGTTGCTGGTCTGGGTGAACTGCAGTTTGGTTTTGAAATGTTTTTTGCTGCAGTTTAGCACAAATACCAGTTGATTGATTATCTGAATTTCCTGTTGTTGTCTGAATAATTTGTATTGGACTTGTAATGCATTGAACATATATAACTTTTTGGAGTTTAATTATACATATACATTGTAAGATACTTAGTTGCAAGCATTATTGCAGAAAAGATAATAATCAATTCAGATATAAACATATAGCAATCATTACACACAAAAAAATGATAGGGAAGAAGTAGAATTTTCATTAATAATGGAAACATAGTACATTAAGATATAGATTTCAACAAGTAAATCCTAATCCTAACTACTCTAGTTTCTGATTCTTCTTCTCGGCCTCTATCCTCCTTGTCCATCGCTGATAAGCTTTGGATATGGAGTGTACAAGAAAAATGATTCTCTCCTGCAACTCCAGAGCAGCAAGGCGTTGCTGCTCAGCCACCATGGCACGTCTCTCCTGCTCTAGAGAGACCTCTCCCTCAAAGAATAGGAAGTTTATCTGATCATCCCACGAGAGTTCGTCAAAGACGTCTAGGGGAACATCAAAGGGGCTGCAAACAACCCCCTGATGCAGACACGAAGTCCGAAAGGGTCGTAGTAGACTTGGTTGTCAGCCAAATGAAGAGTGGGTTGATAAAATCCATTGATAAGTTTGTAGAAAACTGGGGCAACCATTGGAGAGAGATGAATAAGAAGTGAGTTTGAAGTAGGATGTTTGTTTGAGAAAGAGAGTAGCGATGAATAATGAAGAGAGAAGGGTTTTAATTTATAGAAGGAGAAAAGAAACCAAGAGACTCTTGAATTTCCCGGTTAATAAGTATAATAATCACACAAACATACTTTACGAGTATCTAGACAGTTAGAAGTGACTTAACTTTCTAGTTACTATTCCCTATGCAAGTACTCAAGAATCTTAGTTCACTTTCTAGGTTAACTATTCCCCATGCAAATAAACAAGTACCCCTACACAAAAAGTAACTCTTCCTATCAGCAAAATATTCCACTAGCTAACTCTTCAAAACAAATACTGATAAGGAATTATTTTGAATAAATTCAAAACACATAATTAGCATATAGTCAAATAAATTTAACTATTATCAGCATTCTAAAAATATCACATATAATATACTAGTCCACTTACCTTAGACTAACATATTCCACATTTAAAAAAAATGCACATAAGCACGTAAATGTGTCAATGAGTCTGAGTAATTATAGACAAAGTATGTCAAAAGTATTTTGCTGAACATAATTTATGAATTAAATTATTTCAGTTTTTCATAATTTTTGCTTATTTTGATCTGTTATTTATTAACTTCATATATTTAGGATATGAATTAATAAATATTCAGTTTGCTTGAAATTTTGAGAAATTCCAAGTTAAAATATGTATTGAGAAGTCTGGGTATTTATAGTAAAAGTAAATGACTTTTCGAGAACTCAAAATAGACATTTGGAGTTTGTCTGTCGAGAAGTCATTTTGAGAAATGAAGTACATATCGAGAAGTCATTTTAAATTATTCTCTTAGAGAACTCAAAATTGACTTATCGAGATGTCAAATAAATACTCAGTTTGTCCAAAAAGTGGATTGAACTAATTCTAACTTTTATTTGAATAAATTTAAAATAAAATTAGAATGAATTTTCCAAAAGTATTTTACCAAAATAATTTATTAAATTAAATTATTTCAGTTCTGAGTTATTGATAAGTCAAAAATTACACTTGTAGAGAACTCTGTGAATTAACACTACTAGAGAACTCTATAAAGACTTATCGATAAGTCATATTAAGCCTATCGAGAAGTCACTCGAGAAGTCAGTAATTGACTTATCAAAGACTCACTCGAGAAGTCCTAAAATGACTTGTCGAGAAGTCAATTTGACTTATCGAGAACTCAATTCTCTATATACTTTTGGTTTTTGTAATTCTGCCTTGTGTTACATATTAAAAATATAAATTAACAACTAAGCAGTTCACTTAGAATTTGAAAAATTCCAAGTTGAATTTAAATTTGAAAAACAAATATGCAGAGATTTCTGAAATATTTATAATTCATATTTTAGTTAATTTCTAATTTAATCAAATTAATTTTGATTTACTGGAGATTAATCTGCTGCAAAACATTAGCTGAGTTCTTGCCTTAGGATGAAAAATTAATCATTCCAATTTCACCTACAAGTCTAGTGAAAGTCGCTTCATCCAAAGGTTTAGTAAAAATGCCAGCTAATTGTTTTTCTGTTGGTACACAAATGAGCTCAATGGTACCATTTGTAGCATGTTCTCTAATAAAATGGTACCTTACATCAATGTGCTTTGTCCTAGAATGATTAACTGGATTATCTGCTATAGATATAGCACTAGTATTATCACACATAATAGGAATTTTGTGTAACACTAGGCCATAATCCATTAGATGATTTCTAATCCAAAGCACTCGAGCACAACAACTTCCTGCAGCTATATATTCAGCTTCAACTGTAGAAATTGATACAGATTGTTGTTTCTTGCTATACCAGGATACAAGTCTTTGTCCGAGAAATTGACAGCTTCCACTGGTACTCTTTCTGTCAACCCTGTATCCAACAAAATCTACATCTGTGTAACCAACAGCTTCAAAACCAGTTCCCTTAGGATACCATAATCCCAAGTTTGGAGTCCCCTTCAAGTATCTGAAAATCCTTTTTACAGCCATCAAATTTGATTCTTTTGGATTGGCTTGAAATCTTGCACATAGACATGTTGCAAACATGATGTCTGGTCTACTTTTTCCCTTTTTATCTTCATCCAACTTTGTTGTAGTGGGCATAGGTGTAGATGCAAGTGAACAATCAACCATACCAAACTTCTTCAATAGATCCTTGACATACTTAGTTTGGCTGATGAAGATATTATCACTTCTTTGACTAACTTGAAGTCCAAGAAAGTAACTCAGTTCCCCAATCATACTCATTTCATATTCATTTTGCATAAGCTTAGAGAATTTTTGGCAAAGCTTCTCATTAGTAGAACCAAAGATGATATCATCCACATAAATTTGAACTAGGATCATATCTTCACCATGTTTCTTGTAGAAGAGAGTCTTGTCTATGGTTCCTCTAGTAAAACCATGCTTCAGTAGAAAATCTGATAGTGTGTCATACCAAGCTCCAGGTGCTTGTTTTAGTCCATATAGAGCCTTGAGTAACTTGTAGACAAAATTTGGAAATTTTGGATTCTCAAAGCTAGGAGGTTGTTGCACATAAACTTCTTCTTCTAGCTGACCATTCAGAAAGGCACTTTTGACATCCATTTGATACACTTTAAAGTTTGAATGTGCAGCAAATGCTAGGAAAATTCTTATAACTTCAAGTCTTGCAACTAGAGCAAAAGTTTCATCATAATCAATTCCTTCTTCTTGTGAGTAGCCTTTTACAACCAACTTTGCTTTGTTTCTGGTAACTATATCATTTTCAGCCATTTTATTCATGAACACCAATTTTGTTCCAATAATGCTTTTATTCTTTGGTGCAGGAACTAACTTCCAGACTTTGCTTCTTTCAAACTGATTCAGTTCTTCCTGCATGGCAGATATCCAGTCAAGATCCAGAAGAGCTTCATCAATTTTCTTAGGTTCTACCTGACACAGAAAATATGCATATAGGCACTCATTAGCAGTTACACTTCTAGTCCTCACACCAGCAGTAGGATCACCAATAATTGCATCTCTAGTGTGACTTCTATCCTACTTCCTTGTATGAGTTTGTTGACTTGTGCCTTCATTATTTACTCCATTGTTGGTATGACTACTGGATCATTCTTCTCTTTCTCCCCCTGAGTTTGTGCTCTCAAATTCAGGTGTTTGAGATGAGTTTCCATTTTCATGATTTTCTTGTTGAGTAGTCTCTTCATTTAATGTATGTTGTGCATCAACTTCATCTTCCCCACCAGAGTCACTATCAATGTTGAGGTTTACAAATTCCAGGGCTTTAGCTTCATTATCATCAAGGCATTTCAAGCCTGGACATTTATCATCATCAAAGGTCACATCTGTGCTTTCCATAATCTTCTTTTGATCAATCACATAAACTTTGTAGGCTGTTCTTTCTAGTGAATATCCTAGAAAAATTGCTTCAAAAACATTTGAGTCAAATTTTCCCACATATTCAGAGTTGTCTTTCAAAATGTAACACTTGCTTCCAAACACATGAAGATGCTTTACAATAGGCTTTCTCTTAGACATGATTGAGTAGGGTTACTTGCCATGTGCCTTGTTAATGAGATATCTGTTTTGAGTATAACATGTATTAATGTTAACAGCCTCTTCCCAGAAACTTGTTGGCAACTTGGCATCTTGCAGCATTGTCCTGGAAGCTTCAACCAATGTTCTGTTCTTTCTCTCAACTACTCCATTTTGTTGAGGTGTTCTGACAGCTGAGAATTCTTGAACAATGCCTTTACCTTTGCAGAATTCACTTAATGTTGCATTTTTGAGTTCTGTTCCATTATTACTTCTCAATCTTTTCACACAATTATAATCTTCAACCTATTTTTCTATCTTATTGATGTGCTCAATTATGATGTGTGGAGTTTCATCTTTTGAGTACATGAACTCTACCCAAGTGTATCTTGAGAAATCATCCACCATCATAAGTGCATATTTGTTCCTTGAAATTGATAAGACATTCACTGGTCCAAATAAGTCCATATGTATAAGTTGCAAGGGTGCATTTATAGAATTCACGGTTTTTGACTTGTGACTAGATCTTTTCATTTTTCCTTTCTGACAAGCTTCACAAACTTAAACTTGAGCAAATTCCAGTTTGGGCATGTCTCTTACTAACTCCTTTTTGACTAAGGTGTTAATTGCCTTGAAATTCAAATGAGGCAGCTTCTTATGAGATAGCTTCCTTTTTTCTTCTGATGCCTTGGTATAGAAGCAGCAAATACCATCCTTATTTGTTGAGTCCAAGTCTGCAACAAACAAGTTTCCTTTCCTTGCTCCTTTCAGAGCAACTTCACCAGTTCTCTTGCTGATAAAAGTGCATTCTTCTTTGTTGAATAAAACTTCAAAGCCTTTATCTGCAAACTGGCTAACACTGAGAAGATTCACTTCAAGACTAGCTACTAGTGCTACATCATCAATGACAACATTTTTAGAAACAATCTTTCCATATCCCATTGTGAATTCTTTGCTGTTGTCTCCAAAGGTCACTAGTGGGCCATCTTTCTCCTCAAACTGTGATAGCAGGGCCTTATCACCTGTCATATGTCTGGAACATCCACTGTCAATGATCCATATGACTTTCTTCACTTTTCCCTGCACACAATAAGATTTAGGTATGTTTAGTCCCAAGCAATGTTGGGTTCTTTCTTCTTGTTAACTGATTTAGCAGAAGTAGAGTGAGTTATTTCAGATAAAATAGAGTTCAATGATTGTTGTGCATTTTCCCTTTCTGTTGTAGACTCAATTTTTTTTCTTTAAGGTCTACTCTCAGTTTGTGGCAACTCTTCATCACTTTCAAGTTGCAAGGGATGCAGTCAAACTTATCACAGAATGAGTAGGGATCATTTAAATCTGCTTCATTATGTTTGCAAGCTCCTTCAGTTGGCTTACTAATAACCTTTTTACAAAGGTGAGTTAGATGATCTGCAGAGCCACATTTTTTTCCAGGAGCATCTGCAACATAAGCCAGATTATTGTTTTTATTTATCCCTATTCTCCCATTTCTATTTTGCTTCTTCTTTCTTTCATCTTCAATCTTTATTTCTTTGACAGAAGTCTTGGTGCTTTGATTGTCCATGAGATTATTGAATCTTTCAAACACATCAGTAATGCTTTCCTTTTTCTTATCCATGAAACCCTCATACTGTGAAATCAGTATCCTTCTTTGATTTGATCTAACTTCCTCAGTTCCCTCACAGAGTATCTTAATCTTTTCCTATATTTTATTGGCAGTTTCACAGTTGACAATGTTGTTGTACATTACATTATCAAGTGACTCAATCAAAATTAATTGCAAGCTGCTATCCAGGGAAACTTTCTCTTTTTCAGGATCAGTATACTCAGCAGGATCTTTTGGAGCATAAAGAGCTGGGATAATCCTGTCTCCATCTGTAGATTCCTCAATTCTAACTGTAGGAATGAAAGGTCCATCCTTGAGGATCTGAATGTAGAATGGATTGGAAATCCTGATAAACAACATCATTTTCTTTTTCCAAAAAGTGTAGTTAGCTTTGTCAAAGGTAGGAATTTTGATGCTACTGATTTTCTTTGTACTCATTCTTCCAAGATCTTGAATCTGTCTACTTTCATATTTTGCTCTAATACCACTTGTTAGGAAATAAATAACACACAAGGGGGGGGGTGAATGTGTTTTACATTTTTTGTAATTTTCTTGAATATTTATGGTTGAACAAAGTAAACTAAATCTTGTAATGAATTGTGTTCATGGAGAATTTAAGCTAGCAAAAAATAAAGAACACAGATATTCAAAACTCACTTAATTTTATATTAAAATTAAGATTGTTTTGCTACAAAATTTCTTTGCTCTTTGTTGATAAAGAGCTTAGCTTCTCCTTGAGAATATTACAAGAAATTTGATCTAAATTGTTACAACTGACTAAGGACCAGTGTTAACTTTATAACTTAGTTAACTGTTGGTTTACACAGTGTATAATAAGACATGCTATTAGCTTTTCTAAACTCTCACTTGTCATTTCTATTTATAGAAAAGTAGATCTTCCATTTCTGGCTTAACATATCTTTAGCATCCCGTGTTCACTTTGATCTTCCTCTGTCAATTAATCTTTACCATTGATCTTACACATTCTTCAAGCTGCTTTTTGTAGACTTGTCAATTCAGCTGTTTGGATTGTTTGTTGATTGTTTATCTTTGATATTGAACTGATGTGCAAATTTGTACTTTGAGATTGTACCTCGAGATCTCTAGTTAAGGTCTATAGAACACTTGACATCTCGATAAATATATTGTCTTATCGAGATCTCTAGTACTCTATATTTAGTTTGGCTTGTAGAGGTCTTTAGTTCTCTATAAGAGAATTTTGGGCTTGTCGAGATCTCTAGTCTTCACATCTTCACTTTGACTTATCGATAACTCTTAGTTCTCTAGTAGCTTCTTGACTTGTCGATATCTCAGAGTTCTCTAGTCAAATTTAACTTTTCGATATCTCAGAGTCCTCTAGAGAATTTTAACTTGTCGATATCTCTGAGTTATCTATTGATTTTTGATTTATCGATATCTCTGAGTGCTCTAGTGGAACTTGAATTATCGATAACTCAGAGTTCTCTAATGAATGTAGACTTGTCGATAACTCTGAGTTCTTTAGTGAAGAAATGACTTGTCGATATCTCCATCAATTTTGCTTATCGATATCTTTCTAATTTCTCTAGTAGCTTTCCTGACTTCTCGATAAGCCATTCTGGAGTTCTCAATTGACTTCTCTATATCACTAAATCTGTGACTTTTAGAGATCTTGACTTAGAATATTTTTCTTCAAACAGATTTATTCAACTCCAAGCTTCTTCAAAATTCTTCTGAGGCATGATCTTCTTGATCTTCTTCCAGATAGAATCCTTAGGCTTGATACTGTTTCAAGAAAAAGACTCTAGTCTGCTCCTTGCATTTTTATAGACTTTAAGTGTTACAAGTACAAAATACAGATTAAGATAAAAATACAACTTACTTAGGGTTGGCCCCAAGCTTAGCTGATTACCAAAAATAACAGTTCATTAATCTCCTTAGATCAGATGTCCATTTGGCTTGCTTCATACTTTGATCAGGGACACTAATGATATTATTATCTTCAGTGATCTTTGACATCATCACTTATATATTACACACTGCTATGATGCAGAGATATAATATGAATCATCACATTGCTACAGCCTACCGTCCTCAGATAGATGGTCAAGCTGAAGTGTCTAATCGAGAGATCAAGCATATTTTAGAGAGAAATTGTATGTCCATCAAGGAAAGACTGGTCTTTGAAGCTTGATGAAGCTGTTTGGGCATATAGAACAGCATACAAGACTTCGCTAGGGATGTCACCGTTTCAGTTGGTTTATGGTAAGGGTTGTCATTTGCCTGTGGAGCTCGAGCATAAAGCGTATTGGGCTTTGAAGAAGTTGAACCTTGATTTGGATGTAGCTGGAAAGAAGAGGATGCTTCAATTGAATGAACTCGATAAGTTTCGACTTCAAGCATACGGGAACAACAAAATATACAAGGAGAAAGTCAAGAGGTGGCACGATAGGGGTCTAGTGCTCAAGTTATTTGTGCCAGGACAACAAGTTATGTTATTTAACTCTCGTCTCCGTCTTTTTCCTGAAAAATTGAAGTGAAGATGGTTCGGGCCTTTCATAATCAAAACTGTGTTTCCGCATGGAGCTGTGGAGATTTTTAAGAATGATCCAAGACAAGCGTTCAAAGTAAATGGTCAGAGGTTGAAGCATTACTATGGGGATACAGAAAACCGTGAGGTGGTTAGTGCCGTTTTATTGTCTACTTGATATCGAGAGTCTACGTCAAGCTAACGACGTAAACCAAGCGCTTCTTAGAAGGCAATCCAAGTTCGTTGTACATTAATAGATAGAGGAAGAAGAAAGAAATGATAAAAACACAAAAAAACAAAAAATCAGAAAAATTCAGTGCCAACTACAGTAGCACGGCGGGCCTGCGCTGAGAAGCGGGGCGTCCACTCTGAAAAATTAGTAGCACGGCACGCCCGTGCTGGCATGCGGGGCGGCTGCGCTGGTTATAACACCCTCCAAATCCGGGGTATAGATTTGGGGCATTATTAACACTAACTACTTATTGAACCTGTACAATCATAATATAAATAAATAATTACCCCGGACGACTAGTACTCAGGATCTTTTCAAGGTTAAGGATTGAAAACAAGAACGACAAACCAACTTTATTACAAACCATTCTAAACAAACTATCTCAAGAACTCTCTTTATTACAAACCATTATTCTACTCAAATTTTAAACTAAACATCTTTTATTCAAATTACAACTATCACTTATCCTGCTGCACCTGCTCTGGAAACTCAAATCTCTCTTCTAGGATAGGGACAAACACTCTTGGAATTAGAGGGTCCCGCAGCTTGACCCGCTTCTTGACTATTCGGGTTTCGATGGGTTTCATTCTCAACCTTAACTGAAAAACAAGGTGAACAACAATAAAAGGGGGTGAGCCAAAATTGCTCAACAAGCCTGCAACAATATAGATATATATAGTATAAAGAAAGAAGAATAAATGAACTGGTAATCTGCTGGTTTGAACCACCATATGTTTTTCTGTAAAGGATAATAATTGCCATAAATGGCGAGTGCCGAATGAACGAGACTGGAAACAATAACCCACATATGCACTTTAACATGTTGATCAGTCAGGATAAAGTGCGGATCTATACCCAACTGCATAGACCCAACAAACATATTGGGTACCCAGGAAACTATGGCCTAATAATCAAGGGTTCGCTTCATACCCGGCCCGTATCATAACCATCCTGTCCATAGCTTAGCATCCGGAATAATCGGTATGCTCTCGATGTATCCCAACATTAGGATATATCAGAGTATATGTAAATAAGGGTATAAGTATTGGAATATGAATAGAGGATTCAATGAATTAGGAGAAATCAATAATCGAAATGAAATAGAAACAAGGATCAATAATTGTGTATCAGTGTTTATGAACAAAAATTATCAGGGTGTAATTGTAATGGAAAGTTGGATGTGATTCATTATTCTGAACTTATAATAAGGGAAAAACTTGCCTGGTGCGCACTTCACCTCGTATGATTCACAACCTTCTGTCTCCTGCTTGATTCGCCTTATTGGTATTGAATCTATCAAGGAAAGATATTCGTTTAGATGATTTACTTCATATGCAATCTCAGGTTGATACCACGTAGCCTTAATCTTCTACCCATACGATTCTATCCAACTCGCACATAATTTTATAACACCTAGTGATAGGGAATAAATAAATCCTGATTACGTAGTTAATATTATATTAATTACACATGACCTGGGCTACAAGGCCCAATTAGAAAATGTATGACATTCAGACCAAAAAGGTTAGCACATTGATCAGGCCTGATGGACCAGATCAGGCCTGATGGAACAAAGAAGGCCCAAAACCCTGAATATTAATTAATTTCATAATTAATTAATAAAAGAGAAAAACAGCTATTAAGATAAGTCCTAATGGAGATATAAATCCTTGTAGATTGTCCTCTAAGGAACCTGGTGGGATAAGAAATCAGCTTCCTACTTCCTAGGACTCCAAAGTCCATTCTAATTCTGAGACTTGACCACCAAGTCTCCTACACCAAATCCAATTCAAGGATTCCCAACATCTACATAAGGGGCCTCACCCCACAAATCAGAACTACATTTTTTGACTTGATCCTTGGCAATCAGCAAGGTACGTAGGCATCTTGTTAAGGCAGATTGAGTCATGAAACACAAGAGTAGTCAAATCGAGCCTCGAAGCTCACGTTCCTTAGTAATAAATATAGCAAGCATGTACCCTATATTTTAATCCATAACATTTGGCGTCGTCTGTGGGAAAGCACCACAACCATGGCGAGAACACGGAAAACAGTTAGAACCCTTGAAGTAACGGGGACAACCCAAGTGATTTTGTCAACCGTGGAGGTACCTCCTCATTCAACTTATGCAGCCACGCAAGGAGAAGCCCAGATAGGGGCAACTGAACCTCAGCAACAAGGGACGATTTCCTTGGCTACTCAAGGTACGAATCCCCAAGTTCAACAACTACATGTACCTGTGAATTCTCGACCCATTGGGTATGAGTATTCAACTGTTGTGACTACTAACCCCCAATATGGGATGCCCCTTTACCCTGAAGTTGGAGGAAGCGGACATGCTGGGCGGAGTGAAGCACGAGGGCGGTCGCCCCCTATATACAAGGCTTGGCCCCTAACCCTGAGGATCAGGAATTTTCTGGTCCTTACACTGAGAGAGACTCTGAATCTTCAGATGATGAAGTGGCCCCAAGAAGGAGGCGTGCTGGAAAAGAGCCGATGGCTGATGGTCGTCAACACCCTAGGAGCACCCAAGGGACGAATTCCCAAGAAGTGCAGGAAAGGATCAGGGCTCATGAAGCTGAGATTCAAAGGCTAAAGTGCGACTTGGAGGCGCACCAGAACACCAGAACACCAGACCCCCACTACCTCCAAGGGGGAGGAATCCTCCCCCTATCATAGACCTGGATGGTCCAACACAGAGAAGGGCTGTTGTCCTAAGGGCTGATCCAAGTAATCTTCTTCCCCTTGGAGATCCTGACGATCCTACTCCACCCTTCACTGAAGAAATAATGAATGCCCATATCTCAAGGAAGTTCAAGATTCCCACTATTAAAGCTTATGATGGCACTGGAGATCCCGCCAATCATGTCAGGACATTCTCCAATGCACTGTTGCTACAGCCTGTGAATGACGCTATTAAGTGTCGGGCCTTTCCTCAAACCCTGTCGGGTATGGCTCAAAGGTGGTATAGTTGTTTACCCCCGAACTATATTGGATCCTTCAGAGAATTAAGTCAGGCTTTTATTAAGCAGTTCATCAGTGGGAGAATGCATGAGAAAAATTCAGCATCCCTCGTGAGCATTGTGCAGGGAGCGAAGGAATCCTTGAGAGACTACCTGAATCGTTTCACGAAGGAAGCTTTAAAAGTCCCGGACCTTGATGACAAGGTAGCCATGATAGCACTACAATAAGGAACTAGGGATGAGTTCTTCAAGATGTCCTTGGCCAAGCGCCCCCTGAGAGCATGTTGCAGCTCCAAGATAGGGCCGGGAAGTATATCAAGGTGGAAGAGAGCATGAGGAAGACTGTAGTGAGCAACGAGCCCGCTGGAGGCAAGAAGCGGAAAACTGATTTGGAGTATATCGCTAAGGACAAGTATCCTTGAACTGAGCAAAACCCTGATTCAACCCCTAAGAAGGGAGGACCTGGACAAAAATTCGCTGAATATGCTAAGTTGAACGCTCCTAGAAGCCATATCTTGATGGAAATCGAGAAAGACCAAGATATTCGTTGGCCTAAACCCTTGAAGGCAGATCCAGCCAAGCTAGACAATAGCAAATATTGTAGATTTCACAAAGATGTTGGTCATGACACCGATGAGTGTAGGCAACTGAAAGATGAAATAGAGTTCCTCATTCGGAAAGGAAGATTGAACAAGTACACTGGGGAAGGAAGAGATATGAATAACAATGGGAGAAAGAACTTCAAAGATCGTAGGAGGGACCAAGACGATCAGTGGCGGAATCCCCAACCTAGGGGACTCGTGATAAATACAATCTTTGGAGGACCACGACCCCGAGGACCTGTGATAAACATGATTTTTGGAGGACCGATGGCTGCTGGATTATCCAAGAACTCCTGGAAAGCATATGCCAGGGATGTTATGCATATTGTTGAAGAAGCCCCGAAGAGGGCCAGGACAGGAGTAACAATGGCTTTTGATAATTTTGACCTAGAGGGTGTGAAATTTCTTCATGAAGATCCGTTGGTCATAACACCTATAATAGGAAACAGCCCGGTTAAGAGGGTCCTTGTGGATAATGGTGCTTCATTGGATATCTTGCTCCATGACACCTTTTTAAGGATGGGATATAATGACTCCCAATTGACCCCAACCAACATGTCGATATATGGATTTGCAGGAGTGGAGTGTCCCGTGGAAGGAATAATCAAGTTACCAACAACCATAGGACAGGAACCAAGGCAAGTAACACAGATGTTAGACTTTGTGGTGGTGAAGGCTAGTTCAACTTATAACGCTATCATGGGAAGAACAGGAATACAAGCCTTCAAGGCAGTCCCTTCTTCCTACCATTCAGTTATGAAGTTTCCCACCCGGAATGGAATTGGAGAAGAAAGAGGAGATGAAAAAATGGCTAGAAGTTGCTATGTGGCCTCACTGAGGGCAGATGGAGTTGGGGGGCAAGTTCTGCCTATTGAAGATCTGGATATTCGAGAGAATGATGAGAGAAGAGGGAAGGTAGCTAAAGACTTGGTTTCGATTTCTTTAGCTCCTGAGGATCCTGAGAAAGTAACTTTCGTTGGAGCCACACTAGAGGAGCCCCTTAGAGGGAAGTTAGTGAAATTTTTACAGGAAAATAGTGATGTGTTTGCATGGTCGGCAGCTAATATGCCAGGCATAGACCCAGAACTAATTACTCACAAGCTGAATGTGGATCCGAGTCGGAAGACGGTGAAGCAAAAGAAAAGAAGTTTTGCCCCAGAGAGGCAAAAAGCTATAAAATAGGAAGTAGAAAAGCTCTTAAAGGCTGGATTCATTGAGGAGATACAATTTCTAGAATGGTTAGCAAACCCTGTAATGGTGAAGAAGGCCAATGGAAAATGGAGGATGTGTGTGGACTTCTCTGATCTGAATGACGCATGCCCTAAGGACTATTTCCCATTGCCAAGGATAGATACTTTGATAGATGCCATTGCTGGGCATGAGATACTGAGCTTCATGGATGGATTTAGTGGATACAATCAGATCAAGATGCACAAGGACGACATCCCAAAGGTATCATTCATCACTGACTTTGGTGTTTACTGTTATCTTGTTATGGCATTTGGTCTCAAGAATGCAGGAGCCACCTATCAAAGGTTGGTAAATAAAATTTTTAAGGATCTTATTGGCAAGACCATGGAAGTTTATGTTGATGACATGTTAGTCAAAAGTCTAATGAAGACTGACCATATAACCCATTTGAGGGAAGCTTTTGAGGTCCTGAGATACCACAAGATGATGTTAAATCCTACAAAGTGTGCTTTCGGAGTAGGATCTGGAAAGTTTTTGGGATTGATATTCTCCAAGAGAGGAATCGAGGCCAATCCCGATAAAATAAAGGCAATCCTGGACATGGATCCACCAAAAACTATCAAAGATGTTCAAAAGCTCACTGGAAGGGTTGCTGCATTGGGATGATTCATCTCAAAATCTGGAGACAAGTGTTTGTCATTCTTCAAGTCTTTGAAGAAAGTTAAGGATTTTGTATGGAGTGAAGAAAGCCAGAAGGCATTTGAGGAATTAAAGAAATATATGGCTTATGCCCCGTTGCTGGCCAAGCCAGCTTCGAATGAAGTTTTATACTTATACTTGGCCATTTCAGAGAGTGCCTTGAGCGCTATATTGGTCAAGGAGGAACTAAAAAACCAAAAACCCGTGTACTATGTCAGTAAAATTTTGCATGGAGCTAAGTTGAATTATTCAACTATTGAGAAATTTGCTTTAGCCTTGGTAATGGCTTCGAGAAAACTGTATCCTTATTTTCAGGCTCACAAGATTGAGGTGCTAACAAATCAACCCCTGATAAATATCATTCATAGTCCCAATGCTAGTGGGAGGCTGATTAAGTGGGCAACAGATTTGGGAGAATTCGACATCAAGTATTAGCCACGAACGGCGATAAAAGCCAAGGTATTGGCTGACTTCGTGTTGGAATGTACCATACCCAACCAAGAAGTCAGGGGGCAGGAAGATGCCATACCTCAAGACAAGGAAGTTGATAAGGAGGACAAAGAAAAGGTTGATAAGGAGAAAGAATATTGGATTCTCTATTTTGATGGAGCAGAAAAAACAAATTCAAGTGGGGCAGGTTTGGTTTTACAAAGCCCTGATGGGTTCTTAATTGAGTATGCCATGAAGTTAGACTTCCCAACCACAAACAATGAGGCAGAATATGAAGCTCTGATAGCTGGTCTTGGTTTAGCAGGGACACTTAGAGTCAAGAACTTAAAAGTGTGTGGAGACTCGAAGCTGGTCATATCCCAAGTGAAGGGAGAGTTTAAGGCAAGGGATGATACGATGGCTAAATATGTTCGCCTAGTAAGGGTTGTGATGACCCAATTCAATGAGTGCCATATTGAGTACATTCCGAGGGAGGAAAATGCTAAGGCAGATTATCAAATTTTGCTTCATCTGAGATAGAGGAAAGTTCAGGAAGTTTGTACTTTCGCGTTCTGAAGACACGGAGCATTGATGTTAAGCTCGTAGCTCCTATAGGTCTGGGGACGTCATGGATAGATCCCATTAAGACTCACATTCAAACCGGTTGGTTGCCGAACGATGATACTGAAGCACGAAAATTGGTTGTTCGAGCACTAAGATACTCTTTGATAGATGAAATCATGTACAAAAGATCTTTCGTGGTTCCTTACTTAAGGTGTCTCAGGCCCGATGAGGCACACTTGGCTCTTAAAGAAGTACATGATCTGTGGGCAACATTTGAGGGCAGGGCCTTAGCTCATAAGATAACCCGTTTAGGCTTCTATTGGCCAGAAATGATGGCTGATGCCAAAGAATATGTGAAAAAGTGTGACTGCTGTCAGAAGCACGCACCAGTCGTTAGACAACCCCCGAGATGCTGACCTCCATCAACTCACCCATCCCCTTTGCTATGTGGGGAATGGATATACTGGGGCCTTTCCCCATGGCCACGGCACAAAGGAAGTTCCTGATTGTAGCCATTGATTATTTTACTAAGTTGATTGAAGCCAAGCCTTTGGCCAAAATCACAAATAAGCAAGTTGCACAATTCCTATGGGAAAATATCATGTGCCGGTATGGAATTCCCCGCATCCTAGTCACTGACAATGGAACACAATTCAACAATGAGGAATTCAACAAGTATTGTGAGGAGAATGAAATTGAGTTACGATTCACCTCTGTGGCTCACCCGCAAGCCAATGGGCAAGCGGAAGTGGTGAATCGAATAATCCTGGATGGACTTAAGAAGAGGATCGAGAAGTCGAGGAATAACTGGGTGGATGATATACTCTCAATACTATGGGCCTATAGGACTACCTGTAGAGTCACGAGTGGAGCAACTCCCTTCATGTTAGCATATGGGGTAGAAGCAGTTGTTCCTGTAAAGATATCACATTCCTCCCCCAGGATTCAAGCTTTCAATGCTAAGGAAAATGAAGAAGGGCAAAGGTTAGCCCTGGATCTAATTTATGAAGTGCGAGATGAGGCACATGCGAAGATAGTGGAATATCAGAAAAAGGCTTCATTTTACTACAACCTAAGAGTTAAAGAAAGGTTCTTCAAACAAGGTGACTTAGTCTTGAGGAAGGTGGAAGCTTCTGGTGTAGGGCAGAAAGGAAAACTTGCCCCAAATTGGGAAGGGCCGTACAAGGTTAAGAGCGCTCAAGGTAGAGGAACCTAACAGCTGGAGACTATGGATGTTTTTGAAGTCCTGAGAACTTGGCATGCACTAAACCTGAAGATTTACTATGTGTGAGACGGTTGAACACGATTCTCACTTGTCAAGATGACAAGTAAGTTGAAAAGCACCTTGAAGCTTTGCTTGCTTAGGATTTATATATTTTAGTTTTGTTTTGAGGTTTATTAAGACTGGTGTAAGGGATGAATCCCAACAATTTGTGAAATTCAGAAAGTTTTCAAAATATGTTTTGAATTTCAGCAACAAAATAAGTAAACTAAGTGCATGAGATGAAACCATAAAGTTTGATAAATAAAACAAGTTCAAATAAATAATGCAAAGTCTGATAAATAAAGTCTCGAAGACAAGATAAAATAGATAAGACACGCAGGGCTGGAAAAGCTCTAAGGAGCAGATGTGCCCTCGGCATACACATCATCATCTCCTCCGCTCTCGCTGGAAGTCTCTGTCGTCTCGGAGGAGGAAGAGCTATCATCCTCAGCCGGCCTGGAAGACGACTCGGGAGGAGGAAGAAGCGGGTCCTGAGGGATACGATCCGAGACAACCACTCGGGTACGAAACCTCTGCAGTAAAGCCTCGTCATCGGGACAGGCATAGTCCACCGGGTTAATATCAGGATAGGCCTCCTTCACGGTCCCGAGGGCCGTGTCCCAGCCAGTCCTAAAAAACCCAGGGAAGACTGAATCATCCCTCACCCTCATGGACTGAGTAAACTCCTCCGAGTCCAAGTAGTTTTCAATAGCCTTATCATTCTCGGCCCGTAGCACCACCAACTCAGCATTGGAATCTCCTAACTCCTCCTCCTTACACTTCAGCTTCCGCTCTAAAGCGGCATACTTCTTCTGCTTCCTCCTGAGGGCATTATCAGCTTTGTCAGAAGCCCTCTTCCATGATTCAGCTTGCCTCACAGTACCTTAGAAGTAGGCGTTAGACTGAAACGAAACAATAAACAAAATTGTAAGGCAAGTGGATGCCACGAGTAAGAAAGAAAAATAAACTCCAAGAAATAATCATACCGAGGCTAAGGACTGAGCTCCCATGAGCTTTATCCTCTCCAAGTCAGGAGTAGCCACCACATCAGTGAATTCCTTGGAAGTTATGCCATGGTAAGACCAATCCCATGCATGCTTCATAGACCCAACCACAATTACCAGAAGAATTGTTGTAACATTGAAAACCTTTCCTAAAAACAGCTACGGATAGGGGAAAACCTTCCCTAAGACAGCAAACCATAAAACATAAAATGTTCCTCCAAGCGTTTGGAGGAAGCTGACATGGGTTAATTTGTAAATCAGCTAGAAGGTGAGGAATGAAGGGATGAAAGGAAACCTAAGCCCGGCATCAAGGGCATCTGTGTAGACAAAAAGAGTATCGGGTTTCCAGTGGCAAGTACGGTCGCCACCAGAAACTGGAACTAACCTAAGGGGAGGACGAACATTATAACGTGCATTTAGCTTATCATAATCTATATTGTGCCAAGTGTTGCAATGATTAAAAGAGCCGAGATGTGCAGTGGAGGGATATTCGTCCCCCCTAGTGTTAATCATATCTATTAAAGACATGTAAGAGGAGCGGATTTTGACACCCTTACCTCGTTTTGAAGCCAAGGCTATTTTGGCCGCTCTCTTGGAATTCTTATCAGCCATTGATGATGCTTGGAAGGACCTGGAAAACCTTGGATGGAAAAGAAGGCCGGAAAAGGCTATAAAGAAGTTGCCATAAATGCTTTTAGGGGAGGAGAGTTGAGAGAGGAGAAGGATAGAGTGTTTGGAAGAGAAATGTGAAGTGGAGAGTGGAGAGTGTGAATGAAAACACACTCCTCCCACCCTTATATAGGAAGAAAAAAGCCAACTTGGGCCTCAAAAAGCCCATTTGAGCCCAAAAAATAGAGAGTTCTGGAAAGTTCCAGAAAACTTTGGAAGAATTTAGGTAAATTCCAAAAAAAGAAAATAAATTTTTTGAAAATTCTGGAAAAATCCAGAAAGAACCCCAGGAGTTCTGGAAAATTCTGGAATTGGGCTTATGAATTAAGGCCCAACCCAAATGAGCCTGTGGATATGAAAATCCCTGTAAGGGTCTATGACTGAAAGTTCATAAACCCAAATTTTTTGGGCCTAAAACAAAAGGGAAGGCTTGAAGAAAGCAGTAAGCCCGGTTCAGGGCCCAAACCCAAAATTTTTAAAATGAAAAAAGGAAGGAAGGAAGGCCTAAATAATGAAATTAAATCTTGTTGGGCTTAGAAAAATACAAAGCCCAGAAAAAGGGTCCAGTTAATAGAACCCAATTATGTTGAGGATAGGCCCAAAAAGGAAGGGTTGGCCCAGAAATAAATACCGAGAAAACAGGCCCAATTAAGGGATGGCCCAAAGAAAAAATCCTGGTCCATTCGATCAGAATAATATCCAAGTTTCTACTCGAAAGGATGAGGTCGAGAATTCCAGAGCTTGAAGGAATGTTATATCGACCAGAAATAGGTTGTATACGACTAGAACCTCAATTTTATTCCTGGTCGAATAACTTTCCTCGAAAATGTCTTCGACTAAGGTAAAAAAAGAGGGCTAATTCGGTCAAAATCTTAATTCCTGACCGAAAAGGTCAGGATCCTGATCGAAAATCTTATCCCTGAAAACCCTGTCGACTAAAAAGCAAGGGAAGATCATGATCGAATGGACCCTGTCCGAATTTCTGTCGACCTGAATTTAAAAGAGGGCTAATTCGGTCAAAAACGGGGAATCCTGACCGAAAGGGGAAGAAAAATCCTGGTCGAAAATTTCCTGCTCGAAAATCAAAAAAATATATATATGAAATCCTAGTCGAAATTCGACCAGGAGTTGAGCTCAAAAAATCCTGCTCGAATTTCTGTCGACCATGGCACAATAGAGGCTAATTCGACCAGATTTTTAATAGAATCGGGTCATTTTTCTGAGTCTAAGGGTCTTCGTTTCACTCAAATCGGATAGACGGTTTAATTATTATGCAATAAATAAGATTTAATTAATTATAAATCAATTATAAATAATTAATCATAATTAATTAAACCTTAATTATATTTTTAAATAGATATTAAGATTTATAATATTTTAAAATAATTATTCCCTAATTTTTAGAATTAATTATAATTTATTACAAATTATATGATTAAATCGATTATTTATAACTAATTAATCGATACGAATAATTATTACGAAATCTAATCGCATAAATAAATGAATCGCTACTCGTACGCCAATTTCCAAATTCTCGAAACATAACTCGAATAACTACGAATTACTCGCTCAAATTGATTAATTATCGAACCACTAATCGAATTAATCGATCTGATTATTTAATCTCATTTATTAAATAATTAAGTAATTAATAAGTAATAAATAATTAAATAATAATTAGATAAATAATTAAATAAATAAAATAAATAATTATAATTTTGAATTTCTAAATTAATAAAATAATTTAGAAATTAATTACAAAATATTTCAGATTTTAAATCTAATTTTTATTTAATTTTCTAATTATTAAAAACTAATTTCTGATTTTATAAAATAAAAAAATTTAATTTAGAAAATCGGAAACATTTTTTTAGACACAACTCTGCCCAACAGGATTAAAGCCGGGTCGTTTCCCGGGTCGAAACCAGGTGGTTCCTGGGTTGCTCAAGAACACCGTCGGCTAAACCCAGATTCTGGCGCCGACGAGTCTTTCCGGCGAGTCTCAGTCATGGACAAAACGAAACGATTCTGCTCCTTTCTTGGTGCCAACACATTCCAAATTACTTCTACAGCACAGCCACCTGATCTGCTACAACCGACGATGACTCTGTCGTCTTCTCCGGCTAAAACCAAGCAAAAACCGGCGACCTTCAACTCCAACTCCGACGACATCATTTTCAGTCAAATCAAAGCCAAATAACACGATCCTGGTACTAAATCAAAGCCCTAGATGTCTACAATCACTTTCAACAGCTATAATCAATCACAAACACCTATAAATCCTAAAAAAATGAAATCAAAAACACTAAAAGTAAAGAACTCAGTATATCGATCCAGGGTTATAAAATCAAAGTAAAAATACCAAATCACTCTTAAGACTATGATAAAACTAACTGAATCAACAAAACAATCAAACGATTCTTCAAACTCAAAAATCGAAATTCATACCAAGAACATAAAAAAATCGATTTTAAGATTTAACCAACCTCAGTTGATGTTGTTGGTATCAATAGATTCGTCTCTTTACAAGGATTGTGTTGGTTACTCGAGCCTTTTCAGTGGTTTAGTAAATCTCTCAAAATCACAGTTTGATCTTCTCCCTCCTCCAAGAACACAAACCTCACCAACACTCTCTAATTTCTTTTTTTTCTAATTTTTAATAATTAATTAATAATAATTAGTAAATAAATCAGCTATTTATACTAGTGAAAATAATACCCCTAAATAAAATTAAGGGTCTAAATACACATCTAATAAAATTATTTGACCTCAATTTTTATAATTTTTGGGTATTATTTATGAATTTTTAAAAATCCAATAAATATAAAATATATGCCAAAAATTCCCAAAAATTGTGAATAACACAAAAATGCAAAGAAAAATGATGTTTGATAATTTCATGATCATATAAAAATAAAAATGTAATTTTTGTGGGGTTTTTGACACCCGAAGGGGCTCGAAAAATTGTTTTTCGCGAAAAAGGTAAATTTGTAAAACGTCTAGATGCTTAGAATATCGATGTGGTATAGGCCATACTTGGCAAAATAGGGCCAATGATTTTGTTTAAACTATGGGCTTTTAAAACACTGTTTGAGTTGTATAAATTTTAATATAAAACATTTAACTTATAATAAAACACTCGATAAATACTCGAAAGAATTCCGATCAAAACAAACAACACGTAGCACATAACAATTAGGGTTTTATGACTCAACACACTTAATCACATAATAATACACATAAATTATCTTTATTAGGATATAATACAAGCGTAATTTCTCGGTCGTTACATTCTCCCCCCCCTAATAGGATTCTGTCCTCAGAATCACGCTATGAAAATAACTGAGGGTACTTTTCTAACATCTCACTCTCAAGGTCTCAGGTTGACTCTTCAACCATGGGATTTTTCCACAAGACTCTTATTAATGGTACAGACTTATTTCTCAATACTCTCTCTTTCCGATCTAAAACTCTTACTAGTTGTTCTACATATGACAAATCTGCTTGAAGCTCTATCGGCTCCTACTCTATTACATGCCTTGTATCAGGGTTATACTTCTTAAGAATTGACACATGAAACACATTATGAATATGCTGCATATGGGGCGGTAAAGCTAACTCGTATGTAACTTTTCCGACTCTCTTCAGAATTTCAAATGGACCGACGTATCGGGGCTTTAGCTTGCCTTTGTTGCCAAACCTAGTCAATCCCTTCCTTGGCGATATCTTTAACAATACATGTTCTCCTTCTTGATAGTCTGTATCTCTTATGTTTGGATCTGTATATTTGCGTTGTCGATTTTGCGCTGCTTCGAGTCGTTTTCGAATAAGTTCTAACTTTTCTGTAATATCTGGGATATATCGTGTAATTATTTTTGCTAATAAATAAATATTATGCATGTTCGGTATTTATTATGTGAATTATTTGTTAAGTGGTATATGTGTTTGGATGTTTAAAAATAATATAAATTGAGTATTTTATTTTTTATATGTCCAAAATAAAATATAGATAATTGTCATATTTTCCTATTTATTTTTATGTTGATTTATGATTTCATAGGAAATTTATGGATTTTATAAATTCTTTTTCCGAGCATTTTCCATGTTTTGACTTTTTCAATCTGGTGTACGTTTATTTATTTTCGAATTATTTTGATTAAAAATATGAATTTTTGTTCGAATGATTTTTCGAATGATTTTATGATTGCATGTTGTAGAGCTTGCTTTCCTGATAATTTTGATATGTCATATGACTGATTTGGAGTTCAATAACATGTTCAAAATTGAGTTTAATTTTCGAATTTTGAAATTAGGGTTTATAACCCGTATGAATGTTCTTAATTGAAATTTAGGGCTTTTTGTTCCAGGGGTTATTAGATGTTCTAGATGGGTGGGTTTTGTTGCTCTTGAAATTTACAATCGATCGGTGTATAGCTCGTTAACAAACGATCCCTGGTTTGAAGGGATGTCATTTGAAGTTTTCGTCGAGTCACCGGAAACCGGTGAGTTTCTTGGCCAATTTCCGGCCAGGTCTGGGGTTATTAGGATGAATTGATTTTTGGGTTGTGTTCCTTGTGAGCTGTAGATCATATCTGGAGGAGATGGTGGTATGAGGATGCCGGGAAAGTATTCTCCGGCGATCCCCGTAATTTTCCGGCGACTAAACTGCAAAATTGCAGTTTAGTCCCTGAATTATTGAAGAAGATGAAGTTTAGTCCCTACAGTTTCCTGAATTTGCAAAAATAGGATTCATGTTCATAAATTATTTTAAAATTATATTTCTTATTTATTTTAATTATAAAAATTCATTTTTTAATTACTGAAAATTTCAAAAATTATTATTTTAACTCCAAAAATTATTTTTAATTCAAAAATAAATCTGAATTAATTAGTTAATTAATTTTAGTTGATAATTAATTAGTTAATTGGTCAATTTATTCGAAAATTAATTGATTAATTGATTTAATTATTTATTAATGATTTAAAAATTCCGAAAAATAGTTCTGAACTTTAAAATATTATTTTAAATTGTTTTCAAGGCTCGATAATTATTAGAAAATTATTTTGAAGCCAGATGTGGCCAACCGAACCCTGTTTATTGCTTTAAACTTTACCCAATGACCCGTTTTGACTCCGAAAAATGTTTTAAAAATCATATTAAATACCCGAAAGACTGTTTATGACCCGAGACTTCCTTATAAATGAAATTCCATTGATTGTTTGACATGCTATGTGCTATATGTGACTTGTTTGTTTGACTGTCGGTCTATATGTTCGGTGTTTACTTATTTTTAGCGTAACTTTCAATCCGTTAGTCGGATTTGGGTATAACGAAGGGTAGATAGAAGTGTATACCAAATAGAATCATATGAGTTGAGTATTGATAGATACTTATATTATGTGAGCAGAAGAGGCAAGGCTTAGGAAAGGGAAACAAATAGTCGAGGAGTATGAGATTGTGATTGGAAATTGGTGAAGTATAGCAAGCTAGTACCAGGCATGTGTTCTGAACTTTCTCGAGATATATTGTAAATTATTGATATATCTATATTACAAGTGCTTTGAAGAACTGAACCCTAAACCTTGATTCCAACTATTGATCTTTGAGCTGTAAACCTTATTCTTTCTGAACCGTTGATTGATAAATCCCGGAATACGAACCACAGATATACGATACTACTCCATAAATACATGCAAACTAAATACCAAACACTGAATTAGATTGCTTACATATTCAAACCATTGTACCTTACGCTCTGAAGACCAAATTATTATAACCCTAAAACTTTGATTCTTTTGTTGTCCATTTCTTTCACCATTTGATGGCCATATTTCATTTGTAAAGATTGAAACCATCTTATTATTGAACATCCAATATTGCTTATGATTTTGTTTATTGCCTTGCATTGTTTATTCTATTATTATATTAGAATTGGATTATTTTATAAAATTATGGACCATATTCGTGGTCAGACTAGATTGGTGGTCAAGTTAGGCCAATGTGTGCCTTGGATCCAGTAATTAGAGCAGAGCTGTGTGCCTTGCTCGGGGTTAGTGCGTGACTGATCAACAGCTTAATCTTGATTTTTAAAATAAAAATATAATATCCAATTCTAAATTATTATTCATTGTTCACTTGATACCTTAACTCTTTTCACTCGATGATCATTATTCTCAGTCTTGTTAATGTGACTTGTTGAGCTAGTTAGCTCATTTGTGCGGTGTTGTTTATGTTCTTCTCCAGTTAAGAAGGAACCTGTTGGTAGCGAGGATCCCCAATCCAGTGCGAGAGCTAGGGGTCCAGGTTGATCGAGTTAAGCTAGCTGACAACTTTTGGAATAGTATAAATTTATGAAGTTTGTAATAATGTTTAATATTCGGTTGTAAGTTTGAATAGTTGGGATTTGGGCATTTGTAATATAAGTGTGTGTGTGTGGCTTGTGTACATACTTTAACCTGTTGCGATCCATGGTAGTTAGTAAATAGGGTCACTGCATATTATTATTATCTTTATCATTGTTATAAGCAGGTTATAAATAAGGTGTGTATATGTGTGGACCCCAAACTTCTGACCCGGGTTTGGAGGGCGCCACAGGTTTGGTATCAAAGCTACAGGTACTGACACAAGCCTAGGTTGACGGGAATGGGTAAAGGGTTAGGATTAGAAGTAAGAAGTAGAAAAAAATAGAACGTCGAGAGGATGAATGTGACGGTATAACAGGTATTAGTATAATTCGCGTGGTGGTTCGAGATTCTTATATTGCGATATGATTTCAGATAGCAGCGATGGTCGACTCTTTCATCCCCATACCAGCTGATCACTCAGAGCCCTCAGTTGGAGGACCATCTTCAGATCCACGTCCTGTTGTTCCACCAGTATTGGCTATTTTACCTCCACCTGTGTTGCAGCCCATACTACTGCAGGCCATTCCACCCCCGGGCATGAGACCACCTATCAGAGGACCCCCACCTGCTGATTCAGGTCTTACCGGTCACTCCATTACAGGTGTATATTTTTTGTTCTCTTCCTATCATGTCCCATATCATCAGTTTGAGCTTTGCCTTATGGAGCAACGATTCCTACGAGGTCAGATTCAGGAGTTATTACATATCATGCGTACCAGAGAGATTGGGAGTGGTGAGAGGCGATTCAGAGAGAGACTTCAGGAGTTTTGGAGAGCAACTGCTGTGAGGATTGCTGAGGCTACTCATGAGGATATCACCCCTGATTTCCTTGTAGAATGGGCTAAGTGGGTTCTAGAGGATCTTGAGGAGATTGGAGGTCCAGGCTTGCCATAACCCAGAAGCACGGAGATGGAGATGCTGAGCAGTGCTGTTGTGGTTGTTTAGTATGTACAGTAGTGTGTAGTATGTATCAATAGACTTTTGGGTTGTATTTATAGACTAGATCTGCTGACTAGTGAGCAGGTTTGTTGTACCCTTTTGCTCTTACTTCCGAAGCAATTTAACGCTTGTACTACCTAAAACTTTTGATCTATATATATCAGTACCTTTTCCTTTCCAGCATTGTCATTTACATTACTGCACCTGTTTTAATTTACCTTATTTATTGCACCAGTTATACCCCTGTGATACCATATACCCTATTCCCTTAACTGTTTATATTGTGTAAAGAAGCATGAAATTTACTTAGTTCAATTGTAACAACTGTTTTCAACAAGAGATATTTCTGTTTTACAAAACTTTTCTTTTATGCAAAGGATTTGACTTAAAAGTTAAATAAGTTGTTTGATTCTTTAAAGAAAATGCCTCCCAGAAGAAATACCCGCACCAACACCCAGAATGAAGAAACCAACAACAACAACGACCAAGATGATACCAACCAGAATGCAAACCCAGGACCCATAGACCCAGCAATAGCCCAGATTCTTCAAATCTTGGCTCAACAAATAGTTCACCTGACACAACAGCAACAAAGACAAACCAATCCCCAGGTAACTTTCAAAACTTTCCAGGCGGTAAACCCACCAGAATTCAAGGGTTCCTTAGATCCGATTGTAGCGAATGTTTGGTTAAAGGAAATATGGAAGTCGTTTGCTTTAATTAAAGTGAAGGAAGAACAGAAGGTGGAGTTTGCAAGTTATTATTTGAAGAATGAGGCCACCTATTGGTGGGAGACTGTGAAGACATTGGAAGGTACAGATGTTATTACTTGGGAGAGGTTCAAAGAATTATTTTTAGAAAAGTATTTTCCTCAGTTTGTTCAGGATCAGATGGAGCTGAAGTTTTTAGAGCTAAAGCAAGGAAATATGTCGGTAGCTGATTATGAAAGTAAGTTTGAAGAGTTATCGAGGTATGTGCCATCATATGTAGATACTGACAGAAAGAAAGCCAAGAGATTCCAGCAAGGTCTGAAGCCATGGATCAGTGGAAAGGTAGCCATATTTGAATTGGATACCTATTCAGGAGTTGTACAGAAGGCCATGATTAGAAAAACTGAGAGTGAGATGTCCCAGAAAGAAAAAGAAAATAAAAGAAGAAGTTTGAAAGAAATGAAGGACAGCCGCAA
The DNA here is from genome assembly GCF_009905375.1 of Apium graveolens. Lineage (NCBI taxonomy): Eukaryota > Viridiplantae > Streptophyta > Magnoliopsida > Apiales > Apiaceae > Apium > Apium graveolens. The sequence continues at coordinate 138,635,717 of NC_133655.1, read as the reverse complement.
CTAGGAAAGTTTCCAAATTTTAAGAAGGGCAAGTTTCAGCCAGAGAGAAATTTTAATTTTAAAAAGCAAAATGCAGGCGACGGAGATCAAGGCAACCGTCCAGTCAATATAAATCAGCCAAATCAGTTGAGGTTAACTTTTCCAGATTGTCAGGTATATGGGAAGAAACATGGAGGAGTTTGTAATAAGTTAAATGTAGTTTGTTTCAAGTGTAATCAGAAAGGGCACTATTTGAGGGAATGCCGCAATCAGCCAGCGAGAGAACCAGTAAACAAGGATCAGCCTACCCGGAATCCAGCGGTTAAGGTTCCAGCTATTGAATTTACATGCTTTAAATAAGGGAAGCCAGGATATATAGCCAGGGATTGCAAGACACCAGCCCTAGTCAGTAATGCATTGAGGATAATGGGATCTACTCCAGCAGTAAATGAGACTCCAAGGGCTAGAGTTTTTGATATGACAGTGAAGGACACTATCCAGGATACTGATGTCGTGGCAGGTACGCTAAATGTGAATTCTTTATGTGCCAAAGTGTTAATAGATTCGGGGGCAACTTGATCGTTTATTTCATAAGATTTTTTAGTAAGTTAAATTGTCCAGTTGAGTATTTAAATGAAATAATGACTGTGGAATTAGCAAATCAAGAACGTATATCTGTTAATCAAGTTTGTGGGAATTGTGAAGTGGAGATTTATGGTAGTAAGTTTTGTGTGGACTTGATAACATTTAAGCTAGGAGAGTTTGATGTTATCATAGGAATGGATTGGTTATCTAAGCACGATGCCCAGATAGATTGTCGAAATAAGAAGGTGATGGTAAAGACGCCAGACAAAAGGATAGTAACTTTTAAGGGCCAGAAATAAGCAAAGAAGTTCTTAACGATGATTCAAGCTAAAAAGTTACTACGACAAGGATGCGAGCATTTCATTGCATATGTGATTGATAGAAATCAGGAACCAGCAAAACTTGAAGATATTCATGTAGTTAATGAATTTCCAGACGTTTTCCCGATGAGTTACCAGGACTTCCTCCAGACAGAGAAATTGAGTTTGCGATCGACTTAGCACCTGGAACGGAACCAGTATCCAAGGCCCCATACAGAATGGTGCCCGTTGAGATGAAGGAACTAGCAAAGCAATTGCAAGAGTTGTTAGAGAAAGGAGTATTTAGACCCAGTGTATCCCCGTGGGGTGCACCGGTACTATTTATCAAAAAGAAGGATGGGAGCATGAGATTGTGTATCGACTATCGAGAGCTCAACAAGATTACAATCAAGAAGAAATATCCGTTTCCAAGGATTGATGATTTATTCGACCAATTAAAAGGAGCCAAGTACTTCTCCAAGATCGGTTTGAGATCGGGATATCACCAACTAAAGATCAAGCCAGAGGATATACCAAAGACAACTTTCAGAACAAGGTATGGACATTATGAATTTTTAGTGATGTCTTTTGGATTAACCAAGGCCCCGACAGCATTCATGGACCTGATGAACATAATTTTCAAGGAAATACTTGGAAAAGTTTGTTATTATGTTTATAGATGATATTTTGATTTATTCAAAGACAGAAGAGGATCATGCAGAACATTTGAGAACAGATTTGGAGATTTTGAGGAAGAAAAAGTTATATGCTAAATTCTCGAAGTGTGAGTTTTGGTTACAGGAAGTCCAGTTCTTAGGACACATAGTCAGTAATGAAGGGATCAAAGTGGACCCAACAAAGATTGAAGCAATTACAAATTGGGAAAGACCGAGAACACCAACAGAGGTAAGAAGTTTCTTGGGATTAGCGGGATACTATCGCCGATTCGTTCAAAATTTCTCAAGGATTGCGACACCATTGACAAAGCTTACACGGAAGAATGAAAAGTTTATATGGAATGATAAATGTGAAGAAAGTTTTCAGGAATTGAAGCGAAGATTAATTACAGCACCTGTTTTGTCACTTCCAGATGACCAAGGGAATTTTATAATCTATAGCGATGCTTCCCATAAAGGACACAGATGTGTTCAGATGCAGCACGATAAGGTTATTGCGTATGCGTCGAGGCAATTGAAACCACATGAACATAAGTATCTTACTCATGATTTGGAGCTAGCATCTATAGTATTCGCTTTGAAGATTTGGAGACATTATCTATATGGAGAAAAATGCGAGATTTATACGGATCACAAAAGCTTGAAGTACATATTCACACAGAAGGAGCTTAATATGAGACAGAGAAGATGGTTAGAGTTGATTAAGGATTATGATTACACGATTAACTATCATCCCGGTAAAGCAAACGTTGTGGCGGATGCGTTAAGTCGGAAGAAAAGTTGAATGTGTTATCAGTACCCGAGGAGATATATAAGGAATTTCAGAAACTGGAATTGGAGATTAGAGTTTGCAAGCTGATGAAACAAAAGTGTATAATATGACTTTACAGCCGGAGTTATTAGAGAAGATAAGGAAGTGTCAAGAGGAGGTAATGGATCAGGACATTAACCGTTTGGTAGGTGAGGAATTGTGCACGCAAAAGGACGATCAAGGTATTCTTAGGTTTTCTTCTAGAATTTGGATTCCACCAGTGATGGAGTTGAAGAATGAAATTTTATAGGAAGCTCATAATTCAATGTATTCAATCCATCCAGGGAGTACCAAGATGTACAGAGATTTAAAGGAAAATTATTGGTGGCCAGATATGAAGAGGGAGATTGCGGAATGGGTTAGTAGATGTTATACATGTCAGAGAGTTAAAGCAGAGCATCAGAGACCAAGTGGATTGTTGCAGCCATTGGAGATTCCAAAGTGGAAGTGGGAGCATATTTCCATGGATTTCATAGCCGGATTACCAAGGATGAAAACCAATCATGATGCCATTTGGGTTATAGTGGACAGACTTACCAAGTCAGCTCATTTTCTGCCTATAAATGAAAGATTTTCACTAGACAAGTTAGTCTATAAGTACCTGAAAGAAATCATAGTTCGTCATGGATTTCCTGTGTCAATCGTATCCGATCGAGATCCGAGATTTAATTCGAGGTTTTGGAAAAGTTTTCAAGAATGTTTGGGAACGAGACTGAATATGAGTACGGCTTACCATCCACAGATGGATGGCCAGAGTGAAAGAACAATCCAGACAATCGAAGACATGTTACGTGTTTGTGCTATTGATTTCAAAGGAAGTTGGGACGAGCATTTACCCTTAGTAGAATTTGCTTACAATAACATTTATCATGCCAGTATTGGGATGCCACCCTACGAAGCTTTTTATGGACACAAATGTCGATCTCCTGTATATTGGGATGAAGTAGGAGAACGCAAAATACTTGTACCTGAATTAGTGCAATAGACGAAGGAAGTTGTTGAAGTTATCCAGAAGAGATTGATAGCAGCACAAGACCGTCAAAGAAAGTATGCAGATCAATCAAGGAAAGATATGGAATTCGAATAAGGAAATCTGGTATTACTAAAAGTATTGTCGTGGAAAAGATTGACAAGATTCGGGAAGAAAGGAAAACTGAGCCCTAGATATGTCGGACCTTTTGAGATTCTAAAGCGTGTTGGCAAAGTAGCTTACGAGTTGGCGTTACCTCCGCACATGGAGCACATTCACAATGTTTTTCACGTATCGATACTTAAGAAGTATAATCCAGATTCCAGGCATGTAATCGAATACGAGCCAATAGAGCTTCAAACAGATTTGTCGTATGTAGAGAGTCCGATGGAGATTCTAGAAGAAAGAGAAAAAGTGTTAATAAATAAAGTGGTAAAGTTAGTCAGAGTACTGTGGAGAAACCCAAAGGTTGAAGAGTCAACCTGGGAGTTAGAAAGTGATATGAGAGAAAAGTACCCTCATTTGTTTTCTTAGGATATTCTGAGGACAAAATCCTTTTAAGGGGGGAAGGATGTAATATCTGGGATATATCGTGTAATTATTTTTGCTGATAAACAAATATTATGCATGTTCAGTATTTATTATGTGAATTATTTGTTAAGTGGTATATGTGTTTGGATGTTTAAAAATAATATAATTTGAGTATTTTAATTTTTATATGTCCAAAATAAAATATAGATAATTGTCATATCATCCTATTTATTTTTATGTTGATTTATGATTTTATAGGAAATTTATGGATTTTATAAATTCTTTTTTCGAGCATTTTCCATGTTTCGACTTTTTCAATCTGGTTTACGGTTTGTCCTGTGCGGGTCCCGTTGCAATATTTTCGATACAATATTCATTTTGGTAAATCAATAAAACTCGTATTTCGATAAAAAAGATCTTTTTATTAAACTATTATAATTATCACCTTGTAATACGTGTAACCAGGCGGTGAGACCAAGACCGTTGTACAAATTGTATTGATTTGGATAATTATCCCGAAAACCGGTACCTTTTGGATCTGTTTTTATAAATAAACGTACTATTTTATATCCGGAATGATCCAACGGGATACTAATTTTCCGTAATTATAAATAGCCTTTACCGTATTTTATTTCGTACCGAAAATCATTTGCAAACAATAATTACAAAATTTTACAGAGAAAATTCATATATTCTTAAAATCTTCTGTAAATCAAACCAGCTTTTGAAGGTGTTATTGATCTTTGTTTGGAAAGCTCGAGTAACCAAATCGAAGGGTTTGAGGAGTACTATCAGATTCCAGAACTCGTTTTACTGCAGAATCAAAGGTTGATTTTATATATTTTATTTATTTTTGAATTATTTTGATTAAAAATATGAATTTTTGTTCGAATGATTTTTGAATGATTTGATGATTGCATGTTGTAGAGCTTGTTTTCCTGATGATTTTGATATGTCATATGACTGATTTGGAGTTCAATAACATGTTCAAAATTGAGTTTAATTTTTGAATTTTGAAATTAGGGTTTATAACCCATATGAATGTTCTTAATTGAAATTTAGGGCTTTTTGTTCCAGGGGTTATTAGATATTCTAGATGGGTGGGTTTTGTTCCTCTTGAAATTTGCAATCGATTGGTGTATAGCTCATTAACAGACGATCCCTGGTTTGAAAGGAGTTGTCACTTGAAGTTTTCGTCGAGTCACCGGAAACCGGTGAGTTTCTTTGCCATTTCCGGCCAGATCTGGGGTTATTAGAATGAATTGATTGTTGGGTTGTGTTCCTTGTGAGTTGTAGATCATAACTGGAGGAGATGATGGTATGAGGATGCCGGGAACGTATTCTCTGACGATCCCCGTCATTTTTCGGCGACTGAACTGCAAGTTTGGTCCCTACAGTTTCCTGAATTTGCAAAAATAGGATTCCTGTTTATAAATTTTTTAACAATTATATTTATCATTTATTTTAATTATAAAAATTCATTTTTAATAACAGAAAATTCCAAAAATTATATTTTTAACTCCAAAAATTATTTTTAATTCAAAAATAAATCTGAATTAATTAGTTAATTAATTTTAGTTAATAATTAATTAGTTAATTGGTCAATTAATTCAAAAATTAATTGATTAATTGATTTAATTAATTATTAATTGATTTTAATTAATTATTTAATTAGATTTAATTATTCATTAATGATTAAAATATTCCGAAAAATAGTTTCAAGCTTTAAAATATTATTTTAAATTGTTTTAAAGGCTCGATAATTATTAGAAAATTATTTCGAAGCCAGATGTGGCGAACCGAACCCTGTTTCTTGCTTTAAACTTTACCCAACGACCCGTTTTGACTCCGAAAAATGTTTTAAAAATCATATTAAATACCCGAAAGACTGTTTATGACTCGAGACTTCCTTATAAATGAAATTTCATTGATTGTTTGACATGCTATGTGCTATATGTGACTTGTTTATTTGACTGTCGGTCTATATGTTCAGTGTTTACTTGTTTTTAGCGTAACTTTCAATCCGTTAGTCGGATTTGGGTATAACGAAGGGTAGATAGAAGTGTATACCAAATAGAATCATATGAGTTGATTATTGATAGATACTTATATTATGTGAGCAGAAGAGGCAAGGCTTGGGAAAGGGAAACATATAACGACTCGTGTATTTTTCTTTTTATTTTTAATATTTAAAAGTGTAATAAAGGTTTAAATAATTAAATAAAATGTGTGTATTGACTTTGGCAGCAGTTATTGATTGTTATTTATTTATTGGTGATATGTTGGTATGGGGATTGGATTATGTGATCTATTTGTGAGTTATACCAATTTATTTCTCTTGTAAAAGTGATTTTATTACAGTTTGAATTCCATAAATATTTGGATGATCTCTAAAATTGGTTTTATAATTTTATAATTTCAATAATTATTTTTATAACTTTTATAAAATTAAGAAATCAATATTTCATTAATTATTTATTTTTAAACGATTTTCTGAGTATGTTTAGCTGTAAAATCCATATTTAATTATGGAAATCTTCAAAAATCATGAAACTTATATTTTATGAAGTTTGTATTATTCTGAGAATTTTAAAATTATTTTGGAAATTTTTGGGATTCGTTTCACCCGTACGTCGTTTCGTTATTTGTTGAAAATCAGGTACAAAGTGCAGCTTAAAAATTGTTTTTAAAATTTTGAAATTTATGTTTTTATAAACTTCGGGATATTTCTGAAATTGTAAGAGTAATTTGGAATTATTTTGATATGTTTAATTCGCATTCTGTTTCGTTTAAAATAAGAATTTGGGTTAAAAATCGAGTCCCTGGATATTTAGGGATACGTGTTAACAACTTAGAATAAGAAGTTAACACGTATCCAATTTTGCAGGACACGTGTTAACATCATCTCAATTCCTGAAAAAACAATCTCTTGTCTCGGCTGTTTTCTTTTTTTGCCATGTTGCTCTCGGCTTCTTCTTCTTCTCCGATTCTTGAAACAACTCCTCTTCACTTCGTTTCACTCCCTGTTTTTCTGCTTCCTTTTTCCGGTGATTCTCCGGCCTCCAGTCCCGGTAATTACTTCCGGTTGTTTTTGTATCGATTTCCAGTTGATTCATTCCTATTGTATATATATATATATGTGTGTGTTACTCTGTATATGTGTGTGTGAATTTGTGTGCGTGTTTGTGTGAGTTTGTGTGCGTGTGTGTGTGGGTGGTGATGGTAGAGGCGGCAATGCCACCTATGGCTCTGTTTTTGTTTTGTTTGGTTCTGTTGGCGCGTTTGCTTGTGTTGGTTGACTGATTTTTTTTGCTTATTACAAATTTCTGCAGAGAATAATTTGATTAAGGATTCGTGAAATAAATTATGCGAGAAATTTTGGTAAATAATCGGCGTAATTTATTTAGGAACCTGTATTATATCGGGCGCCAATAAATTATACCACCTTGACGATGAACTTCGGTGAGTCAACGGTGGACGGTGATGACTTTGTTCTAAGTCCTAAATTTTATAAATAAATAAAATGATTTGTATAAAATGTTTTCGAAAATAAATCGTATATTGGAATTATAGATACGTGAATGTTGAATTGGTATTGGAATGAAAATTGTGGATTGTTGTGATTGTTGACATCGATTGTAATCGATTGTAATCGATGCCAAAATTTTCTAAAAATCTATTTTAATACGTACGTATTTATATTATATGTGTTACCCATATTCGTGTTCGAATTACGTGATTATGTGATTATGTGTATAATAACTATACGAGTCGAGTTATCGGAATGAGTTATTAGGATTTGAGGATATCAAGTATGTTGGTATAACTGATTAGGGTACTCTATACTTGTAGATCCCAGTCGAGTTTCCCAGGATCGAAATCAGCGTGAAAGCTATTTAGGGTTCGGTAAAGCGTTGCAAGGCAAGTACCCCTGACCATTCTTTCATGGTTCAGTACGTATAAATAGCTAAATGTTGTATTCTCGTAATGGAACATAAACGTTTTAAGTTACGTATCCCCTATAGTTATAAATCACTATTTTTAAATTGTTTTGGGGAAAAGTAACTTCGAAAGGTACCTATCTCGAATGAAATGATTTGCGAACTGGATATTATATGTGTGCTGGTAAAATGAATAGTTTTGAAATGAGATAGGTACAAGTGTTTTGAAAACTGGATAAAACTCTCAGATATGGGATACATTGGGGCCAGAGTGGAACTATTGAGATGACGTAAGAGGCTAATTCGGTTGCGTGAATTATATAACCAATTAGTCCAGCAGGTTAGAGACCTAGCCAGTCTCTGAGTTCCGGAATAGGTAAATGAGATGGCAGTTAGAGCCTTCTGGTGTTGATAGCCTGATCAGCTGTCTTCGCATATCCATTACGTATCTGATTTGAATTTGTGATTCCCGTAAGGGTATAAGTGGTGGATACAACGGTTTTATAAATGTGAATAGCATGCTAAAATTGGTCTCTGGTACTTACACAACACACTATTACGTTGTTTTGATAAAGCATGCTAGTTAGTGATATCCAGTTATCTCCGATTTTCATTATGTAATGTTGATGACATGATTACAGCTCTGTTCCTATTATTTTTACATTACTGTTTCTATTCCGTTATTCATATATTGGTACTGCTGAGCGATTATGCTCACCCTTGCAAACTGTCATGTATATCTCGCAGATGCCTAGAAGACCTGTCAGACATACCCGTGTTCCCGCCCCTTCTGGACCCGGCTCCTCTGAGGTAGTTGTGTCAGACCATGAGGTCTGCCGAGTTGCTGAATAAAGTTAGAGTGTGTTAGATGCTGAATAAATGGTTTGTAATAATGTGAACCTGAATCATACTTGGACCTGGATCGGATCTTGGTTTGGGGTCAAGTTAGTATATTTTAATAATAATCTTGTTGTTTATATTTTAGTAATTGTGTTTGGTGTCGTCAACTCCTGACCCCAGGGTTGAGGCCGTTACAGTTGGTATCAGAGCTACAGGTTCAAGTCCCTGATCCATCTTAGGGATTATGTCGAGTAGGTGATAATGTGAGTCTTTAGGTGTGAGTCAGCAACTCATATAGGGGAGCAAACCTTTAGAGTCAGTCGAGGGTTCCGACGGCGTTACCTTGGCATCTATTAAATGTTTTGATAGAATTGGCTTGACCTAGTTGTGTCTTCCCTGTATATTTATTATGTTGATAGTGGCCTATTGCGATTTCGAGTTCTCCTTCTCTGGAGAATCCCTCTGACTCGGATAGCTCAGATTCTGAGAGGACCCTGGATGTTGTTTCCGAGGAGACCCCTATACCTCCTCCACCAGTCCCTTCCTTTGTGCTGAGAGACATCCCTGGACCTGGTACTCATCCCTGTTGGGTACGTAGGTCTGTGTCTGCCGTTAGGGATTTCCCTCCCGACTGTGGTCCCAGTTCTTCCTTGATGAGACCTTCAGTACCTCCTATGGCCCCTAGTGGTACTTTTTTACCGATTCCTTACCATGTTCACCGAGCGGTAAATACTTCTTTTATCAGATATCAGAGTCCAGGATTGGCTGCTCAGTTTGATCAGATACCTATTGTACCTTTCCAGGGAATTTCTGCCCCTTCCCCTGAGGTGCGGGCCCGTGTGCGAGCATTGACCCAGATGGCTGTTGAGAGGGCTAGATCTGTTGACCGTTTCATTAGCATAGAGTTCAGAGCTCTGTAGTATCAGGACCTAGTAAACTGGTTAGTATTTGAGCTAGGTTCCATCGGTGGCAGTGGTAGTGGTTAGACCAGTTTCGCAGCAGAGAGATACAGAGCTCAGAGTTGACTTCCTAGAGTACTGTAGTTGTTTACTTTGTATATGTATATTATGTTGTGATTGTTTGTAGTAGGTGGGGCTGCTATGACAGCCAATTTTGGTGTGTATTCAGATGGTTTCTTTTAGTTGGATTATCAGTTGTACTAGTTGGGTTCCTATTGGTTATTGTATTGTAGCTATTTTATTCCATTGTTCAGTTTTTATAAATTGTGTGTTGCTATTATTGTTGTTTCTATTATTGTTGCTTCTGTTGTTGGCATTTTTAGATTATAATCATTCACTCAGGATGGATCCAATTAAACTGGGGATGAGGATATTGTCTTAGTGACAACGCTCTCCTGACGCATAAATATAAACTGCCTAGAGCAATCCATTTTCTTATATAAGACTGTTATGTTTCAGGAGATGCCACTAAAGAGAAACTCTCAACCCAATAACGGATCTGCTGGGGATCCTTCCATGAGTGAATTGATGAATTTGTTGTGTTAGCAGTCTACACAGCTGGCCCAACAGCAACAACAATTCCAGCAGCAACAACAGTTGCAGCAACAACAAAAGCAACAACAGCTCATACAACAACAACAACAAATCCAACAGCAGCAACTACAAATCCAGCAGCAACATGAGATAAGAGGGACCAATCAGGCTGTTAGTTTCAAGTTTTTTCAGGCAGTAAAGCCCCCAGAGTTTAAAGAAGAAGTAGATCCTGTTGCTGCCAGGATATGGTTGAAGAAGATGGAAAAGGCGTTTGCGCTCACCAAGGTGAGTGAGGATTTAAAGACATATTATGCTATCTATTTTCTGAAGAATGATTCAAATTATTGGTGGGAATCTATGCGAGCCCTAAAAGGAGAAGGTCCTGTTCCATGGGCCAGATTTATAGAGTTGTTTTTGGAGAAATACATTCCGGACTGTCTCCAGAGTCAAATGGAGATGGAATTTTTGGAATTGAAACAAGGAGATAGGAGTGTTACGGAGTATGAAGCAAAGTTTACGGAGTTAGCCCGTATTGTACCCGAGTATGTGAGCTCGGAAAATCAGAAAGCGAAGTGGTTTCAACAAGGATTGAATCCAGAAATAAGGAAGGGAGTTGTAGCCTTACAACTCAAGACCTATACTTCGGTAGTTCAGGCTGCCCTAGTGATAGAGAGTGATCAGAGGTTAGCTGCAAAGGAGCAGGGTGAGAAGAAGAGGAAATTTGAAAGTGGACCTGCTAAGTCAGAATCAGGAATAGCAAGTCGGAAGTTCCAGCGTTGGTTTGGAAAGAATAAGAATAAGAGGTTCAAGAGGTAGAATTTTCCCCAGGTTAGACCCAGTACTACTTCAGTTAACTCTGCCCCGGCGAGGGTTAATACGCCAGTAGTTGATTGTAAGACATGTGGGAAGAAGCAGAATGGACAGTGCCGAGAAAATATCAATTATTTTAAGTGTGGACAGAAAGGTCATTATTCCACGGAGTGTAAGTCTGAGATTCAAGGAGTAACTTGTTTTAGTTGCGGCAAAGTGGGACACATAGCTAGGAATCGCAAGTCAGTGACCCAAGGTAATGTTGGAAGGAGCGTATCCCAAGGACCAGCAACCAGTACTGCTAAAGCTAGGACTTTTAAGATGACCAAGAAGTCTCCAGTTCATGATTCCGATGTGGTTGTAGGTACGCTTTCTCTTAATTCCATACCTGTTAACGTTTTGTTTGATTCGGGAGCATCCAAAACATTTATATCTGTGAATTGTGTGAATAAAATGCAATTGATGTTGGAAGACTTAGAGGAACCTTTGACCATAGAGGTGGCTAATAAGGATAAAGTACCCGTAAGTCAATTTTGTCCTAGATGTTCCCTAGAGATCTCAGGATATATGTTCCCTATTGACCTAATACCTTTCGAGTTGGGAGACTTTGATGTTATTTTAGGTATGGATTGGTTCTCTCTATATAAGGCGAATATTGACTGTAAGAAAAAGAGAGTTGTTATGTACACCCTAGATAATAAAAGGATCAGCTACCAAGGGCAGAGGCAGGATAAAAAGTTCCTTTCAGTAATGCAAGCAAAGAGATTTTTGCGACAAGGGTGTGAGGCGTATTTGGCTCATGTGGTGGATACGGAGAAAGAGACCCCTATTTTGGATGAGATTCCCATAGTGAGAGAATTCCCTGACGTTTTCCCAGAAGAGTTACCAGGATTGCCACCTGATCGAGAGATAGAGTTCTCCATTGATTTGATACCTAGAGTTGAACCAGTTTCTAAGGCTCCATACAGGATGGCCCCAATGGAAATGAAAGAATTGGCTAAGCAACTTCAGGAACTATTGGATAAGGGAGTCATTCGACCCAGTGTTTCTCTGTGGGGTGCTCCAGTGCTATTTGTGAAGAAAAAGGATGGAAGTATGATATTATGTATTGACTACAGAGAGCTGAACAAGTTGACGATAAAGAATAAGTATCCTTTGCCACGCATCGATGATTTGTTTGATCAGCTTAAGGGAGCATGTTATTTCTCAAATATTGACTTAAGATCTGGCTACCACCAATTGAAGATAAATCATGAAGATATCCCCAAGACTGCATTCAGAACAAGGTATGGCTATTATGAGTTTCTAGTGATGTCGTTTGGATTGACGAATGCGCCAGCGGCTTTTATGGATTTAATGAATAGGGTATATAAGGAGTATCTGGATGAGTTTGTTATTGTATTTATTGACGACATCCTCATATATTCAAAGAATCCAGAAGATCATGCAACACATCTACGGATTGCTCTTCAGAAGTTAAGAGAAAAACAACTATATGCAAAGTTATCCAAGTGTGAGTTTTGGTTGACAGAAGTGTAGTTTCTTGGACATGTGGTGAGTAAGGAAGGTATCAAAGTAGACCCAGTAAAGATTGAAGCCGTATCAAAGTGGGAGCAACCGAAGACACCGATGGAAATAAGAAGTTTTCTTGGGTTAGCAGGATATTATCGAAGGTTTGTAAAAGATTTCTCGAAGATTGCATCCCCATTAACCAAGTTGACCAGAAAGAATGAAAAGTTCGTTTGGACGGAAAAGTGTGAAAAAAGTTTCCAGGAATTGAAACGGAGAGTAGTGACGACTCCAGTATTAGCTTTGCCAGATGAGACGGGAAACTTTGTGATCTATAGTGATGCTTCATTGAAAGGATTGGGTTGTGTGCTAATGCAACATGACAAAGTTATTGCTTATGCCTCCAGACAGTTAAAGCCTCAAGAGTAGAAATATCCGGTTCATGACCTTGAGTTGGAGGCTATAATGTTTGCTCTGAAGTTATGGCATCACTACTTGTATGGAAAGAAATGCGATATTTATACAGATTATAAGAGCCTGAAGTACATATTCACACAGAAGGATTTGAACATGAGACATAGAAGGCGGTTGGAGCTGATCAAGGACTACGATTGTTCGATTAATTATCACCCAGGTAAAGTTAACGTGGTAGTTGATGCCTTGAGTAGAAAAGAAAGGTTGAATATGATTAAGGTTGCGGAACAACTAGCCCAAGACTTGGAAAGAATGGAGATTGAGGTTCGAGTACCTAGTGAGAATCAAGAGCAACTATATGAAGTTACTTTCCAGCCGACATTGATGGAAAAGATCAAAAGGTGTTAAGAAGGAGTTATGGAACAAGAGTTGGATACTTTGACGGGAGAAGAGTTGCGTACTCAAAAAGATAATCAAGGTTTGTATAGATTTTCATCCAGAGTTTGGATTCCTAATATAACAGAATTGAAGAATGAAGTATTACACAAAGCGCATAACTCTAGGTTTTCTATCCACCCTGATAGTACTAAGATGTACCAAGACTTGAAGAGAAACTTTTGGTGGCCAGGAATGAAGAAGGATATTGCCAACTGGGTAAGTAAGTGTCGTGTGTGTCAAACGGTGAAAGCGGAACATCAACGACCGAGTGGATTGTTACAACCTTTGGAGATTCCCAAATGGAAGTGGGAAGAAATTGCTATGGATTTTGTAGTAGGATTGCCAAGGACAAGAGAAAATTATGACGCTATTTGGGTAATCATTGACAGATTGACTAAATCAGCGCATATTCTTTCGATCAATGAAAGGTATTCGTTGGAAAAGCTAGTTAAGTTATACTTGGATGAGATAGTTACCAAACATAGAGTGCCTGTGTCTATAGTGTCAGATCGAGACCTGAGATTTAATTCCAAGTTCTGGACTAAATTCCAAGAGTGCCTAGGAACAAAGTTAAATATGAGCACCACTTATCATCCATAGACAGACAGCCATAGTGAAAGAACGATTCAGACCATAGAGGATATGTTGAGAGTCTGTGTTTTAGATTTTAAGGGTAATTGGGATGAACACCTACCTTTGATTGAGTTCTCGTATAATAACAGTTACCATGCTAGTATCGGGATGTCGCCTTACGAAGCTTTGTATGGACATAAGTGTAGATCACCGTTATATTGGGATGAAGTAGGAGAGAGGAAAGTGTTAGGTCCCGAGTTGGTTCAGGAAACCAAAGATGCAATAGTGTTAATTCGGAAAAGGTTGGAAGCAGCCCAGGATAGATAGAGAAAGTATGCAGATTTGCATTGGAAAGATGTAGACTTCGAGATAGGAGCTCTGGTGTTACTAAAGGTATCACCTTGGAAAGGGTTAATGCATTTTGGTCAGAAAGGAAAACTTAGTCCCAGATTTATAGGACCCTTTGAAGTTATAAAGGAAGTGGGAAATGTTGCCTATGAGATAGCGTTACCACCGCAGTGGCAACACATTCATAATGTATTCCATGTATCTATGTTGAAGCCCTATATCCCTAGTTCGAATCAAGTCATAGAATATAAACTGATTGAGCTTCATCCAGATTTGTCTTATGTGGAACAACTGATCCAAATCTTAGACCGTAAAGAGCGAGTCCTTAGGAATAAATCGATTCCTGTAGTGAAAGTCTTATGGAGAAATCCTCGAGTATAAGAGTCTAATTGGGAATTAGAGTCAGACATGCTTGATAAATATCATCATTTGTTTAGCTAAGTCAGATTCTGGGGACATAATCTTTTTAAGGGGGAAAGGATATAACGACTCGTGTATTTTTCTTTTTATTTTTAATATTTAAAAGTGTAATAAAGGTTTAAATAATTAAATAAAATGTGTGTATTGACTTTAGCAGCAGTTGTTAATTGTTATTTATTTATTGGTGATATGTTGGTATGAGGATAGGATTATGTGATCTATTTGTGAGTTATACGATTTTATTTCGCCTATAAAGGTGATTTTATTACAGTTTTAATTCCATAAATATTTGGATGATCTCTAAAATTGGTTTTATAATTTTATAATTTCAATAATTATTTTTAGAACTTTATAAAATTGAGAAATCAATATTTCATTAATTATTTATTTTTAAACGATTTTCTGAGTGTGTTTAGTTGTAAAATCCATATTTAATTATGGAAATATTCAAAAATCTTGAAACTTATATTTTATTAAGTTTGTATTATTCTGAGAATTTTAAAATTATTTTGGAAATTTTCGGGATTCGTTTCACTCACGTCGTTTCGTTATTTGTTGAAAATCGGGTACAAAGTGCACCTTAAAAATTGTTTTTAAAATTTCGAAATTTATGTTTTTATAAACTTCGTATAATTCTGAAATTTTAATAGTATTTTGGAATTATTTTGATATGTTTAATTCACATTCTGTTTCGTTAAAAATAAGAATTTGGGTTAAAAATCGAGTCCCTGGATATTCAGGGATACGTGTTAACAACTTATAATAAGAAGTTAACATGTATCCAATTTTGCAGGACACGTGTTAACAACATCTCAATTCCTAAAATATCAATCTCTTGTCTCAGCTATTTTCTTTTTTTTGCCCTGTTGCTCTCGGCTTCTTCTTCTTCTCCGATTCTTGAAACAACTCCTCTTCACTTCGTTTCACTCCCCGTTTTTCTTCTTCCTTTTTCCGGTGATTCTCCGGCCTCCAGTCCCGGTAATTACTTCCGGTTGTTTTTGTTTCGATTTCCAGTTGATTCATTCATGTTGTATATATATATGTGTGTGACTGTGTATATGTGTGTATGAGTTTGTGTGTGTGTGTGAGTTTGTGTGCGTGTGTGTGTGGGTGGTGATGGTGGAGGCGGCAACGCCGCCTGTGGCTCTGTTTTTGTTTCGTTTGGTTCTGTTGGTGCGTTTGGCGCGTGTGCTTGTGTTGGTTGACTGATTTTTTTTGCTTGTTACGAATTTCTACAGAGAATAATTTGATTAAGGATTCGTGAAATAAATTATGCGGGAAATTTTTGGTAATTAATCGGCGTAATTTATTTGGGAACCCGTATTATATCGGGCGACGATAAATTATACCTCCGTGAAGATGAACTTCGGTGAGTCAAAGGTGGACGGTGATGAATTTGTTCTGAGTCCTAAATTTTATAAATAAATAAAATGATTTATATAAAATGAGGATATCAAGTATGTTGGTATAACTGATTAGGGTACTCTGTACTTATAGATCCCAGTCGAGTTTTTCAGGATCAAAATCAGCGTGAAAGCTATTTAGGGTTCGGTAAAGCGTTTCAAGGCAAGTACCCCTGACCATTCTTTTATGGTTTAATACGTATGAATAGCGAAATGTTTTATTCTCGTAATGGAACAGAAACCTTTTAAGTTATGTATCCCCTATAGTTATAAATCACTGTTTTCAAATTGTTTTGGGGAAAAGTAACTTTGAAAGGTACCTATCTCGAATGAAATGATTTACGAACTGGATTTTATATGTGTGCTGGTAAAATGAATGGTTTGGAAATGAAATAGGTATAAGTGTTTTGAAAACTGGATAAAACGATCAGATATGGGATACATTGGGGCCAGAGTGGGCCTATTGAGGTGGCGTAAGAGGCTAATTCGGTTGTGTGCATTATATAACCAATTAGTCCAGCAGGTCAGAGACCAAGCTAGTCTCTGAGTTCTGGAACATGTAAATGGGATGGCAGTTAGAGCCGTCTGGTATTGATAGCCTGATCAGCTGTCTTCACATATCCGTTACGTATCTAATTTGGATCTGTGATTCCCGTAAGGGTGTAAGTGGTGGATACAACGGTTTTATAAATGTGAATAGCATGCTAATATTGGACTCCGGTACTTACACAGAACACTACTACGTTGTTTTGATAAAGCATGCTAGTTAGTGATATCCAGTTATCTCCGATTTTCATTATGTAATGTTGATGACATGATTACAGCTCTGTTCCTATTATTGTTACATTACTGTTTCTATTCCGTTATTCATCTATTGGTACTGCTGAGCAATTATGTTCATTCTTGCAAACTGTCATGTATATCTCGCAGATGCCTAGAAGACTAGTCAGACATACCCGTGTTCCCGCCCCTTCTAGATCCAGCTCCTCTAAGGTAGTTGTGTCAGACCATGAGGTCTGACGAGTTGCTGAATAAAGTTAGAGTGTGTTAGATGTTGAATAAATGGTTTGTAATAATGTGAACCTGAATCATACTTGGACCTAGATCGGATCTTGGTTTGGGGTCAAGTTAATATATTTTAATAATAATCTTATTGTTTATATTTTAGTAATTATGTTCGGTGACGTCACTGCATATTATTATTATCT
Source organism: Apium graveolens (assembly GCF_009905375.1). Classification (NCBI taxonomy): domain Eukaryota; kingdom Viridiplantae; phylum Streptophyta; class Magnoliopsida; order Apiales; family Apiaceae; genus Apium; species Apium graveolens. Next base: position 138,618,468 of record NC_133655.1, on the reverse strand, counting down.
TTATCATTGTTATAAGAAGGTTATAAATAAGGTGTGTGTGTGTGGACCCCAAACTTCTGACCTGGGTTTGGAGGGCGCCATATTTTCCTTGGTTAGCTGAATCAGTTCTGGACTGAGAATTTTGCGCTCTCCAACTTCATCCCAACATGTAGGTGATCTGTATTTTATTCCATATAAATCTTCATAAGGTGGCATCCCGATGCTCGTATGGTAGCTTTTGTTCTAAGAGAATTCCACTTGCGGTAAGTGCTCGTCCCAACTTCCTTCAAAGTCTATCGCACATTCACGTATCATATCTTCAATTGTCTGGATAGTCCTTTCACTTTGCCCGTCCGTCTGAGGATGATAAGCAGTGCTCATGTTTAATTTTGTCCCTAGACATTCCTGGAATTTTCTCCAAAATCTTGAATTAAAACGGGGATCTCGATCCGATATAATGGATAAAGGTACTCCATGACGCATCATAATTTCCTTGAGATATAGGTGTACTAACTTGTCAAGTAAAAACCTTTCTTTGATTGGAACCCAAATCGCATCGTGATTTGCTCTGGTCCTTGGAAGTCCCACTACGAAATCCATAGCTAAGTGCTCCCATTTCCATTCCGGGGTATCTAGTGGTTGTAGTAATCCGCTCGGACGTTGATGTTCAGCTTTGGCTCGTTGGCACGTATAACACTTGCTGACCCATTCCGCTATCTCTTTCTTCATATCTGGCCACCAAAAGTTTTCCTTCAAATCTCTATACTTATTGCTGCTTCCGGAATGAATCGAATATGTTAAGCTGTGAGCATCTTGTAAAATTTCCGCTTTCAATTCCGGTACATTAGGTATCCAGATTCTCGAAGCAACTTGAAAAAATCCCTTATCATCTTTCTGGCTGGTAATTTCCCCTCCTGACAAATTGTCAATTTCATGATTCATTACTTCTTCCTGACATCTTCTTATCTTTTCCAATAATTCTGGTTGAAAAGTCATGGCGTAGATCATTTCAGTGGAGCTTTCTGGAACACGAACTTCAATTTCCAATTTATTGAATTCTTTAATCAATTCCTCTGAGGATGTTAACCAATTTAATCTTTCCTTTCGACTCAACGCATCTGCTACGACATTCGCTTTACCTGGATGATAGTTGATTGACACATCGTAATCTTTGATTAGCTCTAGCCAATGTCGCTGTCTCATGTTGAGTTCTTTCTGCGTGAAAATATACTTCAGACTTTTATGATCCGTGTAAATTTCACATCTTTTGCCGTAAAGGTAATGTTTCCAGAGTTCCAAGGCGAATACAATTGCAGCTAATTCCAAATCATGTGTTGGATATTTTTGCTCATGAGGCTTTAGTTGTCTATAAGCGTACGCAATTACGTTGTCATGCTACATCAAAACACATCTGAGTCCTCGATAGGAAGCTTCGCTGTAAATGACAAAATCTCCTTGATCATTAGGTAACACAAGTACAGGTGCGGTTACTAGTCGATTCTTCAATTCTTGAAAACTCTCTTCGCATTTCTCATTCCATTCAAACTTTTCATTCTTCCGGGTCAACTTGGTCAGTGGTTTGGCTATCTTTGCAAAATCTTTAACAAATCTTCTGTAATAACCTGCTAATCCCAAGAAACTTGTGACTTCCGTCGGATTCTTCGGTCTTTCCCAATTTAAAATAGCTTCAATCTTTGCTGGATCGACTTGAATTCCTTCAACACTGATGATATGACCTAGAAATTGCACTTCCTTTATCCAAAATTCGCATTTTGAAAACTTCGCATAAAGCTGTTCCTTCCTTAATGTCTCCAATGTCATTCTCAAGTGCTCTGCATGTTCTTTTTCAGTCTTTGAGTAGATCAAGATGTCATCAATAAATAGAATAATAAATTTATCCAAATACTTCTTGAACACTCGGTTCATCAAATCCATTAATATTGCAGGTGCATTAGTTAGTCCAAATGCCATCACAAGAAATTCGTAGTGTCTGTATCTCATTTGGAACGCAGTCTTTGGAATATCTTCTGCCTTGATCTTTAATTGATGATCAAGATCATGTGTCGGATATTTTTGCTCATGAGGCTTTAGTTGTCTAAAAGCGTACGCAATTACGTTGCCATGCTACATCAAAACACATCCGAGTCGATAAGAAGCGTCGCTATAAATGACAAAATCTCCTTGATCATCAGGTAACACAAGTACAGGTGCGGTTACTAGTCGATTCTTCAATTCTTGAAAACTCTCTTCGCATTTCTCATTCCATTCAAATTTTTCATTCTTCCGGGTCAACTTGGTCAGTGGTGTGGCTATCTTTGCAAAATATTTAACAAATCTTTTGTAATAACCTGCTAATCCCAAGAAACTTCTGACTTCCGTCAGAGTCTTCGGTCTTTCCCAATTTAAAATAGCTTCAATCTTTGCTGGATCGACTTGAATTGCTTCAACACTGATGATATGACCTAGAAATTGCACTTCCTTTAGCCACAATTCACGTTTTGAAAACTTCGCATAAAGCTGTTCCTTCCTTAATGTCACCAATGTCATTCTCAAGTGCTCTGCATGTTCTTCTTCAGTCTTCGAGTAGATCAAGATGTCATCAATAAATAAATAATAAATTTATCCAAATACTTCTTGAACACTCGGTTCATCAAATCCATTAATGTTGCAGGTGCATTGGTTAGTCCAAACGCCATCACAAGAAATTCGTAGTGTCCGTATCTCGTTCAGAACGCAGTCTTTGGAATATCTTATGCCTTGATCTTTAATTGATGATAGCCTGATCTTAAGTCAATTTTCGGAAACCATGCCGCTCCTTTCAGTTGATCAAATAAGTCATCGATTCGGGGCAAATAATATTTATTCTTGATTGTTAACTTGTTCAACTCACGATAATCGATGCATAATCGCATGCTACCATCTTTCTTCTTCATGAACAACACCAGTGCACCCATGGTACCCCATGGGGATACACTGGGCCTTATAATTCCTCTATCAAGAAGATCCTGCAATTGCTTTGCTAATTCTTTCATCTCAACAAGCACCATTCGATACGGAGTTTTTGAAATTGGTTCAGTTCCTGGTGCTAAATCGATAGTAAACTCGATTTCTCGATCCGGAGGTAGTCCTGGAAGTTCATCTGGAAAGACATCGGGAAATTCACAAACTACAGGAATATCTTCGATCTTCGGACTTTCTTTTTCCGTATCCAGTACATAGGCTAAATAAGCTTAACATCCTTGACGCAATAATCGCCTCGTTTACATAATCATTAAGAATCTCTACTTTTGTTTTTTGCCTTTAAACGTTACCGTTGCATTTTCCTCGATTCGTAAATTCACCTTCTTATTTGCGCAATCGATTAGAGCATTATTACTGGCTAACCAATCCATTCCTAAAATAACATCAAATTCTCCTAACTTGAAAGGTACCAAGTTAACTGAGAAATGATGTCCCGCTATTTCAATATCACAACCTGAACACACTCGATCTACCGCAATTTGATCATTATTTGCTAACTTTATGATTAACGTTTCGTCTAACCATTGGATTTCACAATATATCTTAGGAATAAATTCTTTAGAAATAAAAGATCTCGTAGCTCCAGAATCACTCAGTACTTGTGCATTTACAAAATTCACAGGAAGCGTACCTGCAACCACGTTAGGACTATGCATAGCTTCTTTCATTGACATGTTAAAAGTCCTTGCCCTGGGCTGATTGTGTTGTGGTGGCGGTGGTAATGCCAAAACCCTTGGAACGTTGGCTGCCATTGTTGGTCCTCTACAATCTTTGGAAATGTGTCCTTTTCTTCCGTATTGGAAACAAGTGACTTATGCCTTGCCTATCGGACATTCCCCGGAGTAGTGTCCCTTCTTCTTGCACTTGAAGCACGTGATGTTTGGCTTGTTACAAATTCCAGTATACTTCTTCCCACATGTTTTGCAGTCCGATATTGGTGGTCGGATGAGTCTTTCTTGATTTGGGGTTGGGAGTCGGTTACCCGTCCTCTGGTTGCCCTGCTTTGTCCTTCTGAAATTAACATTTCCCCGGCTTGAAACCCTGGCCTTCTATTGGAGCGGTTATGAAAACTTCCGGGTCTCTTTTCCGTTTGGGATGCTTCACTTTCTCCCTCAATAATCATGGCCTTCTGAACTACGGCTGTATATAGATCGTCAGTTCAAACATTACTACTCTGCTACGGATCGATGACTTCAATCCCTGCTGAAACCTCTTGGCTTGCTTTTCATCAGTATCTACCTGCTCGGGAACAAACCTAGCCAATTCAGTGAACTTGGCTTCATAGTCCGTGACCGACAAATTTCCCTGCTTCAATTCCAAGAACTTGATTTCCATTTGATTCTTCATGTAATAGGGAAAATACTTCTTTAGAAAAAGATCGGTAAATTTATCCCAATTCACTACACCCTCGCCTTCCAGTGCTTTCTTAGATTCCCGCCAGTAATTGGCCTCTCCCTTCAAGAAGTAACTAGGAAAATCTATCTTTTGGTCTTCTTTAACTTTAACCAACGCAAAAGCCTTCTCCATTTCTTTTAACCAGGATCTTGCCTTAGTAGGATCCGCGGACCCTTCAAATTTCGGAGGCTTCACCGATTGGAACTGCTTAAAAGTAACTACAGGTACTGCTGGTGGTGCTTGTTGTTCTAGATGAACTGCTTGCTGTAATATTTGCTGCTGAAATTGTTGTTGTTGTTGTTGCATCTGCTGCTGCATCATCATCATTTGTTGTTGCATAAGGTGAAACATTTGTCCATTTGGTTATTATTGTTTTGACCCTCGGTATTGCCATTAGATGACTCGGTTCTTGTTTTTCTTTTTGGTGTCATGGTTCCGATGATAAAAAATTGGTTCTTTTAATAACAGTTTATTAAACAAGTGATATGAATAGGGAAACAATTTGTATGGTGTTAAAACAGAATTTAAACAGTTGTTTTGGAAAGAGAAACAGTTTACAAAGTATCTAAAACGAGTAATTAGAAACAGTTCATTGTTTAAGTAAATCGTTTGGAAATAATTGAAAATTTTTGGAAAAATAAATGGTACAACATGGTTGTAAATAAAAACAACATTTTAAAATTTGCAACGGTAAAACAACAAAATAAATGTAAATACTTGAGAGACTGGAAAATAAAAGAAAAATAGTGGAAAGTTTCATTTTATATATATAAGTATGACACTAGCTACAGGTGTCAGTGCTTGATAAAAAAAAAGTCTACATCAGATCAGTCATAATGCTACTACTACCAGTCAAAACTAATGGCTACACACATATAACCCAGTCAAACTATACTATGCTGCATCTATCTACATATGTCATATATAATACAACATCCTACTGTCATCTAAACTCAGAATCCAGGTGGCACTCAACCTAGCTCCTGTTGAATGGCCTCTAACACTGCCTCGGTCAACCTCATCGCTCGGCATTAAACTGCATCGATGCGAACATCCTCCTGCCTCAAATTAAAAATCTCCTGGGAATCTGCTCCTATATCTGGCGGAGTCTCTCCCTCAATATATAGTCTGGCTGTAGTGCCCTCACTGGTCCATACTCTCGAGTCTCAAATAATCCGAGTATCTCTCTGCACTGGTCCTGCCACCTCTGCATCTCCTCTCTCACACTCTCATACTGCTGGTAGGTTACCATACGGGGCTCACCAAGATCTGTCCGAGAACCTCTGGTAGGTAATGGCACTGGCTGCTCAATAACCTCATCCATAAACTCAGGCTGAGACAATTGATATACCCCAGGCACAGGTGCATAGATGGCTAGCGGTGTTGCGAATAGTAAGGGCTGAGCTGGTGGCTCAAATATCTGTGGATCTGGCTGTGGCTATGAGATCTCAGGCTGCTCTGCTGGAACCTGAGGATCTAACTCCTCCCACTGAGGCAAATCATCCATATCAGGAATATCAAATACTGGAAACTCTAGTGGTGGTAGCTCAGGTATCTTTGGCTCAAAGTAGGGAAAATAGTCAATGAAGTCAGGTACCTCTAGCACTGGCAACTGGTCTGGTGCTGGTCCTTGAGGCAATGGTGATGGTGGTGGCAATGGCGGAAATATTAGCTCTGACCTTAGAGACAATGTTGGATCTGATGCCGTCCTCTCTGAAGATGAAGCTAAAGAAGCCATCTAACAGAATAACCATAACACAAGAAAAGATCAAATCACATTCCTAGAACTCATAATTTCCTAATGTAAGAACTAACAACCCTAATACCATTATTCCTATCTCATATGATCTTCCTATCTTATCTTAACTCTAATGTTCTTGTTTTCAAGGGCCAAAACCTAAGCTCTGATGCCAACTATAATACCCACCAAATCCGGGGTATATATTTGGGGCATTATTAACACTAACTACTTATTGAACCTGTACAATCATAATATAAATAAATAATTACCCCGAACTACTAGTACTCAGGATCTTTTCAAGGTTAAGGATTGAAAACAAGAACGACAAACCAACTTTATTACAAACCTTTCTAAACAAACTGTCTCAAGAACTCTCTTTATTACAAACCATTATTTTATTTCAATTTTACACTAAACATCTTTTATTCAAATTACAACTATCACTTATCCTGCTACACCTGCTCTAGCAAGTCAAAGCTCTCTTCTGGGATAGGGATAAACACTCTTGGAATTAGAGGGTCCTGCAGCTTGACCCGCTTCTTAACTATTCGGGTTCTGATGAGTTTCATTCTCAATCTTAATTGAAAACAAGGTGAACAATAATAAAAGGGGGTGAGCCAAAATTGCTCAATAAGCCTGCAACAAAATAGATATATATAGTATAAAGAAAGAAGAATAAATGAACTGGTAATCTGCTAGTTTGAACCACCATCTATTTCTGTAAAGGATAATAATTTCCATAACTGGCGAGTGCCAAATGAACGAGACTGGAAACAAGAACCAACATATGCACTATAACCTTCTGATCAGTCAGGATACAGTGCGGATCTATATCCAACTACATAGACCCAACCAACATATGGGGTAGCCAGGCAACTATGGCCTAAAAATTAAGAGTTCGGTTCATACTCGGCCCGTATCGTAACCATCCAGTCCATAGCTTAGTATCCGGAACAATCGGTATGCTCTCGATGTATCCCAACATCAGGAGATATCAGAGTATATGTAAATAAGGGTATAAGTAATGGAATATGAATAGAGGATTCAATGAATTAGGAAAAATCAATAATCAAAATGAAATAGAAACAAGGATCAATAATTGTGTATCAGTGTTTATGAACAAGAATTATCAGGGTGTAATTGTAATGGAAAGTTGGATGTGGTTCACTATTCTGAACTTAGATTAGGGGAAAAACTTGTCGGGTGCGCACTTCACCTTGTATGATTCACATCCTTCTGTCTACTTCTTGATTCACCTTATTAGTATTGAATCTATAAAGGAAAGATATTCGTTTAGATGACTTACTTCATACGCAATCTTAGGTTGATACCATGTAGCCTTAATCGTCTACCCATACGATTATATCCGACTCACATATAATTATATAACACCTAGAGTTCACATAATCACGTAAATCACATAGCACATAAAGCACATAATTAATTTTATACTTATAATTATATTTAGAATCGATACTAGACTTATATTTGCATTAACAAACACTATCTGGATCGATTCCTAATTTTTCAGGATTTATTAGGCTCGTTTTTATCACAAATAGGGTCTATAAACAATTAATTATTATAACCCATCTCGCTTTCAAAAGAAATTATGATTTATAATTATTTTTAATAGAATCAGATCATTTTTTTGAGTTTAACGGTCTTCGTTTCACTCAAATCGGATAGACGGTTTAATTATTATGCAATAAACAAGATTTAATTAATTATAAATCAATTACAAATAATTAATCATAATTAATTGAACCTTAATTATATTTTTAAATAATTATTAAGATTTATTATATTTTAAAATAATTATTCCCTAATTTTTAGAATTAATTACAATTTATTACAAATTACATGATTAAATCGATTATTTATAACTAATTAATCGATACAAATAATTATTACGAAATATGATCGCATAAATAAATGAATCGATACTCGTACGCCAATTTCCAAATTCTCGAAACAAAACTCGAATAACTACGAATTACTCGCTCAAATTGATTAATTATCGAACCACTAATTGAATTAATCAATCTGATTATTTAATCTCATTTATTAAATAATTATTTAATTATTAAGTAGTAAATAATTAAATAATATTTAGATACATAATTAAATAAATAAATAATTATAATTTTGAATTTATAAATTAATAAAATAATTTAGAAATTAATTACAAAATATTTCAGGTTTTAAATCTGATTTTTATTTAATTTTCTAATTATTAAAAACTAATTTCTGATTTTATAAAATAAAAAATTTAAATTAGAAAATCAGAAACATTTCGTTTAGACACAACTCAGCCCAACAGGAACAAAGCCGGGTCGTTCCCGGGTTGCTCAAGAACACCGCCGACCAAACCCAGAATCCAGCGCCGGCGGGTCTTTCCGGCGAGTCTCAGTCTTGGCCAAAACGAAACGATTATGCTCCGTTCTTGCTGTCAACACATTCCAAATTACTCCTACAGCACAGCCACCTAATTTGCTACAACCGACGATGACTCTGTCGTCTTCTCCGGCTAAAACCAAGCAAAAAACGGTGACCTTCAACTCCAACTTCGGCGACATCGTTTTCAGTCAAATCAAAGCCAAATAACACGATTATGGTACCAAATCAAAGCCCTAGATGTCTACAATCACTTCCAACAGCTATAATCAATCACAAACACCTATAAATCCTAAAAAAATGAAATCAAAAACACTAAAAGCAAAGAACTCGGTATATCGATCCAGGGTTATAAAATCAAAGTAAAAATACCAAATCACTCTTAAGACTATAATAAAACTAACTGAATCAACTGCAACAATTAAATGATTCTTCAAACTCAAAAATCGAAATTCATACCAAGAACACAAAAAAATCGATTTTAAGATTTAACCAACCTCAGTTGATGTTGTTGGTATCAATAGATTCGTCTCTTCACAAGGATTGTGTTGGTTACTCGAGCTTTTTCAGTGGTTGAGTAAATCTCTCAAAATCACAGTTTGATCTTCTTCCTCCTCCAAGAACACAAACCTCACCAACATTCTCTAATTTCTTTTTTTCTTTCTGATTTTTAATAATTAATTAATAATTATTAGTAAATAAATCAGCTATTTATACTAGTGAAAATAATACCCCTAAATAAAATTAAGGGTCTAATGACACATCTAATAAAATTATTTGGCCCCAATTTTTATAATTTTTGGGTATTAATTATGAATTTTTAAAAATCCAATAAATACAAAATATATGCCAAAAATTCCCAAAAATTGTGAATAATACAAAAATGTAAAGAAAAATGATGTTTGATAATTTCATGATCATATAAAAATAAAAATATAATTTTTGTTGGGTTTTTGACACCTGAAGGGGCCCGGAAAATCATTTTTCGCGAAAAAGGTAAATTTGTAAAACGTCTAGATGTTCAAAATATCGATGTGGTAAAGGCCATACTTGGAAAAATAGGGCCAATAATTTTTTTTAAAATATAGGTTTTTAAAACACTGTTTGAGCTATACAAATTTTGATATAAAACATTTAACTTGTAATAAAACACTCGATAAATACTCGAAACACATTCTGATCAAAACTGACAACACGTAGCAAATAGCAATTAGGGTTTTATGACTCAACACACTTAATCACATAATAATACATATTAATTATCATTATTAGGATATAATACAAGCATAATTTCTCGATCGTGACACTGGTTTTCCAGAAGCACGGCGCGCCCGCGCTGCCAGGCGGGGTGGCCGCGCTGGGTAACTGTTTGCGAAAAAAATATAAGGCAGATTAAAGAAAAATTCGGGGATTTTAATGCAAAATCAATTTCCACCCGAATTTTACTCACCCATATCCCAAATTTCCCTCTCCAAAACAAACTCATTATTCCCATTATTCCCATAATCAATTCCCACTCCTTTTCCATAACTAATTCTCTCCTAATCTCCTATATATACATACACTTATACACAACTCCTCCATCACTTCTCAAACTCTCAAACACACAAATCTTTCTTACAAACTTCTATTCTCTCAAGCTTATTCAATCTCAATGGCGCCAAAAAGACAGCAAGCCCAAGTTAGCAGCAGAACCACTGATTCTTCGAGTGCGGGTGGTGTGAGACCTAGGTTTTTTGAACTCCCGAGGCAGAGGTGGAGTATCTTATGCTGCTTTCAAAGCCTATAGCCAAGGAACGATGTTTTCTGCCATCGGGGAAAGATGATAAGTTGTTGCAGATGATCTTGGAGATGGGATGTGTTGCTTTTTGTGAGGCACCCGCTGCTGTGCCCATGAGTGTGGTGCGTGAGTTCTACGCGAATGCTAAGGTGAAGAAGAACGGTTTCACGGTGGTAAGGGGATTGACTGTGGACTATAGTGCTGAGGCAATTCGTACGGCTATTGAGCACCCCGAGAGGAGTCCAGAATAGGAGCATTGGAATGAGAAGACGCTGGAGGAGTTTGACTTGGACTTGATTGTTGCTACCCTGTGTGTTCCCGAGACTCATTGGAAGTTCAAGAAGGGCATAAATGAGTATGCCACGTTTCATGCTTCATGCATGAACAGGTTTGCATGTGCATGGAATTCTTGTATTTGTGCTAACATCATGCCATCTTCTCACATGCATGAGATTACTGTGGAGCGTGCATGTTTGTTGTGGGGCATTCTTCAGGGAGACTATGTGGATCTTAGGATGGTTATTCATCAGGGTATTTTGAGATTTTTGCGTGGGAAAACTACGAGTTCGATACTCTATGCATCCGTTGTGATGAAGTTGTGTGTGGCAGTTGGTGTTCATTGGCCCGTACATGAGCAGCTGCAGCTCCTGAGTGCCCCGATTGATAGTTCGACGCTGTTGAATATGACGGAGTGGTATGGTAGGAAGCCCGATCCTAAGGGGCTTGGATATTCCTATGACCATCTTCCAGGTGGAAGGCCAGCTCGTCAGGGATATGCTGGTGGTACGGCGCAGGCGAGCAAGACAGCATGGAGAGCGGAGTTGGGAGAAACCGGTCCTTCGGGATCACAGCAGCAGCAAGAGGAAGCACAGGCCAGTGCTGGTTTGAGTACGATACAGTATAGGTGTTTAGCTAGGAAGATGGATGCAATGCATGACATCCATAGCAGGTTTGCACATAACCTCACCCAGGCATTGGGGACTGTATTTAGAGCCACATGAGTTGACATCCAGTGGCCAATATTCGGTGAGGATTCTGTATATCCGCCTCCAGACACTCCTGACACACCACCCTTTGAGGGTGATGATCCTGATTCAGATTAGGTATGTCTGATTCCTTGTTATTACCTTCACTGAGGACAATGAATATTTTAAGTTTGGGGATAGTAGTTAAGGATTATATGTTATGTGTAAGTCGCATATAGTTTACATATTCATGCTAGTTTAATTCATATAGTTGCGTATTTTCCATGTAGTAGTTTTTTTGTTTATTTTTGTGTTATAGTTTGTTCACATAGTTTCATGCATTTGCATAATAATATGATCCCTTAGATGATTTTTTCGATTGATTTGTGATATTGATGCTAGTGTAGTGATGTCGTGTTTAGTGAAGTTAAGTCTTATCGAGTTGACTTTCATGCTAGAGACAATTGTATTTCACTAAGTCTTATAGGTTGCTTGAGTGTTAGATCATGGTTATGGTTTATTTATTTGTCGAGGTTCAATCGCTTGTTTATATTTAGAATTTAGGATATTCTCTTAATGATAAAATAGCATGGAAATTTTAAAAAAATTGGAGTAAAAATTGGATTTCATTGCTAGTTGTTATGTGTTGTATAAGACATGCCCGTACTTTAACAAGACTAAGACATTTTGTCAACCCTAAGTAAGTTGTATTGTTAACTTAATTTGCATTTTGTACTTGTAACACTCAAAGTCTGTAAAAATATCAAAGGAGCAGACTGGAGTCTTTTTCTATAAACAGTGTCAAGCCTAAGAATTCTATCTGGAAGAAGAACATGAAGATCATGCCTCGGAAGAATTATGAAAAAGCTTGGAGTTGAATAAATCTGTTTTAGGAAAAATATTCCAAGTCAAGATCTCTACAAGTCACAGATTTAGTGTTATAGAGAAGTCATTCGAGAACTCTAGAATGACTTATAGAGAACTCAGGAAGGCTTATAGAGAACTCAGAGATATCGACAAGCTAAATTGAAGACATGAAGATTGGAGATATCGACAAGTCATTTCTTCACTAGAGAACTCAGAGTTATCGACAAGTCAACATTCATTAGAGAAATCTGAGTTATCGATAAGTCAAATTCCACTAGAGAACTCAGAGATATCGATAAGTGAAAATTCACTAGAGAACTCTGAGATATCGATAAGTCAAGTTTGACTAGAGAACTCTGAGATATCGACAAGTCAAGAAGTCATTAGAGAACTCAGAGATATCGATAAGTCAAAGTGAAAATATGAAGACTAGAGATCTCGACAAGCCAAAATTTTCTTATAGAGAACTGGAGACCTCTACAAGCCAAATTAAATATAGAGTACTAGAGATCTCGATAAGCCAATATACTTATCGAGATGTCAAGTTCTCTATAGACCAAAACTGGAGATCTCGAGGTAAAATCTCAAAGTACAAAATTGCATATCAGTTCAATATCCAAGATTAACAATCAACAAATAATCCAAACAGCTGGAATTGACAAGTCTACAAAAAAAGCTTGAAGAATGTGCAAGATCAATGGTGAAGATTAATTGACAAAGGAAGATCAAGATAATAACAGGATGCTAAAGATATGCTAAGCCAGAAATAGAAGATATACTTTTCTATAAACGGAAATGACTAGTGACTGTTTACAAAAGCTAATAGCATGTATTATTGTACACTGTGTAAACCAGCAGTTAACTGAATTATAAAGTTAACACTGGTCCTTTAGTCAGAAGTAACAATTTAGATATAAAATCTTGTAACACTCTCAAGAAGAAGATAAGCTCTTTATCAACAAAGAGCCTAGAAATTTTGTAGCAAAACATTCTTAATTTTAATATAAAATTAAGTGAGTTTTGAAGATTTGTGTTCTTTATTTTCTGCAAGCTTAATTTCTGCATGAACGCATTTTTACTACAAGATTTAATTTACTTTGTTCAACCATAAATGTTCAAGAAAAGCTCAAAAACAGAAAAACACATTCACCCCCCCCCCTCTGCGTGTTATTCATTTCCTAACAAGTGGTATCAGAGCAAAATCTGAAAGTAAACAGATTCAAGATCTTAGAAGAATGAATATATAGAAAATTAGTAGCATCAAAACTCCTACCTTTGACAAAGCTAACTACACTCTTTGGAAAAAGAAAATGTTGCTGTTTATCAGGATGGCCAATCCACTCTACATTCAGATCCTCAAGAATGGGCCCTTCACTTCTATGATTAGAGTTGAGGAATCTACAGATGGAGACATGGTTATTCTAGCTCATTATGCTCCAAAAGACTCTTCTAAGTATACTGAGCCTGAAAAAGAGGAAGCTTCCCGGGATAGTGGCTTGCAATTAATATTGATTGAGTCACTTGAAAATGTAATGTACAACAACATTGTCAACTGGGACACTTCCAAGCAAATATGGGAAAAGATTGAGATACTCTGTGAGGGAACTGAGGAAGTTAGATCAAATCGGAGAATGATACTGATTTCACAGTATGAGGGTTTAATGGCTAAGCCAAAGGAAAGTATTACTGAAGTGTTTGAAAGGCTTAACAAGCTGATAAATGACTTGTAACTTCATGATAAATATTATAAAGCTGAAGAAGTGAACTTAAAGTTCTTGCTTACTCTCCCTGATCATTTTGAACAGAAAATCTCAGCAATCAGGAAAGGGAGAGACTTGAGTAGGATAACATTGGAAGTTTTATATGGAATTCTTAAAATATATGAACTTGAAATGATTCAGAGAAAATCATTGAGATTTGGCCAAGGACATGTTGTAGATGTCTCAAATGCTTTAATTGTCAACGAAATCCAAACGTCTACTGATGAGCCAAGATCTCAAACTCGAGTTGCCTCAACAAGTGAGCAAAGAACAAATGATTCAAAGGAACAAGTCATTCTGGAATTGGAAGAAGATGAGTTCTACACTCTTGATGAACTGGATGAGCTAGATCAGTCAATGGATTATTTGGCTAGAAAATTCTCTAACATTAGAGTAAAGAAGCCAAGATTTTTCAAGGGTAAAGGACAATCTTTCAACAAAGATAGCAGCTGGAAAGGAAAAGGGAAGTACACTTCTGATAGAAAGAATGGTTACAAAACTGGATTTGTTGACAAATCTAAGATAAGGTGCTATAACTGTGATGAGTTGGGCCATTTTGCTACAGAATGTAGGAAACCCAAGAAAGCAAAGAAGGATAAAGCTTATCTTGAATTAGAAGCAAAGTATGAACCTCTTCTAAAGAAACAGCAAATCAAAGCTTATATTGCAGAGGGTAAAAGTTGGGATGACTCTGAAAATGATGAAGATGAAGAATTTAGAAATTATGCACTCATGGCCTTGGAGCAAGGAGAATCATCCTCATCTAAATCACAGGAACCAACTCTTACCACCATTGGTTTAAATGTGAGTTAATATAAGGAAAATGTAGAGAAGATGAGCACATAAATGTTTCACATTTACACAAGCATGGTTGCTGCTAATAAAGAAGTTAGCAAATTAACAAATATAAATGAGAAGCTTGAAAGTGAGAATCAAGAAACTGAATTATTGTTGGTAGAGCTTGAAGCTATAAAGCAAGAGAATGCTTATCTCAAGAACAAGCTCAAGTGTGCAAATGAAATTGAAGCAGTGCTAAGGGAGAAGCTGGAAAAGAATGAGGTGAAGTTGAAGTCTTTCAAGAATGCATCTGAGTTAATTGGACAGTATCATGAGAAAAACAAAGCATGTGCAAATATTGCTATTGGTCTTGCCTATGATGCCTTAAATAGCAAGAAGAAAGAGACACGTGACAAAAGAAAAGCAATAGTTAATAAAAATGTTCTAGCTATACTGAAAAAGGTTACATCACCTATGTTCAAGGCATGTGAAGTCAACTTCAGTGAAGAAGAATTGATTATCAAGCAAGAAATTGCTGATGGGGATAAAGAGAAGAAAACTGCAGAATCAACTCAGTCTTCCAATACTGAAGAAAAGCTCATAGAAAAACAAAGTCCCAAGACACCTGTCAAAGAGACCAAAAATAAAGATGCAACAAAGAAAAAGAAAAAGAAAAATGGAAAAATAGGGATAAACAAAAGCAACAATTTTGCTTATGTTGCAGATGCTCCAAGAAAGAAATGTGAAAAATGTGGCTCTGTGAATCACCTAACTCACCTTTGTAAAAAGGCAGTTAGCAAGCCAAATGAAGGAGCCTGCAAATATAATGAAGCAAATGCAAATGATCCCTACTCCTTCGGTGATAAGTTTGATTGCATTCCTTGCAACTTTAAAGTGATGAAAACTTGCCACAAACTGAGAGTAGACCTCAAGGAAACAAGAATTGAATCTACAACCAAAAGGGAAAATGTTCAACAGTCAATGAACTTTATTTTATCTGAAACTACTCATTCTACTTCTGCTAAATCAGTTAACAAAAAGATAGTACCCAACACTGTTTGGGTTGCTAAACACAATTAAAACTCATTGTGTGTAGGGCAAAGTGAAGAAAGTCATATGGATCATAGACAGTGGATGTTACAGGCATATGACAGGTGATAAAGCCCTGCTATCACAGTCTGAGGAGAAAGCTGGCCCTTTGGTAACCTTTGGAGACAACAACAAGGATTCACAATGGGATATGGCAAGATTGTTTCTGAAAATGTTGTCATTGATGATATAGCACTGGTAGCTGGTCTTGAAGTGAATCTTCTCAGTGTTAGCCAATTTGCAGACAAAGGCTTTAAAGTTTTATTCAACAAAGAAGAATGCACTTTTATCAGCAAGAAAATTGGTGAAGTTGCTCTGAAAGGAGCAAGGAAAGGAAGCTTGTTTGTTGCAGACTTAGACTCAATAAATAAGGATGGAATTTGTTGCTTCTGCACCAAGACATCAGAAGAACATAGCAAGTTATGGCATAAGAAGTCGTCTCACTTGAATTTCAAAGCAATTAACACCTTTATCAAAAAGGAGTTGGTAAGAGACATGCCTACACTGGAGTTTTCTTAAGTTGAAGCTTGTTAGAAAGGAAAAATGAAAAGATCAAGTCACAAGTCAAAAACTGTGAATTCTATAAGTACTCATTTGCAACTAATTCATATGGACTTGTTTGGGCCAGTAAATGTCTTATCAATTTCAAGGAACAAATATGCACTTGTGATGGTGGATGATTTCTCAAGATACACTTGGGTAGAGTTCATGCACTCTAAAGATGAAACTCCAAACATCATAATTGAGCAGATCAAGAAGATAGAAAAACAGGCTGAAGATTACAACTGTGTAAAAAGATTGAGAAGTGATAATGGAACAGAATTCAGAAATACAACATTGAGTGAATTCTGCAAAAGCAAAGGCATTGTTCAAGAATTCTCAGCTGCTGGAACACCTCAACAAAATGGAGTATTTGAAAGGAAGAACATAACATTAGTTGAACCTGCTAGAACAATGCTGCAAGATGCGAAGTTGCCAACAAGTTTTTGGGAAGAGGTTGTTAACACTGCATGTTACACTCAGAACAGATATCTCATTAACAAGGCACATGGCAAATCACCTTAATCAATTATGTCTAAAAGAAAGCCTACTGTAAAGCATCTTCATGTGTTTGGAAGCAAGTGTTACATTTTGAAAGACAACTCTGAATATGTGGGAAAATTTGACTCAAAGGTTTTTGAAGCAATTTTTCTAGGATATTCATTGGAAAGAACAGTCTACAAAGTTTATGTGATTAGTCAAAAGAAGATTATGGAAAACACAGATGTGACTTTTGATGATGACAAGTGTCTAGGCCTAGAATGCCTTGATGATAATGAAGCTAAAGCCCTTGCATTTTGAAAACCTCAATATTGACAGTGATTTTGATGGTGAAGATGAAGTTGATGCACAACAAATGACAAATGAAGAGTCTACCAAACAAGAAAATCATGAGAATGGAAGCTTATCTCAAATACCTGAATTTGATAGCACAAACTCGGGGGGAGAAAGAGAAGATGAATCTGGCAAACATACCAATAATAAAGGAAATGATGAAGGCACAAGTCAACAAACTCATACAAGGAAGTGGGATAAAAGTCACACTAGAGATGCAATTATTGGTGATCCTACTGCTGGAGTGAGGACTAGGAGTGCAACTGCTAATGAGTGCCTACATGCATGCTTTCTGTCACAAATAGAACCCAAGAAAACTGAAGAAGCTTTAATGGATCCTGATTGGATATCTGCCATGCAGGAAGAGCTGAATCAGTTTGAAAGAAGCAGAGTTTGGAAATTAGTTCCTGCACCAAAAAATAGAAGCATCATTGGAACAAAATGGGTGTTCAGGAACAAGATGGATGAAAATGGTATAGTTACCAGAAACAAAGCAAGGTTGGTTGCAAAAGGCTACTCATAAGAAGAAGGAATTGATTATGATGAAACTTTTTCTCCAGTTGCAAGACTTGAAATAATAAGGGTCTTTCTAGCATTTGTTGCACACTCAAATTTTTAAGTGTATTAAATGGATGTCAAGAGTGCCTTTCTAAATGGTGAGTTAGATGAAAAGGTTTATATGCAAAAGCAATCTGGCTTTGAAGATCCATAGTTTCCAAACTTTGTGTACAAATTACTCAAGGCTCTATATGGACTAAAGCAGGCACCTAGAGCTTGGTATGACACACTATCAGAATTCCTCCTGAAGCATGGTTTTACTAGAGGAACCATAGGCAAGACTCTCTTTTATAAGAAATATAGTGAAGATATGATCCTAGTTCAGATCTATGTGGATGATACCATCTTTGGTTCTACTAATGAGAAGCTTTGCCAAAGATTCTATAAGCTTATGCAAAGTGAATATGAAATGAGTATGATGGGGGAACTGAGTTACTTTCTTGGACTTCAAGTCAGTCAAAGAAGTGATGGTATCTTCATCAACCAAACTATGTATGTCAAGGATCTATTGAAAAAGTTTGGTATGGTTGATTGTTCACCTGCATCTACACCAATGTCTACTGCAACAAAGTTGGATGAAGATAAAAAGGGAAAGAGTGTAGATATTTCAAGCTATAGAGGGATGATTGGATCATTTCTTTACTTAACTGCTAGTAGACCAGACATCATGTTTGCTAAATGTCTGTGTGCTAGATTTCAAGAAAATCCAAAAGAATCACATTTGATGGCTGTAAAGAGGATTTTCAGATATTTGAAGGGAACTCCAAACTTGGGATTATGGTATCCTAAGGGAATTGGTTTTGAAGCTGTTGGTTACACAAATGCAGATTTTGCTGGATGCGGGGTTGAGAGGAAGAGTACTAGTGGAAGCTGTCAATTTCTCGGACAAAGACTTGTATCCTGGTATAGCAAGAAATAACAATCTGTATCAACTTCTACAGATGAGGCTAAATACATAGCTATAGGAAGTTGTTGTGCTCAAGTGCTTTGGATTAGAAATCAGCTAATGGATTATGACCTAGTGTTACACAAAATTCCTATTATGTGTGATAATACTAGTGCTATATCTATAGTAGCTAATCCAGTTAACCATTCTAGAACAAAGTACATTGATTAAGGTACCATTTTATTAGAGAAGATGCTACAAATGGTACCATTGAGAACATTTTTGTTCTAACAGAAAAACAATTAGCTGACATTTTTACTAAACCTTTGGATGAAGCAACCTTCACTAGACTTGTTGGTGAAATTGGAATGCTTAATTCTTCATCCTAAGGCAAGAACTCAGCTAATGTTTTGCAGCAGATTAATTTCCAGTAAATCAAAATTAATTTGATTTAATTGGAAATTAACTGAATAATGAATTATAAATATTTCAGAAATCTCTGCATATTTATTTTTCAAAATTCAAAATTCAACCTGGAATTTTTCAAATTCTAAGTAAACTGCTAAGTGTTAATTTACATTTTTAATACATAAAATTAACACATGGCAGAATTAAAATGATCAAAAGTATATAGAGAACTGAGTTCTCGATAAGTATAATTGACTTCTCGACAAGTCATTTTAGGACTTCTCGAGTGATTTCTCAATAAGTCAATATTCTGACTTCTCGAATGACTTCTCGATAGGCTTAAATATGACTTATCGATAAGTCCTTGTAGAGTTCTCTAATAGTGTTAATTCACAGAGTTCTCTACTAGTATAATTTTTGACTTATCAATAACTCAGAACTTAAAATTTAATAAATTATTTTGGTAAAATACTTTTGGAAATTTATTCTAATTTTATTTTGAATTTATTCAAATAAATGTTAGAATTAATTCAATCCATTTTTAGACAAACTGGGTATTTATTTGACATCTCGATAAGTCAATTTTTAGTTCTCTATAAGAGTAATTTAAAATAACTTCTCGATATGTACTTCATTTCTTAAAATGACTTCTCGATAGACAAATGTCAAACGTCTATTTTTGAGTTCTCGACAAGTCATTCACTTTTACTATAAATACCCAGACTTCTCGATACATATACATACTTACAATTTTTGAGATCTCAAGTGACCTAGCCTTTCAAGCAAAAACCGATTTCTCTCTCGTTTCTCCTCCTTTCTCAAAAATTTCTTTTACCCACTAAAATTCATACTTATCTCAATGGTAGCAAACACTATTGTACCTTTCATCCCAAAGGAGACCAATTTCCTTGCATTTTTGGATGCAAATCAAGCTCTTGAAGCTTTTAAAGGCTTTGTCAAGTTCTTATCTGAAACTTACTTTGTTGGAGCTCTAACAGCTAACCCAGTTCTGTATCTGGATGTATTGGGTGACTTCTGGAACTCAGCTGTGACTAGTACAGTTGTTCATGAAGATCAATCTTCAAGCTTGGTTGTCAACTGTCAAATCAAAGGACAACAAGTGGAAATAACTGAAGCTGACATGAACTTGGCCTTGAACATTCCAACTGATAAGGTGGTAGGGATCCCAACTCAGGAAGAGCTCTATGAATTCATGGACTTTATCAACTATTCTGAGAAGATTAATTTGGGAAGCTTGAACAAGAAGAACTTGAGAAGAGAGTGGTCATTCATGTTTGACTCTGTGATAAGAGCTTTCACTTGCAAGAAGTCAGGGTTTGATAACATCTCTAGTGTTGTCCAAAAATTGGTGTACTCCATGGCTCACAACAAACAGATCAATGCAGGTCACTACATATTGGAGGAGTTGAGCACCAGGCTGATCATGCCATTGGAGTCAAGAGGTAAATCAATCTTCCTTCCTAGATCTATCATGTCTACTTTAAATCATAAATTTAATGATATACATATGCTAGAAGGTGTAAATAGGTCACTAATTGGCAATTGTAAACAAGTGTCCAAAATTCTATTTGGATCACTTATTACTAAAAATAAGGTACATGTGGGTCTTATATTAATACCTTTCATGATTGAAAGAATGAGGATCTATCCTTATCCTATGACAGACATGAGAACAAGTGCTAGTCAACCTAGTACAATAATGGTTTCTGAGCCCGTGGAAGTACAAACACAGGCACACCCACAGGAACCTACCCAAGTTGAGCCTGTTCCTTCAAAACATGTAGAAGCTAGGAAACCAACCACCTCATCTTCTCAAAAGGATGAGGTGAGTAAAAATAAGAGAAAGGGGATAACCCAAACTGTGGTAACTGAGAGTGGTGAGAAGATAACTGAAAAAGAGTCACCTCTGGTCAAAAGATCCAAAAGAAGTAAGCAAAATGAGCTAACCACTCTAGCCTCCTCTGTATCCTCCCAACAGGATGCAGTTGTAAAAACAACCAGTAATAAGTCTGCACAGCCTGCACAAGAAGCAATTCAAGTGTATGGTAGGAGAAATAAGGAAGGCACACACTGTGAGGACACATCTCTTGAAGCTCCCTCATTTATTCAGGGGAACTGCCAACACTCACAATTGAGCAACAAATTCTTATGACTAAAATTTCTTTAATTCCAATTTCACTTGAATCCACTTCTCAAGTGCAACAAAAATCAAGTGACTTAGCTCAAGAAGCTTTGCTCACACCCAGACACTACATTTAAATGGTGAGAGGCTACATGCTGGGGTAGACCTTAATGACACCATCAAAACCATGGGGGTTTCATCAGTTTTTACTGAAGACCCCATGGATGGTTCTAATGCACCTTCATGTGCAAAACAGTCTTCACATACTGTAAGGTTTAAGGGTAGTAGTCCTGAGGGGGAGCTATCTAAATCCTCCCCAATTCAATTGGAGGTTCCTTATGTAGGTACAACTCCCCTCACAACCCTAGAAGAAATTGCCTTGGCAGTTGAAACTAGGAGTACAATTACCCATGATCCTGTCATTGGGGAGGCAAGTATAGCACATTCGAGTGCCAGTGTGTTGCAAGACACACAAGGGTTTGAGGCTGATGTACATGACAGTAACCCAGTCAAATCCCCTCCAATTAAATTGGAGGTTCCCACTACAAGTGGAGGATAACACACTGTAAAAACCACAGAGCAATTTGTGAGTCAAACTGTGACTTCAGTCACAGGTATTTCTGAGCCATCAACCTCACAAACTCAATAACCTCTCATTCTCACCAACTGGTTGCAAGAATCTGTCTCTCAACCCACATCTGTAGATGATCTCTTAGTGGAGCAGATTTCTGAACTGTCAAACATCTCTCAACATCTACTCACTTCTAATATGAGCAATCGGGACTATCAGGCCATCATGCTCACCTACAATGAAGATGTGGAGAAACAGGAGAAGATTATAAATGATGAAGAACAGGATGGCAATGTGGATGCATGGCTATCTCAAGACTTTGTGTTGGAGATGGATCAAGTCTTGGCCAGGTTTAGGGAATAGTATGTTACTATCCTTGGAAGTAATGCAAACGCCTTGACTCAACAAGAAGTATATGATGCAGTCACAGAAGTGCACAAAGCTCAACTTAAGGCTTTTCACCTTTTTGGTAAAGCTCTTGAATTCAAATTGGTTGGTCATGAAGACAGGATCAGGAAGATGATAAGGGAAAAGATGGATGAAATCATTCCCTCTCAAACTGAGATAAAAAATCAATTCAAACACTTCTCAGACCAAATTTCCAAATATGATCTCAGTGGTGTAGATAAAAGCATGAAACAACTCAAGGACTCCTTTGTTGCCTTGCACAATCAAGTTCAAAATCATATCACCAACTCTAATGACACAAGGTTGAAGTTGGATCAGATGCACACCGCAAGATACACTCCTTCTCCTTTGGTCATGGATGAAATTCAGAAATTTGTGCAAGCTATATTTGGGTCATCTACTGCTATATCTACATCAAGCTCCCATCAACCTGCATCTACTTCAACAAATCTATAGATTCAATCTCTACAAGGTCAAGTCACAAAATAGCAAGACTCCAACTCTTCTCTCACTGCACAAGTCCAGGAATTAACTTCTCTAGTCAAGAGTCAATAGACTGACATCTAGACCTTGGAGGACTCTCAAAGGCATCTTCAAATGCAAAACGCAGTTGCCTTGGGTGCCATCATAGGGAAGCTCAACATTGCACTTCCTGCCTTACCTGAATAGATTAGACCAGAAATTCCATCTCCTCTTCTCATGCCTGTTTCCAAGACTAAGGGGGAGATTGAGGCTAGGATTGCACAATCCAGGGATGCTACACAATCTCAAAAGTATGTTCAGGAGGGACAAAGCTCACATACTCAAGTTGATGTTGGCAAAGAAAGACTACTGAGATCTGCAGAAGGACCTAATCAAGATCAGGAATTTAATGATCTTCTAGCAGCACTAAGAGTGTCTCTTCAATAAAACTACATGAGATGCAAGAAAGCTTTAGGCAAGAATATAAATTTTGTAAGAGCAGTGGTGGTGAAGATTGACAAATTTCTATTGAAGACAATTTTGATGAACATCAATAATGGTGGGGTAGACAGATATCTTCAGGTTACTTTGATATGCCTTCAGACATTGAGGGCATCTGAATTGGATGTTATGATTGACAAAGCCCACCAAGTAATTCCTGAAGACACTCAACTTTTACATGAGCTTAAAAAGGCACAGGTAGTAGCTTTTCCAGAAGCCTATCTATCTCCAAACAAGGGAATTATTTATGTCTGCCCATTCACCAAGCAAGCCAAGCATCTCTATAATCCTAAGCATTGTTTTAGATCAAATTTAAGGTTGCTCATGACTCTACAATCTGATTTGAAGATCAAGAAGAGCAAGAAAGATGAAGATGTTGAGATGATAAAAATCTTGAAAGATACCTAAAAGATTATGACAATATGTTGCCAGCTACTAAGTATAATCTAAGGAAAGATGAGGATGATGATAAGAAGAAAGATGATCAAAAACCTTCTGGCTCAAATCCAAGTCAATCCAAGGCAACTGGTAGCAAGGTCAATAAGCAGGAGGAGAAGAAGAATGATGAGAAGAAAAAGGGAAGTGAGAGGAGAACTAAAAAGGCTCATGATAGCTCAGAACCACGCCAATCCCTAAAAATCCAAACACAGCTAGCTCAACCTACAACAGCATCTATCTCAAACATCAAACCACCTCAAACCTCAAAGCCAAAATTTCTGTACAAACAAACAGCCAACTCTTTCCTAAAAATTCCAATCACCACAATCCAGACAAATCTCAAGAAAATGACAACCCTACCTTTAGCCAAACCCTTACTGAAAATCAAGCACAAATCTGTTGGGAGAAAGCATAAGAAAGTTAAGCCTACAAAGAAAGAAGAAGTCATTGAAAGGGTCATCTGGAACTGTTTTAAGAAATTTGACTTTCTACCTCTAAATTGGTGCACCTTGGATGAAGATTATTTCCAACATCTAGCTGAAGAAATAGTTAGAGTTTGGGTTATTTCCATGAAAGATGTTAGAATTTATTTTGAAGATGGGTCCTTCACTTTTCTTGGCAATGACTTAATAGATTCTCTGTCACCAACAAAAATTAAAAGAGTGATAAGTTTGCTAAAGGACAAGGATACTGCTACAAGGGCATGGGGAACAGTTCTAGCTGAATGGTTGGTTGAAAGGGAGGAAACTAAGAAAAGAAATGAGGCTGAAACTGAAGAGGGAAGGAGGAAGTATGTTGAAGAAATAGAGATGTATATAAAAAGATCAGAAGAGCTAAAGGCCAAAGGAATGAGCAGAATCTCTAAAGATGGGAAATTTCTAAACATTAAAGCTGGTGAATTCTCAAGGTTTAGAATAGATTTTCTAGACAATGGTTACCCCAAGGTAGCAAGACAAAAACTTGCAGAAGCTCTAAGTGGAACACTTATCATAGAAGAACTTGAAATTCTAGATCACTTGAAGATGTTCTTAGGGAAGAAGCAGATACAAAAATTGTCTTTACTTGACACTTGTAACCATTGAACCTTGTAAATCTTATGTTGTACAAAAGTTGTAATTCTATCAAGCTTTGTGTATTAGTTTTATTTTCCATCATTTTAAACTAGGGGTTAGTCTTGTTAACAGGCATGAATTTGTGTTAAGCAATCTTCTCACAAATTGGAGGAGATTGGTGTATAAGACATACCTGTACTTTAACAAGAGTAAGACATTTTGTCAATCCTAAGTAAGTTGTATTGTTATCTTAATTTGCATTGTGTACTTGTAACACTCAAAGTCTGTAAAAATATCAAAAGACCAGACTGGAGTCTTTTTCTATAAATAGTGTCAAGCCTAAGAATTCTATCTGGAAGAAGATCATGCCTCAGAAGAATTATGAAGAATCTTGGAGTTGAATAAATTTATTTTTGGAAAAATATTCTAAGTCAAGATCTCTACAAGTCACAGATTTAGTGTTATAGAGAAGTCATTCGAGAACTCCAGAATGACTTTAGAGAACTCAGGAAGGCTTATAGAGAACTCAGTGATATCGACAAGCCAAATTGAAGATATGAAGATTGGAGATATCGACAAGTCATTTCTTCACTAAACAACTCAGAGTTATCGACAAGTCAACATTCATTAGAGAACTCTGAGTTATCGATAAGTCAAATTCTGCTAGAGAACTCAGAGATATCGGTAAGTCAAAATTCACTAGAGAACTCTGAGATATCGACAAGTCAAGTTTGACTAGAGAACTCTGAGAAATCGACAAGTCAAGAAGTCACTAGAGAACTCAGAGATATCGATAGGTCAAAGTGAAGATATGTAGACTAGAGATCTTGACAAGCCAAAATTCTCTTATAGAGAACTGGAGACCTCTACAAGCCAAATTAAATATAGAGTACTAGAGATCTCGATAAGCCTATATACTTATCGAGATGTCAAGTTCTCTATAGACCAAAACTGGAGATCTCGAGGTAAAATCTCAAAGTAAATAATTGCATATTAGTTCAATATCCAAGATTAACAATCAACAAATAATCTAAACAGCTGGATTGACAAGTCTACAAAAAGCAGCTTGAAGAATGTGCAAGATCAATGGTAAAGATTAACTGACAAAGGAAGATCAAGATAATCACATGATGCTAAAGATATGCTAAGCCAGAAATAGAAGATATACTTTTCTATAAACGGAAATGACTAGTGACTGTTTACAAAAGCTAATAGCATATCTTATTGTACACTGTGTAAACCAGCAGTTAACTGAATTATAAAGTTAACACTGGTCCTTTAGTCAGAAGTAACAATTTAGATAGAAAATCTTATAACACTCTCAAGAAGAAGCTAAGCTCTTTATCAACAAAGAGCCTAGAAATTTTGTAGCAAAACATTCTTAATTTTAATATAAAATTAAGTGAGTTTTGAAGATTTGTGTTCTTTATTTTCTGCAAGCTTAATTTCTGCACGAACACATTTTTACTACAAGATTTAAATTACTTTGTTCAACCATAAAAGATCAAGAAAAGCTCAAATACAGAAAAACACATTCACCCTCCTGTGTGTTATTCATTTCCTAACATTATGGCTAGGTGTCAAATGGCTAGTAGCCGGTGTTAGGGCGAAAATTCGCGCTAATATTCATGCAAGTATACGCGTTCGCAAGTAGTATAAGATATAAATCAGATTCGTTCCCACAGAGACTGGTTTAGGTTAAGTTCAATTTATGCACATATGCAACAATGTATGGTTATCGCTCAATGCTAAGACATATAACAAATTGGGTTTTGATTAAACTAAGAGATTATACTAAATAACATTAACTAAGAGAATTGAGGTTGAATTACTATATATGACAAACATGGGATCCTAACTTCATTAAATACTTCATTTAATAGCATTTTTGTTCTTAACTTTAGCATGCAATGGTGATAACACTAATCAGATAGCACAAAACTAGTAAACGCCAACTTTCGTTGTACGAATACCCTACTACCAACCATCCACAAAAGAGATAGAAGTTGAATAGACACCAATTATGCTTAGTCCTTATATGTCTAGAAGAATTGAAAACATAACGGTTTAATGCGCAAGTTATCTATCGTGATAACATAGGGCAAGTAAGATGGTTAAAATTACCTAAGAATCATGCATAACAAATACATGAACCTATGCTAGTATGGCAAGTTCTAAACCTCTATATTCATTTTCGCTTCAATAGAGATTAACACGCTATCTTATATGTTAGCTACGCACATAAGACGAATAAGTACAACCAATACAAGAATATCAATCAATCACCACACACCAAGATACTGAAATAAATTAACTAAAAAATCCATAAGTAAATTCGTTAGAACCCCACGATAACAATTAGTTCATAATCGATATCGTCACCATGGGTTTCAATGAAAGCATGATAATAAACAATATAAGAGTGCTAGTGTTCAAGAATAAATCAAAAATGAGCATCCAAATATCAACTATATTAAAGAAAACAAAAATATTCTTCTTCGTAGCTTTCTCGTTCTGTCTAGGTCTTCTTATTGCTCTCCCAAGCCTCCTTGGTGTTGAAAACGTCTTTTTATGGGTATATATAGGGTCCAGGATGACCAGGACTCTCAAAATCTTCAATTTCGACTAAAATCATGATTCTGGGGCAGAAACCAGGCGCGGCAGCGCAGCCTTCGGGCGCGGCCTCGCTGACATTCTGGAATTTTTCTGACAAATCTTCTTTTGGCCATATCTTGAGTTCTGCTCGTCAGAATTAGGCGATTCAACTACCCACGCGAAGCTAACAAGATTCTATACAACTTTAGAGTAGCCTAGGCTTCCAATTCTGATCTTTTTTCGGCATAATTCTTTGAAAAGCTTATTTCTTCCTTTAATTGATGCTTGAAATGCACAAACACAAAAACACATCAAAAATACCAACAACTTGAGTCCAAAACACCAACTTAAGCCTGAAATGAAGCATTCCAAGTAGATATAAAATCCACTTATCACACCCCCAAACTTGAATCGATGCTTATCCTCAAGCATAAACAGACTCAAAACTACAAAATAAACCTAATGCATGAATGCAACTACGTGAATGCAACTAAATGATAATGCAATCGATCCCCTCAGAATAACCATAACCAACCAACAAGCTAATGCCTCTAAAAATGCAATGACTCAAAATAGAGCTCGAATAAATCCCACAAATTAACTCACAAACCAGAAACGTGCGTGTGTGGGATGCTTAACAGATATACTTTCGATACTAGATCAATAACCATAACTTATCTTTCATCAAAACAATCACAAGTTTATAACTAGAATAAACGTTAAACGCATAATGACTCATAACACCTCCTCTCTACTAGAGTTATGCAAGGCTTCATGCTATTACTGAACACATAACAAAGATACTTACTTGATCGTGCAATGAATGACGTCCATAAAAGACTTATGCAATAATACCCATGTAGCGAGCGTTAGGTTAGCGGATCCCAGACTATAAAAGCCTTAGGTCACTAGGCACAAAGTCCCCAAGAACTTAATAACTCGAGTATTAAAGAGTTCACTCTTGATCAATTATGCATAACACTTTTTTTTTCTTTTCAATTTTTTCTTTTTTCTTTTTTTTCAATAATTTCTGAATGAGTTTGTTTCACTCCATCTCATTCAACCCTAGACTACTCATAAAACTATGAGTCAGCTACTAGCCATTTGACGCCTAGCCTTACAACAACTAGCAATAAAATCCAAGTTTTTCTCTAGTTTAAAAATTCAGTATTCTTTTGTCATTACGAGAATACCAAAAATTCTAGATATAAACAAGTGATTAAATCTCAACAACTAAACAAGTATGATCATGATCTAGATCAAAAGAAACCCTATAAGACTTTGTGAAAATATTTGTTTCTGGCATGCAAATCAATTCGTTAGGACTTAAACCTCCCTCTATTCGTCATCACTACACTCACATCAACATCAACCAATCAATCAGAAATAGTTTATTTTAAGGGATCATGCTAAATTTGTATGCAAATGCAACTATATGAAATCACATAAAAAACAAACAAATATGTCCTATATGAACAATCATGCAAAAATATGAATGAAATACAATTAAACATGCAACATGAATCTATATGAACTATATGGACACACACAAACTAATCCTTACATTATCACCCCCAAACATAAAATTTTCAATGTCCTCATTGAAGGTAATAATAAGGATTTCAGGCATACCTAGTTGTCAGGAGGATCACCCTCCTCGGGTGGAGGATCAGGTGGCCAATCAACCTCGACACCAGTGGCTCGGAAAATAGTTCCAAAATCCTGTGTCAAATCCGCAGCAAAATGACGGTGAATGTCGTGCATGGCTTCCAAACGCCTAGTCAATCGCCTGTACTTCCCATCACCAATACCAGTCCTATCAACTTTCTGTTGTGCATGAGAAGAACCCTCTATAGGCACTGGAGGATCCGTTCGGCTACCCTCTATATCATCAAAAATATATCCCAAGCCCTTGTTATGGGGTGCACCTAAAAATGCATAACACAAGTGATCTAGTAGTGGGTTGAGCTCAAGTGTGGGAGCATCTTCAATAGATGGCTCAAGACGCTCCTAAGAAATTTTCAGCTCTGTTAACCCAAGAGAATCGAATGGTATATCCAACTTCCTCTTCCATGGAGGTGCATTCAAATACTACAGTTGCCCTGCCCATTCTTTGTCATCAATAACTGACTTCCCCATTAAGGATCTCTCTAAGATATCTGACTTTGGCAATTGCTCAAGTTACAAATTTACTACAGAGTCGACCCACTCTACTTTAAAGCACTCCTCTTTAGCTGTGGGTAACTTTATTTCCTTGAACATATTAAAAGCGACCTTCTGATCGTGAACCTTCATCGTAAGCTCTCCTTTTTGCACATCGATCATACTTTGGCCTGTAGCCAAGAATGGTCTTCCCAAGATAATGAGAATCTTCTTATCTTCCTCGAAATCAAGAATTACAAAGTCAGCAGGGAAGATGAGTTTATCCACCTTGACCAAGACATCCTCCACTATACCTCATGGATAAGCGATGGAACGGTCAGCTAGTTGCAATGACATGTATGTTGGTTTCGGATCAGGCAGACCAAGATTCTTGAAGATAGATAAGGGTATCAAATTGATGCTAGCTCCTAAATCACATAAACACTTGTCAAACGACAAGTTTCCGATGGTGCAAGGAATAGTGAAGCTTCCAAGATCTTTAAGCTTCGGAGGCAACTTCTGTTACAGCACAACACTGCATTCCTCCGTTGGAGCAACGGTCTCTAAGTCATCGAGCTTCACTTTCTGAGAGAGAATACCTTTCATAAATGTAACACCCCCAGATCCGGGGTCGGGGATCCGGGTCGTCACGGTCTTTCTTTCCACAATATCACTTCACTTAATTAATAATAATAACCTTATGCTGTGACCCCACACTAACACACACCACAACCCGTTATAGTCTCAGAGATGAAATTTAAATAAGTACAAGTCTTTGAATCCACAATTTAAAAGTTATTACAACCCAAAAAGATTACTTGATAAATTTACAGTTAATTGCCATTATCTGCCATAAGTTATAATTATACATAATTTGATTCTCAAAAATAGAATGCCTGATCTACCAATAGATCTACCTCTGCAGCTATAGCAGCCACAACATCATCGGGAAGACGCGGGACGCTTCCCACGTGCTTGCGCTGGGTCTGCTGGAGTCTGGCCATCTTTCCTAACTATTGTTGTGTGATGAAGAAATAAAGCAAGAGTGAGCCTTACAGCTCGCAAGATAATATATAGTGATAACAATAATATAAGTATATAAATGGATACTTACTAGAATCTTTTATCATGAGTAAGATAATTACTTACTAGATATAAGTAAAAACAAGGGATGAAGTTACCAAATACTTCACTATACTTATATCATTTATAAAGCTACTTGAACTACCACTGTTCAAAGTATAATGAGCTTTCAACAGTTCATCACATAGATGAGACTACAAGACAAGATTTGAATAGATTAAATCTTTAAAATATTATTAAAGGAAATGAAGTTATGACATACTTCATTAAGTTCTGATATATATATGTATATATATATATCCACATATACATCTTCCTTTATACATTTCCTGAAAACCTCTGTCATCTAAAGTATGAACAGAATTTCAATATCCAATAAGTTTGGAAAGGAAAAGAATTTTGGCATAAACCAGATATCTTGCTGATCAGGCAAAGATACCCATAAGTAACCTTTTCTACTAGTAGATGGACGAATTCCCCACTGGTCATCACCCTGGTCTCAATAGGACCTTATGTTGGACTGCCACTCAGCCACTTATGCATTTGATGGACTCCCACTGAGCCACTTACACTATTATGGACGCCCACTGAGCCCATGTTGCTTATGCCGACTCAATAGATGGACTTACTTCCCGAACGTTGGGTAAGTAATCAAGTCATTTACCAAAACTGCAACCGTGTTGCGAATATAAAATACACCACAGAGCCGGATCCCTCAGGTTTTGAGCGAGTATTTAAATCCCCTTAAAAAGGAAGATCTTAAATATAAAAATGAGTTTTGGGATCCGCTCTAACTTTTAAAAATCATTTTGAAGACTCGAAAACACTTTATAGAGTGTTTGGAGTAAAGCTGATTTAATGAAGTAAATCAGTCCCCAGAATATTTAGAAAATGACTGAATATTATTATTTAAATAATATTCCCATAACGAATAATCTTTATAAAAATAATTGAAGTAGAAGTTTTAAAACTTATACTTGAAACGAGTATTAAATAACCAAAGATATACTTATATGAAAGTACTATCTTTATTTGAATAATCGTAAATAAGTTTGATTATTTACACCTTATTCTTTAATAAAATAAAGAACAAATCTCAGCAAATAATCGGAGTCATAGATCCTCAAATGAATATTCAAAAATATTCATTAAATAATATAAACTGAGTCATAAGCCCTCGAATGAATATTCAAATAATCAAATAATATTCATATAATAAAATAAAAGGAGTCATAAGTCCTCGAATGAATATTCAAAATAATATTCATTAATATAAAGGAGTCATACGCCTTCGAATAATATTCGAAATAATATTCAATAATAAAATAAAGTTAAAGTTATCGAATAAACCTTATTCGATTAATAGTTTTGAAAACTATGACCATATATATATATAAGTATATATATATATATTTATATCCATATATACAAAATCTACTCGGGATCCTCGACTCCCGGTTTTAGAAAATACTTTCACCTTTGGGTCCCTGTACTAAGGGTATATGCAAATTACCGCTATCCTCTAGCATAGGTATTATCAACTGAATCAACAGATATATATGGAAAGAATACGAAAGAGGCATGCATATATATATACCATAGCAACATTCTTCAATATATTGCAACATTTTCTAATTAACCAACATGCATCTATCGCAAGATAATGCAAATACATATATTCATCACAACAACAGTTATAACGGGTAGAAAACTTGCCTGAGCGACTTGGGGTGATAAAAGGCTCGGGACGAGTCTGGTAACCTATAAACAACAAGTAAGTTGGAATTAAACCAAAGTCACTTGTAAATCTATACTTTAACTAACTTAGACTCTAACGCTTATTTTGCGCTTACTGACTCGCTTAAGTCACTCGGGTACCCTCGGCTCCACCATTTTTAATAATTTAACCTTTACGAGTTTTAAGGCGATTCCTTCGCGAGTGTCTTACCAACTGCCTAACACCCTTACCATAAATGTTTCATACATTAATTAACCCTTTTTGGTCTTTAACCTATGTTTCAAAGTAAGGCGAGGGGAAAAGTTTCGTTCGCGAAACGCCGTTACTTAAAACGGTCGTTTCTCCTAAACCGTGCATCGGAATCGAACGAACTACATATCAAAACGAAGCTCGTAACATGAGCTATCTAGAAATGGCAATGGTCATAATCTAGCAGGGGGTTCTCGGGTCCTAATGTTATGCACAAAAACAGTCTAAAGAAAATCAGACGTTACGACGGCTATGTTTACGCGATTTCCCAATTTAAAACCATTCAAAACCAACCACAAACCAACCTCAAATCCAACATACAACCAACATCCATCCTTACCACATCATAACAACCCCAACCAATTAAATTTTAACATTCATACTTATGCCTAAGCTTAACTTTAACCATACTTAAGTTCTTTTAATCAAAACAACAACATTTACCATTCCATTTCAATACCATTTCACTCCCAAACTCTAAATCACAAACACTAAGCTACAATATCACCCTACTAATCAAAATCATCTTATAATATATAGGAATCTAGGGTTTGGAGATGATATACCTTCCTTGAAGTGGTGGGGGGAGCTAGGAAGCCTTAAGAAGCTTTGAGAAGTCTTAAGAATGCTCGGATCTTCAAGGAAAACAAGAAA
The DNA here is from genome assembly GCF_009905375.1 of Apium graveolens. Lineage (NCBI taxonomy): Eukaryota > Viridiplantae > Streptophyta > Magnoliopsida > Apiales > Apiaceae > Apium > Apium graveolens. The sequence goes on along the minus strand of NC_133655.1, from coordinate 138,585,435 downwards.
AATTTCAAGTTAAAAACTTGAAAACACTATTCATTGTCTTCTTCTTTGATTAAATGAAGAAGATTGAGAAGGAATTAATGGCTTAAACTCATGATATAGCCCTAACTAAGCATAAAGATGATTAGGGAATTATCTTACCAATTTAGGATGCTTGGATCTTTGATTTTGAAATTCTTGCCCTTTAAAAAGCTAAAAAGCCGAGAGCAAGGATGAACAATGCCTTGGTTCTTTTTGATTTTGATGAAGAATGATTTTGTTTGGCTTGGTTGATTTGTTTTTGTGTTTGATTTAGTCAATTACCTTGTTGCCCTTGAATTTGTGTGGTTCTCATTCAACCACACCTCTTTCCTTCCCATGTCATGCTTGTGTCATCCTCATGATATCATCCTCCCCTCCTTGTCCCCTTCTCATTGGTTGGGTGACATCATCCTCTCTAATCCCTTTGATTAACTTCCTAATTGTTTGCCTAATGACCGCTGATCTGTTATACGGTTCGCTTAACTTTCGTTTTCGTTTATCGTTTGAAGGATTATACCCGGGATCTTATTACTTAGGTTCCCTTAACCTTTCTTAATACATTATATTCCTTTTTATGATCCTCTATTATAATCCTTTAATTTAAATCCTTTTATCCTGTTACCTTATACTCAATTCTTTCCGTATCTATTGGATTTCCGGGAAAATCAAAGTGTTCGGATTTGGATTCTGACGATCTTTACATACACTTATATCCCATATAAAGTACTAATAAAATCTCAGAATATCCATATCAGAACCCCTACATAGTGTGGCATGAAAAGTTTTTCTCATTCAGCTAAAACACTATTCACAAGGGTTATAAAAAGTTCAAAATTTTGGGGGTTATTACAGTCTCCCCTCCTTAAAAGGATTCCATCCCGGAATCAAATTGAAAATAAATAGGGATACTCTCTTAGCATTGCACTCTCTAACTCTCGAGTAAATTTTCCCACATTGTGGTCCTACCACCAAACTCCGCCTAGTTTGATAACCCTTCTCCTAAGTACTTGTTCCTTTTCACTCTATAACCCTTCCTGGTTGCTCCATATAGGTTACGTCTGGTTGCAGGTCTATGTGCTCATATGCCCCTATTTATCTGGCATCCAAATTATACTTCCTTAACATTGATACGTGGAACACGCTATGAACTTGCTACATGTTCGGGGTTAGGGCTAACTCATATGCTAACTTCCCAATACGTCTTAGTATATCCCAGGGTCCAACAATTCGTGGACTTAGCTTTCCTTTCTTTCCGAACCTCATCAATCCTTTTTCCAAGGGATAACTATAACATTACTAGGTCCCCTATTTCCCATTCCTTGTCCTTTCGTGTTAAATCAACATACTTCGTGTTCCCATCTTAGGCTACTACCAGCCATCCTCTGATTAGATTTATCATATCCTTGGTCCTTTGGACTACTGCGGGTCCGAGCATCTTGCGCTCTACAACTTCATCCTAACATAAGGGAGATCCACATTGTCTTCCCTAAAGGATCTCATAAGGCGATACCTCAATACTGACATATGATCTATTGTCATAAGAAAACTCAACCCGTGTTAAGTGATCATTCCAATTTCTTTCAAGTCTATTGCACAGACTCTCATTATAGCTTTTAGCATTAGAGCTTTTGCTTCTCACTACCCATCCTTTTCCAGTTCGTAGTCGCTACTACCTTCCGTTCCTAATATTATACTAGTTATACTTTTGCTCGTTAGGGTTCTATAACCTTTTAATAACCATGCCAACCTTAGTATCACGAATGTGTTTCCATTCCGAATACTACCACAACTTTATTACTCCTTTTTCAGCTGTTTCTATTTCCCAAAGCTTAATCCTTCATATAGAAGTAAAAGAATTTATTGAGAGATCACTATGATCATGAATACTTGTTATATCGCATAGTTAGTACAGAAGGTGGCCAGCCTTTAGTACTTGACAAGCAATTAAACAATAGATGGTATCCTACTAGGCTTCTATCACACAGATAGATAGTCATTCGGCAATACCTCCCCTTTCTGGAAGGGTTGTTCTTCTCAGCTTACATGAAATGAAAAGAAGAGAAAAGAACGAATTGAAGAGAATTGTATATATGAAAAAAATATACTGCCGCAAAATATCTGGCTTGGAACCTACCTCTGAACTATAGAGGTTTGTCATAGGAGAACAAAACATATACGTATTTATATCAGCATCAAGTATTATAACATCGTATTTCACATGCCTAAATATTTTTGCTATTCCGTCCATCATTCTATGGACCCATGCTCTTCCTCGAGCTTATACACAATTACCTTTGAAACTCCCTCGATATCGGAAATCGAACCTGGGATCTCATTCTAGACATCATCGTTACTAGAATTCTATGCTTGCACCGCAACCTTCCTCGTATAATAATACGACTCTCTATTGATAAGAAAGAATAAATATACAATAGGTAGATACTCTACTTAATTAGTCTATCAATGATAACTTATACATTACCACGACCCGATTAGTGGTACTCAATCTCAACATCCATTCCAATACAACTCTCATGGTTGTAATCAGCTCATTACTCGCAGAATCATTGCTGCATTACTATGGTCCACCACTGACCTACTGTCGTCATTCACTTTCCATGAAATCTTAATATCTAACCATACGGAGTCCATACATGTCGTATCAAATCCTTCTAAGGAGGTAACATAATCACCATTCATGATTCATGAAGAACACTCCTTATCCTGCCATACATACATGACATGAAGCAGATAAAATTGCAGAAGAGTTTCAATCAAAGCAACGATAGCAGGTTAATACCATTCTTAATCATATGCCTTCGATAGAAGACTTAACTCAAAGGTTCGTCTAGTCCTTTTTGAAATATTGTCCTGGATTATTCTCAAGATAGTACCTTCTGAGATAGATAGCCCGCTCATGGCGATTACACGAATTAAACCTTTACCAACTACTATTACGGTTGGGTATTGCACAGTCATCAGAAGGAATGTCAATCTTCCAAACCATAATACAACTTTCACAGCTTTAACCATCATCACTGTATTCCTCTCGCACGAGCGCCTATAATTATTCTCTTACATTTAAAGTGTCGGCCGCCTTTTTGGCCTTTTCTGATAGTAAATTTTCCTTACAGTCAATGTCGTCTTAACCACTTTCACTAATTTTCTACCCTATTTCCGATCACTGCTTGAGTGAAGATGTTTTCCTTAAAATCAGATGAGTAAAAAAAATCACCCTTTTTCCATAAGTTATCCCCTCAGTCTTTAGAGGTTAATCACTGTCATGACTGACTCTTAATCATACTTAGAACATCTTTTATCCTGGGCCCTAATTGCCCTGAACAATTTCGACCTTTACTGGTTCGATTCATACTTTCTCGTGGTTCAACACGTGCCCCACTTGGCATCATTATAATTACGTCATATTTCCTTTATCCACATTTCTATTCTTGAGAATTTTGAATATTACCTTTTTCCTTATAAAACCTCTAAGGTTATCCTTCAATCGTTCCTCCTGTATTCCCTAGATACAGGGCATATCACAATACCATTTACTAATAGTAGAACCATTGTCTATATACTTCTGAAAAATTTCTCCACTGATTCTTAAAGGTTGTTGTTACCTTAACCCTTTCCCAATCATACTGTCAAAACTCATACTGTCCCTATTAAGGGTGACATGCCAACCTTTATGCAGTCCCCTAGGATTCATTTTAAGTTACCAATGTTCTATCCTTAATTCCACCTTTAAAAGGTACCTGCATCCTTCCATGGATAAATCAAGTCATATATCCTTGATAGATTATCTTATTCATCATTCCCCACCTCGATAGTCTATACCTAACTTCATAATAGCATCCTTATTCAAATTGAGGTCAATCCATATGACCTCCAAAAGATAATAATGGTCATCCGCTTTTCTTTCCTGATTTGGTAATGATAACATGGATGTTCTGGAAGATATTGGTCGTGTTCAACGTGAACTTCTTCTTAATAATTCCTTATTTACTTTTGTTGTTTATCTCAACAATCATCTCAATGTTGGGATATCTCTCATACCTGGCGTCTCCCTTTCTGAGTATCGAGCCACCGGTCTTACATTTCACATTATTGAAGGTCACTTCCTTCATCCAATTTTCCTACTTTCTTACTTTCTTGTCTCTTTAGTCTATCCGCGTCTTATTATTTATCCTTCGAACTATCTAAAGGTTTCCTTGAATCCTCCCAACTTAAAGGGGATAAAATGTACATAACTCGTATGCCTTCAACCATCAACTTTAACTCATGGTGAATCACCCTCATACCAATGATTACATACTTTCCTATTTCTATTGCTACGAGTCTTTAGGGTTTCCTCATACCCGACTCCCTTATCATACCTCAAACTCTATTGCCTTTATATCCCTTTCCACTTCAGTTCCTTTTTATTTCCCTTTCTCTTATCATTATTTCATGAACCAACACAACATAAGCATTGATTTCAAACATCCCGTCATTCTGGATTCGTGTCCTTAGAACGAATCTTGACAACTTTTACAACTTAGATTCATAATTCATCATACTCGTCTGCCTTTGTTCTGGATCTAAAGCTTTTACTCTATCTCTATAACCTTGGGAAGTACTTTCCTGAAAACAATTGACTGAACTTAAATCAGTTTATTATAATCTCTTGCTCCGTGCCTTCCTTGGTCTTTCACCAGCGGGTGGTCTCTCTCATAGGAGGGTAAGTGATAAAAATAGTCTTTTGAGATTCGTCAATCATTTAGAATCTCAAATGATTCCTATATTTCCTTTAGCCAGGCTATTGCCTCGACTGGGTCAGCTTGTTCCTTGGAACTCTGAGAGCTTAGCGACTTAGAGGTCCTGAAAGAATTTCACACCACATTGTTTCCTCAAGGTGGTGGTTGGGGATAATAGTCTAAGTTCTGTCTAGATAGGTCCATAAATTTCCGTATAGGAGTACCGTCTCGGGTCTCCTTTCCTTACTCGACTTTCTGTTTCCTTAGTATGAAATGTTTCAACCTTCTCCCATAATCGGGGTTATCTTATACATTAAAAACCTTGTTTTCCACTCTATTATGTTATGGGTTCTTTCTTTCTTGATGGCGACCTCCCTGACTATCATGTTCAGGGTTTGCTCTAAATCTTATTCCTCAAACTATGGCTCTCATCTAAGTTCTCATCCTTACGCTCTTGAACTTTCGGAACCCAAATTCTATAGGAATACCTCATTATTCCCTTATCATCTTTCTCGGTATAAATCTCATATTTATTTGTTGGCTCTCTGCCTTCATTCATCACCTTTTTCTGGCACAATATGCTCTTTTCCAATAATCCGGTCTCTATTGCAATCTCAAACAGCTTTTCGATACCGGCTCCGGTTACCTTCACTTCTATTTCCATCTTCACAAAATCTCTTATAAACTCTCTCAAAGACATTATCATCTTGAGTCTCTCCTTTTTACTAAGGGCATCAGCCACCACATTGGCTTTCCCCGACTGATAAAGAATCTCATAATCGTAATCCTTGATTAGCTCTAACCACCTCATTTGGCACATGTTGAGCTCTTTTCTGCGTGAAAATGTACTAGAGCACTTATGGCTTAGGTAATTCTCGCACTTCTCTCCATACAAGTAGTGCCTCCAATCTTTAGGGCAAAACTATTGCCATGAGCCCAAGCTCATAGGTGGGGATATCGAATTTTATATTCCCTTAATTATCTTGATGCGTACGCGATTACCTTGCTGTGCTGTATAAGAAGCACCCTAATTCCTTATGCGAAGCGTCACTACAATTCACAAAATCTCCTTTTTCATCCGGCAACGCCAACATATGGGTCGCCACCAACCTTTGTTTTAGTTGTTAAAATCTTTTCTCGTATTTCTTTGTCCATTCAAACTTCTTAGTCTTACGAGTAAGCCGCTTCAAAGGGGCTACTATCTTTACAAACTTGAACGAACCTCCGGTAGTGACCGGCCAATCCTACCTCTGGTAGTCGACCTAACCATGGTCATCAATTCATCAGTGGTCCTTTATTCATTCTTGTCAGGATCCTCCATGGGATCCTCCTCAGCAACTATCCCTTCTAGGACAACATCCTCAATTGCTACATCCTCAATATCAACATCATCCGGTCCTGCGTTAGGACACTCTATCGGATCCATAATCCGATCTCCAATTAGTAATAAAACATCATCGCGTTGTTACTCCTCAACCTCAGGGTTCGGTGTCCCGCTACCATATACGATAACGAACTACGCTTCTATCACGATATTTATAAGGGTTCCCATAAGGGTTTTAACTGTCAGTACTACATTAGGTAGTCCGACTATGAACTTGACAAAAGTTCTTATTATCTTAGTGAACTTATTATCTTAACGTCACATCATCTCTGAGGTTTATAACGCTTAGCTCTGATACCATTTCTGTAACACCCCCAGATCCGGGGTCGGGGATCCGGGTCGTCACGGTCTTTCTTTCCACAATATCACTTCACTTAATTAATAATAATAACCTTATGCTGTGACCCCACACTAACACACACCACAACCCGCTATAGTCTCAGAGATGAAATTTAAATAAGTACAAGTCTTTCAATCCACAATTTAGAAGTTATTACAACCCAAAAAGATTACTTGATAAATTTACAGTTAATTGCCATTATCTGCCACAAGTTATAATTATACATAATTTGATTCTCAAAAATAGAATGCCTGATCTACCAATAGATCTACCTCTGCAGCTATAGCAGCCACAACATCATCGGGAAGACGCGGGACGCTTCCCACGCGCTTGCGCTGGGTCTGCTGGAGTCTGGCCATCTTTCCTAACTGTTGTTGTGTGATGAAGAAATAAAGCAAGAGTGAGCCTTACAGCTCGCAAGATAACAAATAGTGATAACAATAATATAAGTATATAAATGGATACTTACTAGAATCTTTTATCATGAGTAAGATAATTACTTACTAGATATAAGTAAAAACAAGGGATGAAGTTACCAAATACTTCACTATACTTATATCATTTATAAAGCTACTTGAACTACCACTGCTCAAAGTATAATAAGCTTTCAACAGTTCATCACATAGATGAGACTACAAGACAAGATTTGAATAGATTAAATCTTTAAAATATTATTAAAGGAAATGAAGTTATGACATACTTCATTAAGTTCTGATATATATATATATATATATATATCCACATATACATCTTCCTTTATACATTTCCTGAAAACCTCTGTCATGTAAAGTATGAACAAAATTTCAATATCCAATAAGTTTGGAAAGGAAAAGAATTTTGGCATAAACCAGATATCTTGTTGATCAGGCAAAGATACCCATAAGTAACCTTTTCTACTAGTAGATGGACGAATTCCCCACTGGTCATCACCCTGGTCTCAATAGGACCTTATGCTGGACTGCCACTCAGCCACTTATGCATTTGATGGATTCCCACTGAGCCACTTACACTATTATGGACGCCCACTGAGCCCATGTTGCTTATGCCGACTCAATAGATGGACTTACTTCCCGAACGTTGGGTAAGTAATCAAGTCATTTACCAAAACTGCAACCGTGTTGCGAATATAAAATACACCACAGAGCCGGATCCCTCAGGTTTTGAGCGAGTATTTAAATCCCCTTAAAAAGGAAGATCTTAAATATAAAAATGAGTTTTGGGATCCGCTCTAACTTTTAAAAATCATTTTGAAGACTCGAAAATACTGTATAGAGTGTTTGGAGTAAAGCTGATTTAATGAAGTAAATCAGTCCCCAGAATATTTAGAAAATGACTGAATATTATTATTTAAATAATATTCCCATAAAGAATAATCTTTATAAAAATAATTGAAGTAGAAGTTTTAAAACTTATACTTGAAACGAGTATTAAATAACCAAAGATATACTTATATGAAAGTACTATCTTTATTTGAATAATCGAAAATAAGTTTGATTATTTACACCTTATTCTTTAATAAAATAAAGAACAAATCTCAGCAAATAATCGGAGTCATAGATCCTCAAATGAATATTCAAAAATATTCATTAAATAATATAAATTGAGTCATAAGCCCTCGAATGAATATTCAAATAATATTCAGATAATAAAATAAAAGGAGTCAAAAATCCTCGAATGAATATTCCAAATAATATTCATTAATATAAAGGAGTCATACGCCTTCGAATAATATTCGAAATAATATTCAATAATAAAATAAAGTTAAAGTTATCGAATAAACCTTATTCGATTAATAGTTTTGAAAACTCTGACCATATATATATATATATATATAAGTATATATATATATTTATATTTATATATACAAAATCTACTCGGGATCCTCGACTCCCGGTTTTAGAAAATACTTTCACCTTTGGGTCCCTGTACTAAGGGTATATGCAAATTACCGCTATCCTCTAGCATAGGTATTATCAACTGAATCAACAGATATATATGGAAAGAATACGAAACAGACATGCATATATATATACCGTAGCAACATGCTTCAATATATTGCAACATTTGCTAATTAACCAACATGCATCTATCGCAAGATAATGCAAATACATATATTCATCACAACAACAGTTATAACGGGTAGAAAACTTGCCTGAGCGACTTGGGGTGATAAAAGGCTCGGGACGAGTCTGGTAACCTATAAACAACAAGTAAGTTGGAATTAAACCAAAGTCACTTGTAAATCTATACTTTAACTAACTTAGACTCTAACGCTTATTTTGCGCTTACTGACTCGCTTAAGTCACTCGGGTACCCTCGGCTCCACCATTTTTAATAATTTAACCTTTACGAGTTTTAAGGCGATTCCTTCGCGAGTGTCTTACCAACTTCCTAACACCCTTACCATAAATGTTTCATACATTAATTAACCATTTTGGTCTTTAACCTATGTTTCAAAGTAAGGCGAGGGGAAAAGTTTCGTTCACGAAACGCCGTTACTTGAAACGATCGTTTCTCCTAAACCGTGCATCGGAATCGAACGAACTACATATCAAAACGAAGCTCGTAACATGAGCTATCTAGACATGGCAATGGTCATAATCTAGCAGGGGGTTCTCGGGTCCTAATGTTATGCACAAAAACAGTCTAAAGAAAATCGGACGTTACGACGGCTATGTTTACGCGATTTCCCAATTTAAAACCATTCAAAACCAACCACAAACCAACCTCAAATCCAACATACAACCAACATCCATCCTTACCACATCATAACAACCCCAACCAATTAAATTTTAACATTCATACTTATGCCTAAGCTTAACTTTAACCATACTTAAGTTCTTTTAATCAAAACAACAACATTTACCATTCCATTTCAATACCATTTCACTCCCAAACTCTAAATCACAAACACTAAGCTACAATATCACCCTACTAATCAAAATCATCTTATAATACATAGGAATCTAGGGTTTGGATATGATATACCTTCCTTGAAGTGGTGGGGGGAGCTAGGAAGCCTTAAGAAGCTTTGAGAAGTCTTAAGAATGCTTGGATCTTCAAGGAAAACAAGAAAAATTTCAAGTTATAAACTTGAAAACACTATTCATTGTCTTCTTCTTTGATTAAATGAAGAAGATTGAGAAGGAATTAATGGCTTAAACTCATGATATAGCCCTAACTAAGCATAAAGATGATTAGGGAATTATCTTACCAATTTAGGATGCTTGGATCTTTGATTTTGAAATTCTTGCCCTTTAAAAAGCTAAAAAGCCGAGAGCAAGGATGAACAATGCCTTGGTTCTTTTTGATTTTGATGAAGAATGATTTTGTTTGGCTTGGTTGATTTGTTTTTGTGTTTGATTTAGTCAATTACCTTGTTGCCCTTGAATTTGTGTGGTTCTCATTCAACCACACCTCCTTCCTTCCCATGTCATGCTTGTGTCATCCTCATGATGCCATCCTCCCCTCCTTGTCCCCTTCTCATTGGTTGGGTGACATCATCCTCTCTAATCCCTTTGATTAACTTCCTAATTGTTTGCCTAATGACCGCTGATCTGTTATACGGTTCGCTTAACTTTTGTTTTCGTTTATCGTTTGAAGGATCATACCCGGGATCTTATTACTTAGGTTCCCTTAACCTTTCTCAATACATTATATTCCTTTTTATGATCCTCTATTATAATCCTTTAATTTAAATCCTTTTATCCTGTTACCTTATACTCAATTCTTTCCGTATCTATTGGATTTCCGGGAAAATCAAAGTGTTCGGATTTGGATTATGACGATCTTTACATACACTTATATCCCATATAAAGTACTAATAAAATCTCAGAATATCCATATCAGAACCCCTACATAGTGTGGCATGAAAAGTTTTTCTCATTTAGCTAAAACACTATTCACAAGGGTTACAAAAAGTTCAAAATTTTGGGGGTTATTACAATAAACCTCGCATAGCTAGGCATCTGTTCAAGAGCTTCAGCGAAAGGTATGTTGATATGTAGTTTCTTGAACACCTCTAGAAACTTCTCAAACTGCTTATCCAGCTTTTTCTTCTACAGCCTCTTAGGAAAAGGAGGTGGAGGATAAATCTGTTTCTCCCCTGTATTACCCTCAGGAGGAGTGTGTTCCATAGTAGTCTTCCTTGGTTCCGCCTATGCTTCCTTCTGCACTTCTTCTTCAGCCACAACTGCATTTTCTGAAACTTGAGATTTTTCAGGCTCTTCGTCTTGCTGAATTTGGGGGCTTGCGACCTTTCCAGACCTCAAGGTGATGGAGTTCACATGTTCTTCAACTTCCCTTTTTCCTGGATTGGTTTCTGTATCACTACGAAGCGTTCGTGGTGGTCGATTCAATAAGGCATTATCAATTTTCCCTATTTAGTTATCCAGAGTCTTGATAGATACAGCCTGGCTTTGGCATATAAGAGCCTGGTTTTTGCACATAAGCCGCAACTCCTCTAATTCAGGTTTTTCATTCGAAGATAGACATGCACCATGAGTTTGTTGTTGAAGTTGGAGTTGTTGTCTTGGTGCAATTTGTTGCTGAAAATCAGGAGGGTTGAATAGCTTATTTCGAAACTACTGGAACGGCTGTTGCATCGCATTCTGATTGTTACTCCAGCTGAAGTTAGGATGATTCCAGTTGTTAGGATGATAAGTGTCTGGAACTGGTTGCTGCGATCTCTGAAAGTTGCTCACAAACTGAGCTGATTCACTAGATATAGTGCATTCCTCCGTCGTATGCGAACCTGCCCACAGCTCACAAACTCTGGTTATCTGATTAATACCATAGTTAGCCAGAGAATCAATCTTCATAGACAGCGCCTTTAGTTGAGCAGTGATAGTCGTAGCTGTATCCACTTCAAGAACTCCTATTACCTTGCCCTGTGGCAATCTCTGGGTTGGATACTAATATTCATTAACAGTCATCAGTTCAATTAGATCATAACCTTCCTCATAGCTCTTTGCCAATAATGCTCCACATGATGCTGCATCGAGCATGGGTCTTGACTGTGCTCCCAAACCGTTATAGAAGCAATTGATGATCATCCAATCAGGCATTCCATGATGAGGACACTTCCTAAGAATCTTCTTATAGTGCTCCCAAGCTTCACACAAAGATTTTCCCGTTTGCTGCGCAAATTGAGTAAGAGCATTCCTGATTGCAGCTGTCTTTGCCATAGGGAAAAATTTTATGAGAAACTTTTGAGCAAGATCTTCCCAAGTAGTAATCAAACCAGCTGGTAGAGAGTGTAACCAGCTCTTAGATTTGTCCCTCAAAGAGAATGGGAATAGTCTCAGCTTCACAGCATCTTCAGAAATACCGTTGAACTTGAAGGTGTCATAGATCTCAATAAAATCCCTAATGTGCATATTGGGATCTTCCGTTGGAGAACCCCCAAACTGGATTAAATTCTGCACCCAATGAATTATTCATGCTTGATCTCAAAGGTTTTGGCTGTGATAGATGACCTGACAATGTTAGATTGAATGTCATTGATCTTGGGTTGAGAGAATTCCATCAAGGCTTTCGTTCGTGCTGCTGGATCTCCCATTGTAATGAGTACCTGAAACACAACAAGTAACCGTGAAAGTAAAAGAGACTGATTCAGTGAACTTTAACGACCACTGATGACAAGCACATAAACTAAAAATTAACACCGAGTCCCCTACAGCGGCGCCAAAAACTTGTTAGGGCGAAAACACGTGCTAATATCCACGCATGTATACGCGTTCGCAAGTAGTATATGATATAAATCAGATTCGTTCCCACAGATACTGGTTTATGTTAAGTTCAATTTATGCACCTATGCAACAATGTATGGTTATCGCTCAACGCTAAGACAAAAAACAAATTGGGTTTTGATTAAACTAAGAGATTATACTAAATAACATTAACTAAGAGAATTGAGGTTGAATTACTATATATGAAAAATATGGGATCCTAACTTCATTAAATACTTCATTAAATACTTCATTCAATAGCCTTTTTGTTCTTAACCTTAGCATGCAATGGTTATGACACTAACCAGATAACACGAAACTAGTAAACGCCAACTTTCGTTGTACGAATACCCTACTACCAAGCATCCATAAAAGAGATAGAAGTTGAATAGACACCAATTATGGTTAGTCCTTATATGTCTATAAAAATTGAAAACATAACGGTTTAATGCGCAAGTTATCTATCATGATTACATAGGGCAAGTAAGATAGTTAAAATTACCTATGAATTATACATAACAAATACATGAACCTATGCTAGCATGGCAAGTTCTAAATCTCTATATTCACTTTCGCTTCAATAGAGATTAACACGCTATCTTATATGTTAGCTATGCACATAAAACGAATAAGCACAACCAATACTAGGATACCAAATAATCACCACACACCAAGATATTAAAATAAATTAACTAAAGAAATCCATAAGTAAAGTCGTTAGAACGCCATGATAATAATTAGTTCATAATCGAACTCATCGTCACCATGGGTTCCAATGAAAGCATGATAATAAACAATATAAGAGTGTCGGGGTTCAAGAATAAATCGAAAACGAGCATCCAAGTATCAACTATATTAAAGAAAACAAAAATATTCTTCTTCATAGCCTTCTCGTGCTCTCTAGGTCTTCTTATTGCTCTCCCAGGCCTCCTTGGTGTTGAAAACGTCTATTTATGGGTATATATAGGCTCCAGGATGACCAGGACTCTCAAAACCTTCAATTTTGACTAAAATCAAGATTCTGGGGCAGAAACCGGGCACGGCCGCATTGCCTTCAGGCGCGGCCGCGCTGACATTCTGGAATTTTTCTGACAAATCTTCTTTTGGCCATATCTTGAGTTCTGCTCATCAGAATTAGGCGATTCAACTGCCCACGCGAAGCTAACGAGATTCTATAAAACTTTAGAATGTCCCAGGCTTCTAATTCTGACCTTTTTTCAGCATAATTCTTTGAAAAGCTTCTTTCTTCCTTTAAGTGATGCCTGAAATGCACAAACACAAAAACACATCAAAAATACCAATAACTTGAGTCCAAAACACCAACTTAAGCCTGAAATGAAGCATTCCAAGTAGATATAAAATCCACTTACTAGCTGAATCATTTCATATTAGTTATCTAGGGTTGAACGAGATGGAGCAAAACGCACTCGTTCAGAAATTTATGAAAAAGAAAGAAGAAAAATAAAAGAAAAAGAAAGAGAAGAAAAATATGTGTTTATGCATAATTGATCACGAGTGGGCTCTTTAGTACTCGAGTTATTAAGTTCTTAGGGGACTTTGTGCCTAGTGATCTAAGACTTCTTATAGTCTGGGATCCACTAACCTAACGCTCGCTACATGGGTATTATTGTATAAGTCTTTTGTGGACCTCACTCATTGCACGATCAAATAAGCATATTTATGTTTATATGGTGTGAATAAAAGCATGAATCCATATAATAACTCTGGTATTATAACCTTTTGATTGCCTTGACGAGTATTGAGTCATGATTATTGATCTAGTTGCGATAGTACATTTGTAAGCATTTGCACACACGCAAGTTTCTGGCTTGTCAGTTGATTAGTGGGATTTGATTGATCTTCATGCGAATAACTACACTTGTTGAGATGTTGCTTGTTGATTAGTTTAGTTATTCTATGGCAATCGTTGCATTCATATAGTTGGCATTCATGCATTTTTATTTCTTGTTCTTTGAGTCTGTTTATTCAAGTTTGGGGGTATGTTGAGTGATATTTATGTCACTTTATAACGCTCCGTAAAGCTTTGAATTGGTGTTATGTACTCAAGTTGTTAGTGTTTTTAACATGTTTTTGTAGTGTTTTGCATTTCAGACATTTATCAAGAATCCATGTAATTTGGCATTATTTTGATGCTAATATGATGTTAGGATGGTGTCTAGAATAAAAGCTCGTGAAAAGACCAACTCAAAGCAGTAAGAAAAGAAAAAGTCAGAAAATTCTCTAGAGAGTCAGTGCGCCCGCGCTGTCATAGCGCATGCCCGCGCCCAAAGAACAAAAACTCAGTGCGCACGTGTTGGTCAAGCGTGCGGCCGTGCCAGGTCGAGATAAAAGAATCATGATTCTCTTGTGATTCTGATTTATGGACTTTTACTCTGCATGGGCTGCTATATAAACATAACTTATGTTCTTTTTTCATAACAAGACGTACCACAGCTTAAGGAGAAGGCGTAAGAAGACCGTAGAGAATAATTTAACCAAGGCGAAGAGGATCTAGTTTATTCTTGTGATTCTTTATTTTAAGTTGTAATTTTGGATGTTAGTTTTCTTATCCGTGAACCTATACTCTTGTTTCGTACTTGTTTTATTATTTATTCAGTATAAAGACTATGTTTGTTATACCATGCTTTCATCGGAACCCACATTGATGATGAGTCTGATTATGTCACACCCCCCAACTTAACAATACATAATATATAACTATTACAATATTTAAAAGAAAGTAAATACAACTGAATCCAAGATCTTACAGTTTAATATCGAGTCCTCACACAAAACTATCTCTTATTCTACCTGAGCTCAGACATACGCATCGGCATCACAAGTCTTACGTGCTGTCTTCTTGAATCTAACCATAGCTGCTAGCTGTAATATCAGGGTTAAAGCAAGTAGTGATCCAAATGCTCAACAAAGGCTAAACAATACGATACAAAACATAAATCGAGATATATATTAAAGAATGACAATGTGAAGATATAACTAATAATAATAAGAGATGAACTTTTGGGTGATGGCATCATTTGCTTGTATCAAAACATTTTCAAAATCATATCTTAATCAAAAACCATTTTATGACGCTACGGATTACAGCCGGTGATCAGCCGCGAAGTAATCCCGAACCTCGCTGGGTTCTAAAACATTAATGGGATCCCTAGGAAACTTTTAAGCCTACAATATCAGTGTGGAAAGGACTTGCGTCTCAGTCCAGATCCACTATTTAAAGAAAACATTTATCCCCCTTTGGGACTGAAAATCAAAATTTTAATCATTTCAAAAACTGATGCCGATTGATAATAAAATTTCTTAAACAGTAAACATCTTTATCAAGGGATTGTAGATTGACTTGAAATACTGGAATTATGTTCACTAAATCTTAGGGCCATGATCCACTAGACTTTACTCTATCAGGGTATTTGAAAGGTTTCCATTTACAAGAATTTTGACAAGGAGATTTAGTAGGGTTATTGGATAATATGAAAGAGTAATGCCAAACTAGGCTTAAAGTAATGGTTTTAGATAAGGTATAGGTATTAGAACATCAAGAAGATAAGCATTACTGGTTACAAGTAAGATAGAGGTGTTAAGATATAAAGAAAGTGATCATTAGCTCAAGGTATATCAGGATGTCAAGCTTTGGGGTAAGGATAGGGTTATCAAACAATCGTGAACGATTTTAAAGAATATCTGGCTTTTAGGATTCAAGATAAAGTTTCTATCGGGGTTATTACAAGAGTTAAATCAAGTATCAGGGTGTAAAATCAAGATTTCTCAATAATCAATAGCATGTTAATCAAAAGGATCAATCAGGTATTATAACAATTCTCTATTTTATCATGGTATCCCAATTACTTTGGTATACTAACATGGTATGATTTTTGATCTACTTGCAATAAGTACTTGAGGGTTCACGGCGTTTCTATATAATACGAAGATAGATTTGAGAATCACTTGGTCCGGGTATAACAAGATAAATCAGGATACTCACATCATATATATAAGAACTAGTTATCACACATTCGCAGTGTAAACCAAAAAGTAGGTTGAATCACTTGCCTTGAGAAGGCTGGACTGGACTGGACTGGAAAGTAGGAGCAACTGGAAGCTTTACTCGACCTTTATGGAAATTTTACCCTTGTCTCGAGATCCTGCACAATTAATAATAACCTCATTATAATATATTCTCACAAACGCAACCTATTTATAACCCGAAATTAAACACAAATGGCACTTAGGCCTATATGCACGCAATTTATAATTACCATATAAACATAATAGTACACATAGCCACAGATACTCACATACCGTATTTTAAATACCAAATAATATCACACACACACACCATATTGCAACACTAGGCTTGGATGATCTCGTTCCACAACTTAAGTCATTTGATCGCTAAACTAGACAAAGTCTCCAATTTTTGGCCTCCTAACTCGATGTGCCTTTACTAAACTATCCAAAACCTATTGACCCTCACTTGGGCCTTTCACTCTACTGGATGTATTCTATCTTGCAACTATAGTGGTCAACCTAGGCCTCACTCATAAATGCTCTAAAACTATGTGGTAAGTGAAGGTGCTTACTAAGGTAAATTTCAGAATGACATCTATGGTTTCTTGAGTGCATTAGACACTCTTAAACTACAAATTTACCTCCAAAACTTCTACACTAGACTCTTCTGATCATAAGGCAACTCCCAAACTTGATGTGGCTCAAGGGCCTGGCTTGGGCCTCCCTAGGCCTAAGCTTAAAGTCCATGGTTCCCCTATTTTTCTGGGCAGAAAAAGGTCCTGACTTGAACTAACTTGTGACACATTATTCTAACTCAAATCCTATGAACTATGGCCGGAAAAACTCCTCTGACACTCCCTCTAACTAAGGCCCAATAGGTCCTAATGAGGGCCTACCTATGACATGGTCAAAACTTCCTATTTCTAAGTTGCAACAAAATTGTCTCCTGCTGGATAGATTTTGTGATTCCACTCGTGCACCTAACCAAACGTCTTACAAACCTCCAAAAAACACCTAAAACCTATTATATACTCCTAGTTCTAGCTTCTGGTGGCTTGGGCCTCAAAGTGCACAATAAATGCTCATTCAAAATTTCCCCATAAACTAGTGCATCAAATCTGGAAAAATGCAAACACTAACTAATCCCTTTCCACCTTGACTCCCACTTATTAACCAAACATCCAACCTTTACCAAAGCAAACCTAGTCCATAAACATCCTAAAATAGTGCCTCAACAGGAGTGGAGATCATCCATGCTCTATAACACCAACATGCAAATAAAAATATAACATGCAACTCATGGAAAATACTTAACAAGATTTCGGCTAAAACATAGAGTTTAAATTCTTGTAAATTCGACTTGTACCTATTACTCAACCTTAATAATCATGAAATATATCTTCTCTTAACTATTATTAAGAAATATATCATGGAAACAATCTATTTCAAGCACAAATAATTCGAATTTATAGATTTTTAAACATGAAAACATGATTTCGAGAAGAGTAGTATACACAACATGGTTGATCATCATATTAACATCTTAAAACTAGCATGCATGGCTAAACATGATTATATAGTGAAATTTCAGTAGCATGCAAAGGTTTTAAAGCATGGTTTCTCCATAAAACACTTAGTTAGAACATATATAAAATGTATCTCATAGAGAGCTCTTGAATTCACAAGAATCAAGAGTTTCTCTTTGGAGATCACACAAAAGCTACACATGCAACCATGAAACTTCATTTCCCAAATCACAAAACTCTTGGGAAGTATATAAAATAAATGTAGGTGGAAGAATTACACTAGGGAAGATGAGAAATGGGATGGAAAAATGGAAGGGATTGGGGGAGGGGGTTCTCGGCCGAGAGCAAGGAGAGGGAGGGGGAGGAGAGAAAAAGAGAGGTGAGTTGGAGTGTGGAGTGAGTGAAAATGATTTCTCATATTTTGTTTTTGGTTTTATGCCTTTGATTGACTAAGAGAAATGAGTGGAAATGAGAATGTACAAGAATACCCTCTAGCTAAAGTTAGGCCATTTTGCATGCAAGGTTAATGTGGTAATTTGGTTAACAACAAGTGAGTTAGTGGGGTTAGAAAGGTCTCCTTTGCCCTTTAATAGAATGGAAGAGTGATTTGCATGCAAGGGTTTCCATGTAATTTGCTAATTAAAACAAATAAATTTCTAAAGATTTATTTTTATAAAATAAAATACAAGTTCAAAAATTATTCCATAAAATAACTTGGATTTTTAGAAATTTTATAAGATCACTTTTGAAATTTGTGAATGAAATAACTTTTAAAAGAAAAATTTTCCAAGGTTTAGAATATTCCTTATAAATAAAAAATAAGGGAAATAAATAAACTTTTGCTTTGAAAAATCATATTCTACATAAAGCAATTTATAATGCAGAAATTTTCATTCACACAACGTACAATCATTAAGTATATTTACATTCGGCTCTAATATTATACAAAGTTCACAAATAATATTACACAAAATGCCGGTCGTAACAGATTATGGGCTAATCGTTATCGTGGGGTTCTAACGGATTTATTTATGGATTTCTTTAATTAATTTGTTTCGATGCCTTAGTTTGTGGTGATTGTTTGATAACCTAGTATTGGTTGTGCTTATTCCTCTTATGAACGTCGCGAACTTATAAGATAGCATGTTAATCTCTAATGAAGCGAAAGTGAAATTAGGGGTTTAGAACTTGTCATGCTAGCATAGGTTCATGTGTTTGATATGCATGATTCGTAGGTAATTTTAACCATCTTACTTGCCCTATGTAATCATGATAGATAACTTGTGCGTTAAACCGTTATGTTCTCAAATTCTATAGACATATAGGGTCTCAATATAACTGGTGTCTATTCAGCTTCTATCTCTTTTGTGGATGTCTGGTAGTATGGTATTCATGCAACGAAAGTTGGCAATTATCATTTCCATGTTATATGATTAGTGTCATCACCATTGTATGCTAAGGTTAAGAACGCAAAGGCTATTGAATGAAGTATTTAATGAAGTTAGAATCCCATGTTTATTTCATATAGTATTCAACTCTCTTTACTTTCTTAGTTAATGTTCTTTAGTATAATCTCTTAGTTAATTGTAGTTAAACAACCTCAAATTGTTATTCATCTTAGCATTGGATAATAACCATACCATTGTTGCATAAGTACATTGATTAAAATTAACTTAACCAGTCTTTGTGGGAGCGAACTAGAATTAATTCTATATTACTTGCGATCGCGTATACTTTCGTGAATATTAGTGCATGTTCTAGCCCTAACAGAGGTCTCCGTTTTTTCATGTGTGAAATGACTTATCGATAACTTTGAGATCTCTAAATGCATAAATGACTTGTCGATTTCTATGAGATCTGTATATACACCATTTCACTTATCGATATCTATGAGATCTCTATATGTGAGATTGACTTATCGATATATCCAATTCTTCATATCTTCATTTAACTTGTCGATATCTCTGAGATCTTTACATGTAGAAATGACTTGTTGATATCTCTGAGAGTTCTCTATAAGCCATTTTGGACTTCTCTACAAGTCATTTTAGACTTCTCAAATGACATCTCGATATAACTTGATCAGTGACCTGTCGATATCTTGACTTAGAACATTTTTCATAGAACAACTTTATTTAACTTCAAGCTTCTACATCTTTTCTTTGAGGCATGATCATGACTTGATCTTCTTTCAGAGTTTATTTCTTAACTTGAAACTGTTCACAGAAAAATCCCCCGTCTAATCTACCAAACACTTTTACAGACTCAAGGAATATAATACAAAATGCAGATATAGATTATCATACAACTTAATCTTAGGGTTGTCAATTTGACTTAGTCTTGTTATTTTAATGGCATGTCTTGCACAACAGTCTCCCCCAATTTATGAGAAGATTGCTTATCACAAATTCATACTTGATAACAAGACTATCCCCAAGCTTAAATCAAATACAATAAATTGATAGATTAAATAACAAATTACACTTTTTATACATTGAGCAATTACATCAGTAAAAAAATTAGAGCCATTAGGTGAATTTCTCTTAACCAGGTTATTTCTTGATGAGGTCCTTAAGATTTACTAGCACTTGGAGTTCTTCAATGATTTATGTCCCTCTCAAGGCTTCCACCAGTTTGAGCCATTCATCCAATGAATAATTATTGAGATAATTGACCCTGAATCTTGAAAATCTGCCAACTTGGATATTCAAAAAATGTCCATCTTTTGAGATTCTATTCAGCCCCTTTGCCTTGAGCTCATTTGATCTTTGTTCAAACATTTCAATATCCTTGGCATACTGCCTTTCCCTTTCTTACCTCTCAACCTTTATCCTAACATGCCTTTCATTCCTTTCTCTTATCCTTTCAGACATCACAGCCTTCCACATTCATGTACTAGTATCCTTATCATTCATCAAATTTATTACCCTCTTTAATTCTGTGGTTGATAATGTCTCTATTAATTCTCTACTTAGCAAAATAAAGGAGCCATCCAAGTAGTAGATTATGACTTCTC
Source organism: Apium graveolens (assembly GCF_009905375.1). Classification (NCBI taxonomy): domain Eukaryota; kingdom Viridiplantae; phylum Streptophyta; class Magnoliopsida; order Apiales; family Apiaceae; genus Apium; species Apium graveolens. Next base: position 138,564,654 of record NC_133655.1, on the reverse strand, counting down.
TTATAGAAATAACCCAAACTTTGACTATTTCCTCAGCTAGTTATTGGTGATAGTCATCATCTGTTATGCTCTCACTTAAAGGTAAAAAATCAGTTTGATTAAAGCAGTTGTTAGGAATATGTTGTGAACTTGATGATAATTCATACAAAACACATTAGTAGATTTAACTTAGTGAATTTTATAGCACTCGACGGATGTTCAAATACAGTCCCGATGGATGATTCGATATAGTCCCGACAGATGATGATTTTATATCCATCGAGTGAGCAGCTTATGTAAGAATAAGAATAGCAGCACATTTCTGCAAATAACTTTGTGTAGATTCTGTAGTAGCATATGAGTCATGTTGACTACTAGTAGATATGTAGAATAGGTTGATTAATTGTAAATATAAGATGTCTTGTAATTCTGCATAAGTGAAATGGAGTCAAGTGTCAAATAGCTACCCGACAGATGATCAACAAAGCTACCCGACCAGATGAGCAACAAAGCTACCCGAAGGATGTCAAGAATGTACCTGAAGGATGATCAATTCAAATATCTGTTGACAGTGACAACACAGTCACATGCGTTGAGTGTTTGCAAAAGGAATGTGGCAGCCTGTTTAGCAGGAAAATGAGAACAAAGAAGCACTACCATTTCCATACAAGTTATAAAGATTTTCAAAGATGCTGGAATAGAGTAGTGAAGCAGCCTAGAGTTTGACTTGATAGGTTTTGTTTTATTATCCTGTCTTATTACCATGTAAACTTGGTGATATATAAACCAAGTATAGCTAGTAGAAAAAACAACTAAGCAACTAAGCATCGAGTTAGATGCTGTAACTGTTAAGAATTTTTCTGTAGTTTGTTTGTTCACTTGTAAAAGCAGCTGTGAGCTATTCAAGGTTCACAGGGTTCTCTCGATATATATATATATATATATATATATATATATATATATATATAACTGGTGGATATATTCAAATGCACTAGAAAGTTGTAAAGACTTGCATTTTTATTACTTGTGTTTTGATTTATATAATTCTTTCATTCTGCACCTTGCAAATCAAACACTTATATATTATTGAGTTAGAACAGTTTTAATAATCTAAAAAGAAGCCAGAATTACATTCAACCCCCCTTCTGTAATTCTTTTTGTATTGTTACGGAATAATAATTGGTATCAGAGCAAGCTCTTGAAGTACAAAGAGTTTATAGATCACAACAAACAGCAAGATGAACTAGAAGGATGTTGGAGTTAAGATCCCATTTCTGGACAAAGACAACTATCACCACTGGAAGGTGAAGATGAATTTACATCTCATTTCTCAAGATGAGGCCTATGTGGATTGTATAGAGAGAGGTCCTCATGTACCAATGAGAGCTGCAACAGGAAATGAATTATTTGTTCCCAAGCCTAGGCATGAATGGTCAGATCCTGATATTGAGCAAGTCAGGAAAGACAAGAAGGCCATGAATATATTGTTCAATGGAGTTAATGGTGATATGTTTGATAACATCATCAACTGCAAAACAGCCAAGAAGGTTTGGGACATAATTCAAATTATCTGTGATGGTACCGAGCAAGTAAGGGAGAATAAAATGCAGCTGTTAATTCAGCAATATGAGCACTTTCATTGTGAAGATAGTGAGTCTCTCACTGACATTTTTAGTAGATTTCAAAAACTACTAAATGCTTTAAAGTTGCATGGAAGAGTCTATTAGACAAAAGACTCCAATCTCAAGTTCCTTAGATCTCTTCTAAATGAGTGGAAACCAATGACAGTCTCATTGAGAAACTCTCAAGATTACAAGGAGTTTACTTTGGAGAGACTATATGGCATCTTGAAAACTTAGGAGCTTGAAATTGAGCAAGATGAGAGGATGGAGAAAGGAAGGAAGAAAGGAGGATCCATAGCACTGGTTGCTAAGTTAGAGAAAGAGAAAGAGATGAAGGTAGAAACTGTTGAGTCTACTTCAAAAGCCTGTGAGAACAAGGGTAAAGGGCTGGTAGCTGAGAATGAAGATTATTTGAGCCAAGATGACATGGATGATATTGATGAGCATTTAGCATTCCTTTCCAGAAGATTTTCCAAGCTCAAGTTCAAAAAGAACTTTGGAGCAGCCAAGCCAAATAGAAACATGGTGGATAAATCCAAATTCAAGTATTTCAAATGTGGCTTGGCAGGGCATTTTTCCAGTGAGTGTAGAAAGTCAGATTCCAGCAAAAAGAAGTTTGAGCATATTGATTAAAAATAGAAATATTTTGAGTTCCTCAAGCAAAAGGAAAGGGCTTTCATTACACAGGAAAATGACTGGGTAGCTGATGGTTTGGATAAGATGAGGATGTCAGCTATGTCAATCTAGCCCTAATGGCCAATTCTGATGAAACAAAAACTAATTCTTCAAGTAATCAGGTAATCACCACTAACCTAGCACATTTATCTAAAGCTGAGTGTAATGATGCAATTAATGACATGTCTACAGAATTATATCACTTGCGTGTTACACTTAAGTCACTCACTAAGGAAAATGCTAAACTTAAAGAAAACAATTTATTTTTAAGTGAGAGGAATAACGTGCTTGAATCTCAGTTTATTGAATTTGAAAATTGAGAATTGAGTGTAAGATTGCTAAGGATGAATTAACTGGGTCCTTGAAGAAAGAAGAGATTTTGAAGAAGCAGCTTGAATGAGAACAAGAGGTGATTAAGGCATGGAAATCATCCATAGATGTTCATGCTCAAATTACTAAAGTTCAAGGTATTGGGTCCTTTTGTGATGCAGCCTGGAAAAAGAGTAAGGAGAAGCTGGAATCCAATTTGGTTGAAGGATTGCTAACAGATGTGGACTCGACAGATGATGAGAGTCATCCGTCGGATAATTAAAAAGGATTATCGGTCGAGTGACACAAATCCTCATCCGTCGGCTGTAAGCAAACCTGTGAGCAAAGCCAAGCTGGCCAAGCTGAATGAGAAATATGGATCAGTTTCCAAAAACTTTGTTTCAGGAGAATCAAGTCAAGTGAAGAAGGAGAAGAAAGTTAATGTTGGTCATATGTCTATCAAGCAATTGAATGACAGATTGGAGAAGATTGAGATTAAAACAGAAGCTAAATGGAAAAACAATAGAAATGGGAAAGTAGGGATTAACAAACATAACAACTACACACCTGATTAATATGCTCCAATAAAAATATGTGTTAAGTGTGGTAGTGTTAATCATTTGTCTATTAATTGCAAACTTGCCATGCTAACTCCCATATCTGTACCCTCTTTTTTTCCCAACATGACTGCCATGCCCTCTATGCCTATGAATGCCATGTCTGCTCAGAATATGAATGCACAATTTGTTAGTATGCCATTTGTATCTAATCCTTATTATGATGCATTTAGTATGCCTCAAATTCCATTTAGCATGCCTTACCAGAATAACATGTTTGCAAATAACATGCCTTTCCCTGTTAATCAAAGTGTGCACGATAATTCTGTATTAATGACTGGTTTCAAAGGTCCAACTCAAATGACTAAGGATGAATCAAAAATTCCCAATTCAAATGAGATCAAACCTAAGAAACCAAAGAAGAAAGCTAACAAGGTAGGACCCAAGGAAACTTTGGTACAAAAATCAACTTGATTTGGTTCTGATGTGTACAGGGAAACAGAAATAATCTTTGGTACCTGGATAGTGGTTGTTCAAGGCATATGACAGGAGATTCTACCCTGCTCACAGAATTCAAGGAGAGAGTTGGCCCAAGTATTACCTTTGGAGATGACAGCAAGGGTTATACTGTGGGATATGGCTTGATTTCAAAAGACAATGTCATCATTGAGGAGGTTGCCCTAGTGGATGGTCTCAAGCATAATTTTTTGAGTATCGGCCAACTTTGTGATAAGGGCAATTCAGTAACCTTCAACTCAGAAGCCTGTGTTGTGACAAACAAAAGGAGCAACAAAGTGGTTCTCACTGGTGTGAGAAGAGGAAATGTGTATCTAGCTGACTTCAACTCATCAAATACAGAATTTGTTACTTGTCTTCTCAGTAAAGCAAGTCAAGATGAAAGTTGGTTGTAGCACAGGAAGTTGTCCCATCTAAACTTCAAGACCATGAATGAGCTTGTCAAGAAAGAACTGGTTACAGGTATTCCTCAAGTGGAGTTTTCTAAGGATGGACTGTGTGATGCCTGCCAAAAAGGGAAAGCAGATTAAAACATCATTTAGAAAGAAGCTTGATTCAACAATTGAAGAACCTTTGTAATTGATTCACATGGATTTGTTTGGACCAGTCAATGTGTTGTCCATATCAAGGAAAAGATTTTGCCTAGTAATTGTAGATGATTTCTCAAAGTTCTCTTTGACATATTTTCTAAAGTCTAAAGATGAGGCTAGTGAAATCATTATCAATCATATAAGGCAAGTCAACAATCATCCTGATTTTAAAGTAAGGAGAATCAGGAGTGGCAATGGAACTGAGTTCAAGAATTCTGTGATAAGATCATTTTATGAAGAGAATGGGATAATGCATGAGTTTTCTGCAGCAAGAACTCCACAATAAAATGGAGTAGTGGAAAGAAAGAACAGATCTCTTATTGAAGCTGCAAGGACAATGCTTGAAGAATCAAAGTTGCCAACATATTTTTGGGCTGAAGCTGTGAATACTACCTGCTACACTCAGAACATTTCTATGATTAATCAAGCAAAGTGTATGACACCCTACCAATTGTTCAAGAATAAGAAGCCAACTCTAAATTTTCTTCATATCTTTGGCTGTAAATGTTATATCTTGAGAAATCAAACTGATCAACATGGGATGTTTGATCCTAAAGCAGATGAAGGAATTTTTGTGAATATGCTGTGGGAAAAGCATATAGAGTCTACAATCTGAGAACCAACATTGTTATGGAATCAATACATGTTGTGTTTGATGATAAAAAGATTGATGAACTACAAGATGAAGATTCTCATGAAAGCCTCAAGTTTGATAATGTGGAGATGGTTAGTGATGACAGTGATGATGAAAATGATCAAGAAACAATGGCAAAGGATAATGCAGAAAAATCTACAAATAATGAAGCACATAATTCAACATCTGTCGAGTTGCAAAATGCTTCATCCATCGGGAGACAATCTGCCTTATCCGTCGAAAGACAATCAGCTTCATCCGTCGGAACACAAAGTGCACCATCCGTTGGGTCATTAAGAGAAGCTGAAAGTCAGAATAGATCACTAATAGAAATTTCCCCTTTCTCAAATCAAAGAATCACAAACTCAGGGGGAGTTTCTAATAATCAAAACTCAGTCACACATCAAGACAACAATGAGGCCTCTACATCTAGAGCTAATCTACCTCAACAAAGAAAATGGATAAAAGATCACCCATTTGAGCTCATCATTGGTGATGTGTCTTCTAGATTTCAAATAAGGAGAGCAAATCAAGAAGAATGTCTATATAACAGCTTTCTATCTAAGGAAGAACCAAAGAAGGTAGAAGAAGCTTTGTTGGATCCTGATTGAATTTTAGCTATGTAGGAGGAGCAGCTGTGAGCTATTCAAGCTTCACAGAGTTCTCTCGATATATATATATATATATATATATATATATATATATATATATATATATATGTATATATATATATGGTGGATACATTCAAATCCACCATAAAGTTTTAAAGACTTGCGTTTTTATTACTTGTGTTTTGATTTATATAATTCCTTCATTTCGCACCTTGCAAATCAAACACTTATATATTATTGAGTTAGAATAATTTTAATAATCTGACAAAGAAGCCAGAATTACATTCAACCCCCCCCCCTTCTGTAATTCTTGTTGTATTGTTAGGGAATAACAACAGTTCCATATCACTCCAACATTAGCTTGAATTTTCTTTGGTTTTCTCCCAACAGTCTGGAAGTGAGTCTTGATTGGAGGCTTGAATGAAGGTAGGTTTGTGATTTTCTTTAGAGTGACATGGCTGGATGTGATTGGTATTTTGAGTAGGGAATTTTTAGTTTGTTTCTACAGATATTTAGGCTTTGAGGTTGGAATGTGTTGAGTGTTTGATTTGGTAGGTTTGAGTTTGAGTGATTTTGATTTCTTGGAATTTCTGCTGTTTTGTTCCTTCCTCTTGTTAGGACGTTAACACGCACTAATAAAACACGCAAGTATAGCGTTCTCAAGTAGTATAAGATTTAGATCAAATTCGTTCCCACAGAGACTCTTTGGTTAATTTAAGAATATGCACCTATGCAACAATGATATGGTTATTATCCAATGCTAAGATAAATAACAAGTTGAGATTGGTTATAACTAAGAATTAAACTAACAAGTATAACTAAGAAAACAAAAATGGTTGAATTAATATATTTGACAAACATGGGATCCTAAATTCATTAAATACTTCATTCAATAGCCTTTTTGTTATTAACCTTAGCATGTAATGGTGATGACACTAATTAGATAATACGAAACTAGTAAATGCCAACTTTCGTTGTATGAATACCCTACTACCAAGCATCCACAAAAGTGATAGAACTTAAATAGACACCAATTATGCTTAGTCTTTATATGTCTATAAGAATTGAAAACATAACGGTTTAATGCGCAAGTTATCTATCGTGATTACATAGGGCAAGTAAGATGTTAAAATTACCTATGAATCATGCATAACAATAACATATGAACCTATGCTAGCATGGCAAGTTCTAAACCTCTATATTCACTGTCGCTTCAATAGAGATTAACACGTTATCTTATATGTTAGCTACGCACATAAGACGAATAAGCACAATCAATACTAGGTTATATACAATCACCACACACTAAGGTATCGAAACAATTTAACTAAAGGAATCCATAAATAAATCCGCTAGAACCCCACGATAACGATTAGTTCATAACCGAACTCATCGTCACCGTGGGTTCCAATGAAAGCATGATAATAAACAATATAAGAGTACTAGGGTTTAAAGACAAATCGAAAACAAACATCCAAGTGTCAACTGTATTAAAGAAAATAAAAGTCTTCTTCTCCGTAGCCTTCTCGTGCTCTCTAGGTCTTCTTATTTCTCTCCCAGGTCTCCCTGGCATTGAAAACGTCTTTTTATTGATATATATAGGCTCTAGAATGACCAGGACCCTTAATACCTTCAATTTCTACTAAAATAAGGATTCTGGGGCAAAAATCGGAGCGGGGCGGCCGCGCTGTTTTGGCAGAAAGTCAGCGCGGGCGTGCTAGTTTCTGGGGCGGCCGCACCTGACTTCTGGACTTTTCTGCAGTTTCTTCTTTTGGCCGCATCTTGAGTTCTACTCGTCAGAATTTGGCGATTCAACTTCCCACGTGATGCTAACGAGATTCTCTACAATTTGGAATTGGCCTTGACTTCAGATTCTTGGCTCTGTTCAGAATATTTCCTTGAGAAACTCCTTTCTTCATTTAACTGATGCCTCAAATGCAATAACACAAAAACACATCAAAAATACCAAAAACTTAAGTCTATAACACCAACTTAAGCCTATAATGAAGCGTTCCAAGTAAATATAAAATCCACTTATCACACCCCCAAACTTGAATCGATGATTGTCCTCAAGCATAAATAGACTCAAATTTATAAAACAAACCTAATCCATGAATGCAACTATGTGAATGCAACTAAATGATAATGCAATTAATCGCCTCAAAATAACCATAACCAAATGAATAAGCCAACGCCTCTAAGAATGCAATAACTGAAAACAGAGTTCGAATAAATCTCACAAATCAATTCACAAACCAGAACATGCGTGTGTGGATGCTTAATAGATATACTCTCGAAACCGGATCAATAACCATAACTTATCTTTCATCAAAACAATCACAAGTTTATAAACAGAATAGACATTAAACGCATAATGACTCTCAATACCATATTTCTACCAGAGTTATACAAGGATTTATGCTATTATTGAACACATAACAAAGATGTTTATTTGACTGTGCAATGAGTGAGGTCCCAAAAGACTTATGCAATAATACCCATGTAACGAGTGTTAGGTTAACGGATCCCAGACTATCAAAGCCTTAGGTCACTAGGCACAAAGTCCCCTAGAACTTAATAACTCGAGTATTAAAGAGCTCACTCTTGATCAATTATGCATAAACACATACTTCTTTTTTCTTTCTTTTTTTCTTTTTTTCCCTCATTTTTTCTTTTTTTCAACAATTTCTGAATGAGTGTGTTTCGCTTCATCTCATTCAACCCTAGACTACTCATAAAAATATGAGCCGGCTACTAGCCATTTGATGCCTAGCCTTACAACAACTAGCAATAAAATCCAAGCTTTTTTCTAGTTTAAAAATTCAGTGTTCTTTTGTCATTATGAGAATAGCAAAAATTCTAAATATAAACCAGTGATTAAATCTCAACTAATAAACAAGCATAATTATGATCTAGATCAAAAGAAATCCTATAAGACTTTGTGAAAAAAATTCTTTTAGCATGCAAATCAATTTTTATTATGACTTAAATGTCCCTCTATTCGTCATCACCACACTGAAATCAACATCAACTTATCAAATAGCATAGTTCATCTTAAGGGATCATGCTAATATGCATGTAAATGCAACTATATGAAACATGAATCTATATGAACAATCATGCAAGACTACGAATGAAATACAACTATATGCAACATGAATCTATATGAACTATATGGACACACACAAATTAATCCTTATATTATCACCCCCAAACTTAAAATTTTCAATGTCCTCATTGAAGGTAAAAATAAGCATTTTAGGCATACCTAGTCGTCGGAAAGATCACCCTCCTCAGGTGGAGGATCAGGTGGCCAATCAACCTCGACACCAGTGGCTCGGAAAATAGTGCCCAAAGCCTGTGTCAAATCTGCATAAAAATGAAGGTGAATGTCGTGCATGGCCTCCATACGCCTAGTCACTCGCCTCTACTGCTCATTACCAACACCAGTCCTATCAACTACTTGCTGCACATGAGAAGAACCCTCTGTAGGCACGAGAAGATCCATCTAGCCACTCTCTACATCATCAAAAATATGTCCCAACCCCTTATCATGGGGTGCACCTAAGAATGAATAACTCAAGTGATCTGGCAGTCGGTTGAGCTCAAGTGTGGGAGCTTCTTCAATAGATGGTTCAAAACGCTCCTGAAAAATTTTCAGCTCTGCTAACCCAAGAGAATCGAATGGCATATCCAACGTCCTCTTCCACGGAGGTGCATTCAAAACCTGCATTTTCTCTGCTCCTTCTTCATCTTCAAAAACTGGTTAACCTATTGTAACGCCCTCCAAACCCGGGTCAGAAGTTTGGGGTTCACAACACACACCCAATATATAAACCTTTATATAAATATTATATGCATTGACCCTTCTTTACACAACCACGGATCGCAACAGGTTAAAGTATGAAAACAAGCCACAACCTTAACTCTTATTACATCGTACCAAATCCCATTCAACTTATAATTGATAATGATATCATTCTTACAATCTTGCATAACTCATCTACAATATAAAGCTCATGTTAGCTCGATCCAACTTAACCTGTAATCCTAGCTCGCACACTGGACTAAGAATCCTCGTTACCAACAAATTTCTTTTTCAATTGTTGAAAACATAAAAAGGTTTGCAAGAGTGAGCTAACTAGCTCAGCAAGTCATAATAGCAACAATTGAGATTAAACAATGATAATTAAAATGATTCAGAAGAATCAAGTTTCTGAATAAATAATGATTAGAATTGGATATTCACTTTTAATTTTAAAGACCAAGGTTATGCTGCTAATCAGTCACGTACTAACCCTGAGCAAGGCTCCCGGCTTTGCTCTATATACTGGATGCAAGGCACACATTGGCCTATTATGACCACGAATCTGGTTCGACTATGAATCTGGTCCACATTTAAAAATAATCCAATTCGAGATTAACAATATGATAAACATTGTTATTCAATAAGCTAAATCATAAACAACATGTATCTTGAAGCATAGGGTGATTCACAATACCATGAAGGTATAACAAGGAATTCAAAAAGATTGGCTTTTAATCAAGGAAAGAATCAGAAAGTAGAAGACCAGTGGTTCAAGGGTTACAAGGATTGGTCTTTTGTTGAACAAGGAATAAGGGTTGGTATGTCAAGCAATTCAATATCAGAAATCAGTATGTGGTAGATATGTATTTGTGGAATAGTATCGTATGTGTCTGGCTTGTATCTGAGAATTCAACAATCAATGGTTTATGAAGAATAAGGCTTATGGCTCAAGATCAATAAGAATCAGGGCTCAAAGTTGAATAGTTTAAAGCACTTGCAATATTAAACATGATTTATTTTGAATACTACCAACATGTTATGAGAAAGTTCAAAAATATTTGCAATATATCTTGAAGAAGGTTCAGAAGTACTTGTCTTATCACCGATGATTTCCAAATTTACTTGTACCCATCTAACATTTTTACTTTTCCATCACTTTCTTTCTTTTTCAATGCCTTGCTTCTATTCATCGATCACTTGCTTTCTTTTTCTACACTTCAGTTCTATTTACTAATCACCGGCTTTCTGTTCTATGCCTCGCTTACTCTTCTAGGCATCACAAGTATCTATCAATACTCAATCTCATATCATTCTAATCGTCACACGGACGTCATAAGCTTTTATCTACCCTTCGTTTTACCCAAATCTGATTTACGGATCGAAAGTTATGACTAAAACAGTCAAACAATAACCACATAGGCATATAACACATCAATCAGATAGCACGTAGCACATAGCATTAGGATATTCGATCGAAATAATTTTTCAAAGAAGATTCGGAGTTAAAATGACTTTCCAGGTATTTAATACGAATTTTTGAACATTTTTGGAATTAAAACGGGTCTCTGAATCATTTTATAATTAAATAATATAGTTCGAACGCCCGAATCTGACTTTAAAATAATTTTATAATAATTATCGAGCCTTAAAAATAATTTAAAATAATATTTTAAAACTCGAAACTATTTTTCATGATTTTTCAATCAATTTTAAATAATTAAATCAAATTAAATAATTAATTAAAATCAATTAATAAATAATTAAACTAATTAATCAATTAATATTTATATTAATTGACTAATTAATTAATTAAATATTAACTAAAATTAATTAACTATATAATTTAGATATATTTTGGAATTAAAAATAATTTTCAGAATTAAAATAATGATTTTTAGTATTTTTGGAAATTAAAAATAATTTTTGAAAATAATATATAAAAGAAATCTGAATTTTGAAAGAATGTAAAACAGAAATCCAGAATATGTAAAGTTTTGGAAACTTTAGGGGCTAAAGTGTAAAACCAGGATTTCAGCAAATTTTTAAAACAAAAACGGATTGAAACCGGGTTGGTAACCGGGTCAGGAGGAACGGGTCTGGGTCGCGAAGAACCCAGATTCCGGCGAAAGGTTCCGGTCACCGGAAAACTTTCCGGCCGGCCCCGTTCTTGATCAAAACGATATGGTTTCGCCTGCTTTCTGCTTCTAATTCCTTCCATATTACTACAACATCATCACGAAGGGCTTAACAGTTCCTCAACAGCCCTGAGACAAAAATTCCGGCGAAACCGCCATTAAAACCGGCAAGCTTCGAGCATTTTCCGGTAACTCGATACAAGCAGCCAACACTGCAATTAAATAAATGAATCGGTTCATTTTGAGACAATTTATAAGTTGGTACTAATCGATCAAACCCAGAATTAACAAAAATAAAATCCCCAATTCTCAGTCAAGAACATTCAAACGATTTAAACCCTAATTTCATTAAACCGAGAATCAAACTCAATTTTCTACATGTTATTGAACTCCAAATTCATCATATAATATACCAAAATGACCAGGATAAAATTATCTACAATATTAAGTCATCAAATCACATAAACAACATCAACATCAAAAATTCCTCTTTTAATCATTAATTAATTCAAATTAAAATAAATAAATAATAAAATAACCTTGATTTCTGCGCCAAAAGTGTTGAGTGATTCAGAAAGGTTTTTTCGAGAGCTTCGATTTGATATATGGCACGCCCGAATCGGAGTTCGATAACGTCTTCGTTCGTTGATTATGAAGAACGCAAAGTTTTTAAGGTTTTTCTCTGTAAATCTTATATGTTTACTGATCGATTATGATTTTACGAATAAAATGAAATAATAAAAGGGCTATATATATATTTATGGAATATTGGTCCGTGTTGGATCATTTCGGATTGATAAATTAGTTACTTAGCCGCTAAGTAACTACAAAAACGATCTGATTTGATACCCGTATTGGATAATTATCCAAACCGGGCTTTTTATAAAACACTTTATACGAAAATAATATAATAATATCCCATCTTTCGAGAATACGGGTGTTGTTGATTCACTGAAATGATTATCGTATCGATAATCTTGCATCGGGACGCGCACGGGTCAAACTGTAATCCGGATCGAAAAAGTCAAAACACGAAAAATGTCCGAAATTACCAGATTAGGTTAGCAAGGAGTTTTCGGAAGAGTTTCGGGTTGTAAAAACGTAAAAACGGTTAAAGTTAGACGATTCCCGGCTTTATAAATAATTTTGTAATTATTCAGAAAATAATTAATAAATTCATAAATCAATATAAAATCATATAACAGTCCAAAAAATTCCATTAATATACCGTAATTATCTATTTTTTTATTCTGGTCATAATAAAATTAACATACTTATACTTTACCACATATAAGCATCCACATATCCACACCCATCATCAGATATTTCACCAAAAATCACATAATAATTACATAAAAATCATTTATTGATAAAAATATTACACGCAATATCCCGTATATTACACCTATTAAGGATCTCTCTAAGGTATCTGACTTTGGCAATTGCTCAGGCTCTGAATTCATGACAGAGTCGACCCACTCTACTTTAAAGCACTCCACTTTAGCCGTGGGTAACATTATTGCCTTGAACACATTAAAAGTGACCTTTTGATCGTGAACCTTCATCGTAAGCTCTCCTTTTTGCACATCGATCATAGTTCGACCAGTAGCTAAGACTGGTCTCCCCAAGATAATGGGAATCTTCTTATCTTCCTCAAAGTGAAGAATTACAAAGTCTGCAGGAAAGATAAGTTTGTCCACCTTAACCAACACATCCTCCACAATGCCTCGTGGATATGTAATAGAATGATCAGCCAACTACAAGGACATATATGTCAGCTTTGGATCAGGTAGACCAAGCTTCTTGAAGATAGACAAGGGCATCAGATTGATGCTAGCTCCCAAATCACATAAACACTTGTCAAATGATAAGTTTTCGATGGTGCAAGGAATAGTGAAGCTTCGATGATCTTTAAGCTTCATAGGCAACTTCTGTTGCAGCACAACACTGCATTCCTCCGTTAGAGCAACGGTCTCTAGGTCATCGAGCTTCAATTTCTGAGAGAGAATACCTTCCATAAACTTTGCATAGCTAGGCATCTGTTCAAGAGCTTCAGCGAAAGGTATGTTGATGTGAAGTTTCTTGAAAACTTCCAAAAACTTAGCAAATTGCTTATCCAACTTCTGGTTTTGCAACCTTTTAGGAAAAGGAGGTGGAGGATAGAACTGTTTTTCCCCTGTATTACCCTCAGGAGGAGTGTTGACAACAGCTTTCTTCCTTGTTTCAACCTCAGCATCCTTCAGCACCACTGTTTCAGCTACAATCTTATTTTCTGGAATTGGTAAGGATGCAGACGCACCTGCTTTCTGGACAGAATTTTTAGAATCTTTATCTTACTGAATATGGGGGCTTGCAACCTTTCCAGACCTCAAGGTGATGGCGTTCACCTGTTCTTCAACTTCCCTCTTTCCTGGATTGGCTTCTGTATCACTAGGAAGCATTCCTGGTGGTCGATTCGATAAGGCGTTAGCAATTTGCCCTATTTGGTCCTCCAGAGTCTTGATAGAAACAGCCTGGATTTGGCATATAAGAGCCTGGTTTTTGCACATAAGCCTCAACTCCTCCAATTCAGATTTTTCATTCGAATATTGACCTGCACCTCCATGAGTTTGTTATTGAAGTTGGAGTTGTTTTCTTAGTGCAAATTGTTGCTGAACATCAGGAAGATTGAATTGCTCATTTCCAAACTGCTAGAACGCCTGTTGTATCGTATTCTGATTGTTGCTCCATCTGAAGTTAGGATAATTCCAGTTATCAGGATGATAAGTGTCTGGAACTGGTTGCTGCGATCTCTAAAATTTGCTCACAAAATGAGCTGATTCACTAGATATAGCGTATTGTTCCATCGCATGTGAACCTGCACATAGCTCACAAACACTGGTTATCTGATTAACACCATATTTAGCCAGAGAATCGATCTTCATAGACAACGCCTTTAGTTGAGCAGTGATAACCATAGCTGTATCCACTTCAAGAACTCCTACTACCTTGCCATGTGGCAATCTCTAGATTGGATACTGATATTCATTAGCAGCCATCAGTTCAATTAGATCATAAGGTTCCTCATAGCTCTTTGCCCATAATGCTCCACCAGATGCTGCATCGAGCATAGGTCTTGACTATGCTCCCAAACCGTTATAGAAGCAATTGATGATCATCCAATCAGGCATTCCATGATGAGGACACTTCCTAAGCATCTCCTTGTAGCGCTCTCAAGCCTCACATAGAGATTCTCCCGATTGTTGCGCAAATTGAGTAAGAGCGTTTCTGATTACAGCTGTCTTCGCCACATGGAAGAATTTAATAAGAAACTTCTGAGCAAGATCCTCCCAAATGGTAATTGAACCAGCTGGTTGAGAGTGTAACCAGCTCTTAGCCTTGTCCCTCAGAGAGAATGGGAACAGTTTCAGTTTCACAGCATCTTCAGAAACACCGTTGAACTTGAATGTGTCGCATATCTCAATGAAATCCGTAATGTGCATATTGGGATCTTCCGTAGGAGAACCCCCAAACTGGATTGAATTCTACACCCATTGAATTATGCCAAGCTTAATCTCAAAGGTATTAGCTGTGATAGTTGGCCTGACAATGCTAGATTGAATGTCATTGATCTTGGGTTGAGAAAAATCCATCAAGGCTTTCGTTCGTGCTGCTGGATCTCCCATTGTAATGAGTACCTGAAACACAAACAAATAAATCGTGAAAGTAAAAGAATCCGAGTCAGTGAACTTTAACGACCACTGATGACAAGTACATAAACTAAAAATTAACACCGAGTCCCCGGCAGCGGCACCAAAAACTTGTTAGGATGTTAACACGCGCTAATAAAACACGCAAGTATACGAGTTCGCAAGTAGTATAAGATTTAGATCAAATTCATTCCCACAGAGACTCTTTGGTTAGAATATGCACCTATGCAACAATGATATGGTTATTATCCAATGCTAAGACAAATAACAAGTTGAGATTGGTTATAACTAAGAATTAAACTAAAAATTATAACTAAGAGAACAAGAATGGTTGAATTAATATATTTGACAAACATGGGATCCTAACTTCATTAAATACTTTCAATAGCCTTTTTGTTCTTAACCTTAGCATGTAATGGTGATGACACTAATCAGATGACACGAAACTAGTAAACGCTAACTTTCGTTGTACGAATACCTTCCTACCAAGCATCCACAAAAGAGATAGAAGTTGAATAGACACCAATTATGCTTAGTCCTTATATGTCTATAAGAATTGAAAACATAACAGTTTAATGTGCAAGTTATCTATCGTGATTACGTAGGGTAGGTAAAATGGTTAAAATTACCTACGAATCATACAGAACAATAACACATGAACCTATGCTAGCATGGCAAGTTCAAAACCTCTATATTCACTGTTGCTTCAATAGAGATTAACACGTTATCTTATATGTTAGCTACACATATAAGATGAATAAGCACAACCAATACTAGGTTACCATTCAATCACCACACACTAAGGTATCGAAACAATTTAACTAAAGGAATCTTTAAATAAATCCGCTAGAACCCCACGATAACGATTAGTTCATAACCGATCTCATCGTCACCATGGGTTCCAATGAAAGCATGATAATAAATAATATAAGAGTACTAGGGTTAAAGACAAATTGAAAACAAGCATTCAAGTGTCAACTATATTAAAGAAAACAAAAATTTTCTTCGTCGTAGCCTTCTCGTGCTCTCTAGGTCTTCTTATTGCTCTCCCAGGTCTCCCTGGCGTTGAAAACGTCTTTTTATTGATATATATAGGCTCCAGGATGACCAGGACCCTTAATACCTTTAATTTCTACTAAAATAAGGATTCTGGGGCAAAAATCGGGGCGGGGCGGCCGTGCTGATGGCGGGGCGGCCGCGCTGATGGCGGGGCGGCCGCGCCTGACTTCTGGACTTTTCTGCAGTTTCTTCTTTTGGCCGTATCTTGAGTTCTACTCGTCAGAATTTGGCGATTCAACTGCCCACGTGAAGCTAAAGAGATTCTATACAATTTGAGAATGGTCTTGACTTCAGATTCTTGGCTCTTTTCAGCATATTTCCTTGAGAAGCTCTTTTCTTCATTTAACTGATGCCTGAAATGCAATAACACAAAAATACATCAAAAATACCAAAAACTTGAGTCCAAAACACCAACTTAAGCCTGTAATAAAGTGTTTCATGTAGATATAAAATCCACTTATCACCTCTCCATCTTTTCTCTTCTTCTTATTGTCACCGCTCTCCTTCTTCTCTTCATTTTCTGTCTTCTTCTCCACCACCTTGCTACCAGTTGTTCTGCTAGACTGACTTGGATTTGAAACAGAAGGTTTTTGATTATCTTTCTTCTTCTCATCATCATCCAAGTCATCTCTAGTGTTGATTTGAGTTTTAGGCAGCATAGTTTCAGCATTTCTCAGATATTTGCTCAGAATCTTGATGATTTCTTCATCTTCAACAATCTTCATCTTCTTATGCTTTAAGTCAGTCTCCAATGTCATGATTAATCTTAAATTTCCCATAACACAATATTTGGAAATATGAATTGTTTGCATATTCTGGTTGCAGGACATATGTAGGCCACCCCCTTACTTGGTTGAAGATAGGCTTCAGAAAATGCAGCAAGTCATTTCCTCTGGAATCACCCTGTTGAATTTTTCAATGATGACATCCAGCTTAGATGCTCTCTTGGATTGAAGTTTTGAGAGAGACACATGCAAATATCTGTCTACACCACAATCATTGACATTTGCAATTATTCTCTTTTCTCTGAAATTTTTAACTTTCACTATCACCACTTTCAAAAAGTTTATATTTTTTACCAAAGCCCTTGTGTATGTGATGTAGTTGTTGTTTATAGAGACTCTCAATGTTGTGAGCAATTCATTGAATTTTTTGTCAAGGCAAGGCCCTTCTACAATTAATTGGAGTCTTTCTTTACCAACATCATGAGCACTTGGATTGATTTAGCTTTGGCTTATTGATTTTGGCTTGGTCATCATCTCCCCCTTAGTCTGGTTAGCAGGCATATTGATTGAAGGTAGAGGGAGTTGGGATGTTACTAATTGAGTAGTTTCTGGCAGAGGTACATTTAAAGGCTCCCATGATAGCTCCCAAAGAGATTGAGTTTTGTATTCGAAGATGCTTGTGAGAGTCTACCAAGGACTTAATGTCCTGTTGTTGAGATTGCACAAAAGTAGTAAGAGCACTAACTTGAGCTATAAGAGAATCATTAGAGGCTTGAAGAGATGAGACTTGTTGTTGTAGAGACTGGATTTGCAGATTTGTGGATGTAGACATTGGTTGGTACGAACTAGATGCTGCCAAAGTACCAAAAAAATTCTACATAGCATTCTTGACCTCCTCTATGCCCAAGGCTAAAGGTTCAAACCTAGCTTTGTACAGTTGATCCAACTTGACCTTTGAGTCATTGGTCTGAGTGATTTGTTTCTGGATTACTTTATGCAAAGCTTTGAAAGACTCTCTCAACTTAGACATACTTTCTTCCACTGGGGTTAGAGAGAGGGTTTGAAGTCTGTCAGAATACTTGTTGAACTTGGTTTTGATATCTTGAAATGTTGGCATCAACTCATCAATCCTGTCATTAAATAATTTCTTTACTGCAACTTGATTCTTACACAGAGTGTTTTCCATAGCTCTTCCAATATGATGAAAGGCCTTTAATTGTGCTTTGTACACCTCTGTCACAGTATCATATACTTCTTGGGGAGTGAGGACCTTAGTATTTCTACCCA
The DNA here is from genome assembly GCF_009905375.1 of Apium graveolens. Taxonomy (NCBI): domain Eukaryota; kingdom Viridiplantae; phylum Streptophyta; class Magnoliopsida; order Apiales; family Apiaceae; genus Apium; species Apium graveolens. The sequence goes on along the minus strand of NC_133655.1, from coordinate 138,546,458 downwards.
AAATGATCACATATTATTCTCTAAACTTTTCTAAGGCCTCCTCCATAGTTGTGGTAAAGTCATTGGAAAGCCATGCATCCACATTACCATCTGTTTCATCTGTAATTTTCTTCTGTTACTCTTCAACATCATCCTTCAAAGAAATTAATATTGATTGATAGTATTGGTTTCACATATTTGTAGTAAAGAGTTGTTTGGTGATATTAGCTAGGCCTTCAAGTTGCTCAACCAAAAGATCATTAACAGTTGTTGTTTGGGCTTGAGCATCTTGCTGCCATTGAGCTAGGAGGTGTGAGGGTTGAGGATTGGTGTTTAAGGTAGAAGGTTGGTCAGTTGTGTTTGATGTGTTTGGGATAGGTGTTTGGTGAGATGTGCTTGAGGTAGAGGGTAGAGAGGTAGGAACATCACATGTGACATAAGTCACAATTGTAATTACAATTGGAACTATGGTTGTGATAGTGTGTTGTTCACCAGTAATCGGAACCTCCATTTGAATTGAAGGGATTTGACCAGGTTACTGTCATGTACCATGGTCTTAAACCCTTGTTCTGCTTGTAAAGAACTGACACTTGAATGTTTTGTACTTGCCTCGCCAATAGCTGGAACATTGACAATTTTACTCTCAACTTCAATTGACAGTACAATTTTAACTAGGGTTTTGAGGGGATTTGTCCCTAATAGAGGATCCTCTAATTGAATTGGAGAGGCTTTAGATAGCTCCCCCTCAGGAGTACTACCCTCACACCTGTCAATCTATGAAGATTGTTTGGCACATGAAGGTGGTTGAGTAACTTGCACAAAGTTTTTAGTTAAAACTGATGAAACCCCTGTGTTTTTGTTGGTGTCATCAAGGTCTACCCCAACATGTAGCCTCTCACCAACTGAATGTAGTGTCTGGGTGGTGATCACAGTTTCTTGAACTGTGTCATATGATTTTGGCAAAACTTGAGAAGATGATTCAAGTTTTTCATTGTAGGAAGAAGAAATTTGTGAGATAAGATTTGTAAGATCAGAACTGAGTGTTGGAAACTCCCCCTGAGTAAATGAGGGAGTTTCAAATGATGTGCCCTCTTTGTGTGTGCCAACCATATTTCTTCTTTTACCAACTTGAGAGTGCTCAAGTTGGGGTGCAGACTCTTTATAGATTGCATTTGGGAGAATGCTTGATTCAATAGAGACACCCTGTTGAGAGGATGCCTCTAGAGTCTATTTAATTCCCTCTTTTACAACTCCATCCTTTTGGGAAGATGCGGAGGTGGCTACTTGAGTGGTCAACTCAGCTTTCTTTGTCTTCTTTGGTTTCCTAACCAGGTTAGACTCTGTTTGTGTTTATTCCTCACCACTCTACAGTTAAAGGTGCATTCTTTCTCTTCTTTTTACTCACTCTAACCTGTTGAGAGGATGAAGTGGTTGGTTCCCTAGCTTCTAATGGTAAAGAAGAAGCGGTCTCAGTTATGGTAGGCCCCTGTTGGTTTTCCTGTTTTTGTGCTTCCACAGTTACAGGAGCCATAATTGTACTAGGTATAACACTAGACCTCATGTCAGGCATAGGATAGGGATAGGTCCTAAATCTCTCCAACATAAAGTCAGTGAGATTTAGACTTACCTTCACCTTATTCTTTGTAATTAGTGAACCAAATAGAATTTTGGACACTTGTTTACAGTTGCCTATTTTAGTTCTATCAATACCATTAAGTAAATGTATGTCTGCAACTTTATGATTAAAGTAGACATAATAAACCTTGGAAAGAAAACTTCCTTACCTCTAGTGGCCAAAGGCATTGTGAGCCTTGTGCTGAGTTCTTCCGGGATCAATGCCCCAAAATTGAGTGGCTTGTTGTATGTCATCGCGAACACTATCTTTTGGACCACACTGGATATATTGTCATACTCAGTCTTCCTGCAGGTGAAGGCTCTAACAATAGAGTCAAACAAAAAAGACCATTCCCTCCTTAGATGCTTCTTGTTCAAGCTAACAAAGTTGATCTTCTCACTGTAGTTTATGAAATCCATAAACTCAACTATTTCCTATTGAGTTGGCACCTAACATGCTGTCTGTAGGGATGCCCAATGCTTGGCTGACATCATTAGCATCAAATTCCACCTGCTTTCCCTGAATTGAGCAGTTCACTACCAAATACATTATTTGATTGCCATGCACAACAGTGTTGACCATAGATGAGTTCCAGAACTCATTGAGCACGTCTAGGTACAAGATAGGATTAGCAGTCAAGGAACCTACAATATAGGACTCAGACAAAAACTTGACAAAACTCTTAAAACTATCAGGAGATTGGTTAGCATCAGTGAAAACTAGGTAGTTGGTACCTTCATTTGGAATAGCAGCTCTAACATTGTTTGCAGCCATTGTAAGTGTATGGATTTGAATGTGTAAGAAATTTTAGAGAGAAAGAACTTAAAATAAGAGAGAGCGGTTAAGATTTGAAAAAGCTAGGTCAATTGAGATCTCGAAAGCGTAAAAAGGGGTTGTGTCGATATGTCTGGGTATTCATAGAAAAAGGGAAGTGACGTTAAGATTTGCAAAAGCTAGGTCTATTGAGATCTCAAAACCCTAAAGAGAGGTTATATCGAGATGTCTGGGTATTTATAGAAAAAAGGAAGTGATTTATCGAGAAGTAGGAATAAACGGTTGGTCTTTGCTTATCGAGAAGTCATGTGAATCTGTAAACACATATCGAGATGTCACCATCCTGACTTTTATTCGAGAACTAGATAGTTGAGAAACAAATAAAAATAAAAAATAAATATACAGAGAATTCTGAAATATTTATAAATCATATTCTAGTTAATTTCCAATTAAATCAAATTAATTTTGATTCATTAGAAATTAATCTTCTACAACACATTAGTTGAGATCTTGCCTTTAGGATGAAGAATTTAACATACCAATTTAACTAACAAGTCTAGTAAAAGTTGCTTCATACAAAGGTTTAGTGAAAATGTCAGCTAATTGTTTTATGTTAAAACAAAAATGAGCTCAATAGTACCATTTACAGCATGTTCTCTAATAAAATGGTACCTTATATTAATCTGCTTAGTTCTAGAATGATTAACTGGATTAACAACAATAGATATGGCACTAGTATTGTCACACATGATTGGAATTTTATGTAACACTAAACCATAGTCCATTAGTTGATATCTAATCCAAAGCACTTGAGCACAACAACTTCCTGCACCTATATATTCAGCCTCAACTGTAGAAGTTGACACGGATTGTTGTTTCTTACTGTACCAAGATACAAGTCTTTGTCCAAGAAATTGACAGTTTTTACTAGTACTCTTACTGGTCAACCCTGCATCCAGAAAAATCTGCATCTGTGTATCCAACAGCTTCAAAACCAGTTCCCTTAGGATACCATAATCCCAAGTTTGTTGTTCCCTTTAAATATCTGAAAATTCTCTTCACTGCCATCAAATGTGATTCTTTGGGATTTTCTTGAAATCTAGCACACAAACATGTTGCAAACATAATGTCCGGTCTACTAGTAGTTAAGTATCGCAAAAATCCAATCATTCCTCTATACCCAGATATGTCTACACTTTTTCCTTTCTTATCTTCATCCAACTTGGTAGCTGTAGACATTGGTGTAGATGTAGGTGAGCAGTCAACCATTCCAACCTTTTTCAATAAATTTTTAACATATTTGGTTTGACTGATGAAGATGCCATCACTTCTTTGACTAACTTCAAGGCCAAGGAAGTAAATGAGCTCTCTTATCATGCTCATCTCATATTCACTCTGCATGAGTCTTGAAAAACTTTGACATATCTTCTCATTAGTAGAACCAAAAATAATGTCATCCACATAGATTTGAACTAGGATAATATCCTCACCATGCTACTTGTAGAATAGAGTCTTGTCAATAGTTCCTCTAGTAAATCCATATTTGATCAAGAATTCTGATAGTGTGTCATACCATGCTCTAGGTGCTTGCTTTAAACCATAGAGAGATTTTAATAATTTATAGGCAAAGTCTGGAAATTCTGGATCTTCAAATCCAGGTGGTTGTTGCACATAGACTTTCTCTTCCAACTCACCATTGAGGAATGTACTTTTCACATCCATTTCATACACCTTAAAATTTGAGTGTGCAGCAAATGCAAGGAAGATTCTTATTACTTTAAGTCTTGCAACTGGAGAAAAAGTTTCATCATAGTCAATTCCTTCTTCTTGTGAGTAGCCTTTAGCAGCCATTCTTGATTTGTTCCTTACCACAATTCCATTTCCATCCATCTTGTTCCAATATACCCATTTTGTTCCAATAATACTTCTGTTTCTTGGTGCAGGAACCAATTCCCAAACTTTATTTCTCTCAAACTGATTTAATTCTTCCTGCATGGCAGTTATCCGGTCAGGGTCAAGCATGGCCTCTTCAGTTTTCTTTAGCTCAATTTGAGACAGAAAACATGCATGCAGGCATTCATTTGCAGTAACACTTCTAGTTCTTACTCCAGCATTGGGATCACCAAGTATTGCATCTCTAGTGTGACTTATATCCCATTTCTTAGTGTGATCTTGTTGATTAGAATTGTTCTCATCATTGGCCTGACTTGCGGAACCAATGTCTTCTTCTCCCCCTGAGTTTGTGCCATCAAACTCAGTTGAAATTCTTTCTTGATTAGAATTTTCATTTTCATGGATCACTTAATTAGTTATTTCTTGCTCCATTCTATTTTCTGTGTTAATCTCATCATCATCCTCAGAATCATGATCAATATTGAGATTTTCAAACTTCAAAGTTACAGCTTTATTTTCATCAAGGCATTCCAAACCTGGACACTTGTCACTATCAAAAGTCACATATGTGCTTTCCATAATTTTCTTCTGTTCAAGCACATAAACTTTGTAGGAAGTTCTTTAATTAAGGTGATTTTCCATGGTTTTTGTTGATCAAATATCTATTTTGAGTATAACATGCAGTATTCACAACTTCTTCCCAAAAACTTGTTGGTAGATTGGCATCTTGCAGCATAGTTCTGGCAGCTTCAACTAGTGTTCTATTTTTTCTCTCAACCACACCATTTTGTTGAGGTGTTCTTGCAGTTGAAAGCTCTTGAACAATGCCTTTGTCTTTGCATAATTCACTCAATGCTGCATTTCTGAATTATGTGCCATTATCACTTCTTAATCTTTTTACACAGTTTTTTTATTCAGCCTGCTTTTCAACTTTCTTTATGTGTCCAATAATGATGTGTGGAGCTTCATCCTTTGAATGTATAAACTCTACCCATGTATACCTTGAGTAGTCATTCACCATCACCAGTGCATATTTATTTCTAGAAATAGATAAGACATTAATTGGTCCAAAAAGATCCATGTGAATAAGTTGCAATGGTACACTTATGGAATTCACAGTTTTGCTCTTGTGACTAGACCTCTTCATTTTGCCGTTCTGACAAGCCTTAAAAACTTCATCTTGAGTAAATTCCAGATTTGTCATATCTCTCACTAATTCCTTTTTCACCAAGGTATTAATTACTTTGTAATTCAGATGAGAGGGTTTCTTGTGCCACAACTTGCTTTTCTCTATGGATGCCTTGGTATAGAAGCAGGAAATTCCATCCTTCTTTGTTGAACTTATATATGCAACAAACAAGCTTCCTTTTCTAATCCTTTCAGAGCATCTTCACCAGTATTTTTGCTGATAATTGAGCAGTCTTCTTTTTCAAAATTCACCTTGAATCCCTTGTCAGTAAATTGACTGAAACTTAGAAGATTTACTTCAAGTCCAGCAACCAGTGCTACATCTTCTATAAAAATATTTCTTGAAACCAACTTGCCATACTCCATTGTGAATCTTTTGTTATTGTCTCCAAAAGTCACCAATGGGTCAGCCATCTCCTCAAATTGTGATAGCAGGACCTTTACACCTGTCATATGTCTGGAGCATCCACTGTCAATGATCCATATGACTCTTTTCATTTTGCCCTGCACACAATGAGGATTAAGTGTGTTTAGCTACCCAAACAATGTTGGGTACATTTTTCTTTTTCACAGAAGTTACAGAAGTAGAATTTGATGATTAAAAAAGAACAGTGTTTATTTATTGATTTACATTTTTCTTTTTAACTGTAGATCCAAGATTAACTTCTTTGAGATCTACTCTCAATTTATGACAGCTTGTCATCACTTTCATATTGCAAGAAATGTAATCATATCTGTCACAGAATAAATAGGGATCCTCAGCTACTACCTCATTGTATTTGTATTCTCCTACTTTTGGCTCACTAACAGCCTTTTTACAAAGTTGAATTAGATGATCTGTTGAGCCACATTTATGACATTTGTTTCTTGGAGCATCTGTAACATAGGCATAGTTGTTGCTCTTGTTTATACCTATATTTCCATTCATCTTCTTTTTCTTTTTGCCAGCATTCTCAGTTTGTGCCTCCTTGGTTGGTGTCTTGATAACTTCATTGACTATTGGTTTCTTTTCAGTTTTATTTGTAGAAGTGGTTTATGCATCTTTCTTTTTACTGTCTTTATCTGCAAGTTCTTGATTGATGACCAATTCAACGTCACTGAAATTAACCTAACATGCCTTGAACAAAGGTGCATTAACTTTTCTCAGCACAGTTGGGATATCTTGATCTGCAATTTCTTTTCCTTTGTCACCTTCAATTTTCTTGTTTCTGTTCAAAGCATCATAGTCCAAACCAATAGCTATATTAGCACATGGTTTGTTTTTCTCATGGTATTGTCCAACCTACTAAGATACATTATTAAAGGACTTTAATTTCACTTCATTCTTTTCCAATTTTTTAGTCAGCACTGCTTCAATTTCACTTGCAAACTTGAGCTTGTTTTCAGATAATCATTTTCTTGTTTGACAGTTTCAAGCCCAACAAGCTGCAGCTCCAATTCTTCCTTTCAATCTCAAGCTTCTCATTAATATTTGACAGACTACTAACTTACTCAGTAGCTGCCACCATGCTTGTGTGGATGTGAAATATTTCTACACTCATCTTTTCAACGGTTTCTTTATATTGGCTTTTATTTAAATCAATGATAGTTAGAGTCGGTACCTCTGATTTTGATGAGGATGATTCTCCTTTCTTTATAGCCATGAGTGCATAGTTTTCAAATTCTTGATTATCATCATCTTCATTAGTGTCATCCCAACTCTTGCCTTCAGCTATGTAAGCCTTTCCCTGTTGTTTACTCAAGAGAGCTTTATACTTTGCTTCCAATTCCAGATAAACTTTGTCCTTCTTCACTTTCTTTGGCTTTCTACACTCAGTTGCAAAGTGGTCCAACTCATCATAGTTGTAGCACCTAATTTTTGATTTGTCAACAGATCCAGTTTTGTAACCACCTTTGCCACCTGAGTTGTACTGATTTTTTCCTTTCCAGTTGTTGCTATTTGAGGTTTGTACCTTATTTTTGAAGTATTTTGGCTTTTTCACTCCAATGTTAGAAAATTTTCTAGCAAGGTAAGCCATGCATTGATCTATCTCATCTAATTCATCAAGGGTGTAGTATCCATCGTCTTCTAGATCCAGTATGACTTGTTTCTGGGGTTCCTTGTTCTTTTGCTCAATAGCATGAGTGACTGTAGTTTGAGCTTCTATTTCATCTCCAAGCATTATACTATCATTGACCATCAAGGAACTAGATCCATCTACTACATGTTCTTATTTTACGTTTAATGATTTTTTCTACAGCATCTCAAGCTAATATATTTTCAAAATCCCATATAAGACCTCCAATGTCATCCTGCTCAAGTCTCTTCCTTCTCTAATAGTAGATATTTTATGTCCAAGATGGTTAGGAAGGGTAAGCAAAAATTTTAGGTTAACCTCCTCAGCTTCATAGAATTTATCATGAAGTTGTAAGTCATTAATCAATTTGTTGAATCTTTCAAAAACATAAGTAATTCCTTCTTTAGGTCTAGCCATGAATCCCTCATACTGAGACACCAGTATTCTCCTTTGATTTGACCTGACTTCATCTGTACCCTCACAGAGAATTTAAATCTTCTCACAAATCTGTTTGGTTGTGTCACATTTGACAATGTTGTTGTATATTACATTGTCAAGTGATTCAATCAGTGCTAACTGCAGGCCACTACCCAGAGAAACCTTTTCATTTTCAGGATCTGTGTATGTTACAGTGTCTTTAGTGGCAAAGTAAGCTGGTATGACCATATCTCCATCAACAACCTTAGGAACTCTTTCCATAGGGATAAAAGGTCCATTCTTGAGAATTAATTCTTATAAACAACATTAACTTCTATTTCCACGGTGTGTAGTTGGCTTTGTCAAAGGCTGGTATCTTGATGCTACTTATCTTTTGAGCACTCATTCTTCCAAGGTCTTTATCTGTTTAGTTTTAGATTTTACTCTGATACCACTTGTTAGATATTGAATGCTATGAAATATAACACAGATGGGGGGTGAATGTGTTTCTTGAATTTTTCTTTATGTTTAAGCTTTTTGGATTATGGTTTGAACAAAGTAGTTAAGAAATATAGATATTATGTTTAACAGAATGAACACAAACACAATATATCAAAAACTCACTTAATTATATTAATCAAGCCTTTCTTGCTACAAATCTGTGTTCTTAAGAAAATAAGAACTAAGCTTCTATCTTGAGAGAATATAGGAAAATCTAGATTTGTTTGCTACTTGTAAATTAAGTACCCGTGTATGCTTTATAGACTAGTAACACAGGTCTACAAAATTGCACTAAAATATACTTAACCAGTTTCTAAAGCAACCTTGTCTATTTTCTTTTCCGGTGTTGGAAAATCTGTGTAAAATCTTGCAGGTCTGTGACCACCCTTTGTCCAGTTAATCTTGGTCCTTGATCTTGTATTATTCAAGCTACTTTTGTAAACTTTCCAATTCAATAAATGAATTGTTTATTGACTGATAATCTTGAATCTTGAACTTGTCTGCATTCTGAATTTGAGAAGTATGTCGGGATCTCCAGTTGTTCTATAGAGAAGTGACATATCGATAAGTATAATGACTTATCAATATCTCTGAGATCTCTATCGTTCTATTCGACTTGTCGAGGTCTCCAGTTTTCCGTGTGTGAAATGACTTATCGATATCTCTGAGATCTCTACATGCAGAAATGACTTGTCGATATCTCTGAGATCTCTATATACACCATTTGACTTGTCGATATCTCTAAGATCACTATATCAGAGATTGACTTGTCGATATCTCCAATTCTTCATGTCTTCATTTAACTTGTCGATATCTCTGAGATCTTTTGTTAGGGCAAAAACACGCGCTAAAATTCACGCAAGTATACGCGTTCGCAAGTAGTATAAGATATAAATCAGATTCGTTCCCGCAGAGACTGATTTAGGTTAAGTTCAATTTATGCACCTATGCAACAAGGTATGGTTATCGCTCAATTCTAAGACAAATAACAAATTGGGTTTTTATTAAACTAAGAGATTATACTAAATAACATTAACTAAGAGAATTGAGGTTGAATTACTATATATGACAAACATGGGATTCTAACTTTATTAAATACTTCATTCAATAGCCTTGTTGTTCTTAACCTTAGCATGTAATGGTGATGACACTAATCAGATAACACGAAACTAGTAAACGCCAATTTTCATTGTACAAATACCCTACTACCAAGCATCCACAAAAGAGATAGAAGTTGAATAGACACCAATTATGCTTAGTCTTTATATGTCTATAAGAATTGAAAACATAACGATTTAATGCGCAAGTTATCTATCGTGATTACATAGGGCAAGTAAGATGGTTAAAATTACCTACGAATCATGCATAACAATTACATGAACCTATGCTAGCATGGCAAGTTCTAAACCTCTATATTCACTATCGTTTCAAAAGAGATTAACACGCTATCTTATATGTTAGCTACGCACATAAGATGAATAAGCAAAACCAATACCAGGATATCAATCAATCACCACACACCAAGATATCGAAATAAATTAAATATTGAAATCCATAAGTAAATCCGCTAGAATCCCATGATAACGATTAGTTCATAATCGAACTCATCATCGCCATGGGTTCCAATGAAAGCATGGCATAAACAAGGTCTTAATAAACTGAATAATAATTAAAGTACGAATAAACGAGATCTAGGTTCAACAAGAACGAAAACGAGCATCCAAAGTTACAACTAATTCAAAGAATCACAAGTTGAAAATAAGATCTTCTTTTTCGGAGTTGTTTTGTGCTTCTAGGTCTTCTCCTTGATCTCCCAATCTTCCCGAATGATGAAAACCCTTTTTTAAAGTATATATAAGCCCATATTGGACCTGGACCCTTAAAATCGTCAAATTCCACTCAAAAAAGGCTTTTTCAGCGAAATCAGCGAAGTCAGTCGCGCATAAGCACGCGGCTGCGCGGCACTAGTAGGCGGGCGCCTCCTAGCAGGTAGGCTCCTGACACCAGCAGGCGGGCGCCTCCTAGCAGGTGGGCGCCTGACACCAGCAGGCGGGCGCCTGCAGCCTTTCTGGAAAATTCTGATGAATCTTATTTTGCTCATAACTTGAGTTCTACTCGTCAGAATTAGGTGATTCAACTGTCCACGCGAAGCTAACGAGATTCTCTACAACTTGACAATGACCTTGGCTTCCAAATCTAATCACTTTTTATCATATACCAACAACTTGAGTCCAAAACACTAATTTAATCTTGTATTAAAGCATTCCAAGTGGATATAAAATCCACTTATCACACCCCCAAACTTGAATCGATGCTTGTTCTCAAGCATAAACAAACTCAAAACTACAAAACAAACCTAATACATGAATTCAACTACGTGAATGCAACTAAATGATAATACAATCGATCCCCTCAGAATAACCATAACCTAATGAATAAGCCGATGCCTCTAAGAATGCAATGACTTAAAACAGAGTTCGAATAAATCCCATAAACCAACTCACAAACCAGAAACGTGCGTGTGTGGAATGCTTAACAGATTTCTCTCGATACTAGATCAATAATCATAACTTATCTATCATCAAAACAATCAAAAGTTTATAAACATAATAGACAATAAATGCATGACTCACAACACCTCCTTTCTACTAGAGTTATACAAGGATTCACACTATTATTGAACACATAACAAAGATGCTTATTTGACCGTGCAATGAATGAGGTCCCAAAAGACTTATACAATAATACCCATGTAGCGAGCATTAGGTTAGCAGATCCCAGACTATAAAAGCCTTAGGTCACTAGGCACAAAGTCCCCTAGAACTTAATAACTCGAGTATTAAAGAGCCCACTCTTGATCAATTATGCATAAACACATACTTTTTTCTCTTTTTTCTTTTTTTCTTTTTTTCAATAATTTCTGAATGAGTGTGTTTTGCTCCATCTCATTCAACCCTAGACTACTCATAAAAGTATGAGCCGGCTACTAGCCATTTGACGCCTAGCCTTACAACAACTAGCAATGAAATCCAAGTTTTTCTCCAGATAAAAAAATAGTGTTTTTACGTCATTACGAGAATATCACAAATTCTAAATATAACCAAGTGATTAAATCTCAACAACAAACAAGTATGATCATGATCTAGATCAAAAGCAACCCTATAAGACTTTGTGAAAATATTTGTTTCTGGCATGCAAATCAATTCATTAGGACTTAAACATCCCTCCATTCGTCATCACCACACTCAAATCAATATCAACTTATCAAATATCATAGTTCATCTTAAGGGATCATGCTAAATATGCATGCAAATGCAACTATATGAAATCACATAAAAACAAACAAATATGTCCTAAATGAACAATCATGCAAAAATATGAATGAACTACAACTAAACATGCAATATGAATCTATATAGACACACACACACTACTAATCCTTACATTATCACCCCCAAACTTAAAATTTTCAATGTCCTCTTTGAAGGTAATAATAAGGATTTCAGGCATACCTAATTAGCAGGAGAATCACCCTCGTCGGGTGGAGGATCAGGTGGCCAATCAACCTCGCCACCAGTATCTCGAACAACAGTACCGAAAGCATGTGTCAAATCTTCAGCAAAATATCGGTGGATGACATGCATGGCCTCCATACGTCTAGTCAATCTTCTATACTGTGCATCACCAACACCAGTCCTATCAACTACCTGCTGCACATGAGAAGAACCCTCTATAGGCACGGGAATATCCGTCCAGCAACACTCTACATCATCAAAAATATATTCCAACCCCTTATTATGGGGTGCACCTAAGAATGCATAACTCAAGTGATCTGGCATTCAGTTGAGCTCAAGTGTGGGAGCTTCTTGAATAAATGGTTCAAAATGCTCCTGAGAAATTTTCAGCTCTGCTAACCCAAGAGAATCGAATGGCATATCTAACTTCCTCATCCACAGAGTTGCATCCAAAACCTGCAGGTGCTCTGCTCCTTCTTCATCTTCAATAACTGATTCCCCTATTAAGAATCTCTTTAAGGTATCTGACTTTGGCAATTGCTCAAGCTCTGAATTTACTACAGAGTCGACCCACCCTACTTTAAAGCACTCCTTTTTAGCTGTGGGTAACTTTATTTCCTTGAACACATTAAAAGTGACCTTTTAATCGTAAACCTTCATCGAAAGCTCTCCTTTTTGCACATCGATCATAGTTCGGCCTGTAGCAAAGAATGGTCTTCCCAAGATAATGGGAATCTTCTTATCTTCCTCGAAATCAAGAATTACAAAGTCAGCAGGGAAGATGAGTTTATCCACCTTGACCAAGACATCCTCCACTATACCTCATGGATAAGCGATGGAACGATCAGCTAGTTGCAATGACATGTATGTTGGTTTCGGATCAGGCAGACCAAGCTTCTTGAAGATAGACAAGGGCATCAGATTGATGCTAGCTCCTAAATCATATAAACACTTGTCGAACAACAAGTTTCTGATGGTGCAAGGAATAGTGAAGCTTCCAGGATCTTTAAGCTTCAGAGGCAACTTCTGTTGCAGCACAGCACTGCATTCCTCCGTTAGAGCAATGGTCTATAAGTCATCGAGCTTCACTTTCCGAGAGAGAATACCTTTCATAAACCTCCCATAGTTAGGCATCTGTTCAAGAGCTTTAGCGAAAGGTATGTTGATATGAAGTTTCTTGAACACCTCCAAAAACTTCTCAAACTGCTTATCCAGCTTTTTCTTCTGCAGCCTCTTAGGAAAAGGAGGTGGAGGATAGATCTGTTTCTCCCCTGTATTACCCTCAGGAGGAGTGTGTTCCACAGTATTCTTCCTTGGTTCCACCTCTGCTTCCTTCTGCACTTCTTCTTAAGCCACAACTGCATTTTCTGAAATTTGAGATTTTTCAGGCTCTTCGTCTTGTTGAATTTGGGGGCTTGCGACATTTCCAGACCTTAAGGTGATGGCGTTCACCTGTTCTTCAACTTCCCTCTTGCCTGGATTTGTTTCTGTATCACTAGGAAGCATTCCTGGTGGTCGATACAATAAGGCATTAGCAATTTGATCTATGTGGTTCTCCAGAGTCTTGATAGAAATAACATGGCTTTAGCATATAAGAGCCTGGTTTTTGCACATAAGCTGCAACTCCTCCAATTCAAATTTTTCATTCGAAGATAGACATACACCAAGAATTTATTGTTTTGGTGTAATTTGTTACTGAAAACCAGGAGGGTTGAACAGCTTATTTCCAAACTGCTGGAACGGCTGTTGCATCGCATTCTGATTGTTGCTCCAGCTGAAGTTAGGATGATTCCAGTTGTCAGGATGATAAGTTTCTGGAACTGGTTGTTGCGATCTCTGAAAGTTGCTCACAAACTGAGTTGATTCACTAGATATAACGCATTGCTCCGTCGCATACGAACCTGCACAATGCTCATAAACACTAATTATCTGTTTAACACCATAGTTAGCCAGAGAATCGATCTTCATAGACAATGCCTTTAGTTGAGCAGTGATAGCCGTAGCTGTATCCACTTCAAGAACTCCTGCTACCTTGCCCTTTGGACATCTCTAGGTGGGATACTGATATTCATTAGAAGCCATCAGTTCAATTAGATCATAAGCTTCCTCATAGTTCTTTGCCCACAATGCTCCGCCTGCTGCTGCATCAAGCATGGGTCTGGACTGTGCTCCCAAACCGTTATAGAAGCAATTGATGATCATCCAATCAGGCATTTCATGATGAGGACACTTCCTAAGCATCTCCTTGTAGCACTCCCAAGCTTCACTCAAAGATTCTCCCGTTTGCTGCATAAATTCAGTAAGAGCATTCCTCATTGCAGCTGTCTTCACCATAGGGAAGAATTTAGTAAGAAATTTCTGAGCAAGTTCTTCCTAAGTAGTAATCGAATCAGCTGGTAGAGAGTGTAACCAGCTCTTAGCCTTATCCCTCGAAGAGAATGGGAACAGTCTCAGCTTCACAACATCTTCAGAAACACCGTTGAACTTGAAGGTGTCGCCGATCTCAATGAAATCCCTAATGTGCATATTGGGATCTTCAGTTGGAGAACCTCCAAACTGGATTGAATTCTACACCCATTGAATTATGCAAGGCTTGATCTCAAAGGTATTAGCTGTGATAGCTGGCCGGACAATGCTAGATTGAATGTCATTGATCTTGGATTGAGAAAAATTCATCAAGGCTTTTGTTCGTGCTGCTGGATCTCTCATTGTAATGAGTACCTGAAACACAAACAAATAAACCGTGAAATTAAAAGAATCCGAGTCAGTGAACTTTAACGACCACTGATGACAAGCACATAAACTAAAAATTAACACCGAGTCCCCGGCAGCGGTGCCAAAAACTTGTTAGGACAAAAACACGCGCTAAAATTTACGCAAGTATACGCGTTCGCAAGTAGTATAAGATATAAATCAGATTCGTTCCCACAGAGACTGGTTTAGGTTAAGTTCAATTTATGCACCTATGCAAGAATGTATGGTTATCGCTCAATGCTAAGACAAATAACAAATTGAGTTTTTATTAAACTAAGAGATTATACTAAATAACAATAACTAAGAGAATTGAGGTTGAATTACTATATATAACAAACATGGGATTCTAACTTCATTAAATACTTCATTCAATAGCCTTATTGTTCTTAACCTTAGCATGTAATGGTGATGACACTAATCAGATAACACGAAACTAGTATACGCCAACTTTCGTTGTACGAATACCCTACTACCAAGCATCCACAAAAGAGATAGAAGTTGAATAGACACCAATTATGCTAAGTCCTTATATGTCTATAAGAATTGAGAACATAACGGTTTAATGCACAAGTTATCTATCGTGATTACATAGGGCAATTAAGATGGTTAAAATTACCTACGAATCATGCATAACAATTACATGAACCTATGCTAGCATGGCAAGTTCTAAGCCTCTATATTCACTGTCGCTTAAATAGAGATTAACACGATATCTTATATGTTAGCTACACACATAAGACGAATAAGCACAACCAATATCAGGATATCAATCAATCACCACACACCAAGATATCAAAACAAATTAATTATTGAAATCCATAAGTAAATCCGCTAGAATCCCATTATAACTATTAGTTCATAATCGAACTCATCGTCACCATGGGTTCTAATGAAAGCATGGTATAAACAAGGTCTTAATAAACTGAATAATAATTAAAGTACAAATAAACGAGATCTAGGTTCAACAAGAATGAAAATGAGCATCCAAAGTTACAACTAGTTCAAGGAATCACAAGTTGAAAACAAGATCTTCTTTTTCGAAGTTGTTTTGTGCTTCTAGGTCTTCTCCTTGATCTCCCAATCTTCCCGGATGATGAAAACCTTTTTTTAAGTATATATAAGCCCATATTGGACCTGGACCTTTAAAATCGTCAAATTCCACTCAAAAAAGGCTTTTTCAGCGAAATCGGCAAAGTCAACCGCGCATCAGCATGCGGTCGCGCGGCACCAGCAGTCGGGCGCCAAAGCCTTTCTGGAAAATTCTGATGAATTTTATTTTGCCCATAACTTGAGTTCTACTCGTCATAATTAGGCGATTCAACTGTCCACGCGAAGATAACGAGATTCTCTACAACTTTACAATGGCCTTGGCTTCCAAATCTGATAACTTTTTATCATATTTCCTTTAAAATCTCCTTTCTTCATTTAACTAATACCTGAAATGTAATAACACAAAAACACATCAAAATACCAATAACTTGAGTCCAAAACACCAATTTAAGCTTGTAATAAAGCGTTCCAAGTGGATATAAAATCCACTTATCATCTTTACATGCAGAAATGACTTGTCGATATCACTGAGAGTTCTCTATAAGCCATTTTGGACTTTTCTACAAGTCATTTTAGACTTCCCGAATGACTTCTCGATATAACTTGATCTGTGACTTGTCAATATCTTGACTTAGAACATTTTTCATAGAACAACTTTATTCAACTCCAAGATTCTACATCTTTTCTCTGGGGCATGATCATGACTTGATCTTCTTCCAGAATTTATTCCTTAGCTTAAAACTGTTCACAAAAAAATCCCCCCCCAGTCTAATATACTAAACACTTTTACAGACTCAAGGAATACAATACAGAATACAAATATAGATTCTCATACAACTAAATCTTAGGGTTATCAATTTGACTTATTCTTGTTATTTTACAGGCATGTCTTGCACAACACAAGCTTTTGGTGGGAGTCTACCAAAGGATTGCAGGAAGATAGATTTATATCCTGGCAGAAGTTCACGGAATTATTTTTAGAAAAGTACCTGCCGAGATATATGCAAGACCAGTTAGAGTTAAGATTTCTGGAGTTGAGACAGGAGAATATATCGGTATCTGAGTACGAGGTTAAGTTTTCTGAATTGGAAAGGTTTGTGCCAGAATATGTGAATACAGAAGCAAAGAAGGAAAGGAGATTTCAACAAGGACGTAAGTCGTGGATTCGGAGTCAAGTGGCTCTTCTTGAGCTACGAACGTATGATGCAGTTATACATATGGCAATGATTATGGAAGAAGAAAGAGAAACAACTAAAAGAGAAAATGAGGGGAAGAAAAGGAAAATAGAAGATTCAGATCAAGATCAGGGAAGTTCAATGTTCAGAGGAAATTTTGGAAGGAATGTAGGGAATCATATTCAGAAGTTTCAAAAGTTTAATCCTGGAAATGGAAATCAAAAGAACGGTTTTCAAAAATCAGGTCAACCAGTGATAGACAATAGGCCTCCAATTCAGGAGTACAAGGTTTGGGGAAAGAGACACCCCGGGAAATGCAACAAGCTCAATGTTATATATTCTAAATGCAATCAGAAAGGCCATTATTCACCCGAATGCACTAATGTCACGGGAAAACCAGAGGTGACTTGTTTCAAATGCGGAAAAATTGATCATATAGAGAGGAATTGCAAGGAATCCGTTCAGAAGATTAATATTCTTAGGATTGCGGGACCACCGCCTCCACCAACACAACCAGTTCAACCATGGGCATGGACTATTAACATGACCATGCAAGATGCTATCTAGGATGCGGATGTGGTAGCAAGTATTCTTATTATAAATTCTGTAGAGGCCAAAGTGTTAAGGGATTTTGGAGCTACCAGATCTTTTATATCTGAAAATTTTGTTAATAGATTAAAGTGTGCTACATATCCCTTAGAATCTAGTTTGATTATTGAAGTAGCGAATCAGGAAAGTGTTACTTTCAATAAGATTTGTCCTAATTGTGATGTTTTAATAGAAGGTTGTCACTTCTTGACCAACTTTATACCTTTTAAGTTAGGAGAATTTAACATTATACTAGGGATGGATTGGTTAGATGACCGCGATGCGCAGATTAAATGTAAGAATAAGATGGTGAAGTTAAAGTCCAAAGACAACATTGAAGTAATATTTAGAGGAAAGAATCAAGATAGAAAGTTTTTAACAGCAATTCAGACAAAAATATTATTAAGACAGGAATGTGAAGCTTATTTGGCTCATGTAAGAGATGTTGAGAAGGAATCACTTAAGATCAAGGATATTCCCGTAGTTAGCAAATTTCCTGATGTATTTCCCGATGAGTTACCTGGACTACCTCCGGATCGAGAAATTGAATTCACCATTGATTTGGCTCAAGGGACGGAACTAGTTTCAAAAGCTCCATGTCGTATGGCACCCGTTGAGATGAAGGAACTAGCGGCGCAATTGCAAGAACTCTTAGATAAAGGAGTTATTCGATCGAGTGTATACCCATGGGGTGCACCGGTGTTATTTGTGAAGAATAAGTATGAGATTATGTATCGATTATCGTGAACTCAACAAGTTGACTATCAAGAATAAGTATCATGTACCATGAATTGATGATTTATTTGATCAACTGAAAGGAGCTACGTGTTTTTCGAAGACTGACCTAAGATCTGGTTACCATCAATTAAAGATTAAGGCGGAAGATATACCCAAAACGGCATTTCGAACAAGATATGGACATTATGAATTCCTAGTAATGGCGTTTGGACTAACAAATGCACCTGCTGCATTTATAGATCTTATGAATCGAGTCTTTAAGAAATATCTATGTAAGTTCGTGATTATGTTCATCGATGACATCTTGATTTACTCCAAGTTAGAAGCGGGATATATGGAACATTTAAGGATTACTTTGGAAATTTTAAGAAAAGAAAAGTTATACGCGAAATTTTCAAAATGTGAATTTCGGTTAAAGAAAGTTCAGTTTCTTGGGCATGTAGTTAGTGGTGAAGGCATTAAACTGGATTCCGCAAAGATTGGAGCTGTAATGAATTGGTAAAGGCCTAAGACTCTAACAGAAGTAAGAAGCTTTCTAGGATTGGCTGGTTATTATCGAAGGTTTGTACAAGATTTTTCTAAGATAACAGTTCCATTCACTAAGTTGACAAGGAAAAATAAGAAATTTATTTGGACAAATAAGTGGGAAGAAATTTTCAGGAATTAAAGAGAAGGTTGGTTTCTGCGCTAGTGTTGGTTCTACCCAACGAAAAGGGTGAGTTTGTAATATATAGCGATGCTTCTTATAAAGGACTAGGTTGTCTACTAATCCAACATGGAAAAGTGATAGCATATGCTTCTTGTCAGATAAAACCTCATAAGTAAAAGTACCTTACACATGATTTGGAATTAGCCGCAATTGTGTTCGCACTTAGGATTTAGAGACATTATTTGTACGGAGAGATGTGTGAGATTTATACGGATCACAAGAGTTTAAAGTATATCCTTACTCAGAAGGAGTTGAATATGATATAAAGACGATGGTTGGAACTAATCAAAGATTACGATTGTATTATAAGTTACCATCCGGGGAAGGCGAATATTATGGTGGATGCATTGAGCCGCAAAGAAAGATTGAACATGTTAGTCACATTAGCAGAATTGGAAAAAGAATTCAATAAAATGGAAATTAAGATACGAGTACCTGAATCAACAGAAGATGTGGTTTATGCAATGATATTTCAACCCGAAATATCAAAAAAAATTGACGCTATCAGGAGTAATTGATGAATCATGAAAAGGATAAACTGTCTGGTGAAGAAATCTAGGCTCAAAAGGATGATAAGGGTATATATATATTTCATGCATTCGAATTCCTAATGTTACAGAGCTAAAACATGAGATTTTAAATGAAGCGCATAACTCAAAATTTTCAATTCATCCCGGAAATACGAAAATGTACAAGGATTTCATAGAGTACTACTGGTGTCCAAACATGAAAAAAGAGATTTTCGAATGGATAAGTAAGTACTATACATGTCAGAGAGTGAAAGTAGAACATCAACAACCAAGTGGGTTACTTCAACCACTAGACATACTCGAATGGAAGTGGGAGCACATCACAATGAATATTGTTAGGTCTCAATATGTTTGTAGAAGGGGGTTGAATACAAACAATACCGTTTAATTGAATAAAATGCGGAATAAAAAAGTGAAACAAAATTCAAGTTAAATAAAACTATTATTAAACTTGAAAGGTGTTACAACAACGGTATCGTTTACAAGGGATTAATCTCAAATCAATTATTACAAATCTAGAATAAATTCGACATGAACTTTTTCTATTTTTGCAATAAAAAGATCAAATGCTAAAAGTGATTTGAGATTAAGTTCTAGGGATTTCGATCCGCTAGATAGTTACACAAGAACAAGAAAAGGATTTCTAGTGGATTAGATTTAACAATAAATACTAGAAATAAATGATCTGTGAATTTGCAATAAGTTCTCTACAGGTTTCTTTTGTTCTGTGTTCTGCTGAAATTTTATATTCAAATGCTCTTATTGAAAAATGATCTGCTTTTGTTGGTTTTGTAAACAAACCACTTCAATTGAATCAGTAAGACTTTCGGCAAGATAACCCATTTGGCTCAGCATGACAATCCTTTTAACTGGTAAGACTTTCGGTAGGACTATCAATTGAACTGATATGACTTTCGGTATGACTATTGATTGTCATACCGATTGTCTTGCTAGTACAAAAGATAGTCTTGCTGGATTAAAACATATTTTAATCAAATAATAATTCTGAATTAATTAATCAATTAATTCAATTAATCAATAAATTAATCTTTGCAGATTTAATTTATTTTCTTAATTAAATTATATGACTTAATTAATTAATAGAGAATTAATACCAATCTTGAGCAGCAACCATTCTTCTAAAAATCACTGTCAATTACGAATCAATTTCATCACTTCAATGTTGACACTCGATGTACTGTCTGGTTCATGAGTGACTACCTTCCGTGACGTTTCTTTATGCCTTGACTTTGATACTCTTGATTTTCTTCAGACTAAATCCTTGTAATTAATTGATACCCTGACGAGATCTCTGTCACTTGATTAAATCCACAATCTTGATTTATATCACTGAGGCTTGATCAATTTCTTGAGCTTCTTCCAGTGAATTAAGTCCTCAAGACTGTAGATGAATAATGTTACTTAATCCTTCGACATATGTTACTTTGAGAGATCTCTATGATGATAGAACCACTATTTACTTGTTACATTCTTATTTGAGTTGAGTTAAATCCTCGAATAAACAAATAGGCTATGACATATGCCTTTTAATCTCCCCCTATTTGTTTGTTAGACAATAACAACAAATACCTAGAGGATAACTCAACTAACAAATAAGAAAAAGATATAAACAGTAATGTAAAGTAAATAGCAGAAAAGTTCTGGATTATATTTAACATTTTCCAGATTCCAAAAGAAATTTACAAGTGAATACAAGATAGATGTTCCTCTAGCCTGAACATATAACTACATTAGTCTATCTTGATTCATAAAGCTCTAATCATATTACATTGAGTTTTGAGCTAATTGAATTCAGTTGTCTTCCCTTTCGAATTCACCTTCTTCCAAATCTTGAAGTAACTCCTTGTCAAAGACACGATCCTTTTCTGAAGTGAAGCTGTCTGGTCTAACTGGTTGAACTTCAACTGACTTTAGCTTATTCTTTAACTGATTGTACCTTTTAATATTCTTTTCACAATAAGCTTGAATCAAATCAGCTGCTTGAGTTTTCAACATGGATGAATATCCAGCAGTTCTTAGGTGATGTTCCATCCAGACCAGATGCTTAGCTGAGTAGTCTTTAAGAAATTGTGAATCGAGCTGGCAGATTTGAAGACAGTCAGACTTAAAGAATCTTACCTGATGAGGATTGTTGACCACTTGAGGACTAGCCCTGCTGGCAAACTCCTTGAGCCTTTCTCGGAGAACTTCATTCAATTCTGAGCTTCTTTTGACTTTGTTGAGAAGAACCCAAATCTCTAACAAAGAACGATTCTCAAACAGATGAAGTGACACTTTGAAGGATCCTTCGCTCTGACAATATACAAATATGCTCATTTCATTTAGAGATCTGTCAAAGGCAGCTGTGATCCTTGAGATTTCAGTCTTTATAGCATTCATGTACATGTCATTGTTTGGATTAGAGATCTCCAGCTTGTCCAGAAGATGTAGAAACTGTCTATCATTGTTTGTGCTCAGCTGAAGCATATCAAGTACTCTCCTAGCTTCATCCCATTTTTCACCAATCTTCAGTCTGACATCTCTTCTCCTTTCTTGAGCTTTAATGTCATGAAGACGTTGCTTTTGAAGAGCTTCTGTTCTTTGGATGTCTTTCCTCATGTCAATGATCTGGGATACCTTTTTGAGTTCAGCTTCTTTTCTTTTCAATACTGACTGCTGTTGCTGAAACTCTTTCTCAAACAGAGGATCCACAGGAGCTTCCTCTTCCCAATCTCCAAAATCACTTTCCTCCTCAGCTTCAAAGAAACCATCTTTATCTTCCAAGACTGGTTCAGTGGGAACATCATAAATATCAAAGTCATCATGTTCTCCACTATAATAGATATCATCAGGCTTCCCTGTGCCTCCAGCAGACAAATCTTTTTCTTTTCCCTTTTCACTTCTCCCTTTCTTCTCCCCCTTAGTTGAGGAATCCTCTACAGACTTTCCCTTAGATCCTCCATTACCTCCATCACCTCCAGAGCCTGAGCCTCCACCAGACGGCCCTTCAAAGAAAGTCCTTTATTCTTCATTAGGGCAGTGAGAATTTTTGATCATGTAGTACAGGTGCTTCATCCCTTCATTCAGATGTTCCATGCCCGTCTCTATCTTCAGAAATCTGGAAGAATCTAGTGAATGATTCATTTCAACCAAGTCTTCAAGAGAAGTCATTCTTGTATGTAGAGAGCAGAAGTTTGAAATGTCGTCAGCTGATAACGTTGGAGATGCCTGGATTGAGTTAAGCTTTGGTACAACAGATGTCTTCAAATCTGATATTTCAGTCCTGATGAGAGCCAGCTGATTATTGACAGAGGTGGAAGAAGAAGACCGTTCAACCACTTATGCTTTGAATGATTGAGCTTCAGCCTGACTTTTTGCAAGTTGTTCCTTGAGATCAGCAATTTGAGCTAACAGATTTTCAGTGTTTGTGTCTGTGTGTGCGCTCACCTGAATATCTTTCCTGTTTAATTCACTCAACTCACGTGCTTGTGTATCTCTCAATATAATTGCTCGTGAGGAGTCTTCCTGATGCTGATCTTCTGTACCTGCATTTAAAATCACCCTAGCCTCTTCAAGAGAGGTCAGTGGTGGTGCAATGGGAATTCGCGATTCCCGATCCTCAGTCAAAGCTATCTTTTCATGTGAAATAGATGTCTGAATTGCTTCAGGGATAGATTGACCGAGTTGCCCTCCACTTTCTCCAGATAAATCTGCGAGTGGAGAATCCCGTGAGGGAGCCAGAGGTGTTGGATCTGGGAGGGGAGAAAATGACTCTATTAAAGGTGGCTGAGAGTCAGATTTTCCCTCAGATGCATGTGACTGCTCTTCTGTCGTAACTATGGTAGGCACTGTAACCGACTCAATGTGCACTCCTCGCTCCGTGTCCTGAGTATCATCTACTGGTCTGTATGCTTCCATTGTGAGTAATGGAATTGTGCTTGACTCAGTACAGGATGCCATGGCCATATGGCGAATTTCAATAGATCCGTCCTGTTGAGAAAATGTTTCTAGAAACTGTTCAGTGGCCATTTCAAAGTCCATGTCCTGTTGGGAGGACAAGGATGGGCTTTCAGATGCCTCAGTAAATGTTCTTCTTTTCTTGGGTGGAGGCAGGGCTGAGGGTTCATTCATATCCACTAACATACTACTTCCTACTAACCTTCTAGGCAACATTTTACACAGTGGGGGAGAGGTTGAGATAGGTTGTGACTCTGTGTTTGGCTCTATGACCTGGGATTGAAGCTGTGGTTTTACAACTTCATGGTCAGTCCTATCAACCACTGGGGGTCTTTCCACAGAAGTAGGAATAGGTTGAGTTTGAGGAATTATTACCTGTAGAGGAAGAGCACCTGATGTTTGAGCCTGGGTGGTTTGAACCACTGGAGGTTGAGCTTGTTGTTCATGACCGGGAAGATTGAAGATAGGTAAAGGAATATAAGTGGCCATGAAAGCAGATACAAGTACTGGAACTTGCATGAATTTGAAGGTTGTGTCTTGACGAGTGTAAATCTTTTTGCTTACTGGAGGGGGTTCGGTTACTGAAGAGTTAGCAAAAAGAGCTTTATGCTCAGGTAAGAGAAGATGTTCTGCTATGAGCATGAGAAAACGAGCGTAGTAGCACGAGACCCTACGATTTGTAGAATGATCACGTAAAGCAGTAGTGAGATGTCTCAGAAGAATGGGTAAAAGTAGTTTGCCAAAATTGATCCTTTGATTGAAAACAACCGTAAGACCAATATACTGCAGAGTGGAAGTGATGTTGTGAAAGTTGGATTTAGTGCAGTTGGCAAACACTTTAGAAAGTGTATCGAAGAAAATATCCCATTCAGAAACCAAATTGGATTTAGATAACTTGGTTAAATTAATCACCCCCTGATAGTGAATAGCATGGAAAAAGTTTGAAATATCATTTTCAGAGGGCAAATTACAAAAATTGTCCAATGGAAAATTTAACGCTCGATTGACGACTGTTTTATCAACAACATACTGTGTGTTTGCCACGGTGAATGAAAAAGATTTAAAATCATCGGCCACAGTAGATGTTGTGCAAATCAGTCTGAGCAGATCAACATTTAAAATCACATTTGATTTAATAGCAGAGCTAACAATCGAATGGTCATTTAAAAATCTAATCCATGGCTTAAATTTTTCCACATCACATTTATTTGGATTAAAATAACCAACAAGATTATGTGCGACAATTTGGAAATTAAGAGCCATTTAAAAAATAATAAAATACACACTTTCAGAATTTTAAGAATTAAATTAAGAGAATTCGAATTAAAAAAAAATTTAATAATTCGAATTAAATCAATTATATCCGAAAAATTTAGAAAGTAATGTATCTCGTTAAAGTTCTTAACTCACGAAAGCAGATATGCAAAATCACAAGACACAAAACCTAATTGAAATACACAAAAAAACTGATTTTAGGGAAAAAATCGAATTAAAAAAAATGCGCAGCACTTCTGCATGTATATACGTGTATGTATATAACAGAAGTGAAGTTTTTGTTTGCTGAGTAAACACTCGAGCAAGGAAGACAATGGAGATGGGTTTTGATCTGTTCGAAATGAGAGAGAGAGAAATAAGAGAGAAAAAGAAAGAAACTGTTGGAATTTTGAAAAACAAAAGAACTGATAGATTTAACAAGACAAAGAGACGTTAAATAGACAACTAGTATGACAATTCGGGATAGTCTTACCGATTGTCATACCGATAGTCATACCAGGAAAATTGAGAAAACAAAATAAACAAAACAAAAAAAAACATAGTAATAATATAACTGGTATGACAATCTGATAGTCATACCGATTGTCATACCAGTACAAAATAAAACAAAAAATATCTGATATTAATTTTATTACTGGCATGACAATCAATAGTCATACCGATTATCTTGCCAGTTATAAAATTAAACTGAATTAAAAATAAACAATTATATGTACTGGAATGACTTTCAGCAAGATAATTTCAATTGTCTTGCCGATTGTCATTCTAGTATAAAATAAATTAAGTATTTATATAAATATACTGAAATGACTTTCAGCAAGACAATTTCAATTGTCTTGCCGATTGTCATTCAAGTATAAACTTAACACAAACAACCAAATACATATATATATTTTATAAACCAAATATAAACAGTTTTTAAGAAAAAAACATAACATATAAAAAAAAATTACAGAAAACTACAATAAATACTAATATAGATATGGCAGAAAATATTTACACAATTAAAATATTTCAGAGATAATTATATTTTCAGTCCAAAAATAGATTTCTTTTGAATTTTAGCAAATAAAATTCATAGAAAAATATTTTTAGAGAAAATAAAATATTCTGAGACATTAAAATTAACAAGTTGAGTAAATAAATAAGATAAGATAATAAAAAATACATAGAAATAAGCAAGAGATTTTGGAAAATGATAAAATAAATTTGCAAATGAATTTTTCATTTATGAAAAATTCATTTGTAAATTCACTCAAGAACAGATTTCAGATATTCACAAGATTAATCACTAAAGCTATTCAACATACCCAATTTACCAACTAATTTGCTAAATGTGGATTCATCAAGAGGTTTAGTGAAAATATCTGCTATTTGTTCTTCTGTTGGAACAAAAAATAGTTCAACAGTACCATTCATGACGTGCTCTCTAATAAAAAGATACCTGATGTCAATGTGCTTGGTCCTTGTATGCTGCACAGGGTTGTTGGTGATGGCTATTGCACTTGTATTGTCACATAGAATAGGTATTTTGTTCAATACAGAGCCATAGTCTCGTAGCTGATTCCTAATCCACAAGATCTGAGCACAGTAGCTTCCAGCAGCAATATATTCAGCCTCGACCGTTGAATTTGAAACTGTTTGATGTTTCTTGCTGTACCATGAGACTAGTCTACTACCTAGGAATTGACAACTCCCTGAGGTGCTTTTCCTATCAACAACACTTCCTGTGTAATCTGAATCTGTATATCCAACAAGGTTAAAACCAGATTCTTTAGGGTACCAAATACCTAGATTTGGTGTTCCCTTAAGATATCTTAAGATTCGTTTAACAGCAACGAGATGAATATCTCTAGGATCCGCTTGGAACCTTGCACATAAGCATGTATCATACATAATATCTGGTCTACTTGCAGTAAGATAGAGTAACGAGCCAATCATACCTCTATAGCTTGTGACATCTACCTTAATGGAGTTTTCACATGGTCCAAGCTTGACAGCTGTAGTTGACGGAGTCCTTGCTGATGCAGAATCCTCTAGATTGTACTTTTTGAGGAGTTCTTTGAGATACTTGGATTGACAAATAAAAGTTCCATCTAACCTTTGATTTACTTGTAATGCAAGAAAGAACTTCAGCTCTCCCATCATGCTCATTTCAAATTTGCTGTGCATTAACTTAGCAAATCTCTTACAGAGATTATCATTAGTAGACCCAAATATTATATCATCCACATAGACTTGGACTAATATAGTATCATTCTTATGCTTTTTAGAAAAGAGAGTTTTGTCTATGACACCTCTAATAAAGCTATTTTCAATAAGAAATTTAGAGAGTGTGTCATACCATTTTCTCAGAGACTATTTGAGTCCATAGATAGCCTTGAAAAGAAAGTAGACAAAATCCAAATGATCTGGATCTTCAAAACCAGGAGGTTGCTCTACATATACTTCTTCATCTAGCTTTCCATTCAGAAAGGCACTCTTGATATCCATTTGATAAACTTTAAAGTTAGAGAATGCTGCAAATACCAGAAATATCCTGATGGCCTCTAGTCTAGCCACTGGAGCATAGGTTTCATCATAATCAATGCCTTAAGCTTGAGAATACCCTTTAGCTACCAGTCTTGCTTTGTTTCTTGTAACCACACCATCTTCATCTAGTTTATTCCTGAATACCCACCGAGTACCAACAGCTTTCTTGTGTGTAGGTCTAGGTACCAGTTTCCAGACTTGTTGATGTTCAAACTGATTGAGTTCATCTTGCATAGCAATCACCCAATCTGGATCAGTCAGTGCTTCCTCAATCTTCTTAGGTTCCATCTCAGAAAGAAATCCTGAGAACAGACACTCATTTTGAGTAGCACGTCTAGTTCTGACTCCAACATCTGGATCACCAATAATCAACTCAAAAGGATGAGCTTTATTCCAGACAGTCTGTCTTGGAAGATTTGATCTTGATGATTTGCCTTGAAATTCATTGGGATGTTGTGTCCTGCTAGTTGATCCTTCAGCATCTCCCCCTGAGTTGTTGCCATGTTGACTTAAAGATTCTCCGTCAGTAGCAGTGGTATCTCCATTGTTGCCAAAGTTTCCATCACCATTACCTTGAGTATCATCATGACTAACAGGTTCTTCACCAGCAACAACCTCAGGTTCTTGATCATGTTCTGATTCTGAATCTGACATATCATCAAACTTCAGTTTCTCAGAAGGATCTTCACTTTGGATACTAGGGAGTTTAGTGTCATCAAATATAACATTGACACTTTCAATTACTTTGTGTTGATCAATGATATACACCCTGTATGATCTTCTTCCATATCCAACAAAAATACCCTCATATGCCTTTGCCTTGAATTTACCATGACGATCATCTCCATCCTTGAGCACGAAGCATCTGGCACCAAATACATGAAAGTATTTGATAGAAGGTTTCTGTTCATTCAAAATCTCATAAGGAGTTTTCATGAAGTCTTTGTTGATTAGAGTTCGATTCTGAGTATAACATGTAGTATTGACAGCTTCAGCCCAAAAGTACATTGGAAGACCTGATTCACTTAACATCGTTCTTGCAGCTTCAATCAATGTACGATTCTTCCTTTCTACCACTCCATTTTGTTGAGGGGTTCTAGGAGCTGAAAATTGTCTGGTAATCCCTTTGTCTGTACAGAATCCATTGAGAAGTAAATTCTTGAATTCTGTTCCATTATCTGACCTTATTGCTCTAACAGGGACATTAGAATCTAACTCGATCAACTTGATATGATCAATCACAACTTGTGGTGTTTCATCCTTAGAGTGAAGGAATAAAACCCACGTATACTTGGAATAGTCATCAACTATCACAAGACAGTAACACTTTTTTGACATCGAAAGGACATTAACTGGTCCAAATAAATCCATGTGCAATAATTACAGAACACCAGTTATGGAGGATGTATCAGTGCCTCTGTGACTTGCTTTCTTTGACTTTCCTTTCTGGCAACCCTCACATAGTCCTTCTGGGGAGAATTCCAGCTGAGGCAGACCTCTGACCAATTCTCTTTTGACAAGAGAATTCATTGTTTTGAAATTGAGATGAGAAAGTCTCTTGTGCCATAGCCAACTCTCATCTGACGATGCCTTTGCATAGAAACAATTGACTTCAGGATTGCTTCCAGAGTTCATGTCAGCTACGAACATATTTCTTTTCTGGATTCCCATCAAGGAGGGTTTTTCATTTTTCTTGTGCAGAATCTGACACTTCAGCTTGTCGAATAAAACATTGTAGCCGTTGTCACAGAACTGACTAATGCTAAGCAGATTGTGTTCAAGTCCTTGCACAACATTCACATTTTCAATGATAACATTTCCAGCTAGCAAACAGCCATATCCCTCAGTTAAACCTTTGTTGTTATCTCCAAAGGTAACCACTGGGCCAGCTTTCTCAACCACATTTGATAGCAGGGCTCTATCTCCGGTCATATGTCTTGACGATCCGCTGTCAAGAATCCACACTACCGGTTGTACCTGTTTAATGCCCTGCAATACAAATGGATTAGACCTTCTTCGGAACCCAAGCTTGGCTGGGTCCGGCATACTTGTAAAATTAGCCTTTATCAGGCAAAACAACATTCTTAATTTTAATGTTCTCAATTTTCTCAATGACTGGACATTTGACCTTGTGAACAGCCTTGACAAATTTCTGTTTAGGCTTAGGCACAAATGTCTCCTTTCTAGCTTTAGGAGGACTAGCAGTCTTAGACCTATCATGCTTCCTATTATTCACATGCTGATGAGGAGAAGTCTTATCATTAGAAACATGCTTACCATTAAAATAAGCATACATCAAATTAAAAGCACAAGACATACAATCAGGAACACCACATGCTTTATGAGAGGAATTAACAATAGGCAACTTATGCATGGTAGACATGGCATTTGTGTTATCCAACTCATGTGTGTCTGAGTTAGTCTCAGTTGCTTTCATAACTTTGACTGGAACCTTTGACACACTTGACTTGGAAACAACTTTCTCATTAGCATGATCTTCAGCACGGATTTCTTCTTGAATAATAAATGAGGTCTCATCAAATGGTTCAGCAATTGATTCTTTATAGAGGGGTTCATTAACACCCTTAAGCACATGTGGTACTTCCCTGCCTTTAGCACAGACATGAGGAGGGGAGTTTATGCCTAATTTTCCAATAGCAACATTGTAATCATAACCTATTCCAGATGTTTGATTAACAGCTTGTTTATTCTAAAACTCTTTGGACTTCGAACAAGAATTAAAGTAAGCTTTAACCTTAGCCTCAAGACCGGTGATCTTGTCTTTGAGAATAGTTTCGAGTTGTCTATAACAGTCAACTCTATTCTCTAGAAAAGATACTTGTTCTTTTAATTTATCTTGATTAATGTGCACAAGTCTTAATTCATTGACCTCTTTCTCAAGGTCTTTGATTTGTTGATTTAACATTTCATTATCACGACGAGCACAATCTAAGGAACCTCCTAGATGATAAACTAATTCAGCATCAGTAAATTTTACCTCTTTTCTTGACGATGAGGTGTTTGCATCACTAGCCATGAGAGCAAGATTCCCAACTTCTTCATCTTCACTGTCAGTATCATCCCAGCTTCTTCCCTTTGCCAAGTAAGCCCTTTCACATTTACTCTTCTGATTAGAATCGTAAGAGTTCTTCCTAACTTATTTTGGCTTCCTGCATTCTGTGGCAAAGTATCCCAACTCATTGCAGTTGAAGCATCGAATGGTGCTTTGATCAACCATCCCTGTTTTGTACCCACCACTGCTGGTGTTAGAGGATGAAGATCCACCTTTCTGGAACCTGTTGTAGTTGGACTTGTACTTGAACTTGGGATTCCTCTTGAATCTGACATTGGAGAATCTCTTGACAATCAGGGCCATTGACTCATCCTCCAATTGCTCCAGTTCTTCCAAGGAATAAAAATCATCTCCTGATTGATTTGTAGTAGGAGGATCAAATTCTGCTACTATCACATTTTCTTCAACCTTGGAAGACTGTACCATTCTTTCTGACTGTTGAGATTGTTGTTGATATTATGGTTGTTGTTGTTGTTCATCAGCTACTAGAGCAGTAGACGTGCTGACCACTCTTCCTTTCCCGTAAACTTCCTTCTGCTGAATCTGCTCCAACTCATAAGTCTTTAACACACCATAGAGCCTTTCCAAAGAAATCTCACTCAGATCTCTTGCTTCTCTTATGGCAGTGATTCTATGTTCGAGATGAGTTGGCAGTGTTAAAAGGAACTTTTTGTTGACCTCCCTGATGGAATAGTATTTACCATTAATGTTCAGGTTGTTGATCAATGCATTGTACCTCTCAAACACTTCAGTGATTCCTTCTCCTGGATTGGAT
The DNA here is from genome assembly GCF_009905375.1 of Apium graveolens. NCBI lineage: Eukaryota > Viridiplantae > Streptophyta > Magnoliopsida > Apiales > Apiaceae > Apium > Apium graveolens. The sequence goes on along the minus strand of NC_133655.1, from coordinate 138,515,363 downwards.
TTAAAGTATTCATACTCAGAGGTTAGGATTTCTATTGTTCTCCCTAACTTCCTCTGTGCCTTCATTAATAACCTCAATAGTTTCCTAGATGTGTTTGGAATCTTTACAGTTCATCACATGTCTATTCATCAAGGGATCAAGGGAATCTACTAAAATTAATTGAAGGCTAACATCCAGGGAGGCTTCTTCTTTTTCAGCAGGAGAAAAATCCTCAGGATCTTTCACATAAGTTCTTGCTTTGGTAATCACCACATCATTTTCTATTACCTCTGGTTCAATAACCATCGGAATTTTTGGACCCTTCTTTAACACTTCCAGATATTTGGAATTTGCAACTTGTAAAAACAATAGCATCTTCTTCTTCCACATAACATAATTTTCTTTATCGAATAGTGGAATTTTAACGGTTCCAACTTTTTGTGTAGTCATTATGAATTTTTTGAGTAAATAAAAATTCAAGGAGTGAAAGAATCACAAAAGTCTAGGATCTAGGATCTTGATTTGTTCGTTAATCAGAAGGCTCTGATACCAATTGTTAGGTCTCAATATATTTGTAGAAGGGGGGTTGAATATAAACAATACCGTTTAATCGAATAAAATGCAGAATAAAAAAGTGAAACAAAATTCAAGTTAAATAAAACTATTATTAAACTTGAAAGGTGTTACAACAACGGTATCGTTTACAAGGGATTAATCTCAAATCAATTATTACAAATCTAGAATAAATTCGACATGAACTTTTTCTATTTTTGCAATAAAAAGATCAAATGCTAAAAGCGATTTGAGATTAAGTTCTAGGGATTTCGATCCGCTAGATAGTTACACAAGAACAAGAAAAGGATTTCTAGTGGATTAGATTTAACAATAAATACTAGAAATAAATGATCTGTGAATTTGCAATAAGTTCTCTGCAGGTTTCTTTTGTTCTGTGTTCTGCTGAAATTTTATATTCAAATGCTCTTATTGAAAAATGAGCTGCTTCTGTTGGTTTTGTAAACAAACCACTTCACTTGAATCAGTAAGACTTTCGGTAAGACAATCCATTTGGCTCAGCATGACAATCCTTTTAACTGGTAAGACTTTCGGTAGGACTATCAATTGAACTGATATGACTTTCGGTATGATTATTGATTGTCATACCGATTGTCTTGCTAGTACAAAAGATAGTCTTGCTGGATTAAAACAGATTTTAATCAAATAATAATTCTGAATTAATTAATCAATTAATTCAATTAATAAATTAATTCAATTAATCAATAAATTAATCTTTATAGATTTAATTTATTTTCTTAATTAAATTATATGACTTAATTAATTAATAGAGAATTAATACCAATCTTGAGCAGCAACCATTCTTCTAAAAATCACTATCAATTATGAATCAATTCCATCACTTCAATGTTGACACTCGATGTATTGTCTGGTTCATGAGTGACTAACTTCCGTGACGTTTCTTCATGTCTTGACTTTGATACTCTTGATTTTCTTTAGACTAAATCCTTGTAATTAATTGATACCCTGACGAGATCTCTGTCACTTGATTAAATCCACAATCTTGATTTATATCACTGAGGCTTGATCAATTTCTTGAGCTTCTTCCAGTGAATTAAGTCCTCAAGACTGTAGATGAACAATGTTACTTAATCCTTTGACATATGTTACTTTAAGAGATCTCTATGACGATAGAACCACTATTTACTTGTTACATTCTTATTTGAGTTGAGTTAAATCCTCGAATAAACAAATAGGCTATGACATATGCCTTTCAAATATTGTAGTAGGATTGCCAAAAATGAAAGTTAATCACGATGCAATATGGGTGATTATTCATCGATTGACTAAGTCCGCGCATTTATTGCCAATTAACGAAATATTCTCATTGGAAAAGTTGGTCAAGCTATATATAAATGAAATTATGGTGCAACATGGAGTACCAGTTTTTATCGTATCCGATAGAGATCCTAGATTTAATTCAAGATTCTGGCGATAATTTCATGATCATTTGGCTACAAAGTTGAAAATGGGTACTGCTTACAACCCACAGACAGATGGACAAAGCGAGAGGACTATTCAAACAATCGCGGACATGTTAAGAATTTGTGCATTGAATTTCAAAGGAAATAAGGATGACCATTTTCCATTAATAGAGTTCTCGTATAATAACAGTTATCACGCAAGCATTGGCATGCCGCCATATGAAGTATTGTATGGAAAAAGATGTAGGTCTCCTATGTATTGGGATGAGGTTGGTAAATGTAATCTTTTGGGGCCGGAATTGGTTAAACAAACAAAGGAAAAAGTGGAATTGATTCGCAAAAGGTTGATAGCCGCTCAAGATTGATAAAAGAAATATGCAGTTCAGAATCGGAAAGATATGGAATTCAAACCCAGATAAAAAAGTGTTAATAAAGATATCTCCATGAAATGGCTTATCAAGATTTGGAAAGAAAGAAAAGTTGAGTCCCAGATATGTTGGACCGTTTGAAGTACTAAAACAGGTTGGAAAAGTTGCGTACGAACTAGTTTTACCCTGCAAATGCAACATCTTCATAACGTATTCCATGTGTTATTATTGAAGAAGTATAATCCAGATGCCAATCATGTAATAGAACTGGAACCAGTGGAAATTCAACAAGATTTATCCTACATGGAGCAACCAGTTTAGATACTAGATCGAAAAGAAAATATGCTTATAAATAAGATAGTACCATTAGTAAGAGTTTTGTGGATAAATCCTAAGGTCGAAAAGTCGACTTGGAAACTTGAAAGTGAAATGCTTGAAAAGTACCCTATTTATTTACTTAGGTGAGATTCTGGGGACATGATCCTTTTAAGGGATAGATTATAACGACTGAGATTTCGTGAATTATTCGATGTGAATAAAATATAAATAATGTGACTTGTGTATATTTATTTTGAAATAGTAAAAGCATATTTAAATATAATTTATTCCAGTTTGACGAGTCAGCATAAGAATTAAGTTATGATATGTGATTAATGATCGAGTCGGAATGACTATTGGGTCGTCGGGTGAAACGCGACCCGTAAAAGATGATTATGTGAAAGGTGAATTTGTGGTTATTTTTGAAAAAGAGAATATAGTGGATTATGTGAATAATATGAAATGTGAAGAGTTTTACGTATGTATGTGATTATTTGGATACGAATATGTGAAGTCATATCGTTATTTAAATTAGCAATTATTTGATAAAGGTATAAATAGTTATAAAGAATATAAATTGGAAAATGTATGGATATGAGATTTGATTGATGGTAATATGTAAATATATGTTATATGACCCTTACGTGTGCAACTGTGTGATTATGGAATTTGTAAAATTTGATTTGTTTTAAGGTCTGGTTATTTCAAAGTGATTTTTCAAAAGTTATTTTTATTTTCTGAGTTATCTTGCTAAATTCGCAAAAAATAAACTGTTCGCTCAATTATTATTTTAAAAATACTAGGAGATAGATATTTTCATAAACTTTATTTTAAAAATAAGTCTCAATTTTATAAATTTTTTTCTATTTATTATTAAATTCACCAATAATAATCAATATTGTTTAATCAGAAATTGGTTAACTGAGATTTTTTTTAAAATTACAAAACTGCCAATGGCATATAAAACCCAGGAGCAGCCTCCCCCTCCCCTATTCTCTTCCCTGCTGAGGTCTCTCTCAGTCTCTCCTTCTTCTCTCCTCTCGGTAACTTCTCTCTACCATTACTCATCCATTTCTTACCCGATTTTCGATCTGAAACAGGCTATGTGCTCAGTTTTACTCCCTCTTTACTTGTCCCTGCTTGCATGCGTGTTTTATTGCAGTTTTCTGAAAACCCGTTTCGGGTTCTTGGTCCGAAATCTGATTTTTGATTTGGTTTTGATGATTCTGTGATTGTTATTGATTATATTCGATTGGGTATTAATATATATAAGCTTTAATTGGAGTTGGATGTCATTGAAAACCCGTTAGGGCACCTCCATTCGACTCCACCGCCGGCGATGAACTCCGGTGAGCCGGTAGAGTGGACAATGATGATGATTGAGTCTGAAATCAATGAAAAACAATTCATTTTAATTAAAATTCAAATTGCATGTTGTATTTGAGAAATTTCAGAAATTTAATCTCGAGTTTTGTTGAATTGTTTCATCGAGATATTAGGTAATATGTGGTATTATGACTTGTTGAGTGATTATTTGATCATAATTAAGGTTGCATGTCGAGATGTTAAATTTCGGATTTTATAATTTGAACTAAGGTCCTTTATTCAAATAAAAAGAAAGAGATTGTTTCTGTTGGTAATTAAAGTTATAATTCATATGTGGTAATCATTAAATTATGTGAATAGGTTACGAATAACGATATAGGATTATGTGTATCTTGATTGAAAAAAAGAAGATTAATAGCAGGTGATGTTATGCTTATGAATAGAAAATTACTTAATATTGTTGATTGAATTGGTTAATCGATTAGTATAAATACGAATAGGTCATGCCCGATTTTGAGAAAGATATTAAAAGATAAATGTGTATATCATAGTGATTGTGCTATAAACCTAAGTATGTTAGTTGCAAGTAAAGAATAATAATATATATCATATAAACGGAAGTCGTGGGTCATTTGTACTTGAGTACGTGCTATATGAATACGAGTTTGTATATAATTATTCAATATGACTTTTATGAGTCAGAATGAGATATGTAAAAGTATAAAATATACATAAATGAATGTGATTATGTGCTATGTGAATTAGTGTGGTCATATATATATATATATATATATATATATATATATATGTCTAAGTTGATTATATAATACGAATGGGATAGAAAAGTTAGATGTTTAGAGAAACGTCGAAAGTGTAAAAGGTCCCTAATTAGGGTTTATTGTTGTGTTGTAGATTCAAAAAGCAAAGGCGTATGATCTAGGAAAGAAAAAGAAGTTTTAGGTGGTAGTAGCCCAACCCTTGTGAAAAAAGGAAATCTTTGTGAGGCAACTCTACCTTTTCTTGTATATTGATCATAGAGATTGTATATGTTATAAAATGATGATAAAGAGAATTATCGTAGTGATATCGTTATTGGATCTTGTTAATAAACTCTATTATTATTCTGTTTCTGTTCGGATACATTTACCCTGTTTCATATTGATATCTTGTTTCTTAGAGTATCCCTATTCCCTATATTTTTCGTTGAATCGCTTTCCCAATTAATACCTTTGTCAACCTAGATCTCCACCTTGATAGTACCTACGTGTTGTTGATGTATCTTCTTTGAAATTGCCTTGTTTAGTAATATTGATACTACTTATACTCGACCTTGATTGTTTTCTTAACTTTCATTTCTGTTTGTATACCTTTGGTTATTCCACTTGAATTCTTGAAATGAAACTAATAATGGTTTTCGACTTGAAAGAGTCCAAATGATCTCAAAGGTTGTTAATTTTTTAAATGAAGTTAAGTTTAAAAGTACTATGCTTGTCCAATATAAAGGTTTTCAATGAATTCCTAAAGATTGGATAAGAGGCTAGCGGGATTAGTCCAGTCGCGTAAGAGGCTAGCGGAGTTAGTCCAATCGCGTAAGAGGCTAGTCCGGCAATATAGACTGAAATAATGCCATTGTTACCTTATGACCGGATGGAGGTCAGTACGGGCTGATCACCCGTATTATGTTTAAAAGATGGATATTCCAATCGAGAATTCTAAATTTGATAAAATAAAAAGTAAAGGGTTTAACTGTGCTCTAAGAATTATTCTTGTAATGCATTTTGATTTAAATTAAAAACATGTTAATTGAAGCTTTCCAAAAATCGTTAGAACCAACTCGAGAATTATGTTACTTGTTCCTATAGCTAAGTTGTCTGGAACTATAACCTAACCTTGAATCCTTATCTCGAAGATCCTTTCTAATTTTAATAAGTTATTTCCACATATTCCTTTGATAACTAGAATTGTTTATATTAGTTATTTGCTGAGCCTTCTAGCTGATTTGTTTGCATTGATCTAACCTTGGCAGTTAAGAAAGAAGATGGTCAAACTTAGGCGCACAGCTCGTAAGAGTGTCCCTAGTGGTCCTTTCCGCACAATTAGAATCCAGGTGCTAGATCAGGTAGAGGATGATGTGAGGAAGCGTTGGTTGACTTTTGGGAAATGTAATAGTTGCGATCAGATAGAGTTGGGGTATTTGGCAATTCCAAGTTGGAATTGTGTTTTAAATAATTTGAAAAAGAATTGTATAATATTTATTATCCTGGTTGGTAGTTGTAATTTTGTCTCATAATTTATCCTGTTTAGATCTTTGTTTATTGTGCTTTAGTTATTATAAAGGTGTCGTGGGTCCTCATTCCTAACCTTGAGTTTGAGGGCGTCACACTCACCTTGAAACCGATTAGTCACGAACGATGCCATAGATGCATAAAAGCTACTTATACGAGAATTAAAGCTAGAGTAGGCACGATTGACTCAAGAGGAAGTATGCGAAGGAATATAGACCATACCTGGGAGGCAAGGCCCTCGTTCATAAGGGCTCATGCATCTCTTTTGATATGAGGAAAGTGAACTAAAAGATCATCAGCTCCAAGAAGGAAGAATTCTAAGGGTTGAACCCTCAAAGGCGGACTTGGTGCAAATTTAACATTAAATTTATCATCCTATGTAGGAACCTTAAAAGCAAACCCATTGAGGGTTGGATAATATAAATCATTTGTTGACGATCCACTCCATAGGAACTTTGTCTCATATGTAAGTCTTGATGATGAACAAATTTGACATAGTCCAGTCTAAAGAGCATACATAGGAGTATAAGTTGTCACCATAAATGTGTATTGAAGAGTTGAAAATGAGTTACTCTAAGTGGAGCTTATGAGATAAAAGGGTTGAAACCCATAAAAACCTAGTAGGTCGACATGACCAATACAAGAAACTATAATTCAAGAAACATAAAACTCGAGTAAGAACCGAAGTTCCTAGCTCACAACGTCGTTGGTAACCCCTGAATGCGGGCGTGAACTCCTCAAGAACGTTAAAAATCCTTAAGTGACATTTTTGAAGACTGGAAAATATGGGAGACAGCTACTGTATATTACAAAGACAAAGAGCTTGAAAAAAGCTTCGCTTTGATATATTGTAAGCATGAATCTGAGTAACGAGTGAGAAGTTATCACGTATTCGCAAAACAAACTAATTTATTTCTCAAGTAAAACACTACTTGTTGAAAAGGCATGAGAGCCCAAAATTCGATATGAATCCATATTGAAGGATGTTAAAATGGTTATGTGGACCTCAATTCTGGTTCTCAATCATGATCCTGAATCTTAGGACCTCAATCCCAGTCCTAAATCATGGACCTCAATCCTGGTCCTGAATCCTGGACCTTAATCCTGGTCCTCAATCTTGGTCCTTAATCCTGTACCTCAATCTCGGTCCTGAATCCTGGTCGTGGATCTTATTCGATTTGCTTCGACTAGAGGTTCCAAAAATGATCCATAATTCAACCTCATCCCTGGTCGAAGTCCAGGTCGTGGATCCCGGTCCTTAATCTAAGTCCAACAATTCTCGTTTCAAGTCCCGCCAACCCCAATCGAAGTTTAACATCATCGGTCTCAAATGACAAGATAATTATGAAGTAAATTTTTCCGTGAGTATTTCTCCATTATATACTTTGAAAAAAATAAAAGTCTGAAAAAGATAATATAAAATCAGCTTAGATTTTTGATCGAAAGTGTTCAGATTGACTCCATTTTGACCCATAATTTGTCTTAATTGAAGTCGAAAAAGGCATGAAAATTTGTGAGAAAATATAATAAGAAAAAGAAAAGAATTATTAAATTATTTTCTAAGAAATATTCGGAAAGATTTCAGACCTCAAACCGCGAAAAATGATCAAAATTTGACCTTAATTCAGGTCTGTTAGGGCTGTGAGCCTCGTGCAAAGTTGAATATATATAATCTGAAAGTTTATTATTATACACGATAATAATAAAAAATCTGGGCTGGACCTTATCCGAGGGGAATTTTATCCGAGTAGGACATCCTGAATTGAGCATAATATTATTCAAAAATTGAATAAAAATTATATTATTTTTATAATAATATTTGGAAAAAAAAAGTGGAAAAAAATGATCGATCTCAAACCAGGTTGAAATCCTGGTCGTGGATGACCTCATTTCGCTTCGACTAGGCGCGCACAGGAGAATACTTTTTTCGACCTCAAGTGAAGTCGAAATTCAGGACCTCAATTAAGATCGAGGGAATCAGGCACGTGCAGCACCAACTAGGGTGGCCAAATTACTAAAAGGCCACCTAAGTTTTGTCTTATTTTTTTATCGTATGGAACCTGCAGCCGCTACCCTTCGGGTGCGTAATGGGTAAACCCCACAGGTTCACGTAATAACCTGCAAACCATATAAACCAAGGTAAACCTCATTTAAGTGACATGCTCGCTCATGAGGCATAATCATAAATTCTCCTCCCGTGGGATTCGAACATGTGACCAAGAGTATAGTTTTCCCCTCTTTAACCAACGGAGACAACCCTTGCGGGCAATCTTATTTGCAAATTCTTCACCCAAGTTTGGAAATTTCGAAAAAGGCGCCCAACGTTTTGAAATTTATGACAAAAGCCCTTGAAATTTGTAAATTTCCACAAAGAGCCATGAGGTTAAAATTTTGACGAATCAGTCCCTGCAAATTTACCAAAGTATCCCCGTTGTATCCAGAAAATATAAATAAGTGCACGTTTGCATTAATTTAATATTTTATGCATAAAATAGTGAAAAAATATTTTTAGAAAAATGTCTATGTGACACAAAAATTACGAAAATTAAATATTTTCGTGAAACTTTAAGGATTGAAACCTCGTGAATATTTTAAGTCTCGAAAAAGGCCAAAATATTTTAGAAAATGTCAAAAAATTAAGAAATAATTATGAAAATTGTTTCTTGAACTAGAATAAATATAAAATAATTTGAAAAAATTATTTTAATGCCTGAGAGCACAATGAAGAATCTTTGGAGATGAGAAAAAAATACTTGCAGGTATAGATTAATTGCTAAAATAAAATATTAGAAAAAATAAAGAAAAATGCCCGTAAGTACGAGAAAAATAAATTATCTGTGAAAAAATCTTACGACTAGAAAATTAAAACCCGAAAAAATTCTGAAAATATAAATAAAGACCCAATAGCCCAAAATAGGCCCGGTAAAGTGACCCTCATTTCGACCTCTTTTCTTGTCGAAAACCAGGTCGTGAATTCTGGTCGAAAAGCTTCGACCAGAAAGCCAAAGTTGTCTAAGTTTTCGACCTCGTTTCTAGTCGAAAACCAGGTCATGAATTCTGGCTGAAAAGTTTCGGCCAGGAAGCCAAAGTTGGCCAAGTTTTTGACCTGAATTTTGGTCGAAAACCAGGTCGTGAATCTTGGTCAATGTTTCGAGTAGGAGACCAGAGTTGGTTCTACTGTCGACCTTATTCCTGGTCGAAATATCGACCGGGATCCTGGTCGAAAATTTACCATAACTTTTTGTAAAAATGTGGAAATTCTAGGAAAATGGAAATACGCTATAAAATTATTTTCCACGAGGAAATGACACGATATATTTTTGATAAATACATAAAAAATAAAGAAAATTCTCAAAAAATATCAAAAAATTGCTAAACACATAGAAAAATGTGAAAAAGTCAAAGAAATTTGTTAAGATTTTTCTATGGAAATGTTGAAGCCTCGAGTAAGGAAAATCGTTGTAAATGTAAAGGTCGCTCCAATTTTTACGCTAAAAATGATACCCTGTGAGGGAATAAAATAACTTAACTTCTACAAAACTTTACATGGCTTTCCTAGAAGTTGGGGGCGATGATAGGGAATAAAAATAACCCTAATTGCGTAATTAATATCGAATTAATTAGGCCTATTTTGGTCCAAAAGAGAAGCCCAATTAATGAAGCCCGGTAATTAATATTGGATTAATTAAACTATAAAGGCCCAAAGTTATGGTCTAATTAAGACCCAATTAAGTAAAAGGGCTTGGCCCACTACTTTAGCAAGACAAGGCTCCCCACAATCCATGAATTTATTATTATATTCATAGGTCATAAATCAGTCAAAATTACAGTTGAGAAAATAAATCAGAATCATACTAAAACTCTTAAAAGAGTAGTCCCCAAGTAACACAATCCTATAAGAAAGCAAATCCCTACTTTTTAGGATTTCGAAGCCTAATCAAACTTAGAGACTTGTCCAACAAGTCTCCTAACCCTAAAGTACAGGCTCCCAATACCTATATAAAGGGTTTGACCCTTCATTCTCAGGATCACGTTTTGGATTAATCATCGAATAAGGACATACAAGCCACTACGTCCTTGGTGTGCCCTCGCCGCCATAGCCCCGAGTAGGGCTGTAAATGGATCGGATTTGGATCGGATCGCCCTTAATTCATATCCTGATCCATTTATTTTTATAGGATTCAGATTCGGATCAAATCATAGTCGGATTTTTTAAAGCATGATCCATATCCTGATCCGTAGGATTTTCGGATTTTCGGATCGGAGCTCCGCTCCGTTATATTTAGAAAAAAGGATGAATTTATAGTACATAAAGAAGTTTCTAATTCTGTTCGATTATTCGAAGCCATTAAAAGCTTTACAGATTTACGATGATTTTTTTGAGCATATTCAAGCCTGGACTTAAAAAAGATAGCCATGGAATAATCATTTTCCCCTGCTATGTTCATAGTACATAAGAACTCCACAAATTCAATAGGGGGTAGGGTAAGTAGATTAACCAACTTGATCTGCTTTATTTTTTGACAGAGGACAATCCCCACTCCTTAGGCATTTAAGAAAATCCAGTGGAAACAAAATTATAATCAAATTAGGCTAATGTCTCATATCATTAACTTCTCCGGAACTTAAAACCTTAACACTAATAGACTGGGTATTAGTTAAGCATATATGTACAGTACACATATTAAACACCTATTACTACATGCATAAAAAACATTTAACATTAAATATATATATATATATATATATTCGGATCGGATTATTTACGGAACGGATCTTATTAAATCCATATCCTACGTATATCATATCAGATTTTTTTCGGATCGAATTTTATTTTAAGTGATCCATATCCGCTCCATTGACAGCCTAGCCCCGAGGGCATCATCAAGAACTATGTCTTGACTTGATTCTCTACACGCTAGAGATACATAGGCCTCTTATGAGGGTATATAATAAGCCACGAAACACAAGCGCATCCATTAAAACTCGAAACTCTCAAATCCTAATATTAATTATATGCAATAAAGACACCTCAGATTTTTATCCATAAGAACATATATATGATAATTACAATTTTTTCTATTTTTTAATTTAAATTTCTCACTTTTATTTTTAATTTATTTTTATTAATATATCGATTTGATTGATTTTTAACCTATTAATATGATTTTTTAATCAATTGTTGACTTATTTTTATAAAAGACAATTTTTACCCAATTTTTTTAGGATGAAAAACTAAAATACCCACCAAAAGCGGATAAATACCCAAAATACAGATTGACCGGACCGTCCGCCCAAATACCCACCGAAGCGAATTCTTTTTTTAAAAAAAAATTGTGTTAGATATATTTGAGATGTCATGTCTAATCTGATTTGTGTTTAGTTTTCAGAACTTAACAACAGCCTTATCAGGACTTACTGAAATCAGAACTTACTGAAGTCAGAACTTAATATCAGAACTTAAGGTGTTAGAAGATACATATAAGGACTTAAGTACGGGAAGACTTCAGATAAGGAATGCGGCTGATTTACAGGAGAAGATCTGGACTAAAGCAAAAGAAGATATGCATGAAGAGTTAGAGGACTAAAGACTTGTAGAAGATATTTGATTGATATATTTTAGGAGACAGAATTATATTCCATATCAATTAAAAGATATCTTGTAACTGTGTACTATATAAACACAGCTTAGGGTTTACACTACATGTGTTATCATTATCGAGAAGATTATACATTGTAACCTAGCAGCTCTTAGTGATATTATTCATCACTGAGAGAGAACAACTGTTGTATTGTAACAGAGTTTATTAAATATACTTGATTACTATTACATACGTGTGTTGAAATCGATTTGATTGTATAAAGACTATATCCAACCCCCTTCTATAGTGTTGTGTGACCTAACAAGTGGTCTCAGAGCTTTTCTGTTAACACACATACAGTAAAGATCCAAACAATCATGTCTGAAGAAACACAAACCCCAACTAAGCCCACCAAAACTCAAGAAACTCAAAACACTCAAACCCACAGTCGATATGAGAGAATTAGGGTTCCCATACTGAGACCTTCTGAGTATCCCATATGGAAAGTAAAGATGGCTATGTTTCTGGAAGCTACAGATCCAGAATACCTTGACAGAATTAATGAAGGACCATATAAGCCTACCAAGCTCTCTGTTGCAGTTGCTGATCAACTAGAAAAAACCATACCAAAGGAGAGAGGTGAATACACACCTGAAGATATCTCATATATTGCCAAGAATGCAAGGGTAAGGTATTTGCTGCATAGTGCAATTGATAATGTCATGTCAAACAGGGTAATTGGATGCAAGACTGCAAAGGAGATAGGGGATGCTTTGGAGACAAGATGCCAGGGAACTGATGCAATTCAAAAGAACATGAGGACTATACTCACTCAAGAGTATGAGCACTTTGACTCAAAAGATGATGAGTTATTAACTGATTTATATGACAGGTTTGTTAAACTCTTGAATGATCTGTCACTGGTGGACAAGAAATATGATCTTGAAGATTCAAATCTAAAATTCCTTTTAGCTTTTCCTGAAAATTGGGATTTGAAGTCTACTACCATAAGAGACAACTATGACCTTACTGAAACTACTCTTTATGAAATTTATGCTATGCTCAAGACTTATGAACTTGAGATGGATCAAAGAAGCAAGAGGCATGGAAGAAAGTCAAGGACAGTTGCTCTTAAAGCTGAGGAGGAGTCTCCTAAAGTTATTGTCTCAAAGAAGGGCAAAGGAAAGGCTCTCATCATAAAGTCTGATTCAGAGTCATCAAATTCTGATGATGATGATTCAGAAACTGAAAGTTTATCTGAAGTTGATGTTGATGCAGAGATGATACAATTGTGTGCTCTTATGGTGAAGGGTATCACAAAGATAGCCTACATGAAATTCAGAAAGGGAAAGAAGTTTTCCAGGAAAGGTGGAAGTTCTGATAAGAAAGGGTTCAGAAAGTCTGAAGGCAAAGGAGGAAAGTCTGACAGAGGAGACAACTCAAATGTCAAATGCTACAATTGTGGTGAAAGAGGCCACATATCTCCTGGCTGCAAGAAAGGAAAAAGTGATAAAGGCAAGGCACTTGTCATAAAGCAGAAAAGCTGGACAGACACTTCAGATTCTAAAGATGAGGTGAACTATGCCTTGATGGCAAATGCTGATAGCAGTACTGACACTGCTGAATTGAAGGTACCTCAAACAACCTTTGCTTTTCATACTGATGATATTACTGAGTTGAGATTATACCTTAAAACCATGTTCATTAGTTTTAGAGATCAGAATTTAACATGTGAAAGATTAACATCTGAAAGTCTTGCTCTTAAAAACAGAAATGACTATTTAGAAAAGGAGTTAGTTTTTCTTCATCAAACTAAGAAAGAAAGAGATGAGGCTTTGTATGTTAGAGATGAAGTGCTAAAATTGAATGAATCTCTAAAAACTGATTTAGAAAAGGAAAGAGAGATCATCAGGACTTGGACTAACTCTGGCAGAACAACTCGGAAATTACTAAGTAGTGAAAACTGGAAAGAGGGCTTAGGTTATGGAGATGATAGAAGTGAGAAAGGAACTGTGCAAATTGAGCCAATTTTTGTTAAACAGACTGCTAAGCCAAAGGTAAATCCTGTTAAATTTGTAGTAAAAACTGTAATGTCTGATTTTGAGAAGATGAAAGATTCTAAGACAGAAGTAAAAGAAAAGTCAACTTCTGACAAATTAAAACAAGATAAACCAGCTGAAGTAAACATAGGATTAATGACTAAGAAGCAGCTTAAGCATAAGCTGAAAGAGATTAGAAATGCGAACAAGGTAAAGGAAGCTAAGAAAAATAGGAATGGTAAGGAAGGTGTGAATAAAAGCAATAATTATATGCCTGTTCCTAATGCTCCTAGAAAGAAATGTTATAACTGTGGAAACTCTAACCATCTTGCTTCTTTTTGCAGGAAAAATAAAGATATAAACTATTTACCTCCTAGATCAGGAGTTAAGAGTCAGTCTGTTAGGTCTACACCACAAAATCCTTGTTTTCATTATGGTAGTTTATGGCATTCCATTTATACTTGTAAAGGATTATCATAGTTTGTACTATGATTATTATCAAATAAAACCTTCTTTAAAGAAAGTTAGTGTAAATCCTTCTAGTGCAAATTCTGATGCAAAGTCTGATATAAAGTCTGATAAACAGCATGTTAACATAAAATCTGAAATTAAATCTGTTGCAAATGCTAACAAACTTGAAAAGGCCAAAGGATCCAAGCAAGTCTGGGTCCTTAAAACAGACCAATAGTGGTCTTTGTGATTGCAGGGCAACAGGAAAAACATCCTAGTTCTGGACAGTGGATGTTCAGGACATATGACTGGAAATAAAGCCCTGCTATCAGAAGCTCTATTTTTCACAGGCATTTTATCAAACACTTTGCAAACACACATTTTCTCACTTATTTCTCTACAGAAATGGCACCAAAAAATATCATTTTCATTGGAGCCAAGTTTGTTCCCAACAACTACATGGCTATTCTTAGCAAGGACGAAGCTCCATCAGATATTCACTTCGTTCAGGACTTTTTTGCTAACAGTGAGATTGGGTTTGCTTTGACCTAACCAGAAGCACTTTCAGGAACTCAAGTACTGGAGTTTTGGAGGAGTGGTGTATAAGATGATGGTGGTGCAAATGGGTCCCCAAGTATTATCTTTACAACAGGGGAGGATGAACATGTGGTGACTGTGTCTACTGTTCGGAAAGCTCTACATCTGCCAGAAGATTGTATTTTCAATACAACAGTTGAGGAGCCAGCTTTTTAACAAATGATGGAAAATCTAGGCTATGAAAATCCTTTGGCAAAGCTGGGCCAATTGAAGAGACCCCATATAAAGAGGGAATGGAGTTTCTTTTTCGACTGCATCACTGATAGGAATAAATAAATCCTGATTACATAATTAAATATTATAGTTTGGGCTGCAAGACCCAATAAGAAGATGTATGACATTCATACCAGAAAGGTTAACATGTTGATCAGGCCTGATGGACCAGATCAGGCCTGATGGAACAAAGAATGCCCAAACACCCTGATTATTTATTAATTTCATAATTAATAAATAAGGGAGAAAAACAACTATTAAGATAAGTCCTAGTGGGGATATAAATCCTTGTAGATTGGCCTCCAAGGAATCTCATGGGATAAGGAATCAGCTTCCTACTCCCTAGGACTCCTAAGTCTATCCTAATTCAGAGACTTGACCACCAAGTCTCCTATACCAAGTCCAATTCAAGGACTCCCACATCTATATAAGGGGTCTCACCCCACAAATCAGAACTACATTTTTTGGCTTGATTCTCTAATTCACAGAGATACGTAGGCATCTCGTAAAGGCAAAGTTAAGCTACGAAACACGAGAGCAGCCATTAAAGGCCTTGAGCTCCCGTACCTTAGTAATAAATACAACAATTATATATATTAGTTTTTTATCCATAACATTTGGCGCCGTCTGTGGGAAAGCACAACAACAACCATGGTGAGAACACGGAGAATAATTAGAGCTCTGGAAGAAGGAACACCATCGGGGACAACCCAGGTGATTTCATCAACCGTGGAGATACCTCCTCACTCAACTTATGCATCTAATCAAGCGGAAGCCCAGATAGGGGCAACTCAACCTCAGCCACAAAGGACGACTTCCCCGACTATTCAAGGTACGAATCCTCAAGTTCAACAAGTACATATACCTGTGAATTCTCGACCCGTCGGGTATGAATATTCAACTATTGTTACTACTAACCCCCCTTATGGGATGCCACTTTACCCCGAGGTTGGAGGAAGTGGATATGCTGGGCGAAGTGAAGCACGAGGGCAATCGCCCCCTATATACGAGGTTTGGCTCCTATCCCCGAGGATCGGGAATTTTCTGGTCCCTACACAGAGAGAGACTCCGAATCTTCGGATGATGAAGTGGCCCCAAGAAGGAGGCGTCCTGGCAAAGAGCTGATGGCCGATGGAAGGCAACGCCCTCAAAGCACCCAAGGGGCGAATCCTCAAGAAGTGCAGGAAAGGATCAGGGCTCATGAGGCCGAGATCCAAAGGCTGAGGCATGACTTGGAGGCTCACCAGGCCACCAGACCCCAGATACCTCCTAGGGGGAGAAATTCTCCTCCTGTCATGGACCTGGATGGTCCGGTACGGAGAAGGGCTGTTGTCCCAAGAACTGATCCAAGCAATCTCCTTCCCCTTGGAGATCCTGATGATCCAACTCCGCCCTTCACTGAAGAGATAATGAATGCCCATATCTTAAGGAAATTCAAGATGCCCACTATCAAAGCCTATGATGGCACGGGAGACCCCGCTAATCATGTTAGGACATTCTCTAATGCACTGCTGCTGCAACCCATGAATGATGCTATAAAGTGTCGGGCCTTCCCTCAAACCCTGTCGGGTATGGCTCAAAGATGGTATAGTCGCTTGCCCCCAAACTCTATTGGATCATTCAGAGAGTTAAGTCAGGCTTTTATTAAGCAGTTCATCAGTGGGAGAGTCCATGAGAAAAGTTCAACATCTCTTATGAGTATTGTGCAGGGAGCTAAGGAATCCTTGAGAGATTACCTGAATCGTTTCACAAAGGAGGCTTTAAAAGTCCCGGACCTTGATGATAAGGTAGCCATGATAGCACTGCAACACGGAACTAGGGATGAGTTTTTCAAGATGTCCTTGGCCAAACGTCCCCCTGAAAGCATGTTACAGCTCCAAGAGAGGGCAGGGAAGTATATCAAGGTTGAAGAAAGTATGAGGAAGACCGTAGTAAGTAATGATCCCACTGGAAACAAGAAGCGGAAAACTGATTTAGAATATATTGCTAAGGACAAGTATCCTAGAACCGAACAAAATTCTGATTCAACTCCCAAGAAGGGAGGACCTGGGCAAAAGTTCACTGAATATGCTAAGCTGAATGCTCCTAGAAGCCAGATTTTGATGGAGATTGAGAAAGATAGAGATATTCGCTGGCCTAAGCCCTTGAAGGCTGATCCCGCCAAACTAGATAAGAGCAAGTATTGCAGATTTCACAAGGATGTTGGCCATGACACCGATGAGTGTAGGCAATTGAAAGACGAAATTGAGTTTTTGATTCGAAAAGGAAGATTGAACAAGTATACTGGAGAAGGAGGGAACAGAAATAATAATGGAAGGAAGAACTTTGAAGATCATAGGAGGGACCAAGACGATCAGGGGTGGAATCCCCAACCTAGAGGGCCGGTTATAAATGCAATTTTTGGAGGGCCGCGACCTTGAGGGCCTGTGATAAACACGATCTTTGGGGGTCCAACTGCTGCTGGATTGTCCAAAAATTCCAGAAAGGCATATACTAGAGAGGTTATGCATATTGTTGGAGAAGCCCCGAAGAGGGCCAGGACAGAAGTAACATTGGCTTTTGATGATTCTGACCTGGAGGGTGTAAAGTTTCCTCATGATGACCCGCTGGTCATAACACCGATAATAGGAAATAGCCCGGTTAAGAGGGTCCTTGTGGATAATGGTGCTTCTGTGGATATCTTGCTCCACGACACCTTTCTAAGGATGGGGTATAACGACTCCCAGTTGACACCAACCGACATGCCGATATATGGATTTGCTGGAGTAGAATGTCCCGTAGAAGGGATAATCAAGTTGCCAACCACCATAGGTACAGAACCAAGGCAAGCAACGCATATGTTGGATTTTATGGTAGTAAAGGCTAGTTCAACCTATAATGCTATCATGGGAAGAACAGGGATACATGCCTTCAAGTCAGTCCCTTCTTCTTACCATTCAGTCATGAAGTTTCCCACCCGGAACGGGATTAGAGAAGAGAGAGGAGATCAAAAAATGGCTAGAAGCTGTTATGTGGCCTCTCTGAGGGCAGATGGAGTCGGGGGGCAGGTTCTTCCTATTGAAGATATGGATGTCCGAGAAAATGACGAGAAGAGAGGAAAGCCAGCAGAAGACTTGGTTTCAGTTCCTTTAGACCCCGAGAATCCTGAGAGGATGACTTTCATTGGAGCCACATTAGAGGAGCCCCTTAGAGGGAAGTTGGTG
This sequence comes from Apium graveolens, assembly GCF_009905375.1. NCBI lineage: Eukaryota > Viridiplantae > Streptophyta > Magnoliopsida > Apiales > Apiaceae > Apium > Apium graveolens. The sequence continues at coordinate 138,497,006 of NC_133655.1, read as the reverse complement.
AAATTTTTGCAAGAAAATAGTGATGTGTTTGCGTGGTCAGCAGCTGATATGCCAGGCATAGACCCAGAGCTGATTACTCACAAGTTAAATATGGATCCAAGCCGGAAGATAGTGGAACAAAAGAAAAGAAATTTTGCCCCGGAAAGACAAGAGGCTATAAAACAGGAAGTAGAAAAGCTCTTAGAGGCTGGTTTCATTGAGGAGATTCAATTTCCGGAGTGGTTAGCAAACCCTGTAATGGTGAAGAAGGGTAATGGAAAGTGGAGGATGTGTATAGACTTCACTGATCTGAATGATGCATACCCTAAAGACTATTTTCCGTTGCCAAGGATTGATACTTTGATTGATGCCACTGCTGGGCATGAGATGCTGAGTTTCATGGATGGATTTAGCGGATACAACCAGATCAAAATGCATAAGGATGACATTCTAAAGGTATCATTCATCACTGACTTTGGTATTTATTGTTATCTTGTTATGGCATTTGGTCTTAAGAATGCAGGAGCCACCTATCAAAGGTTGGTAAATAAAATTTTTAAGGACCTTATTGGTAAGACTATGGAAGTCTATGTTGATGACATGTTAGTCAAGAGTCTGGCAAAGACTGATCATATAACCCATTTGAGGGAAGCTTTTGAGGTTCTGAGGTACCATAAGATGATGTTAAACCCTACAAAATGTGCTTTCGGAGTAGGATCTGGAAAATTTTTGGGATTGATGGTCTCCAAGAGGGGGATAGAGGCTAACCCCGACAAAATAAAGGCAATCCTAGACATGGAACCACCAAAAACCGTCAAGGATGTTCAGAAGCTCACAGGAAAGGTTGTTGCGCTAGGACGATTCATCTCCAAGTCAAGAGACAAGTGCCTGTCATTCTTCAAGTCACTAAAGAACATCAAGGACTTTGTATGGAATGAGGAAAACCAGAAGGCATTCGAAGAGTTAAAGAAATATATGGCTCAGGCCCCGTTGTTGGCCAAACCATCTTCGAATGAAGTTTTATTCTTGTACTTGGCTGTTTCAGAGAGCGCCTTGAGCGCGGTGTTGGTTAAGGAGGAGCTGAAAGTCCAGAAACCCGTATATTATGTCAGCAAAATTCTGCATGGTGCTGAATTGAATTATTCAACTATTGAGAAATTTGTTCTAGCCTTGGTAATGGCTTCGAGAAAATTGTGTCCTTACTTTCAGGCTCATCAGATTGAGGTGCTAACAAATCAGCCACTGAGAAATATCATTCACAGTCCCAAGGCAAGTGGGAGATTGATTAAGTGGGCAATAGAGCTGGGAGAGTTCGATCTCAAGTATAAGCCGCGAACGGCAATAAAAGCCCAGGCGCTAGCTGACTTCGTGGTGGAATGTACCATACCCAACCAAGAAGTCGGGGGGCAGGAAGATACCATACCGCAAGATAAGGGAGTCGATAATGGGGACAGAGAGAAGGATGATAAGGAGAAAGAGTATTGGGTTCTGTAATAACCCCAAAATTTTGAACTTTTTTGTAACCCTTATGAATAGTGTTTTTGCTAATATTGCTGAATAAGAAAACTTTTCATGCCACACTATGTAGGGGTTCTTTTATTGTTATTCTGAGATCGTATTAGTCCTCTATATGTTAAATAAGTGTATGTAAAGATCGTCAGAATCCAAATCCGAACACTTTGATTTTTCCCGAAAATCCACCAGATACCGAAAGAATTAAGTATAAGGTAACAGGATAAAAAGGATTTTAAGAGAGGATCATAAAAGGAATATAATTTATTGAGAAAGGTTAAGGGAACCCAAGTAATAAGATCCCGGGTATGATCCCTCAAACGATAAACGAGAACGAAAGTTAAGCGAACCGTATAACAGATCAGCGGTCATTAGGCAAGCAATTAAGAGTTAATCAAGGAGGTTAGGGATGATGATGTCATCAAACCAACAAGAAGAGGACAAGTGTGGGAGAGTGACATCACATGATGACCTAAGCATGACATAAGGGAATGAGGTGTGGTTGATTAATAACCACACAATTTTTCATGGTTAAAAAGGTAATTAATCAAAACAAAACAAATCCACCAAGTCAACCAACAATTCATTTTCACCAAAAACACAAAGCTATTTCACCTTCTTCATCAAAAGCTCTCGGCTTCTTTTCTTTTTCAAAGAAAGAAAATTCAAAATCCTAGTTCCAAGCTTTATTAATTAGCAAGGTAATTATCTAAGACTCCTTATGCATAGATATAGCTATCCTATAAGTTTGAGCTTCTAATTCATTAACAATCTCTTCCTAAAAATCATGGAAGAAGATGGTGAATAGTGTTTTTCAAGAACTAAAATTTTTGTTCTTGAGTTTTTGTTTAGATTAAGCTTGGATAAGGACTTTTAAGGGTGATTCCAAGCTAATTACTTGATTATCTACTCTCCAAGGAAGGTATAACCCCTCCAAACCCTAACTTTACTTGAGTATTAGGTTTAGTTTTGTTGTTATAGTTCATGAGAGGCTTGATTGTTGTGTATGTAGAGGTTAGTTGGCTTTGTGATGTTTTGGAGTTGTAATTCTTGGAGTATTGATTAATGAACTTAAGTATAGTTTAAATTCATGTTTGAGAATAGTATAAATTGATAATTTTGAGTTGTTGGGGCTGTTATGGTGAATTATGGATGGAGTTTGGTTGGGATGTTGATTGTGAGTTGATTGTGGGTTGGTTTGGAGTAGAATAAAATTGGTAATCGCGTAAACATAGCCGTCGTAATGTCCGATTTACTTTAGACTGTTTTTGCTCTTAACATTAGGACCCGATAACTCCCTGTTAGATTTTGACCATTGCCATGATTAGATAGTTCATATTACGAGCTTCGTTTTGATATGTGGTTCGTTTAAATCCGATGTACGGTTTAGGAGAAACGACTGTTTTAAGTAACGGTGTTTCGCGAACGAACCATTACCCCTCGCCTTACTTTGAAACATAAGTTAAAGACCTTAAAGGACTAATTGGAGTATGAATCATTTATTTAAAGTGTATTATGCAGTTGGTAAGGCACTCGCGAAAGAATCGCCTTAAAAACCTTAATGGTTAATTTATTAAAAATGGTGGAGCCGAAGGTACTCGAGCGATTTAAGGGAATCGTTGAGCGCAAAGCGAGTGTTAGATTCTAATTGGTTAAAATATAAATTCATAAGCGACTTTGGTTTAATTCCAACTTATATGTTGTTTATAGGTTACCAGACTCGTCCCAAGCCATTTGTCACCCCCAGTTGCTCAGACAAGTTTTCTACCCGTTATACTGTTGTTGTGATGTATATATGTATATGCATTATCTTGTGATAGATGCATGTTGGTTAATTAGCAAATTTTGCGATATATTGAAGCATGCTGATATGGTATATATATGCATGTCTGTTTCATAATCTTTATATATATCTGTTGAATCAAATGCTTACTAGTTGCATAATACCTATGCTAGAGATAAGCAATAGTTGCGTATACCCTGAGTATAGGGGACCCAAAGGTGAACATTTTCTAAAACCGGGAGTCGATGTTCCCGAGTATAACATATATATATATATAGATATAGTTTTCAAAACTATTAATCGAATAAGATTTATTCGATAACTTTATATTATTTAATGAATATTATTTTGAATATTCATTCGAGGGCTTATGACTCCTTTTATTTTATTAATGAATATTATTTTGAATATTCATTTGAGGGCTTATGACTCCGTTTATTTTATTAATGAATATTATTTTGAATATTCATTTGAGGGCTTATGACTCCGTTTATTTTATTAATGAATATTATTTTGAATATTCATTCGAGGACTTATGACTCCGATTATTTACTATTTATTATTCTTTATTTTATTAAAGAATAATGTGTCGATAATCAAACTCACTTTGATTATTCAAATAAAGATATTACTTTCATATAAGTATATCTTTGGTTATTTAATATTCATTTCAAGTATAAGTTTTACAACTTCTACTTCAATTACTTTTATAAATATTATTCTTTATGGGAATATTATTTAAATAATAATATTCGGATATTTTCTAATATATCGGGACTGATTTATTTCATTAAATCAGCATTACTCCAAACACTCTTTAAAGTGTTTTCGAGTCTTCAAAATGATTTTTTAAAGTTAGAGCGGATCCCAAAACTCATTTTTATATTTAAGATCTTCCTTTTAAAGGGGATTTAAATATTCGCTCAAAACCTGAGGGATCCGGCTCTGTGGTGTATTTTATATTCGCAACGAGGTTGCTGCTTTGGTAAATGAATTGATTACTTACCCAACGTTCGGGAAGTAAGTCCATCTATTGAGTCAGCATAAGCAACATGGGCTCAGTGAGCGTCCATGAAAGTGTAAGTGGCTCAGTGGGAGTCCATCAAATGCGTAAGTGGCTGAGTAGCAGTCCAGCATAAAGTCCAATTGTGGCCAGGGTGATGACCAGTGGGGAATTCGTCCATCTACTAGTAGAAAATGTTACTTATTGGTATCTTTTCCTGATCAGCAAGATATCGGGTTTATGCCAACATTCTTTTCCTTTCCAAAATTCATTGGACGTTACAAACTCTGTTCATACTTTACATAACAGAGGTTTCCAGGAAATGTATAAAAGATATATATGTGGATATATATATCGGGATTGAATAAAGAATCTCGTAACTTCATTTCATTCAATAATATATCAAAGACTGAATCTATTCAAGTCTTAACTTGTGGTCTCATCTATGGATGACCTTTTGAAACCTATAATACTTTGAACAGTGGTAGTTCAAGTAGCTTTATAAAATGGTATAAGTATAGAGAAGTATTTGGTAACTTCATCCCTTGTTTTGCTTATCCAATAAGTAATCTACCTTACACTTGATAAAGGTTTCCAGTAAGATATCCATTTAGATACTTGCATTATTATTTACACTATATATTATTTTGCGAGCTGTAATGCTCACTCTTGCTTCATTTCTTCATCACACAACAACAGTTAGGAAAGATGGCCAGACTCAAGCAGACCCAGCGCAAGCACGTGGGAAGCGTCCCGCGTCTTTCTGTTGATGTTGTAGCTGCTATAGCTGCAGAGGTAGATCTATTGGTAGATCAGGCATTCTACTTTTGGGAACCAAATATTGTTTAATTATAACTTGTGGCAGATAATGGCAAATAACTGTAAACTTATCAAGTAATCATTTTGGGTTGTAATAAGTTTTAAATTGTGGATTCAAGGACTTATATTTATTTCAATTTCATCTCTGAGATTATAACGGGTTGTGGTGTGTGTTAGTGTGGGGTCACAGCATGAGGTTATTTATTATTAATTAAGTTAAGTGATATTGTGGAAAGAAAGACCGTGACGACTCGGATCCCCGACCCCGGATCTGGGGGTGTTACAGAAATGGTATCAGAGCTAAGCGTTATAAACCTTAGAGATGATGCGACGATATAATAATAAACTCACAAAGATAATAAGAACTGTTGCAAAGTTCATGGTCGGATTACTTAAAGTAGCGCTGACAGTTAAAACCCCTACGGGAACCCTTATAAGTATCATGATAGTAACTTAGCTCGTTTAATGTGTAGGCACATGAGATAGAGGACCCTGAGATGTTCGAGCGTGAGCATGATGAGGCACTGCTAGATGCTGAGGATGAGGAGGAGCCTGAGATGGAGGAGGATGAAGAGGACCCCTCAGAGGAGTTAGAGACAGAGGTTGTTGCTATTTCAGATGAGGAGGACCCGGATGAGGTCCCAGTAGCTGAGGAGCATGTCGGAGCTATAGTGGAGTATACTGGTACCCCTTTACCCTCACTCCCGGTGGTCAGAGCTCCTACCCCTCCACCACTATCTTGGAGCCCCTATGATGATAGCTCAGAGACCCATACTCCCGAGCCTAGGTAGACCGAGGAGGCACCCCCAGCGGCTCCGCATTCACCACCTCTCGACCCTGCCCATAGGCAGTCTTTGTTAGCTCATGGCTATGTTCAGGATGTGCTGAGGACCCGAGTGGCTGTTGCTGAGGCTTGGCTGGATGAGGTCAGGAGGGAGTTGGATGTGGAGAGGGCGGGCAGGCATGCCCGAGCTTATGAGACTAGGGCTACTATACCCCAATCCTTGAGGAGAGAGCTGACGGGGATAGAGCCCACGTCCCGAGCGAGACTCAGATCGCTCCAGGGGGACAGGCATGGTAGGATCTCCAGGCGGCAGGCTGACTATATCTTCCGTTGTGCGATGGAAAGGGTATGGGAGCTGACCCGCTCCGGTGTGTGATTCAGGACTGACGATGGGATAGTCTAGTTGTCTAGTTAGTCGAGGCCTTAGTAAGAGCCAATTTTTCGGGATAGTTGACTTGTATATAGCATCCCTTTTTCTGACTAGACAGATAGACTCTTGTGTATCACTTTTGGGGCAGATGGCTGTAGCACTGTTGTACTTTTGACTAGATCAAACTATGTATTTCTCGCATTATGTATATATTTGTTTCCTTTCAATTCAGTTCCTTAGTGACGAGATCACTGTTTTTATCATTATTATTACTGCACTTCTTATTAGAACTGTCATAATATAATAGAATTGCGAGATACATTCTCCCCATTATAGAACTGTGCAAGGCACAATGTTGTGTATGATTGTGACCTAACGTTGAATTTTTCCCAAAAAAAATTTTATTATCAGTATCATGCCGCCAAGAAAGATTGGAACTAGGGCGAACCCTGGATCTGAGGACCAGGGAAGCCATAACCAGGACGATAGGAACCAGGAACACAGTGAAGAGTAAGATGAGGATTATGTTGAACAGGATGACTCCCTGTATGAAGAGGAGGAGGAAACATATGATGTTGAGGGATTTGAGATAGAGGCTGAAGAAGGGGAAACTGAGGTCGAGCAACCAGTACCAAACCCAGGCATGGATCCCATGGGCCAGTTCATGCAACTACTAAGGCAGAACTTGGAACGTCAACCCAACCCACCCCCTCAAGGAAATAACAATGTTGTGGAAAACTCTTTCAGGGCTTTTAAGTCCCTTAAGCCCCCTGAGTTCCACGGATCAGCCGACCCAGTTGAGGCAAGGGCATGGTTAAAGGAAATGGAGAAATCCTTTGAGATTCTGAGTACCGATGAGGCACAGAAGACAGTATTTGCTACCTACCTTCTGAAAGGAGAGGCCAACTACTGGTGGGAGGCCAAAAAAATATGGAGACAGATGCTATCATAACCTGGGAGAGGTTCAGTCAGTTGTTTTTGGGAAAGTATTTCACGAGGTTTATGGAGAACCAGATGGAGCTCAAGTTCTTGGAGCTAAAGCAGAATAACTTATCCGTAGCAGAGTACGAAGCAAAATTTACTGAGTTATCAAGGTTCGTGCCGGAGTTTGTGAGCACCGAGGAAAAGAAAGCTAGGAGGTTTCAGCAGGGACTGAAGCCGTGGATTCAGGATAGGGTGGCAATCCTTGAGCTTACTGATTATGCCACTCTGGTGCAAAAGGCAACAATTGTAGAAGCCGAAAGTGAACAGATGCAGAAGGAAAGAGAGAAGAAGGGAATAAAGAGGAAAAGTATGAGCATGGGTGGAGGTTCCGCAGGAAGGAGCTTCCCAACTAGATTTAATCGAGGAGCAGTGTCCCTACCGGGAAGGAACACTGGGTTTAAGCGGCCAATGAGCGTGAATGTGAGCCAGAGTGGCCAGAAGTCAAGAATGTCCTATTCCAACCAGTCTCGACCCCCATTGCCAGCCTGTAACACTTGTGGAAGGATGCATACTGGGGAGTGTAAAGGAAAGCCAGTAACCTGCTTTAAGTGCGGTCGAGAGGGTCACTATTCAACTAAGTGCCCTTCATCAACCCCTGTTGTCATTCCAACCACCACTTGTCATCAGTGTGGACGCCCGGGTCATTGGAAGAGGGAATGCCCAATGAACAAACCAGCAGCTTCAGGAGCCAACAGGGCTGTCTCCAATAAGCCACCTACTGCGAGGACTTTCAACATGACTGTCCAGGATGCTATGAAAGACTCAGATGTGATAGCAGGTACCCTTTCTCTAAATTCAGTCAGTGCAAACATTTTATTTGATTCGGGAGCAACTAAATCTTTTATATCAAAGGACTTTGCGCATAAATTAAGATTTAAGGCTGAACCCTTAATAGAACCCTTACAAGTAGAAATAGCCAATCATGAAGTTATTCCTGTTAACCAGATTCACCCCGCCTGTGAGTTAGGCATAGGGGAATAATCTTTTAGTGTTGATCTGATTCCTTTTAAATTAGGGGAGTTTGATGTAATTTTGGGAATGGACTGGCTATCTAGCAATGATGCTCAGATAGACTGTAAGGGGAAGAAAGTTAAGTTGAATATCCCAGGAAAGAAAGAAGTCATATTTAGAGGAAAGAGGCAGACGCGGAAATTTTTGACTATGGCCCAGGCCAAAAGGATGCTACGAAAAGGAAATGAGGCTTACCTAGCCTATGTGGTGGACACGCAGAAGGAGGTGCCCAACTTACAAGATATTCCGGTAGTCAACGAATTTGAAGATGTATTCCCACAAGACCTTCCGGGATTACCACCCGATAGAGTGATTGAATTTGCTATTGAGTTGGCCCCAGGGACGGCGCCAGTTTCAAAAGCACCTTACCGGTTAGCCCCATTAGAAATGAAGGAATTAGCTACCCAATTGCAGGAACTCTTGGATAAGGGTATGATAAGACCCAGTGTGTCTTCGTGGGGAGCACCAGTGTTATTTGTTAAGAAGAAAGATGGGAGCATGAGGCTGTGCATCGACTATCGAGAGTTGAACAAGCTAACCATAAAGAACAGGTACCCATTACCTAGAATAGACGATCTGTTCGACCAGCTAAAGGATGCTGTTTATTTTTCCAAGATTGACCTGAGAACTGGATATCACCAACTAAAGATTAAACACGAAGATATTCCTAAGATAGCGTTCCGTACCAGGTATGGGCACTATGAGTTCTTGGTAATGTCCTTTGGATTAACCAACGCCCCAACGGCTTTTATGGATTTAATGAACAGAGTATTTAAGAAGTACTTGGACAAGTGTGTTATAGTTTTTATCGATGATATTTTAATCTACTCAAGGACTGAGGCAGAACATGCAGAGCATTTGAGGATAGCTCTAGGAATACTCAGAGAGGAACAGATATATGCCAAATTCTCGAAGTATGAATTCTGGCGGAATGAAGTACAGTTTTTAGGACATGTGATCAATAAAGAAGGAGTATTGGTCGACCCCTCCAAGATAGAGGCGGTCTCAAATTGGGAAAGGCCAACCACACCCACAGAGGTAAGGAGTTTCATAGGATTGGCCGGCTACTATCGTAGATTTGTACAGGACTTTGCGAAGATCGCAGCCCCTTTGACACGACTTACTCGTAAGACAGAGAAGTTTGAATGGACGGAGAAATGCGAGAACAGTTTTCAGGAATTAAAGAAAAGGTTGGTAACGGCCCCGGTGTTGGCATTGCCAGACGGAAAAGGAGATTTTGTGATATATAGTGACACGTCGCACAAAGGATTAGGGTGTGTGCTTATGCAGCACGGTAAAGTGATTGCGTATGCGTCGAGACAACTGAAGGAATACGAGATTAGATATCCTACTCATGACCTTGAGCTCGCGGTAATAGTTTTTGCCTTAAAAATTTGGAGGCACTACTTGTATGGAGAGAAGTGCGAGATTTTCACAGACCATAAGAGCCTCAAGTACATATTTACGCAGAAAGAGCTTAACATGCGCTAGAGGAGATGGTTAGAGCTAATCAAGGACTATGATTGTGAGATTCTCTATCATCCGGGGAAAGCCAATGTGGTGGCTGATGCCCTTAGTAGAAAGGAAAGACTCAGAACGATAACGACTTCGGAAGAATTGATAAAGGATTTCGAGAAAATGGAAATAGAAGTAAAGGTAACCGGAACCGGAACTGAAAAGCTGTTTGAGATCTCGATGCAGCCAGAGTTATTGGAAAAGATTAGATTGTGCCAAGAGAAAGTAATGAATGAAGGCAGAGAATCAATGACTGGAGAAGAGATCCATACTGAGAGAGATAATAAAGGAATAATGAGGTACTCCTACCGGATTTGGGTTCCAAACGTTCAAGAGCTTAAAGATGAGATTTTGGATGAAAGCCATAGTTCAAGATATTCCATTCACCCGGGAAGCACCAAGATGTATAGGGATTTGAAGGAGTATTACTGGTGGCCCAACATGAAGAGGGACGTAGCAGAATGGGTAAGCAAATGTTTGACTTGCCAAAGAGTAAAGGCAGAGCACCAGAGACCCAGTGGACTTTTACGACCCCTGGAGATTCCCGAATGGAAATGAGAACAGATAGCCATGGATTTTGTTGTCGGTTTACCAAGGACGAAAGCCAACCATGATGCCATATGGGTGATTATAGACCGACTGAAAAAGTCAGCTCATTTAATTCCTATCAATGAGAGATACACAGTCGATAGACTGGTGGACATTTACCTTAAGGAAATAGTGACGCGACATGGAGTCCCAGTGTCCATTGTCTCAGACCGAGACCCCAGGTTCAACTCCAGATTTTGGAGGAGCTTTCAAGAATGTGCGGGGACCAAGTTAAATATGAGTACCGCTTACCATCCCCAGACGGATGGGCAGAGTCAAAGGACCATCCAGACACTAGAGGATATGTTGAGAGTCTGTGCAATAGACTTTAAAGGAAGTTGGGATGATCACTTGCCGTTGATCGAGTTTTCTTATAACAATAGCTTTCATGCTAGCATCGGAATGCCGCCTTATGAGGCCCTGTACGGAAGAAGGTGTCGATCTCCCTTATACTGGGATGAAGTAGGAGAGCGGAAGATGCTCGGACCCGAAGTGGTCCAAAGGACCAAAGACATAGTGGATCTCATCAGAGGACGGCTGGTAGCAGCCCAAGACAGACAGAAGAAATATGCAGACCTAGCCCGAAAGGATAAGAAGTATGGAGTAGGGGACTTAATACTACTAAAAGTATCCCCTTGGAAAGGGTTAATGAGGTTCGGAAAGAAAGGAAAACTAAGCCCAAGATACATTGGACCTTTTGAGATACTAAGACGGATTGGGAAGTTGGCTTACGAGCTAGCCTTACCCCCGAACCTACAACAAGTTCATAATGTGTTCCATGTGTCAATGCTAAGGAAGTATCATTGGGATGCCAGACACATAGTGGAGTACGAGCATGTGGATATGCAACCAGATCTGACTTACGTGGAGAAACCAGTAAAGATTATGGATAAAAAGGAGCAGGTGCTTCGGAACAAAGTGATCAAGCTAGTTAGAGTGCTATGGCAGAATCATAATGTGGAAGAATAAACTTGGGAGCTAGAGAGCGCAATGCTAGAAAAGTACCCCCATTTGTTTTCTATTTGATTCCGGGACGGAATCCTTTTAAGGAGGGGAGACTGTAATAACCCCAAAATTTTGAACTTTTTGTAACCCTTATGAATAGTGTTTTTGCTGATATTGCTGAATAAGAAAACTTTTCATGCCACACTATGTAGGGGTTCTTTTATTGTTATTCTGAGATCGTATTAGTACTCTATATGTTAAATAAGTGTATGTAAAGATCGTCAGAATCCAAATCCGAACACTTTGATTTTTCCCGAAAATCCACCAGATACCGAAAGAATTGAGTATAAGGTAACAGGATAAAAAGGATTTTAAGAGAGGATCATAAAAGGAATATAATGTATTGAGAAAGGTTAAGGGAACCCAAGTAATAAGATCCCGGGTATGATCCCTCAAACGATAAACGAGAACGAAAGTTAAGCGAACCGTATAACAGATCAGTGGTCATTAGGCAAGCAATTAAGAGTTAATCAAGGAGGTTAGGGATGATGATGTCATCAAACCAACAAGAAGAGGACAAGTGTGGGAGAGTCACATCACATGATGACCTAAGCATGACATAAGGGAAGGAGGTGTGGTTGATTAATTACCACATAATTTTTCATGGTTAAAAAGGTAATTAATCAAAACAAAACAAATCCACCAAGTCAACCAACAATTCATTTTCACCAAAAACACAAAGCTATTTCACCTTCTTCATCAAAAGCTCTCGGCTTCTTTTCTTTTTCAAAGAAAGAAAATTCAAAATCCTAGTTCCAAGCTTTGTTAATTAGCAAGGTAATTATCTAAGACTCCTTATGCATAGATATAGCTATCCTATAAGTTTGAGCTTCTAATTCATTCACAATCTCTTCTTAAAAATCATGGAAGAAGATGGTGAATAGTGTTTTTCAAGAACTAAAATTTTTGTTCTTGAGTTTTTGTTTAGATTAAGCTTGGATAAGGACTTTTAACGGTGATTCCAAGCTAATTACTTGATTCTCCACTCTCCAAGGAAGGTATAACCCCTCCAAACCCTAACTTTACTTGAGTATTAGGTTTAGTTTTGTTGTTATAGTTCATGAGAGGCTTGATTGTTGTGTATGTAGAGGTTAGTTGGCTTTGTGATGTTTTGGAGTTGTAATTCTTGGTGTATTGATTAATGAACTTAAGTATAGTTTAAATTCATGTTTGAGAATAGTATAAATTGATAATTTTGAGTTGTTGGGGCTGTTATGGTGAAGTATGGATGGAGTTTGGTTGGGATGTTGATTGTGAGTTGATTGTGGGTTGGTTTGGAGTAGAATAAAATTGGTAATCGCGTAAACATAGCCGTCGTAATGTCCGATTTACTTTAGACTGTTTTTGCTCTTAACATTAGGACCCGAGAACTCCCTGTTAGATTTTTACCATTGCCATGATTAGATAGTTCATATTACGAGCTTCGTTTTGATATGTGGTTCGTTTGAATCCGATGTACGGTTTAGGAGAAACGACCGTTTTAAGTAACGCGTTTCGCGAACGAACCATTACCCCTCGCCTTACTTTGAAACATAGGTTAAAGACCTTAAAGGACTAATTGGAGTATGAATCATTTATGTAAAGTGTATTAGGCAGTTGGTAAGGCACTCGCAAAAGAATCGCCTTAAAAACCTTAATGGTTAATTTATTAAAAATGGTGGAGCCGAGGGTACTCGAGCGATTTAAGGGAATCGTTGAGCGCAAAGCGAGTGTTAGAGTCTAATTGGTTAAAGTATAGATTCATAAGCGACTTTGGTTTAATTCCAACTTATATGTTGTTTATAGGTTACCAGACTCGTCCCAAGCCATTTGTCACCCCCAGTTGCTCAGGCAAGTTTTCTACCCGTTATACTGTTGTTGTGATGTATATATGTATATGCATTATCTTGTGATAGATGCATGTTGGTTAATTAGCAAATTTTGCGATATATTGAAGCATGCTGATATGGTATATATATGCATGTCTGTTTCATAATATTGATATATATCTGTTGAATCAAATGCTTACTAGTTGCATAATACCTATGTTAGAGATAAGCAGTAGTTGCGTATATCCTGAGTATAGGGGACCTAAAGGTGAATATTTTCTAAAACCGGGAGTCGATGTTCCCGAGTATAACATATATATATATAGTTTTCAAAACTATTAATCGAATAAGGTTTATTCGATACCTTTATATTATTTAATGAATATTATTTTGAATATTTATTCGAGGGCTTATGACTTCGTTTATTTTATTAATGAATATTATTTTGAATATTCATTCGAGGGCTTATGACTCCATTTATTTTATTAATGAATATTATTTTGAATATTCATTCGAGGACTTATGACTCCTATTATTTACTATTTATTATTCTTTATTTTATTAAAGAATAATGTGTCGATAATCAAACTCACTTTGATTATTCAAATAAAGATATTACTTTCGTATAAGTATATCTTTGTTTATTTAATATTCATTTCAAGTATAAGTTTTACAACTTGTACTTCAATTACTTTTATAAATATTATTCTTTATGGGAATATTATTTAAATAATAATATTCAGATATTTTCTAATATATCGGGACTGATTTATTTTATTAAATCAGCATTACTCCAAACACTCTTTAAAGTGTTTTCGAGTCTTCAAAATGATTTTTAAAAGTTAGAGGGGATCCCAAAACTCATTTTTATATTTAAGATCTTCTTTTTAAAGGGGATTTAAATATTCGCTCAAAACCTGAGGAATCCGGCTCTGTGGTGTATTTTATATTCGCAATGAGGTTGCTGCTTTGGTAAATGAATTGATTACTTACCCAACGTTCGGGAAGTAAGTCCATCTATTGAGTCGGCATAAGCAACATGGGCTCAGTGGGCGTCCATGAAAGTGTAAGTGGCTCAGTGGGAGTCCATCAAATGCGTAAGTGGCTGAGTAGCAGTCCAGCATAAGGTCCTATTGCGGCCAGGGTGATGACCAGTGGGGAATTCGTCCATCTACTAGTAGAAAAGGTTACTTATTGGTATCTTTGCCTGATCAGCAAGATATCGGGTTTATGCCAACATTCTTTTCCTTTCCAAAATTCATTGGACGTTACAAACTCTGTTCATACTTTACATAACAGAGGTTTCCAGGAAATGTATAAAAGATATATATGTGGATATATATATCGGGACTGAATAATATATCTCGTAACTTCATTTCATTCAATAATATATCAAAGACTGAATTTATTCAAGTCTTAACTTGTGGTCTCATCTATGGATGAACTTTTGAAACCTATAATACTTTGAACAGTGGTAGTTCAAGTAGCTTTATAAAATGGTATAAGTATAGAGAAGTATTTGGTAACTTCATCCCTTGTTTTGCTTATCCAGTAAGTAATCTACCTTACACTTGATAAAGGTTTCCAGTAAGATATCCATTTAGATACTTGCATTATTGTTTACACTATATATTATCTTGCGAGCTTTAATGTTCACTCTTGCTTCATTTCTTCATCACACAACAACAGTTAGGAAAGATGGCCAGACTCAAGCAGACCCAGCGCAAGCGCGTGGGAAGCGTCCCGCGTCTTCCCGTTGATGTTGTAGCTGCTATAGCTGCAGAGGTAGATCTATTGGTAGATCAGGCATTCTACTTTTGGGAACCAAATATTGTATAATTATAACTTATGGCAGATAATGGCAAATAACTGTAAACTTATCAAGTAATCATTTTGGGTTGTAATAACTTTTAAATTGTGGATTCAAGGACTTGTACTTATTTCAATTTCATCTCTGAGACTATAACGGGTTGTGGTGTGTGTTAGTGTGGGGTCACAGTATGAGGTTATTTATTATTAATTAAGTAAGTGATATTGTGGAAAGAAAGACCGTGACGACCCGGATCCCCGACCCCGGATCTGGGGGTGTTACAGGTTCTCTATTTTGATGGAGCATCAAAAACAAACTCCAGTGGAGCAGGATTGGTATTGCAAAGCCCTGATGGGTTCTTAATTGAGTATGCTATAAAGCTAGACTTCCCAACCACAAACAATGAGGCAGAATATGAAGCCCTGATAGCTGGCCTTGGCCTAGCTGGGACATTTAGAGTCAAAAACTTAAAGGTCTGTGGAGACTCGAAACTGATCATATCCCGGGTAAAGGGAGAATTTGAGGCAAGGGATGATACGATGGCTAAGTATGTCCGCCTAATAAGGGCTGTGATGACCCAATTTAATGAATGCCATGTTGAACACATTCCAAGGGAAGAAAATGCTAAGGCAGATGCGTTATCAAAGTTTGCTTCATTTGAGATAGAAGAAAGTTCAGGAAGTGTGTACTTCCGTGTTTTGAAGACACGAAGCATAGATGTTAAGCTTGTGGCTCCCATAGGCCTTGGGACGTCATGGATTGATCCCATCAAGGCTCACATTCAAACCGGTTGGTTGTCAAGAGATGCAACTGAAGCACAAAAGTTAAATGTTCGAGCACTAAGGTACTCTTTGATAGATGGGATTCTGTATAAAAGATCTTTCGTGGTTCATTACTTGACGTGTCTCAGGCCCGATGAGGCACGCTTGGCTCTTGAGGAAGTGCATGAAGGTATTTGTGGGCAACACTTGAGGGGCAGGGCCTTGGCTCATAAGATAACCCGTTTAGGCTTCTATTGGCCAGAAATGATGGCTGATGCCAAAGAATATGTGAAGAAGTGTGATCGCTGTCAGAAGCATGCACCAGTTGTTAGACAACCCCCCGAGATGCTGACCTCTATAAACTCGCCTATTCCCTTTGCTATGTGGGGGATGGATATTCTAGGGCCTTTCCCCATGGCCACGACACAAAGAAAGTTCATGATTGTAGCCATTGATTATTTCACCAAATGGATTGAAGCCAAACCTTTGGCCAAGATCACAACTAAGCAGGTTGCACAATTCCTGTGGGAAAATATTATGTGCCGGTATGGAATTCCCCGTATCCTAGTCACCGACAATGGAACGCAGTTTAACAACGAGGAATTTAAGAAGTATTGTGAAGAAAATGAAATTGAGTTACGGTTCACCTCTGTGGCTCACCCGCAAGCCAATGGGCAAGCGGAGGTAGCAAATCGAATAATCTTGGATGGACTAAAGAAGAGGATCGAGAAATCAAGAAATAATTGGGTGGATGAGATACTTCCAATATTATGGGCCTATAGGACTACCTGTAGAGTCACTACTGGAGCAACCCCCTTCATGTTGGCATATGGGGCAGAAGCAGTTGTTCCCGTGGAGATATCACATTCTTCTCCAAGGATTCAGGCTTTCAATGCTGAGGAAAATGAGGAAGGACAAAGGTTGGCTCTGGACTTAATCGATGAAGTGCGAGATGGGGCACATACAAAGATAGTAGAGTATCAGAAGAAAGCTTCATTCTACTACAACCTAAGGGTTAAAGAAAGGTTCTTTAAACAAGGTGACCTAGTCTTGAGGAAGATAGAAGCTTCTGGGGTAGGACAGAAAGGGAAGCTTGCCCTGAATTGGGAAGGGCCGTACAAAGTCAAGAGCGTTCAAGGTAGAGGAACCTACAAGCTGGAGACAATGGATGGTTTTGAAGTCCCAAGAACTTGGCATGCACAAAACCTGAAGGTTTACTATGTGTAGGGCAATTGAATACGATTCTCACTTGCCTGGATGACAAGTAGGTTGAAAAGCACCTTGAAGCTTTGCTTGCATAGGATTTTATATTCCAGTAGAATTTACATTGTCAAGTTATTACTGTTAAGGGTCAAACCCATATTATGTAAGGTTTTGAAAAACCAGACTTCAAATTGAAGAGTTCGAAATTATTTCAACCTATGGATGTTTGAGTTGTGATAGTACTTGTGTGGCCAATTAGTTCAAGTTTGAATGCATATTAAAGTATCAGAAAGATAAAGGAGAAAGATGTGAATAAGGAAAGTAGCATATAAAATAACCCCGGAGGGTAATAAGTTTTGATACAAACAAAAGTCCAGACATAAGTTAAGGATAAAATTACATAATGAAAAAACTACTCCTCCATGCGGGAGCCTTCATTTTCTTGCTCCTTATCAGCACCTTCAGCATCTTTCGCAGGAGAAGCGGGAGGAGAAGCAGTGTTAGGATCCAAGATGCGATCATCTGGCTGAGGGGAGTTGAAGAGGGCATCTATGCTGTCCTCCGTCTCAGCCTGCTCAGGACTTATAAAGTCCTTAGGGTCGACTAAGCCCGGATGCCTCTCAGAAACCGCCTTTACGGCCGCATCCCATCCCTGAGTAAACTGTAGGGAATAAAGACCCTCATCATGAATCTCCATGAGATTCTTAAACTTGTCAGAATCCATGTAGTCATCAATGAGCTTATCCTTATCGCTCCTAAGTTTCACCAGCTCAGAATGAGCCTTAGCCAGCTTCTCCTTCTTCGTGTCCAGCTTCTTCTCCAGGACCTTGGCTCTCTCCTCCCATTTCTTCATCTCCTTCTCAAACCCATCAGAGTTACCCTTCCAGGACCTAGCCTGATGGAGGGCCGCCTGGAAGTAGGTGTTACTCTGCAAAGAAATATGAGTTAAGACAAGTTCGTTGAAATACGAGAAAGTTAGAATTCAAAGAAAAAAGAAAAAAGAAAGTTACCGCAGCTTGGGCTTGAGAACCCAGAAGCTCAACAGTCTCGATATCACTCCCCATAACAATGTCAGTAAAATCGTGGGGAGTGATGGAATCGTACAACCAATCCTTAGCATGTTTGGTGGATCCAACCACCGTATCGCTCCTCCTGAAGCCCCAGTTAGGCCTGAAGGAATGTGCCTTAAGTGGAGGATCCACATCGTCCCCCAGCTCGACCACCGGGACGTGGGGCTTAAGGAAAGTAGGACCGTCAGGCTTGCTCCTGGGGTCCCTGTTTAGCTTGGCCCTCTTCTGGAGGCCAGACTCCCCTTCCTTGGGCCTGTTGACATTATTGATGGCCTCGCAAGCTGAAAGAAAAAGATAGAAGGGATATTAAATTACAGGAGATAAAATGTTACAGTTAAAGGGAAGGAAAAATAGCTATCCAGTTATAAATTTACCCTTATCACTGGCCTGAGAGAGACCAACTTTCTTCAAGGAAAACTCCTCTAAGAGGGTCCAGGTGTCTGTTTTCCCATCATCTGAAATTAAGGCTTGATAGGATACCTCCTCCTCATCAGATAACCTGATGCTACCTGGACTCCCATCTGACACTTTGCAAAAGGGCCTACGGAAGAGTGTGGCCCAATCACCCCCGGCCCAGGTCAGCCTAACGAACTCATCCCTCCATTTGGGGTTGTTCTCAACTATGGAGTTACTATCAAAGATATGGGGGATTTTGGGCCGTTGACGAATTAAAACCCAACTTGGTTGACTCATGGAGCTATTATAGAATTGGAAAACTTTCCTAAAGACAGCTACGGAAAGAGGAAAATTGTTTCTAAGACAAAGGACCATAAAACAGATAATGTTCCTCCAAGCGTTAAGAGGGAGTTGACAAGGGTTGATTTGTACATCAGCGAGTAAGCGAGGAATAAATTCATGGAATGGGAACCTAAGACCCGCGGTCAGGGCTCCTCGATAAATAAACAAGGTATCCCCCTCCCAGTTACATGTCATATCCCCAGGGGCGGCTGGAGTAATCCTAAGGTGGGGTGGAAGTCTGTACAGGGTGTTCATGGACTCAATTCTACCATCTAACTCATGAAAGGTGTTACCATGGTTATACGAATCTAACTCAGATAAAGAGGGATATTCATCACCTCAAGAGTTAATCATATCAATTAAGGAAGTATACGGAGATTGAATTTGAATGTTTGTACCTCTCTTAGAAACATTCATCTTCTGCAAACGAGCCAAGTCACGATCCGCCATTGATATGCTTCGGTTGAATGCTCGAAACCCAGAAAAACTTGAGAAAGGTGGAGCTGTGGTGGCTGAGGTCGCCGGAAATCGCCTTCTCAAAGGGAGAACTCTAGAGAGAATTGTGAGAGAAAGTATGAGAAATGTGAAGTGAAGTGAGGATTCTCACTTCACACTACACTTATATAAGCGAAAAGCTCGGAATACGAGGCATTTTTAGGCCCCTGTAATCAGGCCCAACCTAAAAAAGCCCATCTACAAGAAGTATCGGGAATAATCTAGAAGCTCCCATGGAAAATGAAGGGTCGAAAATCGACCAGAATTTTAAGATGGTTCGATCAGAGTCCTGATCGACACAAAAAAGGATCCTGATCGATTTCTCATTCGAACAAAAGGGAAGAAATCCATTGAGTTCGATCAGAGTCCTGATCGACACAAAAAAGGATCCTGATCGATATCTCATTCGAACAAAAGGAAAGAAGTTCACTAAGTTCGATCAGAGTCCTGATCGACAAAAAAAAGGATCCTGATCGATATCTCATTCGAACAAAAGGAAAGAAGTTCACTAAGTTCGATCAGAGTCTTGATCGACACAAAAGAGGATCCAGATCGATATATCATTCGAACAAAAGGGAAGAAATCCATTGAATTCGATCAGAGTCCTGATCGACACAAAACCGAATCCAGATCGATACTTCATTCGATCAAAACGGTAGAAAGCCACCTAGTTCGATTAGGATCCTGATCGAAATCGATCAGGAATCCTGGTCGATTCTGCCCAGATCCTGGTCGAAGGTTCAACCGACTAGAATGTCACTTTGAAGGCTAGTTCGATCAGAATTTTGATCGAAATCGATCAGGAGTTCTGATCGATTCTGCATAGATCGTGGTCGAAGATCCAATCGACCAGAGTGTTACTTTCTGAGCTAGTTCGATCAGGATCCTGATCGAAATCGATCAGGAATCCTGATCGATTTTGTATACATCCTGATCGATTTTAAGCCAAAAAATTGAGGAAAATTCCAGAAAAATAAGGAAATTCCTTAAAATATTTTCTGAAAAATGTTGGTATTTTCAGAAATTAGGGAAAAATCCAGAAAATTAGGGAAAAATCCAGAAAATTAAGGATAAATCCTAGAAAATTAGGGAAAAATCCAGAAAATTAGGGAAAAATCCTGGAATTAAGGGAAAAATTCCTGGAAATTAAGATAATTCCTGAATAAAAGGAAAAATCGTTGTAAACGTGTAGGTCGCTCCACACTTTACACAAAAAACGAAACCCTGTAAGGGAATAAATGAACTTAACTTTCGCGAAATCTTATACGGTTTCCCAAAAGTTGGTGGGCAAATGATAGGGATAAATAAATCGTGATTACATAATTAAATATTACAGTTTGGGCTGCAAGACCCAATAAGAAGATGTATGACATTCAGACCAGAAAGGTTAACATGTTGAGCAGGCCTGATGGACCAGATCAGGCCTGATGGAACAAAGAAGGCCCAAAAACCCTAATTATTTATTAATTTCGTAATTAATAAATAAGGGAGAAAAACAACTATTAAGATAAGTCCTAGTGGGGATATAAATCCTTGTAGATTGGCCTCCAAGGAACCTCATATGATAGCTTCCTACTCCCTAGGACTCCTAAGTCTATCCTAATTCAGAGACTTGACCACCAAGTCTCCTATACCAAGTCCAATTCAAGGACTCCCATATTTATATAAGGGGTCTCACCCCACAAATCAGAACTACGTTTTTTGGCTTGATTCTCTAATTCACAGAGATACGTAGGCATCTCGTAAAGGCAGAGTTAAACTACGAAATACGAGAGCAGCCATTAAAGGCCTTGAGCTCCCGTACCTTAGTAATAAATACAGCAATTATATATATTAGTTTTTTATCCATAAAAATCACCAAGGCCTTTGCAAACAAGTGCTCGAACTTTGATGCAATTCCAATCCTTAGTCAGCAAATGGGGTATGCTCTAATTACTCAATCTCATTTAGATTATGCTAGTGCTGTGCTAGGATTTATTGGGGATAGAATGCAAGAGGACAGAAATACTGTATATTTTGCTAGATTTTGCCAACTTATTACAGTTTCTGTAGTTCTGATAAGGCCCAACTAGGTATTGAGTTGATTGAACCCTTTAAACTTGATAAAAGGGCTTTCACTGACTTATTATCTACTGATAATAAGAAGGCTATACTAAGACCCCTCCAAACTCCACAGTCAGTCAAACAGGTCTTAGTGAACTCTGACCCTCTCACATACAGTGCTATATTTCCTGATGTACAACCATCCCAACCTCTATCAGCACCTACAACCAATCAACCACCTACCACTTCTCAACCTCAACCAACTCAACCTACCATCAGAACATATTTCCAGCCAGCTCAATCATCTCAACCCCAACCATCAGTACCTACCATCAGAACTTCATCCTCCAGGCCTAAAAGAGCAAAATCTGTTCCTAAATCTCCACCAAGGAGAAGAAGGATGATTCTTAGGGATGAATCAGATGATGAAGATGAGCATGTCCAGGTTCATGCATCAGAACCTGTAACTGTTGAAGCTGGCAAGGCAACTTCTCAGAAAGAAATTGAAGCTGAAAATTCTGATATTTTGAAGAGAAAAAGAACTTCAAGATCTAATGCTACTAAAGCAACTGTTACACCATCCAGGAGATCAAAGAAACAGAGAGCAGAAAGGCCTTTGACACAACCTCCATCTGAGTATACTAATGAAGCTGAGGAAGGAGATCAGGAATCTCTGATCTCAAAGGCAATAGTAATTGAATCTTTGCCACCTCCAACTCAGGCTGAAGACACTGTTTAGGATACAGTGATCACACCTCTTGTCTCTCCTATTCATGACAATGTTATAGTTGAAGATTCAGGATTAAGTCCTGAAATTGACCTTCATAGGCTGATCATTCCAACTGTGCTCTATCTGGAAGCTCCTACTGCAGCTCAGCCAACTATTAATATTTATCCTATCTTACTAGCTGAGATACCAACAACTCCAATTATGGAGATAAATTCTGATGATCAGAATTTAGATGAAGTTACTGCAGAATCACCTTCAGTGACACACACTTTAGTACTGTCAGAAGATGATGAGTTTTTGCAAGTTTTGGAGAGTCAGCTCCAGTTAGTACTCCAGCTCCCATTCTTGGAAAAGAGGCATTTATTGAAAAATTTGTTGAACAAGCTGCTCCTATTCCTTGGGAAGAAACTCACAGAAGAGTGGAGTGGACCAAGAAATGGAATGAATCTGATTTCATTCCAAGCTCAAAAGTTCTGATATAGCACATTGCCAAAGCTGATGAGCTGATGACAAATTATGATATTAAGACACAACTCAAAGTTACAGCTCTAAGTATCAAGTCTCTTCAAGGTCAACACTCTACAATTCATGAAAAGGTTGACAAACTTCTGGAAAAAGCTGAAAAGCTGGATATGGAGATCGAGCTAGATAAAAAGAGGTTTATCAGATCTATTTATAAGAAAGTTGAAGCCATTGAGAAGGTTCAAGAACAGCAACATGCCCAAATTACTGAGGTCCTGCAGAATCAAGCTTCTCAAAAAGCTCAACTTAATGAAATTCAATCTTCAGTAGAACTTCTTCTCTCTCTCCTACTTACCAGATGATGCCAAAAAGGGGGAGAAGGTAGTTAAGTCCAAATGCTCACCTACTCAAATACCGAAGAAGAAAGATGATAAAGGTGATGACCAGGGAAACCCTAGCAAGGGCAAGGGTCAAGGTTAAGTGCAAAGCAGCAAAGTTTCTTCAAGGAAACTAATTACTAATGCTAGCAAAGCTTCTACAGAAAAGAAGACAAGTTCTGAAGCTGCTCAAACTCAAAATCTGATAGCAAGTTATGATTCTGATGTTCTGATTCAAGCTGAAAGTAAAGACTCTCAGAAGTTCTTGCAAACTCTGAAGCTAAAAGGAAAGTAGACTACTGTTTACTATAAAGATCCTAAAATTCAGACACTTGATGAAGAGATTGCTAGAAGATTATTTCTCAAGCATAATCCTGGAATGGATTTAGAGAATCTCAAGGAGGAAGAAGCTAGATTTGCAGCTGAGAAGACAAATCTAAAGTCTAAAGCTTCTGATGCTAAGAAACCTCCAAGGCCTAAGGTAAAAGGCATTGTGATCAAGGAAAAGTCAAATTCTGAGGCTTCAAAGCCCAAGACAAGATCATAAGTTGAGATTGATCCCAAAGATAAAGGGAAAGGAAAAGTTGATGAACCAACAAAGCCACAGGAGATGAAGGTTCCTCAAATCCTGATGAAACCTGTGTGCAAAATGGTTCAAGTTTATGATGATACTGCTGTTGAAGATGAAACTGTTCAAATTTTGAAAAGAAGGAAGATAACTGAAGAATCCAAGACAACCTCTAACAAAGCTCAAGTTGTTCAGAATGAAGAACAACAAGCTATAGAAGAAACAGCAAATTCTGATCAAGTCATCAAGAAATCAACCTCTGACAGTGCTCAAGTTGATTTAGACAAGATGAAAGTTGCTGATAAGAAGAAACTCCCATGGAAAAATGTTAAACCATCAAATCCAAAAAAAAGCCAATTGTTATCTGATTTCATGACTGTTGGATTGAAAGCCAGAGAAGCAAGAGACAGAGCTGGACTAGGTTCTGATGAAGCCAAAATCAAGACATGAGTTGAAGTGCTTACAAGAGATCCATTCTTATTGACTGACAAACCTGTTGAAGATGTTACACAGAAACACCTTGACAAGGTTATATCTGTTCAAGTGGTACTGGATGCTCATGATAAGCATAATGTCAAAGAAAATATGATTCTGTTTCTTGAAGATGGAAGAACAAATATCAGAATCAGATGTGCTGAACAAATATCTGAAAGAACTTCAATTCTTTCATTTTCTTTTAGAGATAAAGTCTGAGATTACCAGGAGATGGTCAAATTTCATTATGAAGACCATAAGAGATAAAGCAAGAATTTCTGGCTCAAGGGTTACAAAATTTATTCCTAATATAATTGAAGATGATGGAAGTGAAATTCCAATAAAGAAGGATTCTGCTAAACTTGAAGTCATTCTAAAAGAGAAATGTATGTGCTACAATAAAAACGCTTCTCATCCAAGGGTGATCAGACTTGGTGATGGTTTGTAAAGAAACCATATCTCAGCAATTAGGACTGCAATCTACCAGATTGGAAGTCAGAATGAAGAATTGAAGCAAGTCAAAGCTACAATAGCTCAAATCCTGAGGAATAAAGAAGGAAAGTTGTTATCAAACTTTGTCAAGAATCACTTTGGATTCAGATTGACTCAGTGAGATTGGTAAAAGCTACAAGTATTGTAAGTTGTAGTTAATTGTCTAAATAAACTCTTATTGCATTTGTACCTAAATGTTTTTGATATCATCAAATCTATTAACTTGTACATTTTTCATAATTTACAAGTTGGGGGAGATTGTTAGATATATTTGAGATGTCATGTCTAATCTGATTTGTGTTTAGTTTTCAGAACTTAACAACAGCCTTATCAGGCATTACTAAAATCAGAACATACTAAAGTCAGAACTTAATATCAGAACTTAAGGCGTCAGAAGATACATATCAGGACTTAAGTGCGGGAAGACTTCAGATAAGGAATGCGGCTGATTTACAGGAGAAGATCTGGACTAAAATAAAAGAAGATATGCATGAAGAGTTAGAGGACTAAAAGACTTGTAGAAGATATCTGATTGATATATTTTAAGAGACAGAATTATATTACATATCAATTAGAAGATATCTTGTAACTGTGTACTATATAAACACAACTTAGAGTTTACACTATATGTGTTATCATTATCGAGAAGATTATACATTGTAACCTAGCAGCTCTTAGTGATATTGTTCATCACTGAGAGAGAACAACTGTTCTATTGTAACAGAGTTTATTGAATATACTTGATTAATGTTACATACTTGTGTTGAAATCGATTTGATTGTATAAACACTATATTCCACCCCCTTCTATAGTGTTGTGTGACCTAACAAATTGTAAATAATACGCATCTTGAAAATATGTATTCACTGTCCACGGTGACTGAATACGCATCTATATTCGGGTTATTAGTGATAGTGATTACGCATATTACATATGCTAATTCTTAACCATTTGAAAAATATAATATTCATATTTAAAATGTTATTATCAATCAGCATTTTAGGCAATTGACGCAAAAAAATAGTGTATATTGAGCTTTTTTTTATCATTAAGTCAATTATGACCTTCCGACGACAAAAAAAATAGGACTTAGAGAGCAATTAATTATAATTAATTACTAACCATAATTAAAACTACAAAATATCACTAATACACCCCCGAATATATAGTAAGATTTCTTTTCTAAAACGGCGAATTACGAAGCTAATACATTCGGACAAATATACGTATACAAGGCAGCACCTCACGGCCCAATACAAAATACTCTCCTTAACAGCCCTTTGAGTCTTTGACATGTGATTTTTAGCTTGGTTTGCATTTTCATTTTGTCAATTGCTTCCTGTATATAAAATTAACTTGACAGCTCTTTGAAAACTAATCACACCAAACCAACTATTTCTTCAAGCAATTTCAAGATTACCTATATTCTTAAAAATATCCATTTACTTGTCTATTATCAACTACTTTTTGTGATGACATCTCAACTATTTTGAACCCTTTTGGGTTCTTTATGTAAACATTCTTGCCCCCATTTCATTGCTTGTAGCTGAGAATACACTTTCAAGATTCAATCTTTTTGCTTGTTGGTGTGTTAAAAATCCAAGAAAATGATAAATTTGAGATGGGGTTTAGTTGGCCTTCTTTTTTCTGCAATTATTTTGAGCATTCATGCTTCAGAGCACCCAAGACTTCATCAAACTGAGAGGATTTCAGGTACTTTCTTTAGTTCTCTTCTGTAATATTTTATATTTTACTCCTTATTTATAATTTTAGTATAGAATTTATAGCTTTATGTATGTAAAGATAAGTATTTGGCGATGGTCAATTGTACAAGTTTAAATAATTGTTTCGAACCCTCTAGCTCTTGGTATCAAGAGAAAATGTATATATTCACTAGGTTACAATATTAGGGTGAGATATATATTTTGACTTGTGTGATCATAAGATATGATTTTGGCTTTTGCGTGATCTGGGCACTTTTTGATTTCCTTGTATCTGGTTTATGTCAAGTTAGCCCGCTGATTTTCGTTAATCTAGTAGTATGAAATATGAGAGCTGTTGGGACTGTAGTGTGTTGGGGTTGCAAAGCTTGTTCAGTTGCATCAAACTCTCCTCTAGATTGTGTTCCTGCTTTTAGTTTAAAAATCTAAACTGGAATGTTTGATATATTTATCTCTGGATTTTATCCTTTTCGTTTGAAGAGTGTTTTGATGACATTTGTGCATACAGAGACACAGGTACATGTGATTAACATTTTTGAAACGACCTTGACCAATACGTGTTCTGTAAAGTTGTTTTCTGAGATAAGTTCTAATTGTTATAATTCAGTCCCTATTTAAATACCACAAAGAACTATGTCATCTTTCTTTCTTTCATATCAGTAGTTAGAGTTGATGGGGGTAATGGTTTGTTTATTTACTAGCGCAGGTACTGTTAATCATGCTAAAATATATCAGCTTACAGTATATATATTTGATATACAGATGTAGGCATAATAATTTGAACAATCTTTTTGACATGCTGTGTGACTTGCACAGCATTTGTATTCTTTGTAATATTCTTTATAAGTTGCAATCGCTGATTGTCAAAATCTACTATAAACTAAAGCTCTTTGGACTATTTTGACTGCTGTGCCTTGGGATAGCAAAGCCCCTTAAGTTGCATCAAGCGCTCTGTGTTGTGTTGGTGCTCCTTTTTAGTCTATATGAAAACTTGTTATTAATGGGTCCCTTTTTAGTCGCCTTTTTCATTATTACCAGATATTCTATGCATGGTAAGGGTAATAAGTTTGTGAATAAACATCCATTTTTTCACTCTAATAAATGCAATCACACAGAAATAATATGTTTGGCATTAATGTTAAAATATTGTCCCCGTTTATTTCCCTCAATCAACCAAACCCAATTACATAAAATTTATGTCGTCTTACCTTCCGGCACTACTTGAAACTGGATTTCATGGTGAGAGTGCTTTGGCCAGTGTTTTTCGCTAATGTCCACTCGATCGTGCTACATGTCATAAGCTTGAAAAATACTTTAAAGAAACCTCTTCAAGACCAACCTTTAGTATTATAATCTGGCAAATCATACGGGTCTGAGGAATAAGTTGAAAGTCTATTCAGCTGGTGGAGGCCGATACCTTATCATAATGACCAACTGCGATTTAGTTTTTTTGGTAGAGCATCTTATCATTATGTATTATGGAGTTTAGTCAAAGAGTTTGACAACTTGTAAGGGGTGATTCTGCATCTAATAGGAAGATACCATTCATGCTATAGTCAGGCAGCTGCGGTCACTTTGTTTAAGTCGAGATTATGTGCCAAGGAAAAACCTATTATATATGACTCCTATATATGCTTATCCAGATACCAAATCAGGAAAAAAAGGCCAATTTTTGATGGACTATGAGTAGAAGTCATATGAGTGATGGCTTGGACTGTGTATGTTAAAAAATTCATCATATAGCTAATCTATTGGTCCCGTATTCAGGGGTTTAAAAATTATGTTCACTTCTCCGAATCTGAGATGAGGTACTATCTCATCAAATAATTTGTAGTTGCCCGCATCATATCTTCTGTAGGCAGTATCTTATTAGGATCACAATACTATATGGGTTGATATATTTTACAATAAAAGACCTCTTTTCTGCCTTCTAATGTCGGTTACAAGTATAAAATTTGCAGTAATTGATATGCAGTAAGTTATGTGTACAAATTAGAAAAATTTGATATTGTTATATGAACGTGCCTGATAATTTTTTCCTCCATTATGTATTCTTGTATTGAACAATTAGTCGAACATATTTATTTTTTTAGAATATTCCAATCCTGAAGTTTTGGTGCTATTTAAAGAATATCCGAGTCTCTAACTTTACTTGGTTTACAAAAATTAGGTAGTGCTGGTGATGTCTTGGAAGATGACCCCGTAGGAAGACTGAAAGTATTTGTATATGAGCTTCCGAGCAAATATAACAAGAAGATTTTACAGAAGGATCCGAGATGCCTTTCGCACATGTTTGCTGCAGAAATTTATATGCATCGGTTTCTCTTATCGAGCGCTGTTCGAACTCTCAATCCGGAGGAAGCTGATTGGTTCTATACCCCTGTGTATACAACCTGTGACTTAACACCAAATGGTCTTCCTCTGCCCTTCAAATCACCGCGTATGATGAGAAGTGCAATACAACTTATTTCTTCTAATTGGCCTTACTGGAATAGGACAGAAGGGGCTGATCACTTCTTCATAACTCCTCATGATTTTGGAGCATGCTTCCATTATCTAGTACTCACTCTCCCCCCGTCTCTCTCTCCCTCCCTCCCCCCCTCTCTCCCTCCCTCCCTCTCTCTCTCTCTCTCTCTCTCTCTCTCTACCCCTCTCCCCCTTTCCCTCTAACTTGATCTGATGTGACCTGTGTTATCTCAGGAAGAGAAGGCAATTGAAAGAGGGATTCTTACGTTGCTGCAGCGTGCTACTTTGGTTCAAACTTTTGGACAGAAAAATCATGTTTGCTTAAAGGAAGGCTCCATCACAGTTCCACCTTATGCTCCTCCCCAGAAAATGCAATCTCACTTGATCCCGCCAAACACGCCTAGATCCATCTTTGTTTACTTCAGAGGTTTGTTTTATGATGTGGGTAACGACCCGGAGGGTGGTTATTATGCAAGGTACATATCTTAAACGCAGCATGTTTACTAACGCAAGTAGTTATATATCCATGTAACTTTAAGGAATACACTTTTGATGCATTTACCATGGTAATTTAGAATTTGTAACCTGCAAACTGCATGACACATGTGATCAGTCTAATTATTCTCACTAAGCAATTGATATGTTATAAAGTAATACTTAACAGCACACACATATGATATGATGGTGTTTGGCTGATCTAATTTTCCACTTATATGTGGAAATAAGTATCTAAATTAGCTAAACACCTCTTATTGGTACAAGATTAGGTTCGTTAGCACAGAAATGACAATCATAGGTTCTTGAATGGATGTGCAACTATAATGATGGTTATTGAGAAATACATTTGTTCTCGTCCACCAATTTAACCATGCTGCATCGGTCTGAGAAGCAAAATCTGGACTGATTTCGGGTATCCAGCATCATCTTACAATATAAAGCATGGAAATATAGAAAGAAATGAAGAAAGCTATGGTGATTGTTAACCGATTACAAAATGCAAAACAAAAATGAAGCATATAATATACATATTTTCCTAGTTGAATCTTAATTATTGCTCATATGATATCAAGAATTGTTGTTCTAATTTTTTTTCCTTATCCTGAAGAGGTGCAAGGGCAGCAGTGTGGGAGAACTTTAAGGACAATCCACTCTTCGACATCTCCACAGAGCACCCAACTACCTACTATGAAGACATGCAAAGAGCAATATTTTGCTTGTGTCCACTCGGATGGGCCCCATGGAGTCCTAGATTAGTTGAAGCCGTGATCTTTGGCTGTATTCCTGTTATTATAGCAGATGACATTGTTTTGCCGTTTGCTGATGCCATTCCGTGGGAAGAAATTGGGGTTTACATAGCGGAGAAGGATGTTCCAAATTTGGACACAATACTTACTAATATTTCGCCAGAGGTCATATTAAAAAAACAGAGATTGCTTGCAAATCCTTCAATGAAACAGGCGATGTTATTTCCGCAACCTGCTCAACCTGGGGATGCTTTCCATCAAATTTTAAATGGGCTTGCTCGAAAGCTTCCTCATGACAGAAGCATCTTCTTGAAACCTGGAGAGAAAATCTTGAACTGGAAGGCAGGCCCGGTTGGTGACCTGAAACCTTGGTAGCGTGGTGTTGGTGATTGCATTTCTCCTTATGTCGTACCCTATTGGTATAGCCTTCAATGAAGGTAGTAATGTAGCTTGGATATACAAATCCTTATCTTTTGTAATGGTCCTTCAAGTCTTCTGAGATTTTCTTCTGTGCTCACTAGGAACCTGAAGCCCAGAACTAGTTATTCATGTACGGCCAAAATTCACACTTAACTCAATTATACAATCAAGAACAGCTTCTCCTCTCATCTTGGTAACAAGATGTATAGAGGGTTGGTAGTACCAACTTGGTACCCACTGGGGCAGAGTGTGTATGCATTTGAGTTTCTGTAATTGAACTTTACCAGAAAAGGAAAAAGAACTGCAATTTGGAGAACTTGAAAGAAATAGTAATTTTTTTGAGGATTTTTTATTATTATTATCTGTTTTGGTTCTTTGTTCAAGTTTCAGGCTACATGAAATGAGGTTTTTTTTTACTTGGAAAAAATCGTGAAATGCAGTCTTTATTGAGAAATGTGTGTTTTTTATAGTTAATTAGAAAAAATCCTCGTTGTGTCCACACAATTTTAAATCCTAAAACTAAAAGAGGTAAGAGTATTTTTCAATAAAGATTTCATTAGAAGCTGCTAGCTCCATGTTTGTATGTCGTTTGTGTGCATGGAAATTGATGAAGTTGTTTGCCAAGTGGCTTACTCCTACATACGCTAGTCACTGGCCCCCTCAGGCTATTATATTATGATGAATCATGAATGAAAGAAATACTAATATTCCAAAATATCTATCTATCAATCTATCTAACCCCGCTTGTGTTTTATTTGTTGTCTTAGCTCCCAAAGAAAGTTCTGGTAGTTTCTTAACTGTTGCTGCAACCCTAAGCTCATACTTTTCTTTTCTCTTCACTAAATTTTTGAGAGTGAACATGGTTTGTGGTCTTCAGGGTTCGTTTTTAGCAAGTATAGTTGCTTTTTTCGCGATGAGTAGCTGTTATTCTGAAGCTCGGGTAGAAAATGTTTACAAAGTAAAATCTAAAGTGTTCCTGTCTCCTAAGCTTGTTCTTGAACGAGGTTCAGTGGCCAACAAAATCTTTCATGATATCGATTTTCCAAGAGGTCATGTTGCTCTCAAGGATTTTCGTGCTGAAGTAGTTGATGAAGCAGGGAACTCTGTTCCCCTTCAGGATATTTATCTCCACCACTGGATTGTAGTAAGATATTATCAACGTCAAGGTGTTGATGTATCACAACACGATTCAGATGCAGGCTTTCGCCAGCCAAGTGTCATTGTTATGTCCAATGCTGGAGTGTGTCATGATGGTCTTTTGC
The DNA here is from genome assembly GCF_009905375.1 of Apium graveolens. Classification (NCBI taxonomy): domain Eukaryota; kingdom Viridiplantae; phylum Streptophyta; class Magnoliopsida; order Apiales; family Apiaceae; genus Apium; species Apium graveolens. Next base: position 138,465,509 of record NC_133655.1, on the reverse strand, counting down.
AGTATTTTGGGCTTGGATCTGAAACACGAAAGACGGCTACTCAAATCCCGTTTCCTTATGGTATAGAGATTGGCAATCCGGAGGAAATTCCTGATGGATATGAGGAGAAATGGTTCCTTAATGTTCATGCAATTGATACACGGGGTGTAGTTGAGAGATTAGGATGCAGTGAGTGCCAGTGTGATCTGTACAATGTGACTGTAGATGAATATGGCCGAGCTCTGAATCCAGATTACAGAGGTGGCTTGTATTGCTGCTACGATGGAACGCGGTGCAGAGTGAGAGAGGGGTTTGGGAGTGCTAGCAGAAGCATCCACATGAAGTACACACTCAAGTGGATTGATTGGGATAAATCTATTAGGCCTCTTCACATTTATATACTTGATGTCACTGATACATGGAAAATTTTAGATGAGTCGACAGGACTTGGCACAAAACACAATTGCCATGTGAGTTCATATTTTATATCTTTCATACTTAAATCTTAAACACTTTCTGATGTATGTGAGTCCGTTCAACATAGAGTCTCAACTCTTTACGTATGTTTCTGACTATCAAATTTACTGTTATATATGCAGATTGAGTATAATGTAGACCGCTGTGCCACTGACCTGGTTGACATGGATTGCATTGATTCCAGACAGATAAGCCTGAGTTTGCCAACTGGTGGTGATGTAATATATGGTGTTGCACACCAGCATACAGGGGGCACTGGTTCGACTCTTTATGGAGAGGTATTGTCATTTTAGAGTCTTGATTTTGGCTAATTCCACATGTACTTTTACTTTAGACTCGTGCTAGCTATTCATAAAACTCATGCTAGCTACACATAATCTATGGCAAAACCCAGATACATCAATCAGTAAAAAGATAGTATACAACGGGTTTAATTCATTTGTGCAGAACAAAAACCCTCAATTACTAGCTTACTTTCATAATCTCGCAACATTGAACATATCATGGCAGAGTGTTGTGTGAGGAACTGGTAATCAATCTACATCTCTTGAGCTGCATTATCATGTAAAGAAATGTTGTCCTATCTCCTTAATATCAGAGTCTTAGAATTTCCTTGCTTATTACTCCAAACAAGTGTGCAGTTGAGAGTTATGGAGCAATTTCGATGTATTGTTGTTAAATTATAAAACAAATATGGCTGCATATGCTATTTTTTTCAATTTCCTGTAAAATTGTTTGACTAAACAGGATGGGCGAGTTATATGCTCATCAACACCAACTTACGGAGAAGGAACAGAAGCTGGAAATGAGGCGGGTTACATTGTAGGAATGTCCACTTGTTATCCACAACCAGGCTCTGTAAGAATCTCAGACGGAGAGACATTATCTTTAGTATCCAACTACAGCAGTGCTCAACGACATGTAGGAGTTATGGGACTCTTCTACATATTAGTTGCAGAAGATCCTTTACGCAAATCCAAACCTTCATTGCACAATGCAGTTAGAGTAAGATTTTATACTCTTACTCGAATATGTCAAATACCATAAATTGTAGAAGCAGTATAATAAACATGTTCTTTGATTATAGCAGATGCAAGGAGAAAAACTAGTGAGCACCTCCAAATCCAATTGGGCTAAGGGGTTGATTGGCGTAGGAATAGCTTTGTCTGTCATTGTGGCTGGCTACCGAGGTTGTCTGTCCCCAAGAGACGCTGGCTTCCAAAGAGTAGTTATCTAAATTTTCTTTGCTTTTTAGTTTTAACTTGGCGGACATTATGAATAGCCCCATGTGTAATGTTATTCACTATCTAATATTTTCTTCTACAGCAATTTTTTTAAGACAATACAAAGACACAATGTTATGCCACTTGACTGCTCATGGACTCTACCTATTTTAGCATGGACCCGCTTTTATTTTATAATTCGTGTGAATTATGGGTTGAGATCAAAATATTAATATTAAATAATAATTACAAAAATTAATTATAATTTATAATTATAAGTATATATATATATGAGTCCTAATTAATAGAGAACTTTTTATATAGTAAACCATAAAGAACCCCAATCTCAGCCATTCAATTTTTTAGTGGCCCAGATTAAGTGGCAGTTTTGTAATTAAATAAGCCTAATTTTAAAAAAGTAAAAACTAACCAACCCACTACTTTTAATAACGGTCCGTACAGACACATTAAACACACTACACACGCAAAAAAGTTGGGACATGAATAACAGATGAAAACGCATGAATTAGAAAGAAATCATTCAAATCGAGCCTCATAATCGACGATTTCATCTAAAGGAGCTCCGTAAGTAGATCTATTTTATCTTTAATTCGAATATTATCAGGAATTTGAGAATATATAGATCAATTTCAGATGTATAATTCGTTTTTCAGGTAGATTTGAAGGATAAATTCAACTTCAATAAAGTTTAATCGTATAGGTTAGGTTTTTTTTATATTCTACAACATATTTAAAGTTTCTAGAGTAGAATATAATTTTTTGTAGTCGTTGACTTGAGTTCAAGTTTTTAGATAGATTATACAGAAGAAATATTTATAAAACTGACTTATATTAAAATGCATGTCGATTTCTTTTATAGGTTTTTTGATTTTTATTCCACGGTAGAAGCAAAATCAGTGTGGTTAAAATCACTTGTTTGTAGAGTAGATTCTGTATGTTAGTTTCAGATTCTACTGAAGATATTAATTCCATGGTAGAAGCAAAATTTGTATGTTAGAATCACTTGTTTGTAGAGTAGATTCTGTATATTAGTTTTAGATTCTACTAAAAATATTGATTCCACGGTAGAAGTAAAGTCTGTGCGTTTAAAACACTTGTTTGTAGAGTAGATTCTGTTTGTTTATTTTAGATTCTACTGAATAAATCGATTTTACAGTGGTATAGATCTATTTTATTTCTATTTTTCAATAGAAAAAATTATTTCATAAAGTTCTGTATGAGTTGTTTGTAAATATAGATTATATAAAGAAAAAAACTACTAACAGATATATCCAATGATTTAGCGTTATTTTTAAAACACGATATATGTTTAGTCTTATCATTCTGCATTAGAATTAGAGAAGTATGTTTTGTGTTTTTAGATTTTGAATCAGTATTAATGATTCTGCATAAAAATGAATTTAGTAAAATCGATGTAATGCAAGATTTGGAATTCTTATTCGCCATAGTTGAGTAAGCCCTGGACTAGACATTATCAGATATAATTCTTAAGAGTGTATTTCTTCATTTATATATTTATTAGACATGTTCCTACATATCATGTATAATTTGTTTGTAAATATAGATTCTATAACGGATAATCCAATGATTTAGTAGTTGCGGATACTAAGTTTAATAATAGGGAATCATGTGTTCCTAAATTTCTATGGTAAAAAATTGAAATTATGATTAAAATATACAATAGAAGCATTATTCTTTAAACAAGATATATATTTAATCTTATGGTTCTCTATTAGAAGTATAAAAGTATATTTATGTGCTTTTAGATTATGATTAAGTAATTAAATAAAAAAGCATTATTATTAAACAAAGATATAAATGGATGGAATGTAATATTTTATAATTTTAATGCTGAGACTGGTGATTTGTACTTTGGTTATTGTGGTGATTAGTGCACCGTAAATCGTAGAGTTTGAGGCTAAAAGGGTTGTAGCGGAATCTAGTGGTGTAGCTTTAACATAACTGTACATTTTACAATAAAATAAAACATATTCTTTAATTTATGTTTATTCTCTTGAGAATGTGTATTAATTTTACATTTCTTTATGTTATATTTATACTTTGTAGATTTGGATACATTTGTTTTTAAGGGGGGCTTTTACTTGGCTGCCTCTGTAACTAATTTCTGTGATTTTTTTTAATGATTAGTCATCACGACAAATATAATGCACTGATTATGACAGACAAGCTGCCTTTGTATCTGATCTGTTCTTTTATTTGATAGAGCTAATAGAGATCTATCAAATATAGAAGAACTAATTTCTGATAGAACTGCAATGATGAGAAAAAAGGAATAATAGTTCACAAAAAGCACATAGATAGCACAATAAATTAATTTCACGTAATTTCAATGTGGAGACTCTTTCGTGTAGTCAATGTGTGTAATTCTATATGACTCCCATCCTTTATTTTTTAAAAGAACAGCTCTAAACTTCTTAAAATATTCTTCTTCAGTGTAAATTAAACATATATTAAGTTCTATTGTTAAAATTTCAGGTACTCATTCAAGTAGCAGAAAAATGTAGTAGAAATGAAGACAAAAGATAAAAATTCTGGATCAAGCAAATCAACAGTGAAACGGAAAATGAGAAACAAAGTAGGATATCTAAGCACAAATACTTTTGATCAATACATCAGGTAATTATTTGAAAATTTTAAACTATCAATGCTACTCAACTTAGCAGAGCCCTACATTAATTCACTTGTGTTGCATTTATATATACATCAGGATTTTTATTGTTAGTCGTAAATTGCTGATAATAATATAATATATTTGGCATTTATAGGGGTATGTGGCAAACACTACAGATTGACAAAAGAGAAAAATGTATTTTTTTGGACCCTCTATGGTTCAGAAAATATATGTTGAACAATGGTGATTCAAGGAAAAATGCATTGAGCTATATATCAAAGGAGAAAGTATTTGGAAGAAGATACCTTTTTGTTCCAATGTGTGAAGGGTATGTAAAATAATTTTCATAAAATAATATTATAAGAACTGCAACTTTAATGATTTTTTTATATATTTTTCATTATAGGGGCCACTGGAATTTGCTCATATTATGTAATTTTGGAGAGACACTGGAATCCAAAAGAAGTCCATGTTTGTTGTTGTTGGATTCACTAAAGTCAACCTTTTCAAATAGACTAAAAGCACAACTTCAAAAGTATGACCCGTATTCTGTTGTTTGACTTCATCTAATCGTAAATGTAATGTTTTATCATATCAGACAATAAAAGTAATCTAACAAAGTCTAATTTAATATGTAGATTTGTCCAAGACATTTTCAATCAGGAGAAAAGAGAAGGAACACATGAAATTCTAAAGTATCCATTTCATATTCACAAAGTCCCACAACAGAAGGATGGTTCTAAATGTGGTTACTATGTTTTGTACTACATATACAAATTTCTAATCTCATGTCCAAAATATTACATTTTCAAAGAACATTATCCAGGATTTGTAAGTACAATACACTATATATATATTTTTACTTTGTTTGATTACTTGCACTTATTTGACTATTTTGTTCTTATTTGAATATTAATAGATGAATGAGAATTGGTTCACAAGTGATGATGTAGATGCGTTTTCTTCAAAACTACCATCAATGTGTGAGAGTATGGTCAATGAATCCAACGACAGAAATGAAGTAGATGATGATATTGAAATAATCAGTGTTACAGACTTTTTAAAAAGAAAGAAGAGACCGGTTACAAGAGTGCAATAAGAGTTCAACCTCATTCTCCAATTTGAAATATTGAGGCCGCTGATGTACTTCAGGCGTTATGTATATATACTTTTGAAAGTTCTCAAGAAAATACCACACCAATCGCAGAACCATGTAAGCATCAATTATTTTTTCAAGATATAAACTAGTAAAAGTTGTGAAAAGTATGCAGCACATTGTTCACAGCTAGCTACCTATCTAGTTGAACACTTATAAATTTTCGGAAAAATATAACCTAACTGCTAATGCATATAGGTACTTTGCATGATTGTATCTTGCATGGACTATCTCAGTCTCCAATATCAACAAGTATTGATCAGATTAAACTCAGTGAGGACTCAGTGAAAGAGATTAACAAGTCTTCTTTTCAGCATAAGGTAAAAAAACAGAGTAAAAAAATGGGAACGTTGAGAACTTTTTGATGAGGTTAATCTCAAAATAATTTTTATTAATCTCACAATCTTTTTTATCTCAGTCTCCAATACCAACAAATGTTGATCGTATTAAATTCAATGAAGACTCAGTGAGAGAGATTAACAAGTCTGCTTTTCAGCATAAGATAAAGAAAATAAGAATCAAAACAAGGGCACGTCGAGAACTTTCTGATGAGATTAATCTCATAATCCTTTTTATTAATATATTTTCTAACACAATTTTTTTGTATTAATATGTAACTAATCCAATGTTTATTGTAGGATAATGACAATGATGAACCACAGTTGGTAACACATGAAGGAGCAAGAGCATCAAATCCAAAAAATGGAAAAGAAGTTACTGGAGCTGAAGATATAAATAATGATGTGGAAGAAAATAAAGATGCCCTAAGTGATACAGAAACTGATCATGTATATACTGGAAAAGATGATAAAGAAAATGAAGAAAAAGAAGAGTCATTTAAGTTTGATAATCAATTGGACAGCAAGGTAAATAGTAGTTCTAGTTATATACATTTGTCGATTTATCTGATCAAATTTTATGAGATTCACCTACAATTATTAATTTTAAACAGGACCGAACAAAGAAAAAAAAGAAAAATAGCAGGGAAACTTCAGTTGGTACAATGGAAAAACGAAGATCACCAAGGCTGACGACAGCAAGCCCAAAATCAGATAAAGAAGGAAGAAAATATCAAGTAAAATATATCTCTATATTAATATATTTTTCCTTACTCATTTACGGAGTAGAAGATAAAAAAATATGTAGGAGAATAAATTGATAGTTTTTATTCATATTAAAGTTATGATAAAGTATAGTATAGTATGACGTGGTCTTTATGGTAGGAGAATAAAACCCCAGTAATGTCGGTAAGCATCGTGGAATGTGCACCGTCCATGTATAAAACGCTGTTAATAAAAAGAAAGAAAAGTTGTACTTTGATTAAAAAAATTAAAGAAAGGAAAATAATATGTAGATGGAAAAGTTGAGATTCAATTGGGACGTGATGATGGGAGGGGAAACAAGAAAGAGACAATCATTTTACTTCTTTCGGTGAACCTCTCGCTGCTGCTGTACTAATTATTTATTGCACCTTTTTCTTTTGCCATTTTACTATTTTAACCCAACTAACCTTTTGGCAATTCCAAAGTCATAACCCCCAAATAATATAATATAAGTCTCTTAAAATATATTGATTGCTTAATCTTGATGCTAGATAATTACTAGATGTTTAATTGTTTCTAAGCATATATAACTTAATCTTGTGGGTTTCAGGCTGAAAAAAGTTCAACTGAAAGAAAAAGAAAGAAAGAACAATCTAGCATTATTGACGAGTCTGATGATGATTTTGAAGCTACAGAGGTTGTAACATTCACAAAAGAAACAAGAAGTGGAACAAAGAAAGATAAAAATGGAAAAAATGAAGGGAAAAAAGAGAAAAGCTCATGTGCAGGTAATAAATTAAAATAATTCTATATTAAAAGCCTTCAAAAATTGTATCTAGATTTTGTGTTGTTTTACGGGATCAATATTTATATTATTCTTATATTTCCAGCCTGAAAAAAGAAATGTGAAGAAACACAAGTGTGCTGAAAGGGAGAAAGACTCATAAAGTGTATTAGAGGAAAAACCAAAGACATTATTAATTAGAGCTTATCCATCAACCTTTTTAAAAGTTGTAAGTGGACTGTCCAAAGCTCAAAAAGAATGGGTAACGAATGCAGGGTTTGGTCCCCTACTTTTTTTTAAGATGAGAGATGTTCTGCGTGAAATTGGAATTAATGTGTTATGGGGTTTGACCACAATAATATGTCAATGGTGTTCCCCAATAACGAAAGCATTAAAGTTGATGATGAAGATGTTAATCTGATTTTGGGTCTTCCAAAGGGTACAGAAGAAGTTCAATTTGAAAAAAATAAAGAAATATATACTAAATGGATGTCTCAATTTCATAAAAAGAGAATCACTGAATTAATGGTTTCAAATGCCATTGCAATGTCCACGGATGCAGATTTAGTTTTCAAACAGAACTTTATGGTACTAATGACAAATCTTTTCATAAAAACAGATAAGAGTGCTAATGTGAGTCAATATGCACTAGGATTTAAAGATGATTACGAAAAGGAAAAAAACTTCAATTGGTGCAAGCCAGTTTTAGAAAATATTAAGGAGGCACATGAGTTATGGTGGAAGAATCCTCACACACAGTACTATACTGGGTCGTTGGTGTTTCTTCTCGTAAGTAATGCACTCACATTTTATTAATGTTCAGTTATATTTTTTTTGTGCATAGTATATATGATCTTGTTTATATTTTTTTTTTATATTTCAGTTCATGTATCTTGATCGAACAAGATATTTTCGAATCATTGCTAATAGAATAGTACCAGCTTTCATTGGTGGAAGACTTCTCTGATAGCTAATCGAAGTAAAGCTGAAATGTATGATGATGGTTTTGGTAAAGGAGAATTGGAAGTTTATTTTGTAGTACAAACATATTGCACATACATATTTAAATGTTATAATTTTTTTTAATAATGTAATTGCTACCAAATTCATAAAATTTTAATAAATATCATTCTGTCAATTCTATATACTTTTTAATCATCTGGTACAATAGATAATAATCTTACACTCTGCAAATGGTCCTGAATTATTTTGTAGCTTCAAAAGTTTAAAAAACAAGAAGAAGTTCCGGAAAAGGTACAAGATAATAAGAATGCTGACCAACAAAAAGAGCCAGTTGAGAATGATGAAGGAATGGTGAGCAAGGTAAAAATTATTATGTACAAATCTTCAGTTCTGTTATTTTTAACCAGTACAAAACTGCCTAACTTACCTTTATTTTGCAGCATCAAAAATTGGATAAAGAAAATAAAGATAATGAATAAACCAGTCAACCATCAACTGATAAACAACATATTGATCCATATGTGAGCCAAAATATTCATTACAATCAAAAACAAGAAAAGCAAATTCAGAATACTGAAGGAATGGTCAGCAAGGTAAACTTTATTCAACTGAAAAAGTAATTCATACATAGTTTATCAAGTCCTGTATATAATTTGATAATTTCTTCTAATATACAGAAAACAAATGTTTTCCAATGTTATATCTTTCACATTTATTGAAATGTCATAACTTCATCAATTTAATTATTTGAAATCAAGATATTATGTACAGGTATTTGATTTAAAAGACAATTGGAAAACACCAGAACAAACGATTAAAGGAGTTCAATCGTGTACATTATCTTTCGAAGAAGACATGATGAACAACGATATCATGTCAATTGTAAGGAATGTTCAAAAAGAACACAATTGTAATGATTTCTGTACCGAGGAGGTAAAAAATTGTTATTTCTACTTCAAAAATTGTTAGTATAATTATTACTTATACAAGTTGGAATAAAAGATTACTTGCAAAAAATAGGAAATGCTATCACAGCAGGAGATTAATTTTATGGAATTTGAAGTAGCAAATAAAATATTAAAGTACAACTTGGTAATTGCAAATGAAATCTTCCCAAATAATCCAAAGGTGAAGGAGTTTGAAGAGAAATTTGGAAAACAATTTAAAGCCTCTGGTTCACAAACTCTTGATCCAAGGTATTACATTTAATTTTATTGAATTTTACACCAAGTTTGACATGACTGATAGTAATGGATAACTTATTAAAAGAATAAGAATATAATTTATTTGTTTTGCTTAATCAAAATTATAAATTTATGTTATAGTATGCTTTATTAAAAAAATTTTGTATCAATAAAACAATGCAAAAGAATGGCCAAAATTATCAGAGAGTGGCTAGAAGACAATTGAGATTTTGTCACTTCCTCGTTTTGATAGAGCTTTTAATAAATTACATGACATCGATAATTTCCTAGGAGAATTAACAAGTTGTGGTGATATTGTGGATTTTGATAGATCTGCTAGTGATAATTTAAAAAAATTTGAATTGGAAGACCTGTTTGACCATGAAAGACCAAGGAGGGAGCTGAAAGTAGGCGAATTCCAGAAATCTCCTTTCCTAGATCGAGTGATTGATATTGATAGAATGAGATTGACAAAAACAGAGGAGGAGGTCTGGAATTGGATTAATGAAGATAGTGGGAACCCAATGTATATCAAATTAAAAATTTTAGTCTAATTTTAATTATACGGTGCGTTGCACATTAATGTTAATGCATTTAATTTCAAATATTGATGCAGACAGCCAATCTTTTTGTGGGAGGATATAACTTGCATGAAATATCAGATTAAAACTTTGAAGATCAATAATACAATATCCAGTAGTGTAATTGATGCATATACATCAATTTTAAATGAAGATGAGAAATACAAATCTGCTGAATCCCCATATAGGTTCTTTTGCAGCATATACATCATGGTAAAAATTCTTCTAAGTACTTCTTTATAAGATTGATTACATGTTTATTAGTTTAACTAGTATCAATAACATTAATTGGTTTAAGATCACTCTCCTGCCTCCAAACGGATCTTACATTAAGCAAGATATGGATCTCTACCCATTTTTCATTTTTTTTAGTATTAGTGTGTTAGCTAATTTATGACAAACCTTAGAGTTTATATTTAGATTTTTTGTAGTCAGTAGGTGTTATGCCACGTTTTGGCATGACAAATACTTTTTAATAATTCCGTAATTTGTTAATTATTAATTACGGCTAATAATTAATTGCTTAAGCCCCAAGTTATCCTCTCTCCGAAACGAGGAAAGAATCAATCTCAATAAATCAATAACGGAAAATATCTCTCAACGATATTCTTCAAATCAGGAAGATATCACAACGCTCAGATTAAATCAGATAAAATCGGTAATTACCACATTAACGAAACTTATCCCTAAAGTCTCTTAGGGATAAGCCCAAATTTCACAGAACTGCGTAGGCTTGATCCAATATAAATTGGTACGCAGGCATCTTGGCAAAGGGATCCGATACAACGAGACAAATCGAGACACCTCCCAAGTCCAACCCCTCTTTTTCATAAACCCTAATCTCACAACTACACACAAATCGCTCTAATATTCCAGCAACCCTCCGATTTCGTGTTGTTACGAAATTCCTCCAACAACATTTGGCGCTAAAAGGAGGGGTTATTATTCGAGGAGGACGAATAATATTACAAAACTCGTGGGTTTATGGTTCATCCATACAATGGGGGATCGATAGTCAATTACCGATGGTGAAAAAAAAGGGGCTCGTGGCAGATATATCCTATATGGATGTACAATAACACACAATTCAGCGGAGTCCAGGCGGTGCAATATGGTGCAGCAAAGGCAGTCTCATGATGAATAACAAGACCCAACGGCGGCATGCAAACTTGGCGAAAAAAATAATATTTAACATGGAGCGACCCGTGGCATTTAAGAAAACCCAACGATCAGGCGTTTGTAGTCACACGCGGACGGACATGTTAAGGTAATATACACGCGCGGACAAGGAGAAATAAAAAAAAGGGAAGCAACCATGGAGTAAAAAGAATGACGAATGAACATGTCATGTTGAGATTGCGGGGCCAGCAGGAAAAAGAAAAGGACAAAAAACTTGAGGAACACTGAAACGCACCATAGAAAAATGGTGACACTCAGAAATTCACAGCCTGTTAGAAGCGGAAAATAAAGATAAGATTTTTCTTCTCCTGATTTATTTCTGCAAATTTATTATTAAGTGATGAATGCATAGATATTATGTTTTTCTTCTAATTTTTTATAAGAAAAATATTTAGTGATAAAATTCGTGCGAGTCACATATTTTTATGATTGTAAAATTATTGCGTCATCTTAATTTTGGACGACACACATATTTTGGGAAAAAATCGTACGAGATATTTATTTGAGAGAATTGTGGATTTTTAGAAGATCGTACGAGCTGCATCTTTTGGAAAAATAAATTATATATGCGAGATGCATAATTTTGGGAAAATATTTAAGAAAGAGCATTATTTTTGGGAAAAATAAATATCGTGACAATTTTAAATTGGCATATTTATTATGTTTGAATTGCGTTTAAAATATTTTGTATATACTGTCGCGATAATACATATATGTCGAAAAATATTTTCAAACTTGTGAATGGGAATTGCTATGTTTGGTAGCTGAGACAACCACTTGGAATGATATACACTACCGATTGTGAACTTGTATTGTTGACACCTTACGCCTAGATAGGCAGAAAGATTACAAACGGAAAGATTGAAGGTATGAGCTCACCTTATCTCAAGTATGGAAAGAGATTCAAGGTGCGAGCTCACCTTATCTTAAGTACAGAAAGAGATTGAAGGTCGGGAGTTCCGCCTTATCTTTTGCTGAAGGCATGTTTGTTGATCTTGTTACATTCATATAATACTAGCAGTTCACCTCAATAATACAATTTTACGATCGGCTGTTATATCTATCTTGAAGTGTGTACGTCAAGGTCCAACTTAACATCATTGTTCGCAATGGATTTATAAATTTGTGCTCGCACAACCACAAACAAGGGAAATATGTATCTTTTTCGGATCTTGCATGGTCTCGCACGTGCATTCGTATAATTGTTTTGAGCACGAAGGTGCTCTATGTTATTTACTAAACTCCGATTTTTAGTTGTTTCAGCGATTGAAGAATATTTAGTTCTCCACTGCAGCAAGCTACACTGAAGAACTGGGGGGTAGTTGTTATGCCACGTTTTGGCATGACAAATACTTTTTAATAATTCCGTAATTTGTTAATTATTAATTATGGCTAATAATTAATTGCTTAAGCCCCAAGTTATCCTCTCTCCGAAACGAGGAAAGAATCAATCTCAATAAATCAATAACGGAAAATATCTCTCAACGATATTCTTCAAATCAGGAAGATATCACAATGCTCAGATTAAATCAGATAAAATCGGTAATTACCACATTAACGAAACTTATCCCTAAAGTCTCTTAGGGATAAGCCCAAATTTCACAGAACTGCGTAGGCTTGATCCAATATAAATTGGTACGCAGGCATCTTGGCAAAGGGATCCGATACAACGAGACAAATCGAGACACCTCCCAAGTCCAGCCCCTCTTTTTCATAAACCCTAATCTCACAACTACACACAAATCGCTCTAATATTCCAGCAACCCTCCGATTTCGTGTTGTTACGAAATTCCTCCAACAACAGTAGGTATAAGGAACTAATTTATATACGACCAAGTTTTCTTGACCCTGATCCAAAAGAAGATAATTGTATTTTACATTCTAAGATTGTGTTTAATCTTGTTAAGTCTATTTGTATGGTTTTTCACTTTATCAATAGTTAAAATCTAAATGTAAATCTGTATTACACAATGTATAGCTAATATGATTTTGTTTTCCTCATAAAACACAATAGAATCAACTGCATCAAATTTAGCAAAAAAACTCTCATATTTTGGTGAATCACTCATGGTCGCAGTTGTACTCACTAATTAACTGCGACACCTTTCAATGTGAATGTATTAAAATTTTTGCAGATGTTGACACTGAGTAACAAGAACCAGATACAAAATGAATGTAATGAAGATGAGAATTCAATAAAGTTTGACAGATTCCGTACTAGATTGGATATGATGCTTGCAAAGCATGGAGTGAAAATTACTGAGATTGATATGGTAAAACATTTCTAACTAACTCATATTTAATTTAATTTTTATTTATGTGAAGCTTAATTATATGCTATAACTACATCTTATCTTAATGACAATTTGTGCAGATTTTCTTTACAGTTCAAGATGCAACTCATTACTATCTAATATGCTTTAACCTCAAAAATCCATCAATGGAACTGATTGACAATATAATAAATGATAATGGAAGTACAACCGGTTATGATGGATATCTAGAAAGCTTAGTATGATTCCTAATCCATTACTTTAATTTTTCTTTCAAAATCTGCACAAATATATTTAATTCAAATGGGTGTTATATTTTTCAGAAATATGTGTTTGTGAACTACATGAAGAACATCAGTCCATTGAGGAGCTCAGTAATAAAAAATCTTCTAATTGTATGCTTACAAATGAAATGGTGCAGTGGCGATAACAATGTGGACTCTGGAATTTTTGCAATTCATCACATGGAGACATACAAAGGAAATGGAGTAAGGTGATGGGAATGCAAATTTGGAACTAAAAAGGTATATTTTTTAAAACAAATAATAAAGATATAGGATATTTAATTGAAATTTATGAAAATTAAAGATTTGATTGCTTGCTATAGAAAATATAAAATATTGGCGTGACTATAAATTACTTATTTCTGTGATCACATGGCATGTTTGTAATTGTCAATAAATCAGAAAGGGAATATCACAACAACAAAAATATAGTATCTAAAAGATTAGTTAAATTATCCTTCTATAAACTAAGTAGTTTCATACATTTACCTAAGAATAATTAATTCCTTGATCAACAAAGTCATAACATTATTGACCTAAAGCAAGCATGACATATAATTTGATGATTATATAATTGCGTTGACTTTGATTATCAATTAAGGAATCAAATTGATACAATTTGAAGATGCTAGCTATATTCATTTGTTTCTCTATTACATTTGACATTTCTCTTAAACATGACAATATCATTTTCCTGATTGCTTTGTATCTTAATTGAAATATATTCATTTATTTAATTATTAATTACACATAACTAACTTTTTCGATATTCGTATCAGTCATATCAACTGGAAAGGCAAGTCTTGAAGGCCCGTCAAATCTATGCAACAAAGATTATTTGTTCTCCGAAAAATAGATGGTGAAACAAGATGTTCAAAGAAATTCAGACAATGACTAGAAACGAAAAGTAATGTGTTGCAATGACTTGAATGAGAATGTTGTAACTTGATACTGATAAGAGTATTCTAGTCGATGTGCAAGAGTATTAGTTTGGATAATATTTTAGTCTTGATGAACTTAGAACCTAGTGTTTTATGTAAGATTTGAAAATTTCTATGTCTACAAATGAATGCTAATGTGCTCCAAAATGTATGAGTTTGGTAAATACTTTAACAGTCGTTATATGTAGCAGTTCTTTATAAATTTGTTCCATGTATTTTTTTTATGATCCTTATGAAGTATATGAAACAGGAAAATAAGATTTTTTTAGTTTAATTCTATTATACAAGAAAAACAACTAAGGTTCAATACATTAAGACAGTATAACAGAAACAAATTTTATAACATCAAAATTTAGGGAATAATTTTTAACAGCGAACCCTAATTAGTCAGATATATTATTTCACATACAATACTTCTAAAATCCTAAAATGGGATAGGTGAACCCTAAATGATTAATATTTGTAAAATTGGGGAAAGGTTTTAAATTTCATTACTTCAAAAATTTAGGATTTACGTTACCGGTTCCTAGGCTTTAGGGCCTTTGGCCCTAGCCCTAAAGCCTAGAACTGTTTAAGGTTTAAGCTCTGGTGCTTAGAGTCTAAGCCCCAAACCTTAAACCCTAATTAGTCGGATATTTTATTTCACATACAATACTTCTAAAACCCAAAAATGGGATATGTGAACCCTAAATGATTAACATTTGTAAAATTAGGGAAAGATTTTAAATTTCATTACTTCAAAAATTGGGGATAGCATTTAAGATTCTAAAGCCTAGAATAATTTAGGGTTTAAGCTCTGGTGCTTAGGGCCTAAAGGCTCTAAGCCCCAAACCTTAAACCCTAATTAGTCGGATATTTTATTTCACATACAATATTTATAAAGCATAATGTAATGTAACATATAATCGAGGATTTATAACTCAACATGAAAACAGAAACAGATAAACATTAGTAAACTGTGAAGCACAGGAACCCTTCAGATGAAGACAGGATAAACACAAAGAACCAAATGATGTGATTGATTCATTAAGTCCTCCTACAGATCATGGGAAGAAGTTTATCACTATGTTCAAGCAGCCATGAAGAATAAGACATCAAGGGGCTTTAAGTATCAGTTGCATGTATTGACTTCAAATGTTACAGATCAAGGGTTCAGTGAAAGAAGCAATGGATAAACATCAGTATGTATCAACTCAGAATCACAAGACACATTGAATCAGGATCCTCTCAGTACTAGTTGTTTGTGAACCAAACCAGTGCACCAAACATCAACATTCAAGGAAGTATTTTGATTCAATTAACAGATGAAAAATGATTGATACATTGAAGAATGGTTTGACAAAGAGCCAAAAATATTATAAGTAAAAGACAGCCCTCTCTACCTGTCGCCACAGGAGATGTAACCACAGAGAAGTGGCACCAAGGCACCCCTGTTGCCACAGGAGATGTAACCACAGAGATATTGCTCTAAGGCAACTCTGTCTCCACAGAAGCAATTGTCGCCACAGAGGTGTTGGAACAATTGCTCAAGGCAACTGTCGCCATAGAGGCTGTCGCCATAGGAGAGCAATTGTCGCCATAGAAGCTTATCGCCACAGAGGTTGTCACCACAGAGAATAACAAGACAACTCTGTTGCCACAGAGTTGTCACCACAGAGGATACACAGAGAAAGCTTGTCGCCACAGAGGTGTTGTTCACTGATTCAATGTGCAACAAAGTTAAATGATTTGTGTGGACAATAATTGGCCAGTTGTCTATTTAATTTTGAAAGACTACAAAGCAGCAATTGAATGTAATTGAATTTCAGTTGGTTATCTTCTTCAGCAAACACAGAAAGTTTACGAGAGCTCCATTAAAGCTTCACATTTATTATCCTTGTAAACAGAATGTTATGCTGCTGAATTTATTATAGCTAATCAATACTTTGATTAGATTGTAGCAACCTCAAGGTTTATATTAATAAAACAATATATTCCTCGAATTGTTTTGTGTTATTTTTGATTCCATACTTTTAACGAAGAACTTGAAACGAATCGAAAAAGATTGTAGGTATCGTATTCAACCCCCCCTTCTACGATACTTTGGGACTAATAATTGGTATCAGAGCTTGTTGATTGACACACAAATCAAGATCTGGAGAAAGAAACAAGTTCTTAAAAAATTCTTGAATTTTTTAATTTTCAAAAATTCTCATTTCTTGAAATTTTTTGAATTTTAAATAATTTAATTCCGCCAAGAAAATGAATAACGAAAGAATTGGAAGCATAAAGGTTCCTCCATTTGACAGAGATAATTACAACCTATGGAAGAAAAAGATGATGCTGTATATGAAAGCTTCGAATCCACTTTACATTGGGATACTACTGAATGGACCTTATATTCCGATGGAAGTAATTGCTGAATGCACAACTACAACTGGTGTAAGAATTCCTTCCACATATACTCCCAGGGATCTGTATAAATATACGAAAACCGATAAGGAGTTGATAAATTTGGACACAAGCCTTCAACTCATAATTGTGGAATCGACCGATAAGGATATGAGTCATCAGCTTCTAGGAAGTAACAGTGCAAAAGATATGTGGGAGACCATTGAATTTTTGAGAGAAGGAACACATGAAGTCAAAGAAAACAGGATGGACATTCTGACGACTCAGTATGAGGCATTCAAACTCAACCCGGAGAAGCACTGTCTCCACTCTTTGAGAGATATACAAGGCTGTTAAGTGAATTAAAGCTGCAAGGGAAAGTCTACCCCATACGAGAGTCAAACAGAAAGTTTATGCTGACGCTCCCAGTTCACCTGGAACAAAAGAACACATCAATCAGGGAAAGATCAGATTTTATCACTATGTCCCTGAATGTGATCTATGGTAAGTTAAGAACACATGAGCTGGAGCAAGAGCAAAGAGCCATTATCTATGGACCTGGTTCTGTTGACAGTAAGAGTACGACACTTGCAAAAACCACTGCACTTGTAGTTCGTGAACCAGAATCTCAAGAAAACAAGGTTGCACCCTTCTCAACAATTAAAGAAATTGTAGTAGCTGAAATTACTCAAGGTGAGCCAGAAGATGAAAGTGAGTTCTATACTCAAGAGGAACTTGAACAGTTGGAGGACAAATCTATGGCATACATGGCTACAAAATTTAGTCATGTTAGATTCAGAAGAAAGCCCAACTACAAACCAAGGGGTTCATCAGGAAGATTTCAGAAAGGAAGCCACTCGTCAGGGTCAAGCTCCAGAGGAGGCTACAAGTCAAGCTGGGTTGATAAGAGCAAAACCAGATGCTACAACTGCATAGAGTTAAGGCACTTTGTATCTGATTGCAGAAAACCCAAGGCAGCTAAACCAAATGATTCCTATGAAAGGAAGTAAACTTATGAAGATCTGAAAAAGAAGAATGAGAAGCTGAAACAGAAGCTGAATGCTTATATGGTAATGGCAAAAGGGAGAGCCTACATCGCTGAAGGGAAAAGCTGGGATGATACTGATTTAGATGAAGAGGAAGAGCATGTAAATCTGGCTTTCATGGCAGACTCTGCAGAGGAATCACCACGACCATCTCAGGTTCCTGAACTTACCACTATAGAAATGTCTGTATCTGAATACAAATCTACTGTGCATGAACTTACTTTAGAATTGTATAATGTTCATACAAGCATGCTTGCATATAAAATGGAAAATGATAAGTTAGTTCTTAAATCTGAGAGTTTAACTTCTAGGAATGAAGAACTAGAATTGCTTGTAGTTGGACTAGAAGACCTTAAGCAAAAGAATAAGTATCTAGAGAATAAGGTTAAGTACAATGTAGACATAGAGGTCATTCTTAGAACCCAAATTGCTAACTTAAAAAAGAAGTTACAGGCGTTTAAGAATGCAGCTTTAACTCAGAAGGAGATAATAAATAGTCAAAGATTTAAATCTAAGACTTCAATAAGACTTGACTATTCTAAGCTGAACAGTAAGTAACATAGTGGCACATCAGAGATAAACATGTTTGTCTCAGAAAAGGTTCCATATGTTATTAAGGATGCTGTATCTCCGATATTCACTGAGTCTGTTTCAGAACCTTTGGATGAAGTAAGTTTGCTGATCAATGAGGAATTGATTGCTGAAGATAGAGAGAAGGTAGAGGAATCCCCTAAGACTCCTAAGGCTCCAGCTACGAAAGCTAAATCCATAGCTGACCTAGGTACTAAGGTGGATAAAAAGGAACCTGAAACTCTTAAGGAACCTGAAACTCTTAAAAAACCAGAACCTATAGTCAACTCTAAAACTGGTGAGAGTGCTAAGGTTAAGACTAAGAAGAACAGGAATGGCAAGGTAGGTGTTAATAAAAAATCTGATTTTGCATCTTCCTCATCTGCATCTGGGAAGCTTTTTAATAATTGCAATTCTGCTGCACATCTTACACATGCATGCACTTAAGGTAAAGTAGAATCTACTGCAACTTCCAGTATGCCTGCCATGCCTAACATGCCTAGTTTTCATGAACCTTGTGGTATAGTTGGATGTATGCCATGTGCAATTGTTACCATGTCTGATTATTTTAAAGCTTTTCATGCAACTGCTAGCACTTGCATCAATACTAAGACAAGCATGAGTAATAAGCACACACAAGACAAGACTATTACTCTTATTTCTAAGTCTGATAATTTTGTTGAGACTAACACTGAGAAGGAGCCAGCCAAAGTGAAAGCTAAGCCTGTTAAGGGTTCAATTATTGATTCTGTTTCTACTCCTAAACCTTCAGGACACAAGAAAGCTTGGGTACCAAAGTCTTCTTAATCAATCTGTGTTTGCAGGGTAAGGTAAGAAAAGAGAAGATCATGTGGATACCGGACAGTGGGTGTTCTAGGCACATGACAAGAGAAAAGTCCCTGCTCACAGGTGTGGTTGAGAAAGCTAGCCCTATAGTTACCTTTGGAGATGACAGCAAAGGATTTACTAAGGGATATGGCAATTTAAAAATTGGCAATGTCATCATTGAGAATATCTCTCTCGTGGAAGGATTAAAGCATAATCTTCTGAGCATAAGTCAGTTTTGTGATAGGGGATACAATGTTGATTTCAGAACAGAAAGATGTTTGATCTCTCACAGGAAAGATGAGAAGCTTGCTTTACAGGGAGTAAGGAAAGGTAATCTGTACATAGCTGACTTGAAGTCTACCTGTGATGGAGTAAGCAGATGTTTCTACAGCAAAGCTTCATCAGAACTAAGTTGGCTATGGCACAAGAAGCTCTTGCACTTGAACTTTAAAATAATGAACTCTCTGATCAAGAGAGAACTAGTGAGAGGATTACCACAGATAGAATTCTGTCAAGAAGGACTCTGTAAAGCATGTGAAAAAGGGAAATCAAAGAAAGCATCACACAGAAGCAAGGAAATGATAAGTATAACTGAACCTCTTTAGTTGATTCACATGGATTTATTTGGTCTAGTGAACGTATTGTCACTATCAAGGAAAAGATATGCTTTAGTTATGGTCGATAATTTCTCCAAGTACACATGGGTGTTGTTTTTACAATCCAAGGATGAAGCACCTCAGCTGATAGTGGATCATATAAAGAAGATTGAGTTGGAAGTGAAATTACCTAGTTAGAAAGATCAGATAATGGGACATAATTCAAGAATGCATTTCTAAATGAATTTTGTACGGAGAAAGGTATTTCGAGACAGTACTCAGCCCCAAGGACCCCACAACAAAACGGGGTAGTAGAAAGGAAGAATCGTACCTTGGTTGAAGCAGCAAGGACTATGCTAAGTGAATCAAGACTTCCCACCTACTTCTGGGCTGAAGCTGTCAACACAGCGTGTTACACTCAAAATCATACCCTGATTAACAAAGATCATGACAAGACTCCTTATGAGATTATGGCTGACAAGAAACCAACACTAAAATACTTTTATGTGTTTGGTGCTAAATACTTTGTGCTAAAGGAAGGAAATGAACATCTAGGAAAGTTTGATGCTAAAGCTGAAGAAGGCATATTTCTTGGCTACTCTCTGGAATCTAAAGCTTACAGGGTTTATGTGATCTCCGATCAGAAGGTGATTGAAAGCCTTAATGTAACATTCGACGACACCAAGTTGGCAAGCCTGCAGAGAGAAGAGGATTCTGAATCTTTGGAATTTGAGAATCTATCAGATGATTCTTTGGATATAATAGAACCTGAGATTGCTAGAACTGTGCCTGTAGTTCAGGGCAATGCTGATTCAGGATCAAGTGGTGATAATGGTGGAAATAATGATCATGATAATCATTCAGGAACTCCATCAAGAACCACTACAAACAGATCAGAATCATCCAGTCATGGTGACAGCAACTCAAGGGAGCAGGAAGAGGATCTACAGTCCACACTCAACATCAGGCTGAGCAAAGGGAAACATCAAGATCTTATCTACCTCGTCAAAGAGTTTGGAACAGAGACCATCCCTTTGAACTGATCATTGGTGATCCTGACACAGGAGTAAGAACTAGATATGCCACTCACAATGAATGCCACTTCTCAGGGTTTCTTTCAGAAATGGAACCTAAGAAAGTGGATGAGGCACTGGAAGATCCAGATTAGGTTATTGCAATGCAAGAAGAACTCAATTAGTTTGAGAGGCAGAAAGTATGGAAGCTGGTACCCCGACCAAAGAACAAGTCAGTGATAGGCACTAAATGGGTATTCAGGAACAAGCTAGATGAAGATGGCATTGTAGCGAGGAACAAAGCCAGACTGGTAGCTAAAGGTTACTCTCAAGAAGTGGGTATTGATTATGATGAAACCTATGCACCAGTAGCTAGACTTGAAGCAATCAGGATGTTTCTGGCATTCACAGCACATTCAGAATTCAAAGTTTATCAAATGGACGTGAAGAGTGCATTCCTGAATGGAGAGCTAGAAGAAGAAGTGTATGTGGAACAACCACCTGGTTTTGAAGATCCAAATCTGGCTGATTTTGTATACTTTCTATTCAAAGCTCTCTACGGTCTTAAGCAAGCTCCAAGGACATGGTATGACACTCTCTCTGAGTTTTTACTTGAAAATGGTTTTACTAGAGGTGTCATAGATAAAACTCTATTTCATAAAGTGCATAAATCTGATATGATATTAGTTCAAGTATATGTTGACGATATTATATTTGGTTCTACTAATGATGATCTTTGCAAGAGATTCTCTAAGCTAATGCTGAGTAAGTACGAGATGGTTATGATGGGAGAGTTGAAATACTTTCTTGGATTACAAGTGAGTCAAAGGAAAGATGGAATATTCATTTGTCAATCTAAGTACATCAGAGAACTTCTTAAGAAGTATAATCTGGAAGATTCAGCTCCAGCAAAGACTCCCATGCCAACAGCCTCCAAGCTTGATCATGACAAAACTGGTAAGAAAGTTGACATCACAAGCTATAGAGGTATGATAGGCTCATTACTTTACAGCAAGTAGACCAGATATCATGTTTGCAACATGCTTATGTGCTAGATTTCAAGCTAAACCAAAAGAATCTCATCTAATAGCTATTAAAAGAATATTTAGGTACCTTAAGGGAACTCCAAATCTTGGAATTTGGTACCCTAAAGGCACAGGTTTTGACCTAGTTGGCTATACAGATTCAGATTTTGCAGGTTGTAAGATTGACCGGAAAAGTACATCAGGAAGCTGTCAGTTTCTTGGAAGAAGATTGGTAACCTAGCATAGCAAGAAGCAGCACTCAGTATCCACATCAACTGCTGAAGCTGAATACATAGCTGTTGGAAGTTGTTGTGCTCAAATCTTGTGGATGAGGAACCAACTCCGGGATTATGGTCTATTGGTGTCAAAGATCCCAATATTCTGTGACAATAAAAGTACAATAACAATCTCAAACAATCCAGTTCAGCACTCAAGGACAAAGCACATTGATATCAGGCATGTACACACAACAACTATCAACTCTTATGCAGATGACAAATTAGCTTTTTCTTTTGACATTGATGACGAGACCATCAGAATTACAGAGGATGATATCAATGAACATCTTCAGTTACCTCGAGATAACTTTGATGACACTCCAGAAGACTGGGAACTACTCAGCTTCTTCAGAGCAATCAGGAGCACAATGACAGTGAATGATGATTTACCAAGGCATTTCAACAAAAGTCATCCCGAAGGAATGGAATCTATTCTTCAATATACTATCTCATTGCTTGTCTCCCAAGATAACTGGATTTCATGGACTCACTATCTTCAATCAAGTTGTTGGGGTTGCTGTCATGAATAATCTTCGCATCAACTTTGGGAGGTTATTCATGGAGTACATTTTGGAGAACCAATCAAATCATCAGAACTTTATCCTATATGCAAGGTTTCTTTAGATAGTGCTAAATGGAAAACTGTCAGAAGCCCAAAAGACATCCACTCACAGTGACTTAATGCAAGATCCTCCTGTCTTGTCTCAACTGGTAGTAACAAAGCTACACAAGAAAGGGAACTATCCAAACTCAAAGGTTGCTTTCCTAACAGACCACATGATAGATATATTTGCCACTATCAATGCTCAATATGAAGAAGAAGAAGCCGAAGATGCATCTATAGCTGCAGATGAACCTCAAGCTGAAAATGACCCACAGGAAAACATTGATCATGAACCTGAAGAAGATGTGAATGTAAAAGCAGATCAATCTATTTCTGAGCATGGTGACCAAACAGAGGCTGAAGTTGAACAAGAACAAGAAGTTGAACCTGAAGATTCCCCTCAACCTCAACTTGAAGCTGCTAGTCCACCACATCAAGCTGCTGAGTCTACTCATTCTAATACCTCTGTCTATAGACCAGTCTTCTCAGGTATGGGTACTTCTGCTATGAGTCGTACTTTTGAAGCATGCTATGATTTCATTAGCATAGATCAATTACACGGAGTGAATTTGGCATGCCACAAATTCATAGCCACCCTCTAGAGCCAAACCAAACACCGTCATCTCTCCTAGCTCAAACCCTAGAATATAAGGACCCTATGCAAATAGAGGGAGAAACTGTACTAGATGTAGCAAATAAGGAAGGTACTTTGAGTGAACCCGCAACTCTGTCTCCTATGAAGCAAAGTAGTGAACATCCTGAGACAACTGCAAACCTCCAGGTATCTTCTCAAAGGGATTCTCTGGCTAAAAAGGCAACTACACAGTTACTAGATCTATCTTCTAAATAAGGTAGGTCTATTGAAATCCGCCTGTCAGCCACGACATCCTGTAACGAGTCAAACACCTTATCCAATATCCAAGCTCTTGAAGCTTTAAATGAGTCAATTAGAATAGTACTATTTGGTGAGGAAGTATTAACGATAATAGGGAATTCAACCATTTTACGATTAGAATATCCTGTTTAAGGTCCTTCAATGGATCAACTACCTTCACAGGTGTTAGGAGAGAGTGTTGTAATTGCTGCCAAACCTAGCACAACACTTACCACCCCAGGACTAATAAACTTAGATGCATCTGCGGATAGTGGATCCGACGTAGGCGCGGATCGACAACCTATTGGCGATGAACCAGATTTAACTGGTGAGCCAAAGGGGAATGTATCTTCACAGATACAAGGGGAAACTGGGGATCAGATGCCAAATATGAAGGCCCCATTGCTCCTCCCAGAGATTCAAACTCTGGATGAATCATCTCCCGATGATAGGAAACTTATCTCAGACAAGGATGGGGAACTGCGAACTCCCATTGCACCACTGCTGACCTCCTTAAGGATGGCTCCAGTGTCTTCTGCAGGTACACTTAGAACTCGGAGCTTTGAGAGGAGTGAACTTGTGAGAACGAGTGACACACATGACCCTAAACCGAGTGATAGAGTGTTGAGCGATGCATTGCGAGAAGCCTGTGAGACACCTACCATCCAAACTACACCTATAGATCTATCAAACTACGTCACTAAAGATTATCTTAAAGAGCAGCTAGCATTCAAAGACAGCTATCTCAAGGAACAGCTGGCTCTTAAAGATCAACACCTTCAGACAGAACTATCTCTCAGAGATCATCAGATCGCCAGTCTTTCCGATCAACTTGAACATCAACAAGTAGCATTCGCCAGTTTACGGGAATTTGTTGAACGATCTCTCTCTCATACAGGAAAAGGAAAAGTAACTGCCAACACTGAGCCAAATATCTCAGTTAGAAAGCAAGCGCCGATCCCGGTCTCATCCGAAGCAGCTCTTGCCAGTACTGGGCCAATGACCTCAATCAGCAAGCAATTGCCTGCTTCTCTTGAGATCCCTGTCTCGACCTTACATGCTCAATCAACACCAACTCTGAAGGATAACCCAACTGAGGGGCAGAAAAGGGTAGTAGAACAAGAAAAAGTGGACATTGCTGTTAATCTACTTCAAGATGCCTTTCAGACCACTGGTACGTATGATGAATTTGAAGTAGAGATGAAGGAAGAGTTAGAGGAGAGAATTGATGAAAGGGTGCTCCTAAAGGAAAGATTCTCTAAGGAAAGCGCAACATCTTAGGGGGAGCAATCAGGACATCTGAGCAAAATTATTACAACTCAGAAAAATCTAATATGCTCCGACACCCTTATTTTCTGAAGAAGAACTAGAAGAAGGTAAAATAGATGAAAGTGATGGTCTGATAGGGTGTGAGCCAAGATTTGAAAAAGTGGCTACATAAGAAAGAATGATCATCACAGAGGATGAAGAATTTGAAGACGAAGATGCTTTCTCAAATGACTGTCTATCCTATGGAATCACATAGAAAATCAATCGCTCTTATCTGGAAATTCAAGAAGAAATAGAAAGATCCAGAGCAAGAATTCAAAGAGTTATTCAAAGAAAAAGGAACAAAGAGGAGAGAGAAGCATATCTTCGAGCTAACAGGAAAGGAAGTAAATGGGAAGAAATAAAGAAGAAAATGGATAAACCAGAAACATATCACTATTCAGACCCTGGAAACTCTAATTTGTTGAGAACTGTGGAGCACTACAGAGAGACATATGTAAACATCCATGAGTTCTATGATCAGTTCAGCAAAGAAATTACCGGAACTACTGTGAATATTCTGAAGAATGTATGGAAGATCACTATCAATCACAGAGATGGTCTACAGATGAAAGTGTCTACTAGTGTACTGAAGAAGTTGAACATTATTGAATTATTTGTCTTAGCCTCAAAGATCCCATGGTTGAAATTGAATGACAATGAATACTTCAGAGACAGACTTTGGAGAATGATGATGGATGTATCTCCTCAAGCATTTATGTATCCATTCGTGATCAAACTTGTTGCGGGTGGTAGATTGCAGAATATCACCATATCTGACCAACATATAAGAAGCATTCGGTATCTACAACTTACCTTTCTGGAAAGTCAACTATGGAGCAAAAGAGCTAATCTGACAGCTCCAGGTGTCAAGAGATCTGAAGAAGATGTCAAAGCTGCTGAAGTTCTATACGCTTATAGGCTCAATGACAAGATGATCAGAGACACAGAGAAGGATATGAGGGCAATCACTAGAGAATATCATGAGATGGTGTTCATTAATGGAGAAGCAGCAACTAATCTTCTCAAAGACACTGAACCCATAATCAGCATTGACAGTGAAGGAGAGTTAGTCTATAGAATCAATAAATGCAGAATCAGAATCAAAGACTTCAGTACAAGTGAATCAAGCTCAATTCAGCAAGCCTTGACGGATGTCAAACTATCTACTTGTAAAGATGACAAGGTTGCTATGATCCCTATCTTAAAGATTCTTGATGAAGTAATGGAAGAAGAGTCGATCAATGACACTAGAAGAGTAAGAGGACATCCAAAAAGGATAACAGTCTTCGTAATGTCCAGAAAATCCTCTCTATTGTTTGATCTGGTTCCTAAATGTTCTAAAGTCAAGTATCTTGAGATAATGCTTCATGAGCTAAACAATCCACCTTTGGTCAATGCACTTGAAATAGAAGCTCGTGATTGTATTCAAGCTAGATTGAATGAGCTAAAAGAATCTCCTCCTAAGAAGAAAGTCTCTAAGAGAAAATCCGTTCAGCCTCAAGAAGAAGAAGGAAGCAGGAAGCAGAAGAAGACAAAGACAAAGAAAAAGACAAAGAAGACATAGAGTATATGTTCAGGCTAGAGGAACACTTCTTTGTAATTTGTATCTTAAGATATCTGGAAATGAATATGTAATCCAGAATGTATTTAATATCTTTATATGTTTTACAATTCATACTTTTTCTTATTATTAGTTGAGTTATCCTTAAGGATTTGCTTGTCGAACTCTAACAATCAAATAGGGGGAGATTGTAAAGCATAATGTAATGTAACATATAATCGAGGATTTATAACTCAACATGAAAACATAAATAGATAAACATTATTAAACTGTGAAGCACATGAACCCTTCAGATGAAGACAGGATAAACATAAAGAACCAAATGATGTGATTGATTCATTAAGTCCTCCTACAGATCATGGGAAGAAGTTCATCACTATTTTCAAGTAGCCATGAAGAATAAGACATCAAGGGGCTTTAAGTATCAGTTGCATGTATTGACTTCAAATGTTACAGATCAAGGGTTCAGTGAAAGAAGCAATGGATAAACATCAGTATGTATCAACTCAGAATCACAAGACAAATTGAATCAGGATCCTCTCAGTACTAGTTGTTTGTGAGCCAGACCAGTGCACCAAACATCAGCATTCAAGGAAGTATTTTGATTCAATTAACAGAAGAAAAATGATTGATACATTGAAGAATGGTTTGACAAAGAGCCAAAAATATTCTAAGTAAAAAACAGCTCTCTCTACCAGTCGCCACAGGAGATGTAACCACAGAGAAGTGGCACCAAGGCACCCCTGTCTCCACAGGAGATGTAACCACAGAGATATTGCTCTAAGGAAACTCTGTCGCCACAAAAGCTTTTGTCACCACAAAGGTGTTGGAACAATTGCTCAAGGCAACTGTCACCATAGAGGCTGTCGCCACAGGAGAGCAATTGTCGCCACAGGAGAGCAATTGTCGCCACAGAGGTTGTCACCACAGAGAATAACAAGATAACTCTGTCTCCACAGAACTGTCGCCACAGAGGATACACAGAAAAAGCTTGTCGTCATAGGTATGTCGCCACAGAGGATACACAGAGAAAGCTTATCGCCATAGGTATGTCACCACAGAGGTGTTGTTCACTGATTCAATGTGCAGCAAAGTTAAATGATTTGTGTGGACAATAATTGGCCAACTGTCTATTTAATTTTGAAAGACTACAAAGCATCAATTAAATGTAATTGAATTTCAGTTGGTTATTTTCTTCAGCAAATACAGAAAGTTTACGAGAGTTCCATTAAAGCTTCACATTTATTATCCTTGTAAACAGAATGTTATGCTGCTGAATTTATTATAGCTAATCAATACTTTGATTAGATTGTAGCAAACTCAAGGTTTATATTAATAAAAAATATATTCCTCGAATTGTTTTGTGTTGTTTTTGATTCCGTACTTTTAACGAAGAACTTGAAATTAATCGGAAAAAATTGTAGGTATCGTATTCAACCCCCCCTTCTATGATACTTTGGGATTAACAATATTTCTAAAACCCAAAAATGGGATAGGTGAACCCTAAGCAATTAACATTTGTAAAATTGGGGAAAGGTTTTAAATTTCATTACTTCAAAAATTTAGGATTTACGTTACCGGTTCCTAGGCTTTAGGGCCTTTGGCCCTAAAGTCTAGAACTGTTTAGGGTTTAAGCTCTGGTGCTTAGGGCCTAAAGGCCCTAAGCCCCAATCCTTAAACCCTAATTAGTTAGATATTTTATTTCACATACAATACTTCTAAAACCCAAAAATGGGATAGGTAAACCCTAAATGATTAACATTTGTAAAATTGGGGAAAGATTTTAAATTTAATAGCTAAAAAACAAAAAAACACCTATTTTGTGATTCTACTACATAAGAATATAAAAGTGGTGTTCAATATATCAAGGGGTAGAGAGAACTTTAAACATGTTTCTTTGACATAACAAAAATATACAAAAAAAAACAAGTAAAAGTAATTATTATCAATTATTCTATTATTCAACAAGATAACCAAAAAAATTCAATAAAATTTTTTGAACATATTACTACATGGTAATAAAAAAATTTATATCCAGAACATCAACATTGTTTCGTATTAATCCACAAAAAGAAATCAAACTCTATAACTACATATTCTTGAATTATATGATCTGTTGTTTGATTGTTTTGAAATATTCCTGCACAAAAAACAATGAAATAAAAAAGATAATTATAATCATAGTAAGGAAATGGATATCACAATTTAAATGTACAAGTATATAAGCACATCGATTTTGAACCAATCAATCATTACAATAACCATAAGTTAAGAAATGAAAAATACCTTGATAATAGGATGAAACATGTGCCAAATTAAATCAATCCATTCCGAATCTTTGTCCAGCTACTGCTATAACATTTCCTGAACAACAAAATAGTAAATACAATTTGAAATGGAAAAACTGAAAATTCATTTGAGAAAATTGCGTACCTTGGTTTAATACAATTTGAGCATTCTGAAGAGAAGAATTATTCTGATGGTGGATACTTTTAGTTGGACATTTTCGCGAATCATGGTATCCTTCAGTATTACAAGTCTTGCAAATCCTTAACTTTCTCTTTTTTCCATCACGACTCAACTCAGCAGCACTAGCAATTCTTTTCCTGCTTCCTTTGTTATTGATTTGGAGTGGAGGAAGAATAATTCCTGAACCAGAAGGTCTAACACCAAAGCATTCTTATAGAATATCATCTTTTGAAACACCACGACTCTGAAATTTATCATCAATGCTGATTTTTAAAGACCTCATTCCCTCCAACATAAAATTCAATCCTCCAATATCATTTGAAACACTCCCAAAATAGCCTTGAAACTCTGTCCATATTTTCTTTGATGTATCTCTAATAATAGCGCCATTGTTATTCTATATCTCATTTCCAAACTTCAATTTGGAAAACCTTTTCTCTGCATTTCTCATCCACCGAGTAGACAAATATTGATGCGGTATTCTTTTCACACCCCAAAACCCTAAAATATAGAAACAATGTCTACCGAGATAAACCGACTCTTGTAAATAGTTTACAAGAACAGTCAACATCATTCTTCTGAAAATTTAATTCAACTTCAAAGTATTTTTCATTAAAACTTTTATTTCGAACAACATATTTACTAACAACATAAAAAATGGTTGGTTGGCTTGCCAAACTAATATGAAAACAACTTGATTTAATCAGTTTCTGAACCTTATAGAATATGGTACGAGTGTATTGATGAGCTGCATGCTTCTCAATTTGCTTTTCTGTCACACATTGTGGAACGCATGTGTCTCCATCATTAAGTTTTTTAATTTCATGAATCTGTTTGTCGATTGCACTCTCATAATACATATAGAATTCAAAAAGCATGTCTCATTTCTGGACAAAGTGATTAAAATAGAAATTTGTACTTTCTGACCTTGATATGGTTCTAAGTAATGCTCCCATTGGCTTGTCCCAGAAAAAAGCAGGAATCCACGATTTTCTAATTGCATATATATCTTTCAACCATATATGCTCACTCAATCCAAATTCATTCAACACAGAATTCCATCCTTGCTCAAATTCGGCTACTGTTAAATGTGATGACCACACAAATTTGTTTAGTTTGTCCATAAATCCGGATTCAGCATAAAATACAGGTCCAACCTATATTTTAAAAAAGGTTGAAAGCGCAAGTCAGAATATAGAGTAAAATTAACAAATCATAAGAAATTAAGATCATCGACAACACTTTCTGAAGTTGATTTTTATGGTTTTGATTCAAATCAAATCATTTTTTATTAAAATTATAATGAAATAAGTTTAAAAAAGTAAGATATTGTAGTAATTTAATCACATGATGTTTATCAAACGTTTAAACATGAGAAATCAATGTAAATGATGAGTAAAACTAGGAGGATGAAACAGAATATGCAACAACAGGACTCCTCACTTGAAACTACCAATCATCCCACACTAAAGAACCAGACAACACTTTGGTGCCAAATATTGTAGCAACTGTTACCGTAAAAACTTTGTTTGTGGCCCATGGATTTGAACGAAATAACAATAGGCTCAACTATAACATTAAGTCCTGAAGGAGCATTCAAAATAGCCTTGTAAGTGGACACTAGCAACACAACATTTTTTACAGTTGTTTGGAAACTAAGGAAAAACTTATAATATCTAAAACAATATAATCTATCATTCTTGGTGTGTTATTGCACTTTAATTAAGTATACTAGTATCCCTAAATACAATATAGCTTCAAAGTTTACTGGAAATAAGATAAACAAAGAGTGTGACAAAACAAATAATTGTTAGAGTACCGGTTCAGTAAGATACAGCACATAAACAAGCATCATTATATATTTATAACATGCCATTTTTATTTGAAGCTAAATAAAAACAGAATATACCTTACCCGGAAACTTCTGCATTATATGCCACATACAGTATCGATGAATAGAACCAGGAAATATTTTAGAAATTTCAACTTTCATGGCAGGGCACTGATCAGTGATTATGCACTTTGGTGGACGAGGAAAAACTTTAAGCAACATTTCACAGGACCACATAAAATTACTCTCATTCTCACTATTAAGCAAAGCAGAGGCAAAAGTACAACTCTTCCAATGATTGTCAATGCCAATGAATGGCACAAAAACCATGCCATACCTGCAGTACAAATAAAAACAAAAATAATTTAACAAGGACTCCTTTATCTCAAATGAACAAGAACTCAATAAACCCTAAAGTACAGTAGGTAAACATTTTAAAAAAAAATTAAAAAAATTAATCAAATTTGTTTGTCCTTTCTTATTGGTATGATAAGTAGCATCAAAAGATACAACATCTCCAAAAACATCATAGTTTTTTCGACCACGAATATCAACCCAAAATAAACGAGTTAAGTGACCATTTGAATCTGTCTGAAACTCGTAAAAAACCCTCCATCTGAAGTCTCCTGCTTATTCTTGAACTTCTGAAGAAGCATATCTGCATCATGTTTCCAATATACAACTTGATATCTCTCATCCAGTTTTGAAAATCAACAGCAGTAGGATCAACATCAGAATATAATCCAAATAAGGACTTGTACATGGTATGAGCCCTAAAAGCCCCATATTTGATTTTACAGCATCTAAAAGGAAGTGGCGTTGAAAAGCAGTCATAGTTCGATTAGCACGAAGAAACTCTTTTTCTGATTCGGAAACTAACGGATGATTATGACCATCTATAAAGCAAGAAATCACATATTTATCAGGGCTATCAGGACCAATGTACTTAGAATAATTTTGGCACTACAACCATATTTTTTGGTGACTGTATTCCTCCGCCTAACTTCCTTACTAACAGTACTAGATGAATGGGATGATTTTGTCTTAGAAGCAGGATCTTTTGACATCACAGTTTCATGAGTACCTTCTTTCTGACAAACAAGATACTTTGGCACAATAATACCATTGCTCACTTTATGTGATGATTTGCGAACATTAAAACCACCCTGCCTTCCATATTCAGTGTAGAAATTAAAACATGAATCAATATCTTTAAAACACTGAGCAGCATAAGGTTTGACTTTAATGTCAGCGACTTTAGGATTCCAAACTTGAGTGGTCCTATTAAAAGATTCATCAAACCCTTCTACCAACTCTTCAAGCATTTCATAACAAGCAGGTTCAAAAAAGTCTTCGACCATATCAACATTTTCGACATTTGTAATATTTCCTACATGACAAAAGCAGAAAATAACAATAAAATATCAAACAAATAAGGACAAACTACAAAAATGTATCACTTTTGTCCGAAGATGAATAAACATAAACATTTATACATAATCAGGACAACATAAGACAAACACACGGAAAACTTTTACATATTAACCTTCAAAATTATATAATCAACTAACAAGATTAGTAAAATATATCAAGTTTTCTTTTTTAATCTCAAGCGTAGAATATAATTAAAATTAAAACTATAAATTTATGGACATACAACACAAACAAAAATTGATTGAATAATGATTTGATTCTATTATAGACTACAGAATTTTATTTAATGCTAATGTAGAAACTTAAATCATCTTAAATATTAAAAATCATTTATTAACTTTTTCACAGAAAATCAATATGCAATCAGACATATTAGAATCAAAAAATGTAGTAATAAACATATAGTGATAGCCAGTATTAAAAAAAAACTCACAAACCAAATCATTTTATGATGAATTTTTTGTAAAAGGATTAAGTTGTATAACAAATTAGAATCAGGCCTAATACTAAAAAAAATTAAGCAAACCTAACAACAAATCTATAGAATCAACTAAAAATTTAAGCCAATAACAAACGAAACGAAATTCATCTGAAAATTAGTAATATTAAAACATAAATTAGAATGATGTTTCACTCAAACTACATTCAATTAATATAAACAATAGGATTAAATGTGATACATTAAAAATATAACCTTGTTATGGATTAAAAACTAATATATATAATTGTTGTATTTATTACTAAGGAACGTGAGCTCAAGGCCTTTAACGGCTGCTTTCGTGTTTCGTAGCTTAACTCTGCCTTTACGAGATGCCTACGTATCTCTGTGAATTAGAGAATCAAGCCAAAAAAATGCAGTTCTGATCTGTGGGGTGAGGCCCCTTAAATAGATATGGGAGTCCTTGAATTGGACTTGGTATAGGAGACTTGGTAGCCAAGTCTCAGAATTAGAATGGACTTTAGAGTCCTAAATAGTAGGAAACTGATTCCTTATCCTTCTAGGTCCCTTTGAGGCTAATCTGCAAGGATTTATGTCCTTATCGGGACTCTTCTTAATAGCTGATTTTTCCCTTATTAATTAATTATGAAATTAATTAATATTCAGGGTTTTTGGGCCTTTTTTGTTCCATCAGGCCTGATCTGGTCCATCAGACCTGATCACTGTGTTAACCTTTTTGGTCTGAATGTTATACATCTCCTTATTGGGCCTAGCAGCCCAAATCATGTATAATTAATGTAATATTTAATTATATAATCAGGATATATTTATCCCTATCATTTGCCCCCCAACTTTTGGGAAACCGTATAAGATTTCGCAAAAGTTAAGTTCGTTCATTCCCTTTCAGGGTACCATTTTGCGTAAAGTGTGGAGCGACCTACACGTTTACAATGATTTGCCTTGTACGCGGCTTCAGGGTCGTTTAAACACTTCCCCCTTTTATTTTCTCACCCTCTCCCTATTTTTAGGGATTTTCTGGTATTTTTTCAGGAATTTTCCCTTTTTCCCGGGATTTTTCCAAATTTTCTGCAATTTTCCATAAATATTTTCAAATTTCCAGCCCTTTTTCGACCAGGATCCTAGTCGAAATTTTGACCTGGATCCTAGTCGAATTTTGGGCCAGCTTTGCAATCCTGGTCGAAGGACTTCGACTAGGATCCACGACCTGGATTTCGACCAGGATCCTAGTCGAAGCTTCGACCTGGATCTAGGTCGAAAATTTGACCTGGATCTAGTTCGAAAATTCCGTGCTTATTTGCTTCCTGGTCGTTAGATTTCGACTAGGATTCACGACCTGGGCTTCGACCAGGATCCTAGTCGATTCTTCGACCTGGATTTAAGTCTAGGTTTTGTACCCCATTCTTGAAAAATGTTGTGCTTGATTCGACCTCGATCCTGATCTTGGTTTCGACCTCAATCCAGTTCAATCATACCCGTAATTTTCGGGTGTTTGGTCAAAAGATTTCGAGCAGAATTCACGACTTGAAATTTGACCTGAATCCTTGTTTTTTATACCCGTTATTTTCGGGTGTCTGTTCGAATGATTTCGAGCAGAATTTACGACTTGAATTTTGACCTTAATCTTTGTCTTTTTGGGCTTCCTTCTAATCCAATTTGGATTGGGCCTTTATTTGGGCCTAATCTTCTTTCTGGGCCTCATATTTTTTAGGGCTTCGATTTGGGCTTTGCATTTTTCCAAATCCTAATTGGATTTGGGCCTTTTAATTCCTATTGGGCCTCTTATTAATCTGGGCTTAATATATCAAAATACCCTGTTTAGAATTCTCTAGAATTCTCGGGAATTTTATTTAATTTCTTTCGAATTCCCTTGGAATATTCTGGAATGTTCCATTTTCTGGGCTTTTTCATTTGGGCCTCTATCCTTACTGGGCTTTTTGTCCCTTCAACTTCACTTTTCCTCCTATATAAAGGAGGGAGTAGAGTCTACTGCTCCTCACTTTCTCATTTCTAAATTTTTCTTCTTTCTTCTTCTATTAAAGAATCTCAGAGCAATAACAGTAAGTCGGAGTATCTTAAGCCCCAAAACCTTCATTACTTCAGGTAAAACTTCTCCCTTTACTTTTTGTGCTTGTTTTTACATAGCTTGCGCTTTTAAAATTATCTCTTTATGTGCCCTTTTTTCAGATGGCTGATAAGAAAATGACCCGTTTGGCCAAGATGAATGTGGCTAGAAAGTCCAATGAATTCCCCATTCGATCAAGGTACACTTCCTTGATCGATATGATAAACACCCGCGGGGACGAGTACCCTTCTGATGCGCATCTAGACGCGCACGACCATATTAGTGAAAGAGATATGTCCTAAGTCCAATCATGTATGAGGATTTGTGAATAACTTTTATGTAATCTGTTTTGATTTCATTGATATTAATAAAAGACTTGTTTTGTTTTTATTGCGGGCTCTATCTATTTAAATGTTTAAATAAGATATACCACAGTTTAGAGTAAACCTTTTTATGGATTGTGATGAGATCATAATAATGAGACCTAAAAGATGATAACTCTAAACTTAAATATTTCCTGGTCGTAGGATTACTAACTGGTAATTAATAATACGCTAAGATCGTTACATACTATGATTGCTTCATTATGAAGGATGTCTGTTCTCATAGACATTTGTGTGGTGACACTATAGCTAGTATGTAGGTGCTTATTATAGAATAAGTTCACTGAACATGACTCACACAGCTGAACAACTGATGGAGTTCACTGACGTGTCAGCAGTTGTTCACATAGTGATAGTTGTACAAGTATCCTTAGATTTGAGGTCTTCATAGTCATCTTGCGTACACTGAACTATGCTTTAGTTTAGTTCTTAATCTCAAGGGACAATTATAAGGGCTCTACTGGGTATAGGAATTTGTACACAAAGATAATATATGATCAATAAAGGATCTACCCTTTCCAGTGTAGGAAGAGAATGTTCAATGCTGATTCACTTATGTTAGTTCAGGAATCTCTGGCCAGAGTGAATGAAATTAAAAAGGAGTTTCTAATTTACATTAAATAGAACTAAGCATAGTGAATGGGAAAGCTAGTGATTAAATAAGATAGGCTTGACACAAGTTCCATGTCTTGTATTTAATCGTGACATTGCAGGGTAGAAGGAATTAATTGTACGGTAACTACTCACTCAATAGGTTCTTGGTATTCTAAGCAGTGAATTCGTATTATCCGGATAGTCGCGATATGCTGAGAAGTATCCCTCACGATGTAGAATAAATATGATTAATTAATTAATCATATTTAATGAATTAGAGAATTTATATAAATAATGATAAAATAGTTTTATTATTATTTATTTCTACTACCGGCTTAATATTGAACCTACATGGTCATACCATAAAAGAGAATGATTTAATGGTGGAGGAATTAATTAATAATGGCTGATAATTATTTATTTATGAAATAAATAATTGATTGGCAAATTTAATAATTGATTAAATGAGATTTAATTGATTATAAATTAATTAAGAAAAGGTTTTTAATATTATTAATTAAGAATTTAATTTTTGGAAATTAAATCAAGTGAGAGAATTATTTCTAAAGAGTTTAGAATAAGGATTAATAATTAAAAGGTGTTTTAATTATTAGTGAGAATAATAAAGGGTTAATAATAATAATATTTTATGGAAAAATTTTCAGCTGAAAATTTTGCCTATAAATATACTATTATAGACCCTATTTTTGCCTCAACCAAAAAAGAATTACAAAACCCTAATTCTCTCCATCTCCTCCTACTTCATTACATCGTTTTCTTGGTGGATACCGGTGGAGTGCTTCACACTTGAGGAGCAGCTGCTAAGGATCTCCGTTCATCATTTTTGGATCGCCATTAAAGACCTCCATCTTTCCATTAACGTAAAGCTTCTTAAGGTAAACATACTGAACTACGAATTAAATATTATTTTTCGCATGGATCCTGCGGAGGGTTTCGTTTTTTTTAAGATTTAAATTTACGTTTTCACTGCGTTTATGTGCTAAAAACCCTTCAATGGCATCAGAGCTAGTTGCGAAAAGTTTTTAATTCATTTATGTGTTAAACTGTTTTCGATATATGAGCATGTACGTGATTCGCCATGATTTGATGTTGATATAATATGCTTATATATGTATGGTTTTGAATATATGATATTCATGTGAGTTGTATAATCATAAGATGATTATGTAATATGTATATATACTGATATATATATGATTTATGTTTGTTCTAATTATGAGAATCGTATTAGATACGGATTCCGAATTGGCTGCTGCAGATTTGCTGAAATCTGGGTCTGGTGTCCGATTTACGCAAACGAATACCCTATTCCATAGGTAAACGAGCATAGCTAAAGCTATCAACAACTCGTCTATAAGGCATTTGACGTCGTTTACTGCCCGTAAACAGTGATTCTTGTTTTTCTCATTTGATTCTGATTTTTCTGTTTTTTGTCATATTTTCTTTTTATGATTAGATCATGGATAATATGATATGTTAAGATCAGATTATGTGTTTTAACATGCTTTTATGTGTTGTATGAGCATGGTGGATGGTTATGGCCTTTCGACCTTAGTGTAATGGTTTTGGTTTTGGTTTTAAATACGACTTGCATGTCGTCAATCTATGTAATCATAAATCTCGAATGTAACTCGAGTTATTCTTGTAAGTTCATTAGATTAGTTTTACTTTCAATCATGTAATGTAATTGAAGACTCAAGAAGGCTATCCAATAGAGGTGATACAAAGAAGAAGACGAGGTGATACAAAGAAGAAGACTTATGTAATAAGTAGTTGTATTTATTTCCATCACCATATTAGATTGACCTTGATCTTTATCATGAGCTTGATAAAGATCACATAGGATGGGGCCATAACCAAACACATTTACTTTATTGCACTTTACATTTACTTGTTTATTTAATTTTATATATGAGATATATGCCAATGTTTACCATGCGATGATAGATTTAGGTGAACTTAAATCAATATAAGGCGTGCTCTAGAAAATCTAGAATAGGAATCGTTTCTTGCCTTAACAATAAATATTATGAATACGATCATGAGATTCTTATTTTATAAAACACATAATTGAATATGAATTTTCAATTTTGAGAGAAAGGATGATTCTGTCGACAACAGATTTCTATCTGTAAGAAAGGGTTATTAAGTGACGCCTCTTGACAATGCTCCACCCGATCTGGGAATCATCTGATTATCGATTATTGATTTGAAATATTTAATTTAAAAGGAAGAATCTCTTTATAATATGATTATGATTGTAACGTAATATAATCCCTCTAAAATTAAATAATATCAAGTAGTAATTGGCCAATGACACAACGGGCTTGTGTCGGTCATAGCCTTCCAACATGGTAGAAAGTGGTTCTTATTTTTAAATCATTGTCGTTTCGTGCTACAGTCGAGGGCATTGATTTCGAAATAAGAAATACTTGTCTATTACATAGAGATGCGTACATTGAATTAGAATCTAAAGGTCAGTACGTGCTACAGCCGTGGGCCGTTGGAGACTGATTCAATTGTACGAAATGTTGGGTTATATTTGACTTAGAATATTGAGTTTGTCGTGCCACAGCCGTGACTCAATTATTCAAGAGGCTAAACTTATATTAGGGAATAACATAAGATGTAATTGACAAGAGTTGTCTGCCTATTGAACATCACATGACGTTTCGTGCCACAGCCGAGGTTGTGTGATGGAATGTAGGATCCCTATTCCCACTAGCATTATGAATGCTTAATTTTCACTTAGGGGGTTGAAAAAATTAGATAAACTAGTGGGAGATACTTATGAATAAAGACCCGATTTATATAGTGTTTTGAAATGAAATTGATTATTTTCTAAGTGTTGTTATGTGTTTATCATTTACAGATTTACTATATTCGTCATGTCTTCTGCACTATCACTCCGGAGCATACTAGATGCTCATAAGTTGACTGGTCCTAATTTAGCTGTTTGTTTTCACTGTAACAAGTTGGGGCACTGGAAGAGGAACTACAAGGTTTACCTTGCAGAATTGAAGAAGAAGGGTAGTGAGACTACCGCTTCTGATTCAGGCATGTTCATGATAGAAGTTAATATGTCACTAGGTCAAATTTCTACTTGGGTATTAGATACCTCCCGTGGTTCTCATATTTGCAATTCGTTGCAAGGACTAAAGGGAAGTAGGACTCTTGAAAAAGATGAGCTGATTCTACGTATGGGTAGTTGCGACCATATCTGTAGGATCATTTAGTTTACATATGCCTACGGGCAAGACTATTATTTTGAATAATTGTTATTACGTTCCCTCTATTGTGAGGAATATTGTTTATATTCCTATATTGGATTTGGATGGTTTTTCATTTATTATTAAGAATAATGAATGTTCTATCTTTAGAGATAATGTTCTTTTTGGACGTGGCATTTTAAATAATGGTCTGTATGTATGTGACGTAGAGCATGATTTACTTCAGATTGAACTAACTAATAAAAGAAAATGAGATGATGAAAATATGACCTATTTATGGCACTGTAGGCTAGGTCATATTAGTGAAAATAGACTACGGACATTGCATAAGGAAGGGTTACTTGACCCCTTTGATTTTGAATCATATCCTACATGCGAGTCTTGTCTATTGGGTAAAATGACCAAATCTCCATTTAGTGGACATGAAGAGAGGGCTGCAGATTTGCTAGGATTGGTACACACAGATGTATATGGACCAATGTCTACGCAAGCCATGGCTGGATTTTCATACTTCATTACTTTCATAGATGATAGATCTAGATTTGGATATGTGTATTTGATGAAACACAAGTCTGAAGCCTTTGAAAAGTTCAAAGAATATAAACATGAAGTGGAGAAACAAACCAAACACAGTATTATAACTCTTCGATCAGATCGAGGTGGTGAATACTTGAATGGAGAGTTTCTAGATTATCTCAAAGAAAATGGTATAGTCTCCCGGTGGACTCCTCCATATACTCCACAGTTAAATGGGGTATCTGAAAGGAGAAATCGAACTTTGTTAGACATGGTTCGGTCCATGATGAGCTATGCGAATCTTCCAGTATTCCTATGGGGTTATGCATTGGAAACCTCAGCATATTTACTGAATAAGGTGCCTTCCAAATCTGTTCCTCAAACACCATATGAGATATGGAAAGAAAGGAAATTGAGTCTTAAACACGTTAAGATTTGGGGATGTCCAGCTTATGTCAAGAAAGTTCACCCAGATAAGCAGGAATCTCGATCCGTAAAATGTAATTTTGTGGGATATCCTAAAGAGACTTTGGGGTATTACTTTTACACCGATCATCGGGCGTTTATCTCCAAACATGCTACCTTCTTGGAAAAGGAGTTTATCCTTGAAGAAAATAGTGGGAGCAAAATTGAACTTGATGAAGTTCAAGAAGCACAAACTACTACGGATCAAGTGGAAACACCTGTTCAGACTGAACAACCTTCTGTGGAACAGCCCATTCGTAGGACAGGGAGAGTGTCTCGTCAACCTGAGAGGTATTATGGCCTTGTCATTGAGAATGACAATGAGTTGTCAATCATTGATGATGACGACCCTGTGACCTATAATGAGTCTATTAGTAGTATTGACTCAGAGAAATGGCATAGTGCCATGAAATCCGAAATGGAATCTATGTATACCAACCATGTATGGACTCTGGTTGAGGCGCCTAAAGGTGTTAAGCCTATTGGGTGCAAGTGGGTATACAAAAGAAAGATTGGAGCAGATGGCCAGGTGGAGACCTATAAGGCCAGGCTCATGGAAAAAGGATTCAAATAAAGGCAAAGGATTGACTTTGATGAAACTTTTTCGCCTGTAGCCCTGTTAAAATCAATTCGGATTTTGCTTGCGATTGTTGCTTACTACGACTATGAGATTTGGCAAATGTACGTGAAAACGGCCTTCCTCAATGGGGAACTTGAGGAGGAAGTGTATATGACACAGCCAGAGGGTTTTCTTTCCAAGGGAAATGAACACCTAGTGTAAGCTGCTGCGAACCATATATGGTTTAAGGCAAGCTTCTCGTAGATGTAACATCCGTTTTGATGAGACAATCAAAGAGTTTGGTTTTATCAAAAACATAGATGAACCATGTGTCTACAAGAAGGTTAGTGGGAGCGCGGTAACATTTCTTGTATTGTATGTGGATGACATACTTCTTATAGGAAATGATATATCGATGCTACAATCAGTCAAAGTATGGCTATCAAAGAACTTCACCATGAAGGACTTGGGAGAAGCATCCTACATTCTCGGTATGAAGATCTATAGAGATAGATCTAGAAGAATGATAGGTCTTACCCAGGGTACATACATCCAGAAAGTGCTTAAAAGGTTTAGCATGGAAAAATCCAAAAGAGGTCTCATACCGATGAGCCATGGAGTGTCCCTTTCCAAAAAAATGTCTCCTAAGACACCTAAGGAAAGAGAGCGTATGAGTAAGATTCCTTATGCTTCAGCAATAGGATCTATCATGTACGTGATGTTGTGTACAAGGCCTGATGTTGCTTATTCAATTAGTGTGACGAGCAGATATCAATCCAATCCAGGTGAAGACCACTGGAAAGCAGTGAAAAACATCCTTAAGTACTTGCGAAGGACTCATGACATTTTTCTTGTTTTTGGTGGTGAATCTGAGTTGAAAATAGAGGAGATGTCAACGTCGAGAGAGTTGACACACATAACAACGTAGCAGACCCACTCACAAAGCCACTTTCTCAGAGTCACTTTGATCGTCATAAAGACAAGATGGGTATTAGATACCAGAGTGATTGGCTTTAGTACAAGTGGGAGATTGAAAAAGATATGTCCTAAGTCCAATCACGTATGAGGATTTAGGAATAACTTTTATGTAATCTGTTTTGATTTCATTGATATTAATAAAAGACTTGTTTTGTTTTTATTGCGGGCTCTATCTATTTAAATGTTTAAATAAGATATACAACAGTTTAGAGTAAAGCTTTTTATGGATTATGATGAGATCATAATAATGAGACGTAAAAGATGATAACTCTAAACTTAAATAGTTCCTGGTCGTAGGATTACTAACTGATAATTAATAATGCGCAAAGATCAGTACATACTATGCTTGCTTCATTATGAAGGATGTCTGTTCTCATAGACATTTGTGTTGTGCCACTATAGCTAGTATGTAGGTGCTTATTATAGAATAAGTTCACTGAACATGACTCACACAGCTGAACAACTGATGGAGTTCACTCACGTGTCAGCAGTTGTTCACATAGTGATAGTTGTACAAGTATCCTTAGACTTGAGGTCATCATAGTCATCTCGTGTACACTGAACTATGCTTTGGTTTAGTTCTTAGTCTCAAGGGACAATTATAAGGGCTCTACTGGGTATAGGAATTTGTACACGAAGATAGTGTATGATCAATAAAGGATCTACCCCTTCCAGTGTAGGAAGAGAATGTTCAATGCTGATCCACTTATGTTAGTTCAGGAATCTCTGGCCAGAGTGAATGCAATTAGAAAGGAGTTTCTAATTTACATTAAATAGAACTAAGCATAGTGAATGGGAAAGCAAGTGATTAAATAAGATAGGCTTGACACAAGTTCCATGCCTTGTATTTAATCGTGACATTGCAGGGTAGAAGGAATTAATTGTACGGTAACTACTCACTGAATAGGTTCTTGGTATTCTAAGCAGTGAATTCGTATTATCCGGATAGTCACGATATGCTGAGAAATATCCCTCACGATGTAGAATAAATATGATTAATTAATTAATCATATTTAATGAATTAGAGAATTTATATAAATAATGATAAAATAGTTTTATTAGTATTTATTTCTACTACCGGCTTAATATTGAACCTACAGGGTCACAGCATAAAAGAGAATGATTTAATGGTGGAGGAATTAATTAATAATGGCTGATAATTATTTATTTATGAAATAAATAATTAATTGGAAAATTTAATAATTGATTAAATGAGATTTAATTGATTATAAATTAAATAAGAAAAGGTTTTTAATATTATTAATTAAGAATTTAATTTTCTGAAATTAAATCAAGTGAGAGAATTATTTCTAAAGAGTTTAGAAAAATGATTAAAAATTAAAAGGTGTTTTAATTATTAGTGAGAATAATAAAGGATTAATAATA
Source organism: Apium graveolens (assembly GCF_009905375.1). Classification (NCBI taxonomy): domain Eukaryota; kingdom Viridiplantae; phylum Streptophyta; class Magnoliopsida; order Apiales; family Apiaceae; genus Apium; species Apium graveolens. The sequence goes on along the minus strand of NC_133655.1, from coordinate 138,422,325 downwards.
ATAATATTTTATGGGAAAATTTTCAGCTGAAATTTTTTCCTATAAATATACTATTATAGACCTTATTTTTGCCTCAACCAAAAAAGATTTACAAAACCCTAATTCTCTCCATCTCCTCCTCCTTCATTACATCGTTTTCTTGGTGGATACCGGTGGAGTGCTTCATACTTGAGGAGCAGCTGCTAAGGATCTCCGTTCATCATTTTTGGATCGCCATTAAAGACCTCCATCTTTCCATTAACGTAAAGCTTCTTAAGGTAAACATACTGAACTACGAATTAAATATTATTTTTCGCATAGATCCTGCGGAGGGTTTCGGTATTTTTTAAGATTTAAATTTACTTTTTCGCTGCGTTTATGTGTTAAAACCCCTTCAATTAGTGCCTTGCGGGATCCAAAGGAGCTGGAAAAGTTGAGTGGTTGTTTCAGAATCAAGGATCCTTTCAAGCTAATTCTTGCAGGACCGGCCGACAGGGCCTGTCAGTGGAGGAAGGATGCACTATGCGTCTACGGGGATACTCTAAGGGCAGGTATCAGACTCCCCTTTCACCCCTTTATTCATGTTCTGCTAGCTGATGTGGGCATCAGCCCTTTTCAACTCCCTCCTAACTCTTGGAGGTTGATTCTGTGCTATCTGTCGCAATGCGCCAAGCACAACGTCCCTACCTCTGTTGCTGTTTTCAGAAAGATTTTTCAGTTCAAGAATAGCCCTGACAAGAATCTGGGTTGGGTTTCTTTAAACCAGCGCCCAACCGTTCCTCACATAGTGAACGGGAAGTCCATCCCTGATAACAATTTAGGGTGGAAGAAAGATTTTCTGTTCGTCATTTGGGAGGGTGGCGATTGGGGCACCCTTTTTCGTTCGTCTTTTGGGATAGCCGTCGATGGGAGCCCAAACGATATAATTTTGTCTGAGGAGGAGACCAGGGCTTTCAACCTCCTGACGCAAGATAATGGGACTTCCCATTCTTGGGATCTTATCAGGGAGACCGTTCTTGTAGAACGCGGCCTTTCTCCCGTTCCTAAGAAGAGTACGTTTCCTTCTTTATCTAGTGGTTATTGTTTCCTCCATTTTTTACTTTGCTAATTCTCAACTTACTTATCTCATTTGTTGCAGTGGCTGAGAAAATTGAGGAGGCTACAAAGCCTAAAGACCTGGAGACGACCAGGATGAAGCGTGCCAGAAAGGTCTTTAAAGACCCGCGCCTTGGGGATCGCTTCCCGGACTTCCTACTCCAAGTAATGGAACCGGGCGAAGAAGGCCCCAGCCAAGTTTTATGAACCAAGCAAAAACCAGGGTCTTATTTTCAACTTGCTTGGGGAATCCGGGGCAAGGATTCGATTGTCGGCAGCACAGCGCTTGCCAAGGAATGGTCTAAGCATTCCATCTCCCCGGTTGACTATCAAGACTTTGTCCTTCAACAGGATGTGGAGGGGAACGAGCTTTTCGGGGCTCAGGCTTTAGCGACGGTACGTCTTTTTCCTTAGCCCATCATAGTTGCCTTTTTGATTTTCCCGTCTCTTACTTTTTCTGTGTTTCTTGTAGGTGAACGCCCATTTTCAAGGGGCGATTCACCAAGCCAAGGCTTGGAAGGTTGGCCTGGAGGACGCGAACAAGAAGTTGGAGGAGGCCAACCAAAGAATAGAGGCCCTTGAAGCCCAACTTGCCTCATCTACTTCGGATTTGGAAATGGCCCGGGCTGAAAATGTTATCCTCAAGGATCAAAAGGATAAAGCCTTTGACGGCTGGATGGACACTCAGGAGTTCAAAGATTTAATGGTGGAGCATGATGCCCTCCTTCATCCAGTCAGCTATGAGGAAGGCTGGGATGCTGCTGTGGAGGCCATTCAGGACGAATTTCCAGAAGTCTTCGAACAGACCTCCTTCCCTTGCCCTGTGCGAGTTCCAGTACTTGGGGGTGTTATAGACAAACTTGCTGATATGATCAAGGACGGCCCATCGGGGAGTCAAGGCCAAGGCCAAAAGAGGAAGGAGCTCGAGTCCAGCTCTGAAGAGGAGGAAACTTCTTCTGAGGAGGAGCCTGGGCCCGTTATAAAGAAGGCTAGGGTGGAAGAGCCTCCAAAGGCAACGCCTCATAAACCAGCGTCTCCTGCAGCATCCAAAGCGTCCGATGGTAGTTCCGAGGGAACCTCTGTGGGGACTTCCGAGGGGATGACTGAGACATCCGAGGGGACGACTGAGACATCCGAGGAGACTTCGGATAGTGGTTCCGAAGAATCCCAGCCTTCCACGGCCTAAGTTTTTTATGTATTTCTTCTTTATTAGACAATATTTGAACTTTGTAATTGACTTTTATTGTTTTCAGTCATATTTTTTAAACTCAAGTTTATAACTTGGTTTTATCTTTCATAATGCAATTAATCTAACAGGCCAAGATTAAGTTGAAGGTTTTATACTATAACTTGGTATTCCGGATACCTTACATAAAATGGGTTCAACCCTGATAAAATCTAAACATATCTTCTATATAGAAAAATCCTAAGCAAGCAAAGCTTCAAGGTGCTTTTAAACCTACTTGTCATTCTAACAAGTGAGAATCGTACTTTAACTATTTTACACATAGTAAACCTTCAGGTTTTGTGCATGCCAAGTTCTCGGGACTTCAAAACCATCCATAGTCTCCAGCTTGTAGGTTCCTCTACCCTGAACGCTATTGACTTTGTATGGCCCTTCCCAATTTGGGGCAAGTTTCCCTTTCTGCCCTACACCAGAAGCTTCCACTTTCCTCAAAACTAAATCACCTTGTTTGAAGAATCTTTCTTTAACCCTTAGGTTGTAGTAGAACGAAGCTTTTTTCTGATATTCCACTATCTTCGCGTGTGCCTCATCTCGTACTTCATCAATTAGATCCAGGGCTAACCTTTGCCCTTCTTCATTTTCCTCAGCATTGAAAGCTTGAATCCTGGGGGAGGAATGTGATATCTCTACATGAACAACTGCTTCTGCACCATATGCTAACATGAAGGGAGTTGCTCCAGTCGTGACTCTACAGGTAGTCCTATAGGCCCATAATATGGGGAGTATTTCATCCACCCAGTTATTCCTTGACTTCTCGATCCTCTTCTTTAGTCCATCCAGGATTATTCGGTTTGCCATTTCCGCTTGCCCATTGGCTTGCGGGTGGGCCACAGATGTGAATTGTAACTCGATTTCATTTTCCTCACAATACTTCTTGAATTCTTCATTGTTGAACTGTGTTCCATTGTCAGTGACTAGGATGCGAGGAATTCCATACCGGCACATAATACTTTCCCACAGGAATTGTGCAACTTGCTTAGTTGTGATCTTGGCCAAGGGTTTGGCTTCAATCCACTTGGTGAAATAATCAATGGCCACAATCAGAAACTTCCTTTGTGCTGTGGCCATGGGGAAAGGCCCTAATATATCCATTCCCCACATAACAAAGGGGATGGGCGAGTTGATAGAGGTCAGCATCTCGGGGGGTTGTCTAACAACTGGTGCGAGCTTCTGACAACGGTCACATCTTTTAACATATTCTTTGGCATCAGCCATCATTTCTGGCCAATAAGCCTAAACGGGTTATCTTATGAGCCAAGGCCCTGCCCCCCAAGTGTTGCCCGCATATGCCTTCATGTACTTCTTCAAGAGCCAAGCGAGTCTCATCATGCCTGAGACATCTTTAGTAGGGAACCACGAAAGATCTTTTATACAGAATTCCATCTATCAAAGAGTATCTTAGTGCTCGAACAGCCAATTTTCGTGCTTTAGTAACATCATTTGGTAACCAGCCGGTTTGAATGTGAGCCTTAATGGGATCAATCCATGACGTCCCTAGGCCTATAGGAGCCACAAGCTTAACATTAATGCTCCGTGTTTTCAAAACGCGATAGTATACACTTCCAGAACTTTCTTCTATCTCAGATGATGCAAATTTTGACAACGCATCTGCCTTAGCATTTTCCTCTCTTGGAATGTGCTCAACATGGCATTCATCGAATTGGGTCATCACGGCCCTTACTAGGCGGACATACTTAGCCATCGTCTCATCCCTTGCCTCAAACTCTCCCTTCACCTGGGATATGACCAACTTCGAGTCTCCACAGACTTTTAAGTTCTTGACTCTAAGTGTCCCTGCTAAGCCAAGACCAGCTATCAGAGCTTCATATTCTGCCTCATTGTTTGTGGTTGGGAAGTCTAGCTTCATGGAATACTCAATTAAGAACCCATCAGGGCTTTGTAAAACCAATCCTGCTCCACTTGAATTCGTTTTTGATGCTCCATCAAAATAGAGAACCCAGTATTCTTTTCCCTTATTAACCTTCTCTTTATCCTCCTTATCAACTTCCTTGTCCTGAGGTATGTTATCTTCCTGCCCCCCCGACTTCTTGGTTGGGTATGGTACATTCCACCACGAAGTCAGCTAGTGCCTGGGCTTTTAGTGCCGTTTGTGGCTTATACTTGAGATCGAACTCTCCCAGCTCTATTGCCCACTTGATCAATCTCCCACTTGCCTTGGGACTGTGAATGATATTTCTCAGGGGCTGATTCGTTAGCACCTCAATCTGATGAGCCTAAAAGTAAGGACACAGCTTTCTCGAAGCCATTACCAAGGCTAGAGCAAATTTCTCAATAGTTAAATAATTCAACTCAGCACCATGCAGAATTTTGCTGACATAGTATACGGGTTTCTGGACTTTCCGTTCCTCCTTAACCAATATAGCGCTCAAGGCACTCTCTGAAACAACTAAGTACAAGAATAAAACTTCATTCAAAACTGGCTTGGCCAACAACGGGGCCTGCGCCATATATATCTTCAATTCTTCGAAAGCCATCTGGTTTTCCTCATTCCATACAAAGTCCTTCATGTTTTTTAGTGACTTGAAGAATGATAGGCACTTGTCTCCTGACTTGGAGATGAATCGTCCCAATGCAGCAACCCTTCCTGTGAGCTTCTAAACATCCTTGATAGTTTTTGGTGGTTCCATATCCAGGATTGCTTTTATTTTATTTGGGTTAGCCTCAATCCCTCTCTTGGAGACCATCAATCCCAAAAAATTTCTAGATCCTACTCCGAATGCACACTTTGTAGGATTTAACATCATTTTGTGGTACCTCAGGACCTCAAAAGTTTCCCTTAAATGAGCTATATGATCAGTCTTTACTAGACTCTTGACTAACATGTCATCAACATAAACTTCCATAGTCTTGCCAATAAGATCCTTAAAAATTTTATTTACCAACCTTTGATAGGTGGCTCCTGCATTCTTGAGACCAAACGCCATAACAAGATAACAATAAACACCAAAGTCAGTGATGAATGATACCTTTGAAATGTCATCCTTGTGCATCTTGATATGATTGTATCCACTAAATCCATCCATGAAGCTCAGCATTTCATGCCCAGCAGTGGCATCTATCAAAGTATCGATCCTTGGTAACGGAAAACAGTCCTTAGGACATACATCATTTAGATCAGTGAAGTCCACACACATCCTCCATTTTCCATTAGCCTTCTTCACCATTACAGGGTTTGCTAACCACTCTGGAAATTGAATCTCCTCAATGAAACCAGCCTCCAAAAGCTTCTCCACTTCCTATTTTATAACTTCTTGCCTTTTTGGAGCAAAACTTCTTTTCTTTTGTTTTACCGTCTTCCAATTTGGGTCCACATTCAGCTTGTGAGTAATCAGTTCCGGGTCTATGCCTGGCATATCAGCTGCTGACCATGCAAAAACATCACTATTTTCTTGCAAAAATTTCACCAACTTCCCTCTAAGGGGCTCCTCGAGCGTTGCTCCAATAAAAGTCACCTTCCCAGGATCTTCGGGGGTCAAAGGAATTGAAACCAAGTCTTCTGCTGGCTTCCCCCTTTTCTCATCATTTTCTCGGATATCCAGATTTTCAATAGGAAGAACCTGCCCCCCAACTCCATCTGCCCTCAAAGAGGCCACATAATAGCTTCTAGCCATTTTTTGATCTCCTCTTTCTTCTCCAATCCCATCTCGAGTCGGAAACTTCATAACTGAATGATAAGAAGAAGGGACTGCCTTGAAGGCATGTATCCCTGTTCTTCCCATTAGAGCGTTGTAGGTCGAACTAGCCTTCACCACCACAAAGTCCAACATCTGAGTTGCTTGCCTTGGTTCCTGTCCTATGGTTGTTGGAAACTTGATTATTCCTTCTACGGGGCATTCCACTCCTGCGAACCCATATATCAGCATGTCGGTTGGGGTCTATTGGGAGTCATTATATCCCATCCTTAAAAAGGTGTCATGGAGCAAAATATCCACTGAAGCACCATTATCCACAAGGACCCTCTTGACCGGGCTATTTCCTATTATCGGTGTTATAACCAGTGGGTCGTCATGAGGAAATTTCACACCCTCTAAGTCAGAATCATCAAAAGCCAATATTGCTTATGTCCTGGCCCTCTTCGGGGCTTCTCCGACAATATGCATAACCTCTCTAGTATATGCTTTTCTAGAGTTTTTGGACAATCCAGCAGCAGTTGGTCCTCCAAAGATTGTGTTTATCACAGGCCCTCGAGGTCATGGCCCTCCATAAATTGTGTTTATAACCGGTCCTCTAGGTTGGGGATTCTGCCCCTGATCGTCTTGGTCCCTCCTACGATCTTCAAAGTTCTTCCTTCCATTGTTATTTCTATCCCCTCCTTCTCCAGTATATTTGTTCAATCTTCCTTTTCGAATGAGGAACTCAATTTCATCTTTCATCTGCCTACACTCATCGGTGTCATGACCAACATCTTTGTGAAATCTGCAATACTTGCTCTTGTCTAGCTTGGCAGGATCAGCCTTCAGGGGCTTAGGCCAACGAATATCTCGATCTTTCTCGATTTCCATCAAGATCTGGCTTCTAGGAGCATTCAGCTTAGCGTACTTGGTGAACTTTTGCCCAGGTCCTCCCTTCTTGGGGGTTGAATCAGGATTTTGCTCGGTTCTAGGATACTTGTCCTTAGCGATATACTCCAGATCAGTTTTCCGTTTCTTGCCTCCAGTGGGCTCATTACTTACTACGGTCTTCCTCATGCTTTTTTCAACTTTGATATACTTCCCTGCCCTATCCTGGAGCTGCAACATGCTTTTAGGGGGGCGTTTGGCCAAGGACATCTTAAAAAACTCATCCCTAGTTCCTTGTTGCAGTGTTATCATGGCTACCTTATCATCAAGGTCTGGGACTTTTAAAGCTTCCTTTGTGAAACGATTCAGATAGTCTCTCAAGGATTCCATCGATGAATTGCTTAATAAAAGCCTGACTTAATTCTCTGAACGACCCAATAGAATTTAGGGGCAAGCGACTATACCACCTTTGAGCCATACCCGACAGGGTTTGAGGAAAGGCCCGACACTTAATAGCATCATTCACGGGCTGCAACAGTAGTGCATTAGAGAATGTTCTAACATGATTAGCGGGATCTCCCATGCCATCATAAGCTTTGATAGTTGGCATCTTGAACTTCCTTGAGATATGGGTATTCATTATTCCTTCAGTGAAGGTTGGAGTAGGATCATCAGGATCTCCAAGAGGAAGAAGATTGCTTGGATCAGCCCTTGGGACAACAACCCTTCTTTGCACTGGACCATCCAGGTCTATGACAGGGGGAGGATTTCTCCCCCTAGGAGGTGCTTGGGGTCTAGTGGTCTGGTGCGCCTCCAAGTCGCGCCTTAGCCTTTGAATCTCAGCCTCATGAGCCCTGATCCTTTCCTACACTTCTTGGGGATTCGTCCCTTGGGTGCTTTGAGGAAGTTGGCTTCCATCAGCCATCGGCTCTTTGCCAGCACGCCTCCTTCTTGGGGCCACTTCATCATCCAAAGATTCGGAGTCTCTCTCAGTGTAAGGACCAGAAAATTCCCGATCCTCAGGGATAGGAGCCAAACCCCGTATGTATGGGGGCGATCGCCCTCGTGCTTCACTCCGCCCAGCATGTCTGCTTCCTCCAACCTCGGGGTAAAGGGGCATCCCATAAGGGGGGTTAGTAGTAACAACAGTTGAATATTCATACCCGATGGGTCGAGAATTCACAGGTGCATGTACTTGTTGAACTTGAGGATTCGTAACTTGAGTTGCCGAGGGGATCGTCCCTTGTTGCTGAGGTTCAGTTGCCCCTATCTGGGTTTCTCCTTGCGTGGTTGCATAGGTTGAGTGAGGAGGCACCTCCACAGTTGAAGAAATCACTTGGGTTGTCCCTGTTGGTGTTCCTCCTCCAAGGGCTCTAACTGTTCTCCGTGTTCTCGCCATGGTTATTGTTGACGTTCCCACAGACGGCGCCAAATGTTATGAATTAAAAACTAATATATATAATTACTGTATTTATTACTAAGGAACGTGAGCTCAAGTCCTTTAATGGCTGCTCTCGTGTTTCGTAGCTTAACTCTGCCTTTACGAGATGCCTACGTATCTTTGTGAATTAGAGAATCAAGCCAAAAACCGTAGTTCTAATCTGTGGGGTGATGCCCCTTATATAGATGTGGGAGTCCTTGAATTGGACTTGGTATAGGAGACTTGGTAGCCAAGTCTCAGAATTAGAATGGACTTTGGAGTCCTAAATAGTAGGAAACTGATTCCTTATCCTTCTAGGTCCCTTTGAGGCTAATCTGCAAGGATTTATGTCCTTATCGGGACTCTTCTCAATAGCTGATTTTTCCCTTATTAATTAATTACGAAATTAATTAATATTCAGGGTTTTTGGGCCTTCTTTGTTCCATCAGGCCTGATCTGGTCCATCAGGCCTGATCACTGTGTTAATTTTTTGGTCTGAATGTCATACATCTCCTTATTGGGCCTAGCAGCCCAAATCATGTATAATTAATGTAATATTTAATTACACAATCAGGATTTATTTATCCCTATCAAACCTGATTTAGAATGAGATTCTACAGTAGCATCAAGCTGAGTTAATTTGAAGAAGACTCCATATAAACCGATAGAATCAAAAAGAGAAGATAAATCCGACTGGAACGACAGATGAAGATCTTCAGGAAACTATCAATGGAACAACGACATTTATGTAACTGTTCTAAAATTACAAGCTTGAAATTGATTCGAAGAAGAAGGAGCTTTTCTTGATTAAATTGAAGATAATGAATAATATGAAACAAGAGAGATCACGGCACAGAAGCAATAGACTTTGATGAAAATGCTCATCAGAAAATGTAACGAAATCGCCGGAAAGTTCGCCTGAAATTTCCGACGACAGAAGTTGCGTGTATTTGCGTGTAATAGTTACTATTCCAACTATCAGAAAGTTTTTTGTCCTGAAGATTTTATATTTAATTAAAAACAAATCTGGACCATTAATTTTTAATCTAATCTAAGGGCTGAGATTAAAGGAGAAAGTCCACTATGGACCTCTATATAAAATGGCCCTCTATGGATGAAAGGCCTATATATATATAGACAATCCATGGAGGGCTCTCTATATTAGAGGTCTGTAGAGAATCATTATTTAAAAATACATAATTTATTTCATTTTTTAACATTTAAAGTTACAAATTTTAATTACCAAATTAAAAACGAAGTTGCAAATTTTTTTTTAAAAAAATCATTGAAATATGATAAAATAGTTTAAAGTGATTTTGTACTAGAATCACATTAAAATCACACTTATTCAAAATTATTTCACAGTAGAATCAAATTTAAAATCAATTTTATTAAGGTTTCTCTACAGTTCTCTATATAAAAGGGTTCTCTCTTGAAGGCCTATATATATAATAGATAAAATTGTACTATTATTGTAATTTTTCTTTTGAAATTATATGTAGTTTCATTAATTCAAATCTTATTAGAATAACAAACTCAACGTTATTATATCTCTGTTGTCCAAAAAGACATAAAAAGGATTTCGTTTTATTATTTTAATAAAAAAAGAATTATACGGCAATTAGAAATATCGTAATTATAATATGATTCCTACAATCTATATTTCGTTAAAAAATAACATTGAACTCTGCATGAAATAGAAATTTAGGAGTGAAACCAAAACCTCCTTTTAAGTAGTACTTTAGTTTCACTATTTTTTGGTTTCACCATTTTTTATTCATGCTATAACTTTAAGTGTCTTTAATAATAACTTTTATTAATAAGCGAAACCTCCTTTTAGTTTCACTATGTTTTGTTTCACCAACTTTTAGTTTCACCCTTTTTTATTCATGTTATAACTCTAAGTGTATTATTTTTATCCTTTTTTTTAATCTTACATAGACTTATAATTCTATATCTATTAGGATGGATGGTCTATGTGTTACTTAGAAATCAAAAAGTATAATTAAAATAGAATTCTAAAAATTATAGTAAAAAAATGTGTGATTAAAACAGGCTAAAAAATTATATTTGCTCTTGTTATAATACGTATAATATATTGAATTAACAATGCATAAGGGAGCTCGTGGTTTTTTGAAGAATGGGACACTTGAGGGGGATGTTGGTCTTTTTGAAAGTGAATTAACAAAGTCCATTATTTGATCAATATATACAGATTAAAATAGCTCAATGCATTTTTAAAATCATCTTCGATGAATAAGTCTTATCTTCAGGCATGTGAGGTTCTGTGAAGTGCGACTCACTTCGTCATTTTAGTCATATTCAGTTTTGTTTAATATCGTCATTTCATTCTTAAGTCATAATCATTTCAAAAACAGTACGAGTCAGAATATGTCAAATATTCAGGAAATGGAGGAGGCTTTCGCTAAGATTCGATTCGAAGAGAATAGGGAGGCTTGAGTTACAAAAATGACACAGAGGAGTTAAGTGAAATCGATACTAGATGGTGCCTGGTGGGGCGTTTTCTTACAGATTCTCACATTGATTTTCAGGCCATGCAACATAAAATGGCTTCTTTGTGAAGACCAGGAAGGGGTCTGCATGTTAAACCTCTGGAGGAAAATAAATTCATCTTTCATTTCTACCACGAGATTGACATTAAGCGAGTAATAGAAGGAAGTCCATGGACATTCAGACGTTTTCATCTGGTTCTAGAACGCTTACAGGAAGGAGATGACCCAAGAACGATGGAGATAAGAAATATAAACTTATGGGTTCAGTTACATGGTATGAACTCGGGCTTCATGTCACAACGGGTTGCAACTGATATTGGAAATTATATAGGAAAATACATTGTTGGAGATCCTAACAACTTTATTGGCATTTGGAGAGTTCTTACGGATTAGAGTATCAATTCCATTTAATTTGACAATAAAACGGAGAATGAAACTGAAGAAATTTAACAAGGAGTGGTGCTGGGTAAATTTTAAATATGAAGCAATACCTACATTTTGCTTTATATGTGGATTAATCGGACATGGGGAACGGTTCTGTGATAGTATTTTTGATAGTCCAGTTGAAACTATAGACAAACCTTATGGGGATTGGCTACGAGCAGAGCCGAGAAGAAGAACCCATACGATGGGAGAGAAATAGCTACGCAGTGGAAGCAATTTTCAGGCGAGAAATTGTTAGTGTTTGTGCCCTACAGACAACGCTATAATGTTTTAGTTTAAGACATTAGGATTATTAATGTTTATGTTCTATCGATTATTCCCTTTATAATTTATTAATTCTTAATTTACTGCGATATAAATGTTAGATTAACAAATGTCCTTGGAATATGATATGCAATTCTATATCTCTAAGTACGTGTCTTAGATATGAGATAATGAGAATAGTATTAATATTCCTAAAGGTCCCTAGTCGAGTATTATTATTAAGGGACAATAATAATGCATTAAGACTGGTGTATTTATTGACTGATGATCACATCTCATTGATTATAGGTATGATGATACTAAAGTCAAAAACACAGGCATATGTATATGTACATGGTGCTGGACAGACCCAATATGAGATTCTACATGTTTTTTATGTCATAAGTAATTCTCACAGTGATAATGATGTAATGGTCCTTAGACCTGAAGTCATTATATTTCTATACGAGAATTAATATACATTGATTCCATTAAAAGTTATCCTTGACCGGGTAATGATAAAAGTGGACATTGGGTATATTATAAATTGTATGAGAAATAATAATGATCTAGATGGGATTTAACCCTCCTATTTTATGAGTGATATTATCGGCCTCTTGTGTGAGCTAGACTATGAAATGCGTGGCCACACTCAAATGTTGATTTGATATGATAGTCTACTCATTAATCAAGGAAACATGGATTAAACATTGATGAGGATGACACATTACATGCCTCTAGTTTAATATATAATATGTGGTTAAAGGGATTATATTACATTGTACATTATTCACGAAAGGTTTAATCGATCACTGATTTAATTATTACTACTTGGGTAGCAATGATGTATTACTAGATGCTGCTCATTGTTTACGATTTTAAATTAGATTTAAAATTCGTTGCCAATGTAATAATAACCTATAGAGTCACACACAAAGAATGCTTGAAGGACTATTTAATTTAAATTGGATTTAAATTATATTAAAGTAATTCAAATTATTTATAATATTAATTAAGTATGACTTAATTAATTAGATAAATAATGATATTCAAATTTACTAATATTAATTATGAAATTCAGTTGTTAAATAATTAAGTGTGACTTAATTATTATACAAATAGGAATTTCAAATTAATAATAAGTCCTAATTAGTTAAGAGTTATAATTCTTATTATACTCTCTATATAATATCTCTTGTGTGCCTGATTTTGTATGCAAGACTTTTACTAAAATCCTAGCCACCAAGAGAGAAAATGGAGAGAGCAAGAAGAAACGAGTTTGTTCTAGTACACATCCAATCCTCAAGTTTAAGTATTCGTGTGGATACCGATAGAGCGTAGATCGCGAGAGCGGGATGCGTGGTGATTGAACAAGCTTTGGATCTCCATTAGTTAACCAATTTGTAAAGCTTCTTAAGGTAAACAATCTGATCTACGAATTAAATATCTATTTTTCGCATGGATCATGCGGTGGGTTTCGAAAATTCTAATTTTTCACGTTTTTAATTACTGTTTCCGTTGCGTTTATGTGCTCAAAACCCTTCAATGGCATCAGAGCTACTTGCAAAAAGTGTTTAATTCATTTATGTGTTTACTGGTTTTAAGATGATAACATGTATACAATATTCCATGACTGTTATATATGCAATTTTGTATATTTTACATGTTGTTATGTTTATATATGCGTATGTATATATGTATATATTTTGAATATATATAACACCCTCCAAATCCGGGATATAGATTTGGGGCATTATTAACACTAACTACCTACTAAACTTATACAAGCATAATATAAATAAAATAATTACCCCGAACTACTACTACTCAGGATCTTTTCAAGGTTAAGGATTGAAAACAAGAACGAAAAACCAACTTTATTACAACCCAATCTAAACAAACTGTTTCAAGATTCTCTTTATTACAAAACATTTTTCTATTCACATTTTAAACTAAACAGCTTTTATTCAAACTACACTATTACTCATCCTGCTACACCTGATCTGGAAATTCAAAACTCTCTTCTGGGATAGGGACAAACACCCTGGGATAGGTGGCCTCATGCCTAGGGGTGGAATAGCCTGCAGTGGTACGGGCTACAACACAAGTGGAGGTAAATAGCCAACACTGGTGGAACAACAGGACGTGGATCTGAAGATGGTCCTCCAACTGAGGGCTCTTAGTGATCAGCTGGTACGGAAATGAAAGAGTCGGCCATCGCTGCTATCTGAAATCATATCGCAATATAAGAATCTCGAACCACAACGCGAATTATACTAATACCCGTTATACCATCGCACTCAACCTCTCAACGTTCTATCTTTCTATTTCCTTAATTCTAATCCTAACCCTCTACCCATTCCCGTCAACCTAGGCTTGTGTCAGTGACTTTTAACCTGTAGCTCTGATACCAAACCTGTGGCGCCCTCCAAACCCGGGTCAGAAGTTTGGGGTCCACACACACACCTTATTTATAACCTGCTTATAATAATAATAAAGATAAAATAATATGTTGTGACCTTACTTACCAACTACCACGGACCGCAACAGGTAAAAGTATGTACACAAGCCACACACACACACTTTATATTACAAATGTCCAAATCCCAACTATTCAAACTCAGAACTGAATATTAAACATTATTACAAACTTTTGCAAACTCAAATTATCTCAAAAGCTGTCAGCTAACTTAACTGGATCAACCTGGACCCCTAGCTCTCGCACTGGATTGGGGATCATCGCTACCAACTGGTTCCTTCTTAACTGGAAAAGAACATAAACAATATCGCACAAATGAGCTAACTAGCTCAGCAAGTCACAATAACAAGACTGAGAATAATGATCATCAAGTGAAAAGAGTTATGGTATCAAGTGAACAATGAATAACGATTTAGAATTGGATATTATATTTTTATTTTAAAAACCAAGGTTAGGCTGCTGATCAGTCACACACTAACCCCGAGCAAGGCATACAACTCTGCTCTAATTACTGGATCCAAGGCACACATTGGCCTAACTTGACCACCAATCTGGTCTGACCACGAATCTGGTCCACAATTTTATAAAATAATCCAATTCTAATATAATAACAGAATAAATAATGTAAAGCAATAAACAAATTCATAAACAACATTGGATGTCCAATAATGAGATGGTTCCAATCTTCACAAATGAAATATGGCTATCAAATGGAGAAAGAAATGGATAACAAAAGGATCAAAGTTTCAAGGTTATAAGGATTTGGTCTATCAGAGCGTAAGGTACAATGGTTTGAATATGTAAGTAATTTGATTCAGTGTTTGGTATTTAGTTTGCATGTATTTATGGAGTAGTATCGTATATCTGTGGTTCGTATTTGGGAATTTAACAATCAATGGTTCATAAAGAATAAGGTTTACGGCTCAAAGATCAATAGCCGGAATCAAGGTTTAGGATTCAGTGCTTCAAAGCACTTGCAATATAAAACAGGACTATCAATCATCTACAATATATCTCGAGAAAGTTCAGAACACTTGCCTAGTACTAGCTTTCTATACTTTACCAATTTCTAATCACAATCTCCTACTCCTCGACTATCTGTTTCCCTTTCCTACGCCTTGCCTCTTCTGCTCACATAACATAAGCATCTATTAATACTCAACTCATATGATTCTATTCGGTATACACTTTTATCTACCCTTCGTTTTACCCAAATCCGACTAACGGATTGAAAGTTACGCTACAAACAAGTAAACACTGAACATATAGACCAACAGTCAAACAACAAGTCACATATAACACGTAACACGTCAAACAATCAATGACATTCCATTAATAAAGAAGTCTCGGGTCATAAACAGGCTTTCGGGTATTTAATATAATTTTTAAAATATTTTTCAGAATTAAAACGGGTCGTTGGGTAAATTTTAAAGCAATAAACAGGGTTCGGTTGGCCACATCTGGCTTCAAAATAACTTTTTAATAATTATCGAGCCTTGAAAACAATTTAAAATAATATTTTAAAGCTCGAAACTATTTTTCAGAATTTTTAAATTATTAATAAATAATTAAATCTAATTAAATTATTAATTAAAATCAATTAATAATTAATTAAATCAATTAATTAATTAATTTTCGAATTAATTGACCAATTAACTAATTAATTATTAACTAAAATTAATTAACTAATTATTTCAGATTTATTTTTGAATTAAAAAATAATTTTTGGAATTTAAATAATAGTTTTTGGAATTTCCAGAAATTAAAAATGAATTTTTATAATTAAATAAATAAGAAATATGATTTTTAAATAATTTATAAACAGGAATCCTATTTTTGAAAATTTTGGAAACTACAGGGACTAAACTGTTTCTTCTTCAAAAGTTCGGGGGCCTGTTTGTAATTTTGCAAACCCCCGCCGACGACTCGCCGGAGTGTGGCCGGAGAACATGATTTCGGCCACCTCAGGCCACCAAACTATCCAGAATTAAACTACAGGCTACCAGCAACTTGTACATGCAATCAAAACACACAACCCTTCCCAGAATTGGCCGAAAAATGGCCGGGAAACTCACCGGTTTCTGGTGACTCAGCATAAATTTCAAAACATAACTCTGTTCAAACCGTGAATCGTCTGTTAACGAGCTATACATCAATCGATTGGAAATTTCATGAGGAACAAAACCCACTATATTTCAACATCTAATAACCCCTGGATCAAAAAAGCCCTAAATTTCAATTAAGAACATTCATACGGGTTATAAACCCTAATTTTAAAATTCGAAAATTAAACTCAATTTTGAACATGTTATTGAACTCCAAATCAGTCATATGACATATGAAAATCATCAGGAAAATAAGCTCTACAACATGCAATCATCAAATCATCCAAACAATCATCCGAACAAAAATTCATAATTTTAATCATAATAATTCAAAAATAAAGAAAAATATAGAAATTAAACCTTGATTTCTGCGGTAAAATAAGTTCTGGAATCTGAAAATAAACTCCAAATCCTTCATTTTGGTTACTCCAACTTTCCCAACCGATTTCAGTAACACCTTGAAACTGTAGTTTGATTCTCAGAAGGTTTTATGAAATTAGGGTTTTTCTCTGGAAAATTCTATAATTATTGTTTGCAAATAATTTTCGGTACGGAATAAAATACAATAAAGGCTATTTATAATTACGAAAAATTAGTATCCCGTTGGATCATTCCGGATATAAAATGGTATGTTTATTTATAAAAATAGATCCAAACGGTACCAGTTGTGACGGCCTCAACCCCGGGGTCAGGAGTTGACGTCATTAATAACAACAAAAACAATTTGATATAATCAAACTCAACATTATTATTCAAACACAACCCCTTTTTCCAAGATTTTTTCCAGGTTTAAGTATGACTTAGGTTACAACCATCACAAAACCAACTTACTAAAAACAATCCAAACAATACTATCCTTGTTCAACAACTCAACAAACCCATTTGGATCCAGCACAACTACCTCAGAGGAGACTGACACGGAAGGGACTGGAACTCTGCCCCCACTACCACTGAAGAATCCCCTAGGTATCTGCAATACATATATAAAACATTTGGCAAGGGTGAGCAATCAATTGCTAAGCAGTACCACTATATGAATAACACGTAAATCGATTTAAAGTAAAGAAGTTATAGGAACAGAATTCATAACTTGCTAGAAACATGTAAAACATGTATAAACTGGATATCAAAACTAGCATGCTCTGTAAAACCAAATCAACAGTTGTGTGTTGTGCATAAATACCAGAGTTCAATTTTAGCATGCTACTTTCATTTTCAAATCTTCTGTCCCATCGCAGGACCCATAAAACCATTTGTCCCGTTACGGGGACCCAAAATCATTTGTTCCGTTACAGGAACCATAAAACTTATCCCATCACAGGATCTATAAAACTTGTCCCATCACAGGACCTATAAAACTTGTTCCATCACAGGACCTAGAAAACTTGTTCCTCTCCGGGAACCTCAAAATCACTTGCTCAGATATAAAAGTATTGGATGATCCCTGGTGAGACAGCTGATCAGGCTATCCTATGAAACTTGTTCCGGAACTCAGAGACTAGCTAGGTCTCTGTCATGCTGGGCTGGTGGTTATAATAGGGTACGCAACCACTTCGCCTCTTACGCTAACTTCCAGGCCGTTACGGGCCTTCTGCGCACACTCATCCAATTATCTGATCATTTTTATCCAGTTTTCTAAATCACTTACCTATCTTTTGTCAAAACAATTATAACACAGCACATTTTCCAAAACATTTTCATTTTATTCAAAATTTTAGAGATAGGCATTTTCAGAAATTACTTTTCCCCCAAAACACAAGTTAATAAAACCATTTGAAACCCAGGGGATACGTAACTTAAATCATTCTGTTCCACTACGAGAATAAAACAACATTATATTCATATATGTTGAACCATAAAGATATGGTCAGGGGTACTTGCCTTGCAGAGCTTTACAAATATTATTGATTGACCTTGAGCCGACATGGACGCTGAGATTTTAACGTCTAACCACTAGATTACCCTGGATTCGACTCCAACACTCAGGTCCTTCGATTAAAACCTTACTGAGCTCGTCGGCTGTCCACTAGGCTATCTAATGCCAACTCTTGGGCTTTCCGACTAACACCTACAAAGTCGAAATACCCTAATTTAGACTTTCGATTATGCTTGACATATCCTCGCTAACAATCTACCTGAACGTTAACAAAACCCGACTCGTAATACTTTATATAATAATACACGTATCAATTAGGGTTCACGTCTTCGAAAGTCGGTTCAGTGTTCATTTTCAGAAAATAGGTATATTTATCCCTTTTATAAAATTAGGGTTATCGATTTTCGTAAAGTATTTCATCACAACACCTAATCAGATTTTGTACAACATAATTACATATAATCGATCGACGTTCCGATAGCCATTGGGTACGGTCTCGTATTTCCGTAATTAAATTTTTCAGAAATCGGGCAGCACCTCCTTTGATTATCGGCTAACCCGTCGAACATCCCGACGTCCAAATAAACACAACTATATTCAATCGCAATCCAAACCCAACCACCGATTTCAGCCATCAATATCAGTGCCAAAATTCTCAATTATCAATTAAATTCAATTATTAATTATTAGTCGTGTTTTTATGTTTTATATCATATTTTGTATTTTTATTTTTAAATCGTAGGACTCAGAACAACGTCATCACTATCCACCGTCGACTCGTTTTAAAACTCATTGTCGACGATGATAAAATTTACGGGTTCCCGTAAATCCCGGGAATCCTACGTAAATTCCATCGATTAACTAATAATAATAAAAAAATTCTGCACCCAAAATCTTTTCACGAAACAAACTCAAATTATACAGAATGATTAACCAGTCATCAATAATCGGCAAGGAAAATAATTGAAAGCCGGAAAAGTAACTGAAAACAACAACAACACTGTTAGATATATTTGATAATGTCATGGCTAATATGTTTTATGTTTAGCTTTCAGAATCTTACGTGAACAGGATAAATCAGTACTTAACTGTTGATCAGTACTTATACTGGAAGTCAGGACTTAAGGATATCAGTACTTATATTATCAGGAGATAATCATCAGAAGATAGATATCAGAACTTAAGTGCTGAAGGACAATCAAATAAGGACAGTAACTGATTAAAGGATTAAAGGAAAGAAGATCGAGATAAACATAAGAAGAGATATGCATGAAGAAGGAATTCCTTGAAAAATGGAATACTTGGAAGAAAAGATATCTGATTGATATATTTTAGGAAGCAGAATTATATTCCATATCAATTAGCGATTATCTTGTAACTGTGTAGTATATAAACACAGACATAGGGTTTACACTACAAGTGTTATCATTATTAGAAAAGATTATTCATTGTAACCCTTACAGCTCTCGTGATATTTGTTCATCACTGAGAGGTAACAGTTCCATACTGTAACAGAGTTTATTGTTCCAATAAAGTTTGTTTTCTGTTACTTAAGTTCTTAAAGTTCGATTTGAGTGTACTATACACTGTATTCACCCCCTCTACAGTGTGTGTGTGACCTAACAATTGGTATCAGAGCCTATCTGTTAACATACATACAGTTAAAGATCCAAACACAATCATGTCGGACACACAAACTCCAACTAAGCCTACCACAACTGAGGAACCACCAAAGACACAAATTCAGAGTCGGTATGAGACCATCAGAGTCCCCATACTGAGACCATCTGAATATCCCATATGAAAGGTAAGGATGACCATGTTCCTGGAAGCAACAGATCCAGAATACCTTGATAGAATCAAGGAAGGTCCTCACAAACCAACCAAACTCGCTGTTGCAGTTGCAGGTGAAGCAGCAAAGACCGTACCAAAGGAGAAGAGTGATTACACTGCTGAGGACATAGCATCAATTGCTAAGGATGCTAAGGTACGACACTTACTGCATAGTGCCATTGATAATGTAATGTCAAACAGGGTAATCAACTGCAAGACTGCTAAGGAGATATGGGATGCTCTAGAAACAAGGTGTCAGGGAACTGACACAATTAAGAAGAACAGGAAGATAATACTCACTCAAGAGTATGAACACTTTGACTCAAAGACTAATGAGTCATTGAATGATTTATATGATAGATTTGTCAAACTTTTGAATGATTTGTCATTGGTTGATAAAGAGTATGATCTTGAAGATTCAAACCTTAAGTTCCTGTTAGCTCTTCCTGAATGCTGGGATTTGAAGGCAACGACAATAAGAGATAACTACAATCTTGATGAAACAACTCTTGACGAAATCTATGGAATGCTCAAGACTCATGAGCTGGAGATGGAACAAAGAAGCAAGAGGAAAGGAGGAAAGTCAAGGACAGTTGCTCTTAAGGCTGAAGAAGAATTCCCCAAAGCAGCTTCCTCAAAGAAAGACAAGGATTCTGAAAGCTTGCCTGAGACTGATGCTGATGAGGAGATGATGAAGCTGTGTGCTCTTATGGTGAAAGGAATCACAAAGATTGCATACAGGAAGTTCAGGAAGGGAAAGAAGTTTTCCAGGAAAAGCATAAGTTCTGATAAGAAGAATTTTAGAAGATCTGAAGGCAGAGGAGGAAAGTCTGACAGAGGAGATTACACCAATGTTAAATGCTATATCTGTGGTGAGAAAGGCCACATATCTCCTGACTGCAAGAAGGTAAAGGGTGACAAAGGCAAGGCTCTTGTCACAAAGCAGAAAAGCTGGACAGACACCTCAGACTCTGAAAGTGAGGAGAACTATGCATTGATGGCAAATGCTGATAAAGAAAGTGCTGAGAGCAGTTCTGAAACTGCTGAAACAAAGGTACCTCAGACTACTTATGCTTTTCATACTGATGATATTAATGAGTTGAGAAGATATCTTAAAACCATGTTTGTTAGCTATAGAGATCAAACTTTAACATGTGAAAGATTAACTTCTGAAAATCTTGCATTTAAGAAAAGGAATGATTTCTTAGAAAAAGAGTTAGTCATGTTCCATCAAACTCAGAAGGATAGAGATGATGCTTTTTATGTTAGGAATGAAGTGCTAAAATTAAATGAATCTCTAAAAACTGAGTTAGAAAAGGAAAGAGAGATTATCAGGACTTGGACTAACTCTGGCAAAACAACTCAAAATTTGCTAAGTAGTGGAAACTGGAAAGAGGGCTTAGGTTATGGAGAAGATAAAAATGATAAAGGAACTGAAGAAATTAAGCCTGTTGTTAAGCAAAAGCCAAAGTTTAAACCTGTTAAGTTTGTAACTGTAAAGTCTGAAAATAAGAAATCAGAAGTTAAAGAGGAATTAACTTCTGACAAACTAAAACAGGAAAAGACAGCTGAAGTGAACATAGGCTTAATGACAAAGAAGCAGCTTAAGCATAAGCTGAAAGATGTCAAGAAATCAAATAAGGTAAAATCACCTAGGAAAAATAGGAATGGAAAGGAAGGTGTGAATAAAAGCAATGATTATAAACCTGTTCCTGATGCTCCTAGGAAAACATGTCATAACTGTGGAAGTTCTAACCATCTGGCTTCTTTTTGCAGGAAGAATAAGAATATTAACTCCTTACCTTCAAAATCAGGAGTTAAAAGTCAGTCTGTTAGATACAAACCACAAAATCCTTGTTTTCATTGTGGTAGTTTATGGCATTCCATTTATACTTGTAAGGAATATCATAGTTTGTACTATGATTATTATCAAATAAAACCTTCTTTGAAGAAAGTTTCCATTGTTCCTTCTAGTGTAAATTCTGATTCAAAGTCTGATAGTGTAAGTTCTGATAAGAAAAATGTTAACATAAACTCTGATGCTAAATCCGCTGCAAATGTTAACAAACTTAATAAGGCCAAAGGATCCAAGCAAGTCTGGGTCCTTAAAAATAATAATTAGTGGTCTTTGTGATTGCAGGGCAACAGGAAAAATATTCTAGTTCTGGACAGTGGATGTTCAGGATATATGACTGGAAATAAGGCCCTGCTATCAGACTTTGTGGAGAAAGCTGGCCCAAGTGTTTCTTATGGAGATGGCAACATTGGAAAAACATTGGGATATGGCAATATCAATCTTGGAAATGTCATAATTAAACAAGTAGCTCTGGTCTCAGGACTTAAACACAACCTACTGAGTATAAGTCAAATATGTGACAGAGGTTATCATGTTGATTTCTTTGAAGAACACTGTGAAATTGTGAGTAAATTTAAAGGTAAAGTTGTTCTGAAAGGATACAGACGTGGTAACATTTATGAAGCTAAGCTTTCAACAAGTACTGATGGTTCTGCAATCTGTCTGTTAAGTAGAGCATCAATTGAAGAAAGCTGGAATTGGCATAAGAAACTCTCTCATTTAAATTTCAACAATATAAATGAACTGGTCAAGAAAGATCTTGTGAGAGGATTGCCAAACACAGTATTTTCTCCTGATGGTCTTTGTGATTCATGTCAGAAAGCCAAACAAATAAAATCTTCATTCAAGAGCAAGACTGAATCATCAATTCTTGAGCCTTATCATCTTATACATATTGATCTATTTGGTCCAGTAAATGTCATGTCTATTGCAAAGAAGAAGTATGCGTTGATCATAGTGGATGAGTTCACCAGATACACATGGGTGTATTTCTTGCACACAAAAAGTGAAACTGCATCTATCTTGATTGATCATGTCAAACAGCTGGATAAAATGGTCAAAGATTCTGTGAAAATTTTAAGAAGTGATAATGGCACTGAGTTCAAGAATTTGATAATGGAAGAGTTCTGAAAAAGCCATGGAATAAAGCAGGAATTTTCTGCTCCTGGAACTCCACAGCAAAATGGAGTTGTTGAAAGGAAGAATAGAACTCTCATCGAAGCTGCACGTACAATGCTTGAAGAAGCAAAGCTTCCAACCTATTTCTGGGCTGAAGCTGTGCAGACTGCTTGTTTTACTCAAAATGCAACACTCATTAACAAGCATGGAAAAACACCATATGAGATGGTGAAGAAAAAGAAGCCAAATCTGAAATATTTTCATGTATTTGGATGCAAGTGTTTTGTTCTCAAGACTCATCCTGAACAGCTATCAAAGTTTGATCTAAAAGCTGATGAAGGAATCTTTGTTGGATATCCACTTTCCACAAAAGCCTTCAGAGTCTATAATTTGAGAACAAAAGTGGTCATGGAATCTATCAATGTCTCTTTTGATGACAAGAAGATCACTGGTCTTAAAGATTTCATTGACCATGATCAGCTGAGATTTGAAAATGAAGACTCATATTCTGATACTGAAAATCCTGACAGTCTAAGTCCTGATACTGCAAACTCTGATGGATTAAACTCTGATGTTATTGAAACTGTGGTGACTACGTTAAAGGAAGATGCACCTATGCAGGGGGAGCATACTCAAGATCCTACCACATCTCAAGAAACATCAGAACATGCATCTGGCTCTTCAAGTTCTGATTCGTCAAGTTCTGATAAGCCAAGTTCTGATAGTGCTGAAAATCTAAATACTGAAGAATCCAACTCAGAGAGCATAGTTTCAGGGGGAGCATCAGAAAATAAAAATGAAGATAGCATGGATCATGGGGGAGCATCCAGTTCTAGAGAAAACCTTCCATCTGCAAGGAAGTGGACAAAATCACATACACCTGATTTGATAATTGGAAATCCTGATGCAGGTGTCAGAACTAGAACAGGTACTTCAAATGAGTGTCTTTACAATTCTTTTCTCTCTCAGACTGAGCCAAAGAAAGTGGAAAAAGCTCTTCAAGATGCTGATTTGGTGCAAGCAATGCAGGAAGAGTTGAATGAATTTGAAAGAAACAAAGTCTGGACCCTAGTGCCAAGACCAAAGAATAGATCTGTTGTTGGTACAAAGTGGGTATTCAGAAACAAAACTGACAGTGATGGCATAATTACAATGAATAAGGCAAGGTTAGTTGCAAAAGGATATTCTCAACAGGAGGGAATTGATTATGATGAAACATTTGCACCAGTTGCTAGGTTAGAAGCCATAAGGATATTTTTGGCTTATGCTGCTCACAAAAAGTTTACTGTCTTTCAAATGGATGTGAAAAGTGCTTTTCTCAATGGAGAATTGGAGGAAGAGGTATATGTTGAACAACCTCCAGGTTTTGTAGATACCAAACATTAAGATTATGTCTACAGGCTTGATAAAGCACTTTCTGGACTTAAGCAAGCTCCTAGAGCATGGTATGAGACTTTAGCTCAGTTTCTTCTGGAAAGTGGATTCAACAGAGGGACAATAGACAAAACACTGTTCTACCTCAACCATGGAAAGGACTTACTTCTGGTCCAGATTTATGTTGATGATATCATTTTTGGATCTACAAATGACAAACTTTGCAAGAAGTTTGCCAAACTAATGCAGTCAAGATATCAGATGAGTATGATGGGGGAACTTAGCTATTTTCTGGGCCTTCAAGTCAAGCAGAATGAGGAAGGCACTTTTATTTGTCAAACCAAGTACACCAGAAACTTGCTAAAGAAATTTGGAATGCAAGATTGTTCAAGTGCATCCACTCTAATGGCCACTACGACAAAACTGGATAAGGATACCGGTAAATCAGTAGATATTACTGACTACAGAGGTATGATTGGCTCTCTACTCTATCTAACTGCTAGTAGACCTGATATCATGTATGCTACCTGTCTTTGTGCAAGATTTCAAGCAGATCCAAGAGAACCTCACTTAACAGCTGTAAAAAGAATCTTTAAGTATCTTAAAGGAACAGCTGCTCTGGGATTATGGTATCCTAGAGAATCAGATTTTAAACTAATAGGTTACTCAGATGCAGATTTTGCAGGTTGCAAAATTGACAGGAAAAGCACAAGTGGAAGCTGCCAATTTCTTGGAGGCAGATTGGTTTCTTGGTACAGCAAGAAACAAAAGTCAATTTCCATATCAACTGCAGAAGCAGAGTATATTGCTGCAGGAAGCTGTTGTGCACAGATTCTTTGGATGAAGAATCAGTTACTGGATTATGGGTTAACATATTTCAAAATCCCTATTTACTGTGATAATCAAAGTGCTATTGCTATGACAGGTAATCCAGTTCAACACTCAATGACAAAGCACATCAGCATCAGGTACCACTTCATCAAGGAACATGTGGATGAAGGTACAGTGGAATTGCATTTTGTTCCCACTGATCAACAATTGGCAGATATCTTCACAAAACCATTATGTGAAGCTACTTTTACAAGATTGGTAAATGAACTTGGAATGGTTTCAGGTTCTTTCTCTAAATCTGCTTAGACTTGTTCTGTGTTATCAGACTTTATGCTGAGTATTTACAGAATTAATCTCATTGTATATTCTGTGCTTAATTGATAAATGTCTTTAAGTACTGACTGTTGTCTGATATATGTTTCTAAAACTCTGATAAGTGATATGTTTGTTCTAGTACCTATACAATCCTATGAGGATAACTGTGCTAGATAACTGACCTAGTAGTCTTCAATAAACAAATGATTCCATGTAAGAAGTAATTATTTCGGTGGAAATCTTATGACACTAGCAAATTCTGATAATTGAGCTTAGTTAAGTTTACTTTGTATTTCTTATTACTAAGTCACAAATTAGAATAATGCTACTCATCTGTTAAGTTCTGATACTAGTAAAACTGCTGAATGTACTAAGTGCTGATAAACCTCACTTATCAAAAGAAAAAGCAAAAAGATCAAAGAATAAAATCAGGTACTCCTTTGAGATCTAGAGTAAAAATGTGGAAGGGACGACCCAAGTGCATTGCTGGTATTAAGTAAATATGCATTAGAAAAGCAAAATATTTTCTTGGTGACTTTTCACACTCTATGATTACTGGAGAAATACTCTGAAAATAGCATAAATTCTGATAAACAGTCATGACTCACTTACACTGAGAAGCCACTGTAAAATAGAATTGCAAAAGATGCATAAAATTAGCACAAAACAGTTGAGATGGACTCAAGCATGAACTCATTCATCAGTAGGTTTCAGGACAATGACAGATCTTTAGCAAAATTTTAGTTATGCCTTATTTCAAAGATGTACTGAAGTCAATCAGACTTTACTCTTTGTCTATTTTTAGCTTAATGCACACACTAATCACTCCATCTGAATGATGAAAATTTCTGTGGTGGTCTATGTTATTTTAGATAAACAGTCATAGTGTCATTATTGCACAAATTCTGAGGACAAGTTCTAAGTTACACGTTCTAATGATTAAGTTCTGACGTCCAACTCAGAACTTGTATGAGTATTTACTAAGATGGGCATTCCTTTTTCGAGTTAAGAAATTATGTTCTGATGACTGTTAAGTTCTGGTATAGGTCTAAGTTCTGATTTCTCAGTCTAATCCTTTACTTGGCTTATCTGTGAATAAAATTTGATAACAGTCTCAGTTCGAACTAGAATATGTTGAAGTGGAAGATTAATAGTCACTATGATTAGGATTAATGATATTTGTACTTGAACAGTCCACTGTTTCTTGTGTCTTGTGCGGTCTAGACCATGATTCCTCTTTCCAATGTCTGTTATTCTTTTTCAAAGTCTAGGGAGACGAGGTAGGATTAATTCTACCTGTCAGCATTAAATATCTTTGCGTCTCTTGGCATTCTCTTGCCTATATAAGCAACCACTTCACATAAGTCTTTCCATCACATTCTTCTCACACACTTATCCTCCTTTTTCTGTCAAAAACACAATGGTACGATACAACATGTTTTTGAACTACCAAACCTTCACTATGGAGCTAAGTTGTGCCGAGTGGCAGCAGGAGTGGCATGTAACAGCCATTCCTGAGGAGATCTGGGACTCTGTCCCATAGGAGGTGCTGACTCACCTTCTATTCTTCTATATGGATTACCATCGCCATCTGGAGCGATTGGAGGAAGAAAGGCGGGAAGCTATCCGTCAGCAAGAGCGAATCATACGACTCGCCATCTTGTTCGTCGAAGATAGGAAGAGGAAGATGACTTAATCTTGTCTTCTTCCTGTTCTTCTTCATCCTCAGCTTTGTCAGGCTTCTTAGCTAGGACTAAAGCTGTTGATGTTAGGATTAGGAGCTTAGGGAAAATCTTGTATAAGTATTGATGTAATTTCCATTTCATAAATGTATTGTCTTGATATATTAATAAAAGTTGTTTTTACTTCAAGATTTTGTCTCTGAGTTATTTCATCTTGTGTTGACAAATCCTGATTGATGTTCTGATGACCATATATATTTTGTTTTATATTAAGTTCTGATTCATTTTCAGCACTTACTCATCTAATTTATCTTGGTCATTTTCATGTAATGTATTTTCAGAATATCAATGATGCAGTGAAAAATAATTCAATCAGTACTAATGGTTTAAATTTTGAACTAAAACTGTTTCTCTTGATTAATGGAACGGTTTTTCCTTGAAACTAGGCAACTGGGTAAGTAATGATTCCTGTTTTCTCGAGCCCAGTAACTGACCGTTATTACTGCATGTCTGACAGGTGTCCAACGGTAACATTTTTTGTTCAGAGTATAAGTACAACAGAGAGAAGATTTCTTTAATCTTTTATTTTCTTTATACTTTATCTCTCTCCTTACTTTTACTCTCTTTCTCCTTCTTTCTCACGTTGGTTTTTCATACAGACATTAGCTCAAACACCCAACGGGCATACTTGAATCTCAATATTTTTTCACATGGCACCAAAGGATTTAATCATTGATGGAGCAAAGTTTGTTCCAAACAACTATGCTGCAATTCTTGATCATGCTGAAGCTCCATCTGAATTGCACTTTGTGCAAGATCTTCTTGCACATAGTGAGGTTGGGTACGCCTTAACTCAGCCTGAATTATTTTCAAGTCAACAAGTTCTGAGGTTCTGGAGGACTGGAGTTTTTGATGATGGTGGTAAACGAGGAACTCCCAGTATTATCTTCCAAGTAGGTGATTCATCCTATGTAGTCACTCCTGGTACAGTACGAAGAGCATTACATCTTCCAGAAGATTGTACTTTCTCTATACCAGAGGAATCAGAACTTCGGGAGTTAATGACTGATTTGGGATATGAAAAGAGTCTGATGAAACTAGGACAATTGAAACGGGCTCATATCAGAAGAGAATGGAGTTTCTTCTTCGATTGCATCACCAAGGCTTTTGGCAACAAGTGTTCAAACTTTGATGCTATCCAAATAATGAGTCAGCACATCGGTTAGTCAGCACTCAAACCCCACCTATTAAGGTTGCAAAAAGGTACTTTAACGACCTGATAAATGCTGACACAAAGAAATCAATGGTGAGACCATTACAGATTCCTCAGTCTGTGAAACAGATTCTGTCTCTACCACTCAGGGTATATCTCAGCCTACCCTCAGAACTTATCTCAAATCCTATCTCTCCACTTCACAGACTGCTCAACCTTCTTCTTCAGCACCTACTATGAAGCCTACATCCTCTAAGCCAAAGAGAACAAAGACTGTTCTTCAAACACCTCAAAAGAGGAGGAGGATTACTTTGAGAGATGAATCAGATTCTGAGGACCAGATTCCTTCTTCAGAACCTGTGGTAAATGAAGCTGAGAAAGCAACTTCTCAGAAGGATTCTGAAATTGGGGGTTCTAGGCTTCTCAAGAGGCTTAGACGAATGATAGTTCCTGAAACTCCCAAGGAATCCAAATCAACAAGGAAGTACAAGAAATAGAGGGCACAAAGGCCAGTTTCAGATGATGAGGAGGAAGCAGCTAAGGAAGGGGATCAGGAATCTCTGATCTCACAAGACAAGGAATTTGCTCCAGTCACTTCTTCTCCATCAACTCCATCTCAGGAAGCTGTATCTGACAAGGCTAACTCACCATCTGTGTCTCTTGTTGCTCCAGGCACAAGTGCTGAAATTGATATTCAGAACCTGGTTGTGCCTGAAATACTTTTCTTAGAAGCTCCAACAGCAAATAATCCTTCCACAACACCTGTTACTGATGCTGTTCAAACTCCAGAGTTATCACCAACACCTTCTCTGCATCAAGATGCTGATGATCAGATTTTAGGTGAGCATCAGGATATGGCTGTTGATCAGAACTTAGTATCAGATCAGCAATTAGAGGATGCTGAAGCCTCCATTGCTACTCACACTGTTGTCTTATCAGAAGATACTGATTCTTTAAGTTCTGATGCTGCAAATGTTGGAGATACTGGTGAAGCTGCTCCAACTGTAGATGCTGATGAAGCAGGTCCTTCAGGACATACTCCTCCACCGACTCTTCCTAAGTCTGAACTGGTAAAGGAGTTTGTTATCAGGGATGCACCAGTGCCTTGGAGTGAAACTCCTGCAGGTCAGGAGTGGACTAAGGAATGGAACTCAGTTTCATGTGTTCCAAATGCTTTACATCTTGCTGAGCACTTGACTAAAGCTGATGAAATGTTAAATTTTGATGATTTTAAAACCCAGCTTAGAGTCACTGCATTGAGTACTAAATATCTACAAGGTCTTCATTCAACTACTCATGCAGAGCTACACAAGATTCAGGAGAACTTTATCAAACAGGAACAAGTTTGGAAAATTGATAAGAAAAAGTTCTTTCAACCTACCATTGACAGGATTGCTTATATTGAGAAAACTCAAGAGAAACAACAAGCTCAGATTGATCAAATTCTGACACATCAAGCTTCTCAGCAATCGCAACTTACTGAAATCCAGACCTCAGTGGAACTACTTATCTCTCTTTTACTACCTGCTGATGCCAAAAAGGGGGAGAAGGTAATTAAGTCCAAATGCAAAACCAACAAGACACTGCAAGGAAAGGATGATGGAAAAGATGACCAAGGAAACTCTGGAATGGGTAGTGGTCATAGTCAAGGTAGAAGGTTTACATCAAGACAAGCTAGTCACAGAACAAGTTCTGATACTGGGAAAAGAATAAGTTCTGCTGCTGGTAAAAGGATAAGTTCTGATGAACTTCTAGATCTTGATGAGGAAATGTCAAGACAGTTATTTCTTCAAGAAAATCCAGGAATGGACTTGGAAAGTTTAAAGGAAGAAGAAGCCAAACTTAAATCAGAAAAAGTCACATCTAAATCTGAAGCTTCTGGTAAAAAGTCACTTCCAAAACTTAAAGGCATTGTGATCAAGGAAAGGACACATACTGAAGCAACATTAGCTAGATCACAACCACAGATAGATCCAAGATCCAAGGGTAAAGAAAAGGTTGGTGAACCTATCAAGGGTTATGTACCTCCTGAGGAAGAAGAAATTGCTGATGAAAAAGATGATCTTGCTCTGACTTCAAGAAAAGTTCTTAAAACAACCTCTGACATGGCTCAAGTTGTTCAGAGTCAAGAAATTGTAAGTTCTGATATTCAGAAGAAGCAAGTAACCTCTGACAGAGCTCAAGTTAACTTGATATCAGAAAATAGATCAAAGACACTCCTACCAGGATTCACTAAAGCAAAACAGACTCAATCTTTGAAGACTACTGCAAGTGGTTTTGAAGCAAGAGTAGTTACTGGAAAGGAAGCTAGAGATAAAACTGGATTGGGAAGTGCTGATGAAAGAAGAGTACACAACACTACCAATGATCCAACTTCCTTGAGTGAACCAGGTATTGGAGCAACTCCTGAGAGATTGAATCAACTGGAATCTGTACAGATGGTTTACCATACCTACTTGAAAGAATACATCATGTTGTATTTCATGACAGATGGTAGGGTTTATCATATAAGACAAAATGCCATTCCTTTGAAGTATTTTGAAGAATTGGAGCATGTACTTTTCTTACTTCAAGTGGATGATAGAATAACAGAGACTGCTGCAAACTACTTAAAAGAACAGATTCAGAGACAAAAAAGGCTTTATTCTGTTAAGTCTGACAGCATATATGTTCCAAAGTACAGAGATCGCAATGGTGATATTGTTGATATGAAGCCTAATACTGCACAGATCAGAACGTATCTTGGTATTAAGGGACTTGAATTCAATCTTGAGTCTGACAAAGCTTATGTCATAAGAGTAGATCAGGAGTTGAGAAAAGCAAAGATTAATGATCTCAGAGCTGCAATCTTTCAAACTGGTGAAGATACTGCAGAGCTTAAAGATGTTAAAAGGAGAATGATTGATGAACTAAGATATGCTGAGAAATGTTTGTTGAAGAACTATCTCAGAACAACTCCTGACATCAGAGAGATCAGAAAATGAAGAAGCCAAGTCGAAGATCTACAACTGCTTAAATTCTGATATTTATACAGATTAAAGTTGTTATCAGAAGCTGAAATTGGTAAAAACTTTAAGGACTGTAAGTTGTAGTTATCTAGTCTAATTCTCATGCATTTGTACTTAATGTTTTTGACATCATCAAATATCTGTTAAACTTGTATATTATGTTAATTTACAAGTTGGGGGAGATTGTTAGATATATTTGATAATGTCATGGCTAATATGTTTTATGTTTAGCTTTCAGAATCTTACGTGAACAGGATAAATCAGTACTTAACTGTTGATCAGTACTTATACTGGAAGTCAGGACTTAAGGATATCAGTACTTATATTATCAGGAGATAATCATCAGAAGATAGATATCAGAACTTAAGTGCTGAAGGATAATCAGATAAGGACAGTAGCTGATTAAAGGAAAGAAGATCGAGATAAACATAAGAAGAGATATGCATGAAGAAGGAATTCCGTGAAGAATGGAATACTTGGAAGAAAAGATATCTGATTGATATATTTTAGGAAGCAGAATTATATTCCATATCAATTAGCGATTATCTTGTAACTGTGTAGTATATAAACACAGACATAGGGTTTACACTACAAGTGTTATCATTATTAGAAAAGATTATTCATTGTAACCCTTGCAGCTCTCGTGATATTTGTTCATCACTGAGATGTAACAGTTCTATACTGTAACAGAGTTTATTATTTCAATAAAGTTTGTTTTATGTTACTTAAGTTCTTAAAGTTCAATTTGAGTGTACTATACACTGTATTCACCCCCTCTACAGTGTGTGTGTGACCTAACAAGCACTGAACAATTGAACCAACACATACACACACACGGCCAAACACACCCAAACACACGCACCCACACACACAACCCACACACAGCACACTCACACACGCGCACACGCGCAACACGCACACACACAACATCACACACACAAACCCACACACTCACACTGCACACACATATACACGACCATATATATATATATATATATATATATATATATATATATATATATATATACAGCCAAACGGAAACCCACCGGAGAAATAAAGGCGGTAGCCGAAAACCGCAGAAACAGCAGGCGGGGAGGGAGGAAAATGAAAAGGAGGGAGAGAGAGAGAGAGAGAAGAAAGAGAGAGATGGAGAGTTGCAGAGAGAGAGGAGAGATCGAGACTGGAGGGAGAGGGAAGTCGAGAGAGATTGATGGAGAGAAAGAGACATGAACTGAAAAATATAAAACGGGTTGAACCCGATTTACAAACCCTTGCCCCCCTTTTTTTTATTTATTTTCATATAAACCCCGCAATAAAATTTTATCTGACCCGCACTTTAAATATTTAACGAACAATTCACGGGTAATTAAAACCCGGACATTAATAAAATATTTTATAACATATCACAAATAATTAAAAGATAATAAAAATAGAATTTTCAAAATTTTAAAATAATTTTCGAAACACAATTGATACCCGTTTTTAACGAATAAACGAAACAACACGCGGGTGAAATTAATCTCAAAAATTCCTAAAATAATTTTAAAATTCTAGGAATATTCCAAACTTCAATAAATATGAGTTTCATAATTTTTAAGAATTTTGGAATTAAATACGGATTTAACAAATAATTACAATCAGAAAATCATACATGGCTAAATAATTGAGGAAATGTTGATTTCTCAATTTTAAAAACTCCTAAAAATAATTAATAAAATTATGAAGCTATAAAATGATTTTAGGGATAACCCAAGTATTTATGGAAATAAATCCTGAATAAAATCACCTTTACATACAAAAGTAACACAACAGAGCTTCACAACGAATTACACAATTAGTACACGAACACCACAATCACACATAATTAATTAAAATACTAACAAAAATAATATCCAGCTGACTAAACCCATACACATATTTTATTTATGTAATTATTTAATAATTACACATTTAAACAATATAAAAATAGACGAGTCGTTATACCAGTTTTCGGGATAATTATCCAAATCAGTACAATTTGTACTGCGGTCTTGGTCTCAGCACCTGATTACACGTATTACGAGGTAATAATTGTAATAGTTTAATAAAAATATCCCGTTTATCGAAAATACGAGTTTTATTGATTTACCGAAATGAATAATGTATCGAAGATATTGCGCCCGGACCCGCGCAGGACAAACCATACGCCGGATCGAAAAAGTTGAAACATGGAAAATGCTTGGAATATTGCAGTTAGATTAGGAAGGAGTTCTCGGAAGAGTTTCGGGTTATAAAAATGTAAAAACGGGTGACGTCGGCTGGTTCCCGATTATATAAAATAGTTTATAAATACTCGGAAAAAGAATTTATAAAATCCATATATTTCCTATAAAATCATAAATCAACATAAATATAAATAGGGAAGATATGACAATTATCTATATTTTATTTTAGACATATAAAAATTAAAATACTCAATTGATATTATTTTTAAACATCCAAACACATATATCACTTAACAAATACTTCACGGAATAAATACGGAACATGCATAATATTTATTTGCAAAATAATTCTACGATATATCCCAGATATTACATCCTTTCCCTTTAAAAGGATTCTATCCTCAGAATCTCCTAAGAAAACAAATGAGGGTATTTTTCTCTCATATCACTTTCTAATTCCCAGGTTAACTCTTCAACCATTGGGTTTCTCCACAGTACTTTTACTAATTTTACCACTTTATTTCTTAACACTTTCTCTCTTTCTTCTAGAATCTCTATCGGACTCTCTACATATGATAAATCTGTTTGAAGTTCTACTGGCTCATATTCAATTACATGTCTGGAGTCTGGATTATATTTCTTAAGCATCGATACGTGAAAAACATTGTGAATGTGCTCCATGTGTGAGGTAACGCCAACTCGTAAGCTACTTTGCCAACACGCTTTAGAATCTCAAAAGGTCCAACATATCTAGGGCTCAGTTTTCCTTCCTTCCCGAATCTTGTCAATCCTTTCCACGACGATACTTTTAGTAATACCAGATTTCCTTCTTCGAATTCCATATCTTTCCTTGATTGATCTGCATACTTCCTTTGACGGTCTTGTGTTGCTATGAATCTCTTCAGGATAACTTCAACAACTTCCTTCGTCTGTTGCACAAATCCAGGTCCAAGTACTTTGCGTTCTCCTACTTCGTCCCAATATACAGGAGATCGACATTTGCGTCCATAAAGAGCTTCATAGGGTGGCATCCCAATGCTGGCATGATAACTATTGTTGTAAGCAAATTCTACCAAGGGTAAATGCTCATCCTAACTTCCTTTGAAATCAATAGCACAAACACGTAACATGTCTTCAATTGTCTAGATTGTTCTTTCGCTTTGGCCGTCCGTCTGTGGATGGTAAGCCGTACTCATGTTTAATCTCGTTCCCAAACATTCTTGAAAACTCTTCCAAAATCTTGAATTAAATCTCGAATCTCGATCGGATACGATAGACACAGGGACTCCATGACGAACTACGATTTCTTTCAGGTACATATGGACTAACTTGTCTAGTGAAAATCTTTCATTTATAGGCAGAAAATGAGCTGACTTGGTAAGTCTGTCCACTATAACCCAAATGGCATCATGATTGGCTTTTGTTCTTGGTAATCCGACTATGAAATCCATGGCAATATGCTCCCACTTCCACTTTGGAATCTCTAATGGCTGCAACAATCCACTTGGTCTCTGATGCTCTGCTTTAACTTTCTGACATATATAACATCTGCTAACCCATTCTGCAATTTCCCTCTTCATATCGGGCCACCAATAATTTTCCTTTAAACCTCTGTACATCTTGGTACTTCCTGGATGGATTGAATACCTTGAATTATGAGCTTCCTGTAAAATTTCATTTTTCAACTCCGTTACTGGTGGAATCCAAATTCTAGAAGAAAACCTAAGAATACCTTGATCGTCCTTTTGCGTGCATAATTCCTCTCCTACCAAATGATTAATGTCCTGATCCATTATCTCTGCTTAACACTTTCTTATCTTTTCTAACAACTCCGGCTGGAAAGTCATACTATACGTTTTTGCTTCATCAGGCTTGCATACTCTGATTTCCAATTCCAATTTCTGAAATTTCTTGTATATCTCTTCGGGTACTGATAACACATTCAACTTTTCTTTCCGACTTAACGCGTCCGCTACAATATTTGCTTTACCGGGATGATAGTTAATCGTGCAATCATAATCCTTAATCAACTGTAACCATCTTCTTTGTCTCATATTAAGCTCCTTCTGTGTGAATATGTACTTCATGCTTTTGTGATCCGTATAAATCTCACATTTCTCTCCATATAAATAACGTCTCCAAATCTTCAAAGCAAATACTATGGTTGCTAGCTCCAAATCATGAGTATGATACTTCTGTTCGTGTGGTTTCAATTGCCTTGACGCATACGCAATAACCTTATCGTGCTGCATCAGAACGCATCCGAGTCCTTTATGAGAAGCATCGCTATAAATTACGAAATCCCCTTGATCATCTGGAAGTGACAAAATAGGTGTCGTGATTAATCTTCGCTTCAATTCCTGAAAACTTTCTTCACATTTATCTTTCCAGATAAACTTTTCATTCTTCCGTGTAAGCTTCATCAATGGTGTTGCAATCCTTGAGAAATTTTGAACAAATCGGCGATAATATCCCGCTAATCCCAAGAAACTTCTTACCTCTGTTGGTGTTCTCGGTCTTTCCCAATTTGTAATTGATTCAATCTTCGCTGGGTCCACTTTGATCCCTTCATTACTGACTATGTGTCCTAAGAACTGGACTTCCTGTAACCAAAACTCACACTTTGAAAATTTAGCATATAACTTTTTCTTTCTCAAAATCTCCAAAGCTGTCCTCAAATGTTCTGCATGATCCTCTTCTATCTTTGAATAAATCAAAATATCATCTATAAATACAATAACAAACTTGTCCAAGTATTCCTTGAAAATTTTGTTCATCAAGTCCATGAATGTTGCCGAGACATTGGTTAATCCAAAAGACATCACTAAAAATTCATAATGTCCATACCTTATCCTGAAAGCTGTCTTTGGTATATCCTCTGGCTTAATCTTTAGTTGGTGATATCCCGATCTCAAATCGATCTTGGAGAAGTACTTGGCTCATTTCAACTGGTCAAACAAATCATCAATTCTAGGTAACGGATACTTGTTCTTGATTGTAATATTGTTGAGCTCCTGATAATCGATGCACAGTCTCATGCTTCAATCCTTCTTTTTTGACAAACAGCACCGGTGCACCCCACGGGGATACACTGGGTCTGATTACTCCTTTCTCTAACAACTCTTGCAATTGATTTGCTAGTTCCTTCATCTCAACGGGCGCCATTCTGTACGGGGCATTGGATACTGGTTCCGTTCCAGGTGCTAAGTCGATCACAAACTTAATTTCTCTGTCTGGAGGAAGTCCTGGTAACTCATCGGGAAACACGTCTGGAAATTCATTAACTACTGGAATATATTCAAGTTTTTCTGGTTCTTGACTTCTATCTGTTAGGAATATGTGTATTAGTTTGATGATAAGTTAAGCAAAACACTTAAGTAGAAATCTAGTGTTTGTAGCCTCAACGGATAAGACCATCTTGGCTATCCGTTGAAGGAGTAGCTTTACTTAGCAATAAGTTTAGTATTGTAGCACATTTCACTCTCTGGTATCAAGCTGTAATTCTTAGATGTTGTTAGGAAATAATCAGTCATGTTGACTACTAATGGATGTACAAATAGGAGGGCTAATTATAAATATTTCATGCCTTGTAATTTTGTATAAGTGAAGAAGTGTCAACGGATATTGAAGACCTTCAACGGATAAGAAACAATGCTTCAACGGATAATATCCATCAACGGATAAATGTTTCAATGGATAATAT
The DNA here is from genome assembly GCF_009905375.1 of Apium graveolens. NCBI lineage: Eukaryota > Viridiplantae > Streptophyta > Magnoliopsida > Apiales > Apiaceae > Apium > Apium graveolens. Next base: position 138,385,268 of record NC_133655.1, on the reverse strand, counting down.
CCATCAACGGATAAGTGCTTCAACGGATAAAGACTTCAACTGATAATGCATCAACGGATAAAGCTTCAACGGATAAAGCCTCAACGGATAAGGCATCAACGGATGAAAGCTTCAACGGATGCTTAGTTCATTAGCAGTTGATAGTGACTATTCACAAGCTGACAGAGGCACATGGATTGACAGAGACATACTGGAATGTGGAAGCCTCTAGGAGGAATCAAGAAAATGCAGCATTTCCATTCTGATGCAAACAAGGAAGTATTCAAAGATTTACAGATTACTCTAGATTGCATTGGATAGAGAAATGAAGAAGAAACATGTGAAGAATCTTTTCAATTGTATTTTACAGTTTGTCTTCACTTGTAAACTTGGTGATATATATAAACCAAGTAGCAGCTAGTAATTAGATATGAATTTTCCTTGAGCTGTTTAGAAATATCAAAAGAGAAAATCATCTAGTTTGTACTAGGAAGCAGCTGTGATTTAATTCTTTGAATCACAGATTTTTCTGAAATAACACATCTCTGGTGGAACAACAAATCCACCAGAAAAGTTTTTTTTGGTTCTTTGTGTTCATTACATTTGTGTTTGAATATATATCTGTCTGCATCAGCTTCAAGCAATTCACACACATTTGATCACTCAAACACTTAGCCTTAGAAATTGCTCAAAACTTGAAAAAGTTTTGAGATTTACATTCAACCCCCCTTCTGTAAATCTCATTGATAGTCCACTGGGAATAACAATTGGTATCAGAGCAAGCTCTTAACATACAAAGAGTTTAAAGATCTATTCTGCTAACATCATGAGTGCACAGAAGAATCCTCCTGCTAACATCATGAATAGGAAGGATATTGGTGTAAAGATCCCAGTCCTGGAAAAAGATAATTATCATCACTGGAAAGTGAAGATGCATTTACATCTTCTTTCTCAAGATGAAAGCTACATCAACTGTATTGAAAATGGTCCTCACATCCCTCACAAAGTAGCCACAGCTGCTACTGCAACAGTTACTGTTGGACAGTCCATTCCCAAGCCAAAAGCAGAATGGACTATTGAAGACATGGAAGAAATCCTCAAGGATAAGAGAGCCATGAACATTTTGTTTAATGGCTTAGATCAAGATATGTTTGACAATGTCATCAATAGCCAAACGGCGAAGGAAGTTTGGGATACTGTACAAATCATCTGTGAAGGTACTGAGCAGGTCAGAGAAAACAAGATGCAGCTTCTTATTCAACAGTATGAATATTTTCACTTTGAAGAAGGTGAATCACTAAATGATACCTTCAACAGGTTTCAGAAACTGTTGAATGGATTGAAGTTGTATGGTAGAGTGTACCAAGTCAAGGATTCTAACTTAAAATTTCTCAGGTCTCTGCCAAAGGAGTGGAAGCCCATGACTGTCTCTTTGAGAAATTCTCAAGATTATAAGAACTTCACACTTGAAAGATTATATGGAATTCTGAAGACTTATGAACTTGAAATGGAGCAGGATGAGCTGTTGGAAAAGGGAAAGAGAAAAGGAGGAACAGTTTCTCTTGTACCTGACAGTGAGAAGATGGAAGCCAGGAATGAGGAGAAGATAATGCCAAGTCTCAAAATTGGTACAAGCAAATCAGAATCAAGCAAGGTTAAAGAGCAAGTTGCGGAGGATGAAGATAATTCCAGTCAGGATGAATCTGATGATATTGAAGAACATTTGGCCTTTCTGTCCAGGAGGTTTGCAAAAATGAAGTTCAGAAAAAACACAAAGTTCACTAAGCCAAACAAAAACATGGTGGACAAATCAAAGTTCAAATGTTACAACTGTGGCATTAGTGGACACTTTGCAAGTGAGTGTAGGAAGCCAAATTCTGAGAAAAAGAAATTTGAGCAAGTTGATTACAAAAAGAAGTATTTTGATTTGCTCAAACAAATGGAAAAAGCTTTTCTCACTCAAGATGATTGGGCAGCAGATGGGGTAAATGAAGATGATGATGTGGAATATGTCAACCTAGCCCTGATGGCTAATTCTGATGAAAATGAAACTAGTTCATCAAGCAACCAGGTAATTACTACTGATCTCTCTCAGCTTTCTAAACATGAATGCAATGAAGCCATAAATGATATGACCAATGAATTATATCATTTGCGTGTTTCCCTTAAATCACTAGCAAAAGAAAACACTAGGATCAAGGAGAATAATGTGTTTTTAAGTGATAGGAATGCTGTGTTAGAGGATCAGGTAATTGAGCTTGAAAAGATGAAACTTAAATGCTTGACTGTTGAGAGTGAACTAGCAGAAGCTGTTAAGAAAGTAGAAATTCTTTCTACACAGTTAGAAAGTGAGCAAGAGGTAATCAAGGCCTGGAAAACATCTAGGGATGTTAGTGTTCAGATTGCAAAGGTTCAGGGAATTGAATCATTCTATGAGGATGCCTGGAAGAAAAACAAAAAGGAGTTAGAATTAATTGATGGATTGTCAACGGATGTGGAATCAACGGATGATGAAAGTTATCCGTTGAAGGAAGAAAAGGAGCATCCGTTGAAGGCTCATCAATTAAAACAGGCAAGTTCTTTTAAAAATAAAAGTCTCAATAAAAAGAATGATTCAACTCTCAAGAACTTTGTCAAAGAAGGAGCTAGCACATCCAGAGATGTCAGTAAGGTGAATATAGGACACATGACTTTAGATCAGCTAAAAGATAGGCTCAAGTTGGTTGAGGATAAGAAGGAAACTAAAAGAAAATCTAAAAGAAATGGGAAGGTAGGGATTAATAAACATAACAATTACACACCTGATAGGTATGCTCCTAGAAAAAGCTGTGTGCATTGTAAAAGTGTTAATCACCTATCTGATAATTGCAAATCTGTTAAAAATGCTCCCATGCCTTCAAATCCCTCCATGCCTAAAATGTCTATGTCACCTCTGCATGTTATGCCTGTTATGTCTCACCAGAATCCCCATGCACATTTTACAAACATGCCATATATTAACAATCCTTATTTTACTGCATTTAGTATGCCTCAAATTCCATACAATATGCCTATATGGAATAACATGTTTGCACAACCTATGCCTTATCAAATTCAAACAAATGTGTTAAATGATTCTGTGGCTAACCCTACACTTCAACCAACCACATCTGAGACCAAGGGTGACCCAAAGTTACCTAAGTCAAAAGATGCAGGAGGAATGAAGTCTAGGAAAAAGACTAACAAGGCTGGACCCAAGGAAACTTGGGTACCAAAATCAACTTGATTGATTTTGTTGTGTGCAGGGACAAAGAAGAAATCTATGGTACTTGGACAGTGGTTGTTCAAGACACATGACAGGAGATTTCACCCTGCTCACAGAGTTTAAGGAAAGAGCTGGCCCTAACATAACCTTTGGAGATGACAGCAAAGGATTCACTATGGGATATGGCTTGATTTCAAAAGAAAATGTCATCATTGATGAAGTTACATTGGTTGATGGTCTCAAACATAATTTATTGAGCATCAGTCAACTATGTGACAGAGGGAATACTGTTTCCTTCAATTCTGAAGCCTGTATTGTCACAAGTAAAAAGGACAATAAAGTGGTTCTAACTGGAGTTAGAAAAGGGAATGTGTACTTAGCTGATTTCAACTCTACAGATGCAGAATCCATAACTTGTCTTCTCAGCAAAGCAAGTCCAGTTGAAAGTTGGCTATGGCACAAGAAGCTGTCCCATTTGAATTTCAAGACAATGAATGATCTAGTCAAAAAGGACTTAGTTAGAGGAATGCCTCTAGTGGAATTCACAAGGGATGGCCTGTGTGATGCTTGTCAGAAAGGAAAGCAAAAGAAAGTATCATTCAGTAAGAAGCTTGAATCTGCAATTGATGAACCACTACAACTTCTACACATGGATCTTTTTGGATCAGTCAATGTATTGTCAATTTCAAGGAAAAGATACTGCCTAGTGATTGTAGATGATTTCTCAAAGTTTTCATGGGTTTATTTTCTTAAATAAAAGGATGAAGCTAGTGAAATCATCATCAATCATATCAAGCAAGTCAACAATCATCCTGATTTCAAAGTAAGGAATATTAGGAGTGACAATGGAACTGAGTTCAAGAATTCAACCATGAAGTTGTTCTGTGAAGAAAGTGGGATCATGCATGAGTTCTCAGCTCCAAGAACTCCACAAAAAAATTGGTGTGGTGGAAAGGAAGAACAGATCACTAATTGAAGCTGTAAGGACAATGCTTGAAGAGTCAAAACTCCCAACTTATTTTTGGGCTGAGGCTATCAACTGTGCATGTTACACTCAGAATATTTCTCTAATCAATCAGGCAAAATGCATGACTCCCTATCAATTATTCAAGAGAAGAAAACCAACTTTAAACTTTCTACATGTCTTTGGTTGCAAATACTACATCTTAAGGAATCAATCTGATCACAAAGGGAAGTTTGATGCAAAGGATGATGAAGGAATATTTGTTGGTTATTCTGCTGGAAAATCATATAGGGTCTAAATCTAAGAACCAACATTGTCATGGAATCTGTACATGTTGTGTTTGATGATAAAAAGATTGATGGACTAACAGATGAGGGACATCATGAAGGACTCAAATTTGACAACATTGAGATATACTGTGATGATAGTGAAAGTGAGAATGATGAAGAAGGCATCTCAAGAAGAATTCAGAATCTGCCTTTGGATAATGCACAGAATACTGCATCCGTTGAAAGTCATAATTCAGCTTCCGTTGAAAGAAGCATTGCAACATCCGTTGAAAGACAAAGTGCATCATCCGTTGAAGTTTATAATGAAGCATCCGTTGATCGCAGTCTGTCAACGGATAATCAATTCACTTCATCAGTTGATAGAGCTCCCAATTCCTTTCAAAGGATCAGCAACTCAGGGGGAGTTTCAACAAATCAACATTCTATCTCACATCATGACAATACTGAGGCAACCTCATCTAGGGCTAATCTACCACCTCAAAGGAAATGGACCAAGAATCACTCTTTTGAACTGATCATTGGTGATGCTACATCAAAAGTACAAACTAGAAGGGCTACTCAAGATGAATGTCTGTATAGTAGCTTTCTATCACAGGAGGAACCTAAGAGAGTGGAAGAAGCTCTATTGGATCCATATTGGATTTTAGCAATGCAAGAGGAGCTAAACCAATTTGAGAGGAACAAAGTATGGAAGCTGGTACCCAAGCCAAAGAACAAGAGTTCTATTGACACAAAATGGGTATTCAGAAACAAGATGGATGAAAATGGCATTGTCATAAGGAATAAAGCCAGATTGGTTGCTAAAGGCTATTCTTAACAAGAGGGAATAGATTTTGATGAAACATTTGCTCCAGTTTCCAGACTTGAAGCCATCAGAATCTTTCTAGCCTATGCAGCTAATGCCAATTTCAAAGTCTATCAGATGGATGTCAAGAGTGCATTTTTAAATGGGGAATTGGAGGAAGAAGTTTATGTAAGCCAACCTCCAGGTTTTGAAGATCAAAATTTTCCAGACTATGTGTATTATCTGTTGAAAGCACTCTATGGACTAAAGCAAGCACCTAGAGCTTGGTATGAGACTTTGTCAAAGTTCCTTCTAGATAATCATTTCACAAGAGGTACTGTTGACAAAACTCTCTTCTTTAGAAATGTTAATGGCTCTAAGATACTTGTACAAATTTATGTAGATGATATTATATTTGGATCTATAGATGATAAGCTTTGTAAAAAGTTTGCTAAATTAATGCAAAGTAAATATGAAATGAGCATGATGGGAGAGCTAACTTACTTTCTTGGTTTACAAGTTAAACAAGTTAGTGGTGGAATTTTCATTAGTCAAACTAAATATATTTATGATCTTTTAAAGAAGTTTGACTTAATGGATTGCTCACCTGCAAAAACTCCCATGGCCACTGCCACTAAGCTTGAATTAAACAAGGCTGAAAAGTCTGTGGATATTACAAGTTATAGAGGCATGGTTGGCTCACTTTTATATTTAACTGCTAGTAGACCTAATATAATGTTTTCTACATGTCTCTGTGCTAGATTTCAAGCTGACCCTAAAGAATCTCACTTAGTGGCTATTAAAAGAATTTTCAGATATCTCAAGGGGACTCCAAATCTAGGAATTTGGTACCCTAGAGAGTCTGGTTTTGATCTAATTGGCTACTCAGATGCAGATTATGCAGGTTGCAAAATAGACAGGAAAAGCACAACAGGCACCTGTCAATTTCTAGGGAACAAGCTTGTATCATGGTTCAGCAAGAAGCAGAATTCTGTTTCCACATCAACAGCTGAAGCTGAGTACATTGCTGCTGGTAGTTGTTGTGCACAGATACTATGGATGAGGAATCAACTATTTGACTATGGTCTGACTGTTGACAAAATTCCAATATTCTGTGACAACACAAGTGCCATTGCCATTACTGAAAATCCAGTGCAGCACTCAAGAACCAAGCACATTGATATCAAGTACCACTTCATTAGGGAACATGTGATGAAAGGTACAGTGGAACTTTATTTTGTTCCAAGTGAAAAGCAGATTACAGACATATTTACCAAGCCACTTGATGAATCAACATTCACAAGATTAGTAAGTGAGTTAGGTATGCTTAATTATTCATAATCTATGTCATCTATATAATCTGTCTTGAAGCCTGAAATGAAATTTGCTGCAAGAACAAAGTTGGCTTTAATTAAGACTTATCCTATCAACGGATATTCTCTATCCGTTGAAAGCCAAAATTCTTCTATCAACGGATATTCATTATCCGTTGAAAGACAAATACATTTCTGGTAATTTTATCCTTCAACGGATAAAATGGCGTTGTTCATCAACGGATAACTATTTCCCTTATCCGTTGAAGTGTCACGTCAGTTACTATAAGTGAGTCACAACCGTTGATTCTTTTACTCAACCGTTGATACAGATATACAGTGTTGTATGTAATTGTATTTAAGGTAGTTTTCAGAATTTCTACAGTTTTCTTTGTTCTTGAACGACTGTAACTTACTTAAAAGTATCATTTAATCATTTTATTTACGTTTTAATTCAAGAAAGTATAAAAGCCCAATTGAACTCTTATTCTCACTTTACGCTTTCTTGCAATTCTTATTCTCTTTCTCTCTAAATTTTCAAGTTTTTCTCTGCAACCTCTACTCACAACAATGGCACCAGTAGTCAAAATTATGTCTCAAACAGGATTTGTTTATGAAAAGAATAATTTCATAGCCTTGGTTGAAAAGAATGAAGTCCATTCTGATTATCACAAGATGATGGACTTCATCAAAAACTGCAAACTAAGCTATGCAATGCTGGAAGCCCCAACCATCTACTGTGAGGTGATTGAGGAGATATGGATAACTGCAGAGTTCAACTCCACAGATATGACTATTGCCTTCTCTATCAAAGGTAAGGACTATTGCATTAATTGTGATGATTTACAATCTTGCTTTAAGTTGCCTGAGAATAATGCCATGACACCACACACTGATAAATATGTCTCTGCTATGCTAGATTCCATAGGCTATGCTTTTGATTCTGCTAGTTTAGGTAGTATTAGAAGGAAAGGCCTTAGGAAAGAATGGAGTTTTTTTGGAGATGCCTTTATTAAGGTTTTCTCTGGGAAGATTAGCAATTTTGATGCTATCACTTCATCTCTTGTTAATATGCTCTACATGCTAGTTTCTGATAGGTACTTTAATTTTAGCAACTGTGTTATGCTAGAATTAGGTTCCAGATTAGGTAACAAAGCTAATAGACCACATAACATCTACTATGCTAGATTCTTTATATTATTGGCTAACCATGTTGCTGAAGGTTTGGTTATATCCAATGAGAATAATAAACTCAAATGCTGGGCACAAGAGAAAAGGGTCCTTGCAGACCTTTTGAGAATGAACCTCAACAGCCAGGTGCCATTGGTATACTTGCCAATCATGAATGCACCACAGGTAAGTGAGGTAAATACTTCTATAACTCCTACTACTTCCAACCCCACTGTTTCTTTGCCTTCTAGTGTGGCTATGGAACCTGTGTCTTTGTCCAAACAGGCTCCTACCAAAGCCACCAAATCTAAAGTTTCCAAAGTCAAGTCAAAGAAACCTACCTCTGTTGTTTCTCAAAAGACAACAGTTGTAACAACTACCATAAACCCTGAAGGGAGTGAACAGGGTGTGAGTGGTGAGGGGAGGGGTGAACATCAAAAAGCCCCCCAGGATAAGGTGGGAGAGGTGAGTGGTACCTAAACCAGCCAAGCCACAGTCTCTTAAAAGATTGTGGTGGTTCAAAAGGAGTCCAACACATCCCTAGTTGCATCCTCCCAAAAGGATGTAACTATTGAAAATAGTCCCCAACCAGGGACACAGAACAAAAGAGGGAGGGACACTGAAGCCACACATTCACCATTTAAATCCTTTTCAAGGAAGAAGAAGGCCAAAACCCTAGTTTCCACACAAAGGACACACACAGCACAGATACATCCACCAGTATCTGTGCCTTCTCAAATTCAGCTTGATGTGATTCCAGCAAATGTGGAATCACAGCCCCATTCTCTCAATATAGAAACACACCATTCATCAAACTCTCCAACACCCTCTCTGGATGTGGATATGATATTCACATCAATTCCTGATTCTCCCTCATTAGAACTCAGGGAGGAGCCCCACTCAAAACCTGATGATCATCATCTTTTAGATGATTTGTTGGATCATCAGCCAATTCTTTCAGATGTAGTTGAAGAATCTGTGTTACCTCACTTAAAATCCATCCACACGGATTCAAAAATTATGTCACTTTCTATATCTACATCTTTTCCTTCCTCAACGGATATCTCTCATCCGTTGACAAGTGGTTGTTCTTCAACGGATAAGCTTAACAGCAGTTATCCGTTGATACCATCAGTTTCTACTTCAACGGATACTCCCTATCCGTTGATGGTCTCTACACACTTAACAGAAACAATTCCAACTGTAGAGGACATGACAACTGTACAATCACTTTTAGGTTTGAGGGAAGGGAGTGATCTTTTGAGTGAGAGGCTGGGTTGCTCCCAGGCAAAAGGAGAGGTTGAGAGTCACCAAATGCATGCTATTTCTTCCAGCATGGCAAAAGTGAGTGAGAGGAGTGCCACCTTAGAAGGTGAAGGTGAGGGTGTGAGGGTGTGTGTGAGCCAGGGGGAGCCCCTGATGCAAGAACAGAGAGAAATTGAGAGAAAGGCAGGTACAGAAGCTATAAGGGTGGATCCAGCCATTGCTAGTGAGTTAATGAAAGTGGATGATGCAGATAAGGAAAGACAATTTCAGCAACATTACAAAGCTGTCATTGATAACATTTCCTTGGATGCTGACACTTTTACTCACCCTGTTTCAGCCTATCAATTATTGGCTGCACAGGGCAATGTGGAGGCAGAACAGACACTACACATTATACACACTTCAGAATCTCTTCTCAGAGACAAAGCTGCTGTCAACAGGCTGTCTTCTCAAGCTGGTGAGCCATCTGAAGAATTTGGAGTAAATTCTAATGATGATGACTCTAATTCTTTGAATGAAAGCATGAACTTAGGGGGAGTAGCAGGCCCAAGTTCTGTTCCTAATCTTCCTGCATGGGCATGGGCAAAACCATCAACACCAGGAGAGTTTGGTGTCACTTTGGTCAGACAAGTCATGACAATTCAGCAGGCCCTTTAGGAGACTCAGGATGCTGGTACCAAGGCAATTCTTCAAGCTCATCTGGACTCTCTGCATCTCTTGCAGTTGCAGCATTACCAGCAAAATCTAAGTGTGGATGAGCTCAAGCTGGACATTGCTGATCTGAAATCCTACAATGCTGAGAAATTGGATTCACTTATACCCTATGGTACTATGCAAGATTTGTTGGGGAGACTGAGGAAAGCATCTGATGCTGACAAGAGGCTGGCCAGACTGGAAGATAGGGTTCAAATCATTGAAGACTCTATGGTCACCATTCTTCAGAATCAACAAACTCAAACAAATCTACTCATGCAGCTGGCACAAGCACAAGGCTTGACCCCTACCCTTGATGATAACAAAAAGGGGGAGAATAAAAGGGAAGGGGAAGGAGAGCCATCTACAACAGTTCAGATTTCTCAAGTGCCAGTTCCTGTCATCACAACTTCTCCAACTATTCAAGTCAAAGGAAAGCTAGATGGAATTGATCTAATCCAGATAGCAGCAGCTGAATTGCAAGTTAAAGAGCATAGGAAGAAGATTGATGAAAAGATGCAACTAATATTTGGTTCTACAACTTCTCAATCACAATCTGTGAAGCATAGCACAAAAGTGGAATCAATTATTATGGAACTCAAGCCAGTAGGGAGGCATAATAATGGAGAAACTTCTTCCAAAGATCTGCAACCTATGGTTCTCAAGCCCAACAACAGATCCAATAAGGACTTTACAAAGAATCCTCTAAAAGAGGTGGATTTTCCTCTTCCAAAAGCTGATGAGGACAAGCTTTTAGGTAGAAGTATTGCATATCTCAAAGAGACCATGGATGAGGCTGTAAGGAGAAACATGGCTATTATCTTCAGAGAGGGAAAGAGCATATGTGTGATGCAAAGACATCCCAAATTCTCAATAGCCAAGAGGGAAGAAACCAAAAGGTTGAAGGAAGAAGCCAAACAGCTAAAGGTTGACAAAAGAGCACAAGCAAGGCTTGAAAAATAGCTAAAGTCAAGTCAGGCTGAAGAACAAAAAGAAATTGAAGACAAAGGTGAAGATGAAGTTATGGGGGACATGGTTGGTACTGAGATGGAGGAAAGAAGTAAGGAAGAATGGCAGAAAGGGAAAAGAAAGAAGGTCAATGCAAAGAGAAAGAAGGTAGATAAGACTGAAGAAACCCAATCAATATCCAAACCACTACCCTCTATTCCTGAACCAATTGTACCTGACCCCTTCATGAATATTCATGGTGAAACAATCATTCCCAAAGAGGAACCAATTGATTGGGACACCATCAAATTGCCCACCTTCCTAACCTCTTCTCCACCATCAAAGAAGCAGAAAAGAAGAATCAAATCAACACCCTCTAAAGCCTCAATCAAATTCACACAGAAGCCTAAGCCTAAACCTCAAACCTCTAAAGATGATTATGTTCACATCTGTGACATAAAAGAATTTTCAAACATTGAACTCTATCTGGATGAGCTGGAGGATGTAAGGGGAATAGCTGCCTACAGACAGCTACCTGAGAGACTAGTGTTCAAATATAAAGGAGCTGGGGAAAGAACATGGCCTCTTCACAGAATTCTGAATGAAGGCTACTCTACCTTGATTAGAGTCTACTCATCCATACAGAAGGATTCTGGCTTTACCAGGACTGCCAAGACTGAGATTCTCAACAAGATTGCCAACATAAGGAAAACTTGGAGGGAGCCAAATGCCTTGCCTAGAACTTTACTCATTCAAGAAAGAGGAATTACAATTCACAAATCACCTCATTGGTTGATGGAGTTCAGAGACAACAAAGGAGTCAGAAGATTTTTCAGAATTGAAGATCAGCTAAAGATTGCCAGTAATGAAACTCTCAAGGATATGCAATCTAAGTTAGATATCAAAGAAGAAGATGAAGCTGAATTCTACAGACAACTTCAAATTCAAATAGAGGAGAATGACAGGAGGCTAGGAAAGAAAACCAGGGATCAAAGGAAAAGAAAGTAATTTGCTCAGGCTAAAGGAGCACCCTTGGAAACAATATAATTCTTCAATTCCATCTCAGCATATACATTTTTGTAGCACTTTTGAATTTCTACTTTGGTACAGTTTATATATTTGTTAAGTGTTTTGTTATCATCAAGCTAAACCCAAATTTATGCCTACAGTTCTAGTAGACATAAATAGGGGGAGATTGTTAGGAATATGTGTATTAGTTTGATGATAAGTTAAGCAAAACACTTAAGTAGAAATCTAGTGTTTGTAGCCTCAACGGATAAGACCATCTTGGCTATCCGTTGAAGGAGTAGCTTTACTTAGCAATAAGTTTAGTATTGTAGCACATTTTACTCTCTGGTATCAAGCTGTAATTCTTAGATGTTGTTAGGAAATAATCAGTCATGTTGACTACTAATGGATGTACAAATAGGAGGGCTAATTGTAAATATTTCATGCCTTGTAATTTTGTATAAGTGAAGAAGTGTCAACGGATATTGAAGACCTTCAACGGATAAGAAATAATGCTTCAACGGATAATATCCATCAATGGATAAATGCTTCAACGGATAATATCCATCAACGGATAAATGCTTCAACGGATAAAGACTTCAACTGATAATGCATCAACGAATAAAGCTTCAACGGATAAAGCCTCAACGGATAAGGCATCAACGGATGAAAGCTTCAACGGATGCTTAGTTCATTAGCAGTTGATAGTGACAATTCACAAGCTGACAGAGGCACATGGATTGATAGAGACATACTGGAATGTGGAAGCCTCTAGGAGGAATCAAGAAAATGCAGCATTTCCATTCTTATGCAAACAAGGAAGTATTCAAAGATTTACAGATTACTCTAGATTGCATTGGATAGAGAAATGAAGAAGAAACATGTGAAGAATCTTTTCAATTGTATTTTACAGTTTGTCTTCACTTGTAAACTTGGTGATATATATATAAACCAAGTAGCAGCTAGTAATTAGATATGAATTTTCCTTGAGCTGTTTAGAAATATCAAAAGAGAAAATCATCTAGTTTGTACTAGGAAGCAGCTGTGATTTAATTCTTTGAATCACAGATTTTTCTGAAATAACACATCTCTGGTGGAACAACAAATCCACCAGAAAAGTTTTTTTTGGTTCTTTGTGTTCATTACATTTGTGTTTGAATATATATATGTCTGCATCAGCTTCAAGCAATTCACACACATTTGATCACTCAAACACTTAGCCTTAGAAACTGCTCAAAACTTGAAAAAGTTTTGAGATTTACATTCAACCCCCCTTCTGTAAATCTCATTATTAGTCCACTGGGAATAACACTATCAATCACATATGCAACGAAATGCTCGCATCCCTGTCGTAGTAACCTTTTGGCTTGGATCATCGTTAAAAACTTCTTTGCTTGCTTCTGGCCCTTAAACGTTACTATCCTCTCGTCTGGCATATTTACCATTACCTTCTTATTTCGACAATCTATCTGGGCATCGTGCTTAGATAACCAATCCATTCCTAAGATAACATCAAACTCTCCTAACTTAAATGGTATCAAATCCACACAAAATTTATTACCAGAAATCTCAATCTCACAATTCCCATAAACTTGATTAACGGATATACGTTCTTGATTTGCTAATTCCACAGTCATTAACTGGACAATTTAACTTACTAACAAAATCTTGAGAAATAAACGATCGAGTTGCTCCCGAATCTATTAACACTTAGGCACATAAAGAATTCACATTAAGTGTACCTGCCACAGCATCAGTATCCTGGATAGCGTCCTTCACGGACATATCAAAAACTCTAGCCCTTGGAGCCTCATTCACTGTTGAAATAGATCCCATTATCCTCAATGCATTACTCACTGGGGCTGGTGTCTTGCAATCCCTGGCTATATGTCCTGGCTTCCCACATTTTAAGCATGTAAATCCTATAGCTGGAACCTTAACCGCTGGATTCCGGGTAGGCTGATCCTTGTTTACTGGTTCTCTCGCTGGCTGATTGCGTTATTCCCTCGAATAGTGCCCTTTCTGATTACACTTGAAACAAACCACGTTTAACTTATTACAAACTCCTCCGTGTTTCTTCCCACATACCTGACAATCTGGAAAAGTTAACCTCAATTGATTTGGCTGTTTTATATTGACTGGATGGTTGCTTTGACCTCCGTCGCCTGTATTTTACTTCTTAAAATTAAAATTTCTCCCTGGATGAAACTTGCCCTTCTTAAAATTTGGAAACTTCCCTGGTTGTGACTGTCCTTCATTTCCTTCAAACTTCCTCTTCTTACTTTCCTTTTCCTTCTATGACATCTCGCTTTCTGTCTCTGCAATCATGGCCTTCTGTACAACTCCTGCATAGGTATCCAATTCAAATATGGCTACCTTCCCTCTGATCCATGGCTTCAGACCTTGTTGGAATCTCTTGGCCTTCTTCCGGTCAGTATCTACATATGATGGCACATACCTTGACAATTCTTTAAACTTACTTTCATAATCAACTACCGACATATTTCCTTGCTTTAGCTTTAAAAACTTCAGCTCCATTTGATCCTGAACAAACTGGGGAAAATACTTTTTTAAAAACAATTTTTTGAACCTCTCCCAAGTAATACCATCTGTACCTTCCAATATCTTCACAATCTCCCACCAATAGGTGGCCTCATTCTTCAAATAATAACTTGTAAACTCCACCTTCTGTTCTTCCTTCACTTTAATTAAAGCAAACGACTTCTCTATTTCCTTTAACCAAACATTCGCTTCAATCGGATCTAAGGAACCCTTGAACTCTGGTGGGTTTACCGCCTGAAAAGTTTTGAAAGTTACCTGGGGATTGGTTTGTCTTTGTTGTTGTTGTGTCAGGTGAACTGTTTGTTGAGCCAAGATTTGAAGAATCTGGGCTATTGCTGGGTCTATGGGTCCTGGGTTTGCATTCTGGTTTGTATCATCTTGGTTGTTATTGTTGTTGTTGGTTTCTTCATTCTGGGTGTTGGTGCGGGTATTTCTTCTGGGAGGCATTTTCTATAAAGAATCAACCAACTTATTTAGCTTTTAAATCAAATCCTTTGCATAAAAGAAAAGTTTTGTAAAGAAGAATTATCTTTTTTTTAAAACAGTTATAACAGTTGAACTAAGTAAATTGCATGCTTCTTTACAGAATATAAACAGTTAAGGGAATAAGGTATATGGTATCACAGGGGTATAACTGGTGCAATAAATAAAGTAAAGTAAAATAGGTGTAGTAATGTAAATGACAATGCTGGAAAGGAAAAGGTACTGATATATATAGATCAAAAGTTTTAGGTAGTACAAGCGTTAAAACGCTTCGGAAGTAAAAACAAAAGGGTACAACAAACCTACTCACTAGTCAGCAGATCTAGTCTATAAATACAACCCAAAAGTCTACTGATACATACTACACACTACTGTACATACTAAACAACCACAGCAGCACTGATCAACATCTCCATCTCTATATCTAACTCCAAGGAAAATCTGGTCCGCCTAGCCTCTCAAGATCCTCCATCACCTCACTAGCCCATCCCATAAATGCATCAGGGCCTCGGCCAGGTAATGTAGCTCCATGTAGCCTAGCCTCAAAAATTCTGCGTGTCACATGGATCTGCTCTCGAAGCTCCCTCACACCACGATTAACATCTATAGTCCTGATGATATGTTGCAGCTCTCGGATCTGTGCCAACAAGGAATCACGCTCCAATAGAAGAGCCACATACCGGTAATAAGGAACAGGATGCAATGTAGACTAGAATGGAGCACCCGCAACTGAATGCCCAGTGGAATCTAAATCAGCTGGTAGGGGTCCTCTAATAGATGGCCTCATGCCTGGGGGTGGAATAGCCTGCAGTGGTACGAGCTGCAACACAGGTGGAGGTAAAATAGCCAACACTGGTGGAACAATAGGACGTGGATCTGAAGATGGTCCTCCAACTGAGGGCTCTGAGTGATCAGCTGGTACAAAAATGAAAGAGTCGGCCATCGCTGCTATCTGAAATCATATCTCAATATAAGAATCTCGAACCACAACGCGAATTATACTAATGCCCGTTATACCATCGCACTCAACCTCTCGACATTCTACTTTTCTATTTCCTTACTTCTAATCCTAACCCTCTACCCATTCCCGTCAACCTAGGCTTGTGTCAGTGACTTCTAACCTGTAGCTCTGATACCAAACCTGTGGCGCCCTCCAAACGCGGGTTAGAAGTTTGGGGTCCACACACACACCTTATTTATAACCTGCTTATAATAATAATAAAGATAAAATAATATGTTGTGACCCTACTTACCAACTACCACGGACCGCAACAGGTGAAAGTATGTACACAAGCCACACACACACACTTTATATTACAAACGTCCAAATCCCAATTATTCAAACTCAGAACTGAATATTAAACATTATTACAAACTTTTACAAACTCAAACTATCTCAAAAGCTGTCAGCTAACTTAACTCGATCAACCTGGACCCCTAGCTCTCGCACTAGATTGGGGATCCTCGCTACCAACTGGTTCCTTCTTAACTGGAAAAGAACATAAATAATATCGCACAAATGAGCTAACTAACTCAGCAAGTCACAATGACAAGACTGAGAATAATGATCATCAAGTGAAAAGAGTTATGGTATCAAGTGAACAATGAATAACGATTTAGAATTGGATATTATATTTTTATTTTAAAAACCAAGGTTAGGCTGCTGATTAGTCACACACTAACCTCGAGCAAGGCACGCAGCTCAACTCTAATTATTGGATCTAAGGCACACATTGGCCTAACTTGACCACCAATCTGGTCTGACCACGAATCTGGTCCAGAATTTTATAAAAAAATCTAATTCTAATATAATAACAGAATAAATAATGTAAAGCAGTAAACAAATTCATAAGCAACATTGGATGTCCAATAATGAGATGGTTCCAATCTTCACAAATGAAATATGGCTATCAAATGGTGAAAGAAATGTTAAACAAAAGGATCAAAGTTTCAAGGTTAAAAGGATTTGGTCTTTCAGAGCGTAAGGTACAATGGTTTGAATATGTAAGCAATCTGATTTAGTGTTTGGTATTTAGTTTGCATGTATTTGTGGAGTAGTATCGTATATCTGTGGTTCATATATGGGGATTTAACAATCAATGGTTCAGAAAGAATAAGGTTTACGGCTCAAAGATCAATAGCTGGAATCAAGGTTTAGGATTCAGTGCTTCAAAGCACTTGCAATATAAAACAGGACTATCAATCATCTACAATATATCTCGAGAAAGTTCAGAACACTTGTCTGGTACTAGCTTGCTATACTTCACCAATTTCCAATCACAATCTCCTACTCTTCGACTATCTGTTTCCCTTTCCTACGCCTTACCTCTTCTGCTCACATAACATAAGCATCTATCATACTCAACTCATACGATTCTATTCGGTATACACTTCTCTCTACCCTTCGTTTTACCTAAATCCGACTAACGGATTGAAAGTTACGCTAAAAACAAGTAAACACTTAACATATAGACCGACAGTCAAACAACAAGTCACATATAACACGTAACACGTCAAATAATCAATGACATTCCATTTATAAAGAAGTCTCGGGTCATAAACAGGCTTTTGGGTATTTAATATGATTTTTAAAATATTTTTCGGAATTAAAACGGGTCATTGGGTAAATTATAAAGCAATAAACAGGGTTCGGTTGGCCACATCTGTCTTCAAAATAATTTTTTAATAAATATCGAGCCTTGAAAACAATTTAAAATAATATTTTAAAGCTCGAAACTATTTTTCTGAATTTTTAAATTATTAATAAATAATTAAATCTAATTAAATAATTAATTAAAATCAATTAATAATTAATTAAATCAATTAATCAATTAATTTTCGAATTAATTGACTGTTGTGCAAGACATGCCTGTATCATAACAAGACTAATTCATATTGACAACCCTAAGATTAGTTGTATTGTAACCTTAATCTGTAATTTATACTTGTAACACTTAATGTCTGTAAAATGAAAATGGAGCAGACTGGAGCATTTTTCCCTAAACAGTGTCAAGCCTAAGAATTCTATCTGGAAGAAGATCAAGAAGGTCATGCCTCAGAAGAATTATGAAGAAGCTTGGAGTTGAATAATTCTGTTTGGTGAAAAATATTCTAAGTCAAGATCTCTACAAGTCACAGAATTTGTGTTATAGAGAAGTCATTCGAGAACTCAGAAAGACCTATCGAGAACTCAGAAAACCTATCGAGAACTCAGGAATTGTCTATCGAGAACTCAGGAAATGCTATTGGAGATATCGATAAGTCAGATACACATTCGAGAACTCAGAGATATCGACAAGTATACATTCATTAGAGAACTCTGAGTTATCGATAAGCCAAAGTCCATTAGAGAACTCTGAGTTATCGATAAACCAAAATTCACTACAGAACTCAGAGTTGTCGATAAGTCAAGTCAACAATGAAGTTTCAGAGATATCGACAAGCCAACATGCCTATCGAGATGTCGAGTTCTCTACAGCTTAATTGGAAATCTTGAAGTGAAGAAATTTCTCGAAGTACAGAATTGCAGAACAATTCAATATCCAAGGTTGCAAATCAACAAACAATTCACACAGCTGAATTGACAAGTCTACAAAAGCAGCTTGAGAGATGTGCAAGATTAATGGTGAAGATTAACTGATAAAGGAGGATCAAGCAATACACAGTGGATGAAGATATGCTAATCTAGATATGGAAATCTCACTTTTCCTTTAAATAGAAGTGATTAGTGACAGGTTAGAAAAGTGATTAGCACTTCTTATTGTTCACTGTGTAAACCAAAGTTAACTATCATATAAAGTTAACTGAGGTCCTTTGTTTAAGTCAAGGACTGAATAGATTAGAAATTGTATTCTCTCTCAAGAAAGAAGCTAAGTTCTAAACCAAGAACTTAGAGATTTTGTAGCAAACACTACTTGATTTTTAATATAAAATTAAGTGAGTTTTAAAAATCTTTGTTTTATATATTTGCATTGTTATTTATGTTTAACATCTATTCTACAAAATCATTGATAACAACCAACTGCTAAACCCAAAGTCGATCAAAAAGTAAATATTTAAGCCAAAACACATTCACCCCCCCTGTGTTGTATTCATATCTAACAAGTGGTATCAGAGAAAAATCTGAAAGTAAACATATTAGATCTTGGAAAAATGAATACACAGAAAATCAGTAGTATCAAGATTCCTCCCTTTGATAAGGCCAACTACACTTTATGGAAAAAGAAAATGTTGCTGTTTATAAGAATGGCCAATCACCTTTATATTTAGATCCTCAAGAATGGGCCTTTCACTCCTATGGTTAGAGTTGAGGAAACCACAGATGGAGACATGGTTATTCCAGCTCATTATGCTCCCAAGGATGCCTCTGAGTATACTGAAACTGAAATAGAGAAAGTTTCTCTAGACAGTGCTTTGCAACTGATACTAATTGAGTCACTTGGCAATTTAATGTATAATAACATTGTCAACTGTGACACTGCTAAACAGATCTGGGAAAAGATTGAGATACTCTGTGAAGGAACTGAGGAGGTTAGGTCAAATCAAAGAAGGATATTGATTTCTCAGTATGAGGGTTTTATGGCTAAACCAAAGGAAGGTATTACTGATGTGTTTGAAAGGTTTAATAAGCTGATAAATGACTTGCAGCTTCATGATAAATTTTATGATGTTGAAGAAGTGAATTTGAAGTTCTTGCTTACTCTCCCTGATCATTTGGAACAAAAGATCTCTGCAATCAGAGAAGGAAGGGATTTGAGTAGAATCACACTATAAGTGCTCTATAGGGTTCTGATAACTTATGAAATTGAAATGATTCAAAAGAAATCATTAAGGGCTGGTCAAGGATATGTAATGGATGGCTCAAGTGCACTGATTATGAATGATGGCCAGACCTCTAATGATGAGCAAAGATCCCAAACTCCAAAAATTTGTACAAGTGAGAAAAGAGTCAATGACACTAACGAGCAAGTCATACTGGAATTGGATGAAGAAGATGAGTTCTACACTCTTGATGAGCTTGATGAGCTAGAAAAATTAATGGCTTACTTGGCTAGAAAATTCTCTAACATTAGAGTGAAGAAACCAAGATTTTTCAAGAGCAAAAGACAGTCCTTCAACAAAGACAACAGCTGGAAAGAAAAAGGGAAGTACACTCCTGATAGCAAAACTGGCTATAAAACTGGATCTGTAGATAGATCAAACATAAGGTGCTTTAACTGTAATGAGTTGGGCCATTTTGCTATAGAATGTAGGAAACCCAAGAAGGCAAAGAAAGACAAAGCCTATCTTGAATTGGAAGCAAAGTATGATGCTCTTCTAAAGAAGTAACAAGGGAAAGCTTATATTGCTGAGGGCAAAAGCTGGGATGATTCAGATAATGATGAAGATGAAGAAGTTGGAAACTATGCACTCATGGCCTTGGAGCAAGGAGATTCTTCATCATCTAAATCACAGGTACCAACTCTTACCACAATTGATTTAAATGTGAGTCAATATAAGGAAACTGTTGAAAAGATGAGCACAAAAATGTTCCACATTCATACAAGCATGGTTGCTGCAAATGAGGAAGTTAGCAGATTGAAAAAGATCAATGAAAAACTTGAGAGTGAAAAACAAGAGACTAATTTGTTGTTGGTTGAGCTTGATGCTGCTAAGCAAGAAAATGCATACTTAAAGAACAAATTAAAATGTGCAAGTGAAATTGAAGCAGTATTGAGAGAAAGACTGGAGAAGAATGAAGTGAAGCTGAAATCCTTCAAAAATGCTTCTGAGTTGATTGGCTAATATCATGAAAAGAACAAGCCATGTGTAAACATTGCCATTGGTCTTGATCATGAGGGTTTAAACAACAATAAGAAGTCTGCCAGTGACAAAGGAAAATCAACTGAAACTGAGAATGTTCCAATTATTTTAAAGAAAGTTAAATCACCTATGTTCAAGGCATGTGAGGTGAACTTCAGTGAAGAAGAGTTGATCATTAAATAGGAGATAGCTGATGAGGACAAGGAAAAGAAAAATGATGAGACAACTCAGTCTTCCATCTCTGTTGAAACACTAAAAGCCAATCAAGAAACTAAGGAGCTTGTGAAGGAGATTAAAGCTGAAGAAGTCAAAAAGAAAAAGAAGAATAGAAATGGAAAGATTGGGATAAATAAAAGCAATAATTTTGCTTATGTTGCAGATGCTCCTAGAAAGAGGTGTGAGAATTGTGGATTAATCAATCACCTAACTCACCTGTGTAAAAAGATTGTTAGCAATCCACCTGAAGGAGTCTGCAAGTACAATGAAGCTAAAGCTAATGATCCCTATTCATTCTGTGACAAGTTTGACTGCATTCCCTGTAACATGAAAGTGATGAAGAGTTGCCACAAATTGAGAATTGATCTCATAGAATCAAAAGTTGGTTCTATATCTGAAAGGGAAAATGCTCAACAGTCTATGAATTCCATTTTATCTGAAATTTCTCATTCTACTTCTGCAAAATCAGTTAACAAGAAGAAAGTGCCCAACATACCTTGGGTAGCTAAACACACTTAATCCTCATTGTGTGCAGGGAAAAGGAAAGAAGGTCATATGGATCATTGATAGTGGATGTTCCAGGCATATGACATGTGATAAGGCCCTGCTATCACAATTTGAGGAGATGGTTGGCCCTTTGGTGACCTTTGGAGACAACAGAAAAGGATTCACAATGGGATATGGCAAGATTGTTTCTGGAAATGTTGTCATTGAAGATGTAGCACTAGTTGCTGGATTAGAAGAAAATCCTCTAAGTGTTAGTCAATTTGCAAACAGAGGTTTTCAAGTTGTTTTCAATAAAGAAGATTGTGCTTTTATTAGCAAAAAGACTGGTGAAATTGCTCTTAAAGGAGTAAGAAAGGGAAGCTTGTTTGTTGCAGACTTAGACTCAACAAATAAGGATGGAGTGTGTTGTTTCTACACCAAGGCATCAGAAGAGTAAAGCAAATTGTGGCATAAGAAGTTATCTCACTTGAATTTCAAAGCAATCAACACCTTAGTCAAGAAGGAGCTTGTGAGAGACATGCCCAGTCTGGAATTTGCTCAACTGGAAGTTTGTGAAGCTTGTCAGAAAGGAAAAATGAAAAGATCAAGTCACAAGTCAAAATCTGTGAATTCTATAAGTGCACCTCTGCAACTTATTCACATGGACTTGTTTGGGCCAGTAAATGTCTTGTCCATTTCAAGGAACAAATATGCCCTTGTCATGGTTGATGATTTTTCAAGATACACTTGGGTTGAGTTCATGTACTCTAAAGATGAAACTCCAAACATTATAATTGAGCACATCAAGAAAATTGAGAAGCAAGCTGAAGGAAAAGTTAGTGTGAAAAGATTGAGGAGTGATAATGGAACAGAATTTAAAAACTCAATATTAAGTGAATTCTGCAAAAGTAAAGGCATTGTTCAAGAATTTTCAGCAGCTAGAACACCTCAACAGAATGGAGTGGTTGAGAGGAAAAATAGAACATTGGTTGAAGCTGCTAGAACCTTGCTACAAGATGCTCAGTTGTCAACTAGTTTTTGGGAAGAGGCTGTTAATACTGCATCCTACACTCAAAACAGATATCTCATCAACAAAGCTCATGGCAAATCACCTTACTCAATCATTTCTAACAGGAAGCCTACAGTGAGGCATCTAAATATGTTTGGAAGCAAGTGTTATATTCTAAAAGACAACTCTGAATATGTGGGAAAATTTGACTCTAAAGTTTTTGAAGCAATTTTTCTGGGATATTCATTGGAAAGAACAACCTACAAAGTTTATGTGATTGATCAAAAGAAAATTATGGAAAGCACATATGTGACTTTTGATAATGACAAGTGCTCAGGCTTGGAATGCCTTGATGTAAATGATGCTGAAGCCCTTGCATTTGAGAATCTAACCATTGATAGTGATTCTGATGAGGAAGATGAAGTTGTGGCACAAAAAATGACAAATGAAGAGACCTCTGAACAAAATCATGGGAATGAAAGCTCTCTTCAGATACCTGAATTTGATGGCACAAACTCAGGGGGAGAAGGAGAGAATGGAAATGACAGTCATGGTAATACTGAAGAAAATGATGAAGGCACTAGTCAACAGACACACACTAGAAAGTGGGATAGGAGTCATACAGTAGAAGCTATTATTGGTGATCCCTCAGCTGGTGTGAGAACTAGAAGTGCAACTGCTAATGAATGCCTACATGCATGTTTTCTATCTCAAGTAGAGCCCAAGAAAACTGAAGAAGCCCTAGTGGATCCTGATTGGATATGTGCTATGCAGGAGGAGCTGAATCAGTTTGAGAGGAACAAAGTTTGGAAATTAGTTCCTGCACCAAAGAACAGAAGCATAATTGGAACTAAGTGGGTGTACAGGAATAAAATGCATGAAAATGGAATTGTTACTAGAAATAAAGCAAGGCTGGTTGTTAAAGGCTACTCACAAGAAGAGGGAATTGACTATGATGAGACTTTTGCTCCTGTTGCAAGACTAGAAGCAATAAGAATTTTTCTGGCATTTGCTGCACACTCAAATTTTAAGGTGTATCAAATGGATGTCAAGAGTGTTTTTCTTAATGGTGAACTAGAAGAAGAAGTTTATGTGCAACAACCACCTGGCTTTGAAGATCCAGAATTTCCTAACTTTGTTTACAAATTACTCAAGGCTCTATATGGATTGAAACAGGCACCTAGAGCTTGGTATGACACACTGCCAGAATTTCTACTCAAACATGGTTTTACCAGAGGTACTATTGATAAGACTCTCTTCTACAAGAAGCATGGTGAATATATGATCCTAGTTCAAATCAATGTGGATGATATCATCTTTGGATCTACAAATGAAAAAGCTTTGTCAAAGATTCTTTAGGCTAATGCAGAGTGAGTATGAAATGAGCATGATGGGATAATTGAGTTACTTCCTTGGCCTTCAAGTTAGTCAAAGAAGTGATGGTATTTTTATCAGCCAAACCAAATATGTCAATGACTTATTGAAGAAATTTGGTATGGTGGATAGCTCACCTGCATCTGCACCAATGTCTACTGCAACCAAGTTGGATGAAGACAAGAAAGGCAAGAGTGTGGATATTTCAAGCTACAGAGGGATAATTGGATCATTACTTTATTTGACTGCTAGTAGACCAGACATCATGTTTGCTACTTGTCTATGTGCTAGATTTCAAGCCAATCCAAAGGAATCACATTTGATGGCTATAAAAAGGATTTTCAGATACTTAAAGGGAACTCCAAACTTGGGATTATGATATCCTAAGGGAACTGGTTTTGAAGCTGTTGGATACACAGATGCAGATTTTGCTGGATGCAGGGTTGATAGGAAAAGTACTAGTGGAAGCTGTCAATTTCTTGGTCAAAGACTTGTATCCTGGTATAGTAAGAAATAACAATTTGTGTCAACTTCCACAGCTGAGGCTGAATATATAGCTACTGGAAGTTGTTGTGCTCAGGTGCTTTGGATTAGAAATCAGCTAATGGACTATGGTCTAGTGTTACACAAAATTCCTATTATGTGTGACAATACTAGTGCCATATCTATAGTAGCTAATCCAGTTAATCATTCTAGAACAAAGCACATTGATGTTAGGTACCATTTTATCAGGGAACATGCTGCAAATGGTACCATTGAGCTCATTTTTGTTCCAACAGAGAAACAATTAGCTGACATTTTACTAAACCTTTGGATGAAGCAACCTTCACTAGACTTGTGAGTGAAATTGGAATGCTCAATTCTTCATCCTAAGGCAAGAACTCAGCTAATGTGTTGCAGCAGATTAATTTCTAATAAATCAACCTAGTTTGATTTAATTGGAAATTAACTAAAATATGAATTATAAATATTTCAGAATCTTTATATATTTATTTTTTTAAAACTCAAAAATTAACTTAGAATATTTCAAATTCAAAGTAAACTGCTTAGTTGTTAATTTATATCTTAAATGTGTAAAATTAACACAAGGCAGAATAACAGTACTCAAAGGTATAGAGACTGAGTTCTTGATAAGTCAAAATGACTTATCGAAAAGTCATTCTAGAGTTCTCGAGTTAGTCCTCGATAAGTCTATTTACAGACTTCTCGAATGACTTCTCGATAAGCTCTATTATGACTTATCGATAAGACCATGTAGAGTTCTCTAATAGTGTTAATTCACAGAGTTCTCGACAAGGATATTTTGAGACTTATCAATAACTCAGAACTAAAATAATTTAATTCAATGAATTATTTTAGACAAATACTTTTGGAAAATTTATTCTGATTTCAATTTGATTCAATTCAAATAAATTAGAATCATTTTTAGTCCATTTTCGGACAAACTGGGCATTTATCAGAGTTCTCGATAAATCATTTCTTAGTTCTCGAAAAGAATTAATAAAATGACTTATCGAATGTACCTTTTTCAAATTCAAAATTACTTCTCGATAAGTTTAATATCAAACGTTTATTTGACTTCTCGATAAGTCTTTTACTTTTTTTATAAATACCCAGACTTCTCGATACATACACTGTACTTACACTTTTTCGAGATCTCAAGTGACCTAGCTTTCAGACAAAAGGCGATTTCTCTCTCGTTTTTGCTCCTTTCTCAAAATGTTTTCTTACCCACTACTTCTAAACACTAAAATGGCACAAAACATTGTTAGAGCTATCATTCCAGAGAAGGGAACCAACTTTATTGCTTTTCTTGATGCTAACCAAGCCCCTGATAGTTTCAAGGGGTTTGTGAAGTTTCATTCTGAATCCTATATTGCAGGTACTTTAACTGCAATTCATGTACTGTATTTGGACGTTCTTCATGAATTTTGGACATCAGCTATAACTAGGACAATTGTTCTAGAGAATATCACTTCTATGTTGGTCACCTGCACAATTGGAGGCTAAGAAATTGAGTTTTCAGCTGCTGATGTGAATACAGCCCTGGGATTGCCAACTGAGAACTATGGAGAGATGCCAACTGCAGATGAGCTGAGTGAATTCATGGACTTCATCAACTACAGTAGCTCAATCAACTTGGCAAGCCTGAACAGGACAAACCTTAGGAAGGAATGGTCATTTGTGTTTGATTCTGTAGTGAGGGCTTTTACCTGCAGAAAAACTGGCTTTGACAACATCTCAAGTGTGGTGCAGAAGCTGGTGTTCTCAATAGCTCACAACAGGCATCTGAATATTGGGGCTCTAATTTTGGAGGAGCTGGCTACCAGGCTTACTATGCCTTTGAAGAATAGAGGTAAAAAAATCTTTTTGCCAAGGTTTATTATGTCTACTTTAGCTCATAAAGTAAATGACATACATTTGTTAGCTGGTATTGATAGTAGTAGAATTGGCAATTGTAAGCAAGTGTCCAAAATAATATTCGGCTCACTTACTACAAAGAATAAGGTGAGTGTAAGTCTTAGAATCACTTCATTTATGTTATAGAGATTCAGGACTTATCCTTACCCTATGCCAGACATGAGGGCTCCACAATTTGCTAGTTCGGCTATGGTTCCTGAGCCTGTGGAAGTTCAAACACAGGCACACCAACAGGGACCTTCCAAAGCTGCAGCCCTTTCTTCTAAACCATTAGATGTTAGCAAACCAACCACTTTAGTCTCTCAAAAGACTGAAGTGAGTAAAAAGAAGAGAAAGGAACCAACCCTTGATGTTGTAAATGAGAGTGAAACAGTTCAAACTGAACCAGAGTCACCCTTGGTCAAGAGACCAAAGAAGAGTAAGATACCTGAGTTGACCACTCAAAACACCTCTGTGTCCTCCCAAAAGGGCACAGTTGAACAAATGGAGAGTAAACAGTTACTAGATGCATCCTCTCAACAGGGTGTATCTATTAAAAAGAGCATTCACCCCAATGCATCATGTACTGAGTCAGCACAACCTGCACCTAGAGTGTATGGTAGAAGAAATAAGGATGGCACATACATTGAGGGCACATCATTTGAAGCTCCCTCATCCATTCAGGGGGAGCTGCCAACACTCACAACTGAGCAAACTTCTCTAATCTCTTAAATTTCTTCATCATATAGACCACTTGAATCTGACTCTCAAGTGCACCAACACTCAAGTGACATGGTTCATGAAACTGTGATCACCACCCAGAACCAACATCTAGATGGTGAGAGGCTACTAGCTGGGGTAGACCTTGATGACACCATAAAAAATATGGGGGTTTCGTCAGTTTTTACTGAAGACCCCATGGTCACTCTTACACCTTCATGTGCACAATCATCTTCACAGATGAATAGGTTTGAGGGTAGTACTCTTAAGGGAGAGCTATCTAAATCTTCTCCAAATTAATTGGAGGTTCCTCTAGAAGGAACAACTCCCCTCAAAACCCTAGCTGAAATCGCCTTGGGAGTTGAAGCTAGGAGTACAATTTCCAATGACCCTGTTATGGGAGAGGCAAGTTAATTACATTTATGTGACAGTGCTCTGCAAGGTGCACAAAGGTGTGAGGCTGGTGTACATGACAGTAACCCAGTCAAATCCTCTCCAATTCCAATGGAGGTTCCCACTACATGTGGTGAACAACAAACTGTCAAAACCACATATTTATCTGTGAGTCAAACTGTGACCTCAGTCACAAGTGGTAATCTAGACATTTCTCAACAGCCCTCCACATCTCAATCCAGCCACCCATATGTCATGGCTCAATGGCTACAAGATATAGAAGCTCAGACTTCTACAGTTGATGACATGTTGGTAGATCAAATCTCAGGCTTGGCCAATCTCTCTCAGCAATTGCTCACTTCAGACATGGGGAACCAGGACTATCAAGCTATACTGCTATGCTTCAATGAAGAGGTTGAACAACAGAAGGAGAAGATAGTAGATGAGGCTGAAGAGGATGGCAATATAGATGCCTGGTTGTCTGATGACCATGTGGCAGAAATGGATGAAGGTTTGGCTAGATTCAGGAGGGAGTACATAACTATCATGAGAAGCAATGCTAAATCTCTCACTCTTCCTGAAGTCTATGATGCCATCATGGATGTGCACAAAGCTCAACTCAATACTTTCCATCTCTTTGGAAAGGCCCTTGAAGTAAAATTGACTGGACATGAAGATAAAATCAGGAAGCTGATCAAGGAAAAGATGGATGACATTGTGCCTTCTCAAAAGGACATCAAGAATCAATTCCAGTCTTTCACTGAGCAAATGTCAAGGATGAATTTGGCCTCCATGGAGAAGGAAGTGTCAAATATGAAGAGTTCTTTCAAGGCCCTGTTTGATCAAGTTCAAGCTCATATCACAAATTCAAATGATACCAGGGTCAAGCTAAATCAAATGCATACTGCTAGGTATGAGCCTTCATTTCTTCTCATGGAGGGTGTCAGAAAAACTGTTGATGAACACTTTGGGTCCTTCTCAGCTACAACAGTCTCCACTACCTCTACTCCTCAAATAAAAGAACTTCAAGATCAAATTTCTTCACTTCAAGCTTCCAACTCAGATTTATCTTCACAAGTCAGAGCTCTAACCACATTGGTTGAGAGTCAACAACATGATATTCAGGCCCTAGTGGAGTCCCATAAGCATTTACAAATGCAGAATACAGTTGCTTTGGGAGCCATTATGGGAAAACTCAACATACCACTGCCAGCATTTCCTGAAGCTGTAAGACCTGAGATTCCTACTCCCCTACTCATCCCTGTCACCAAGACTAAGGGGGATATAGATGCAAGGCTAGCACAATCAAAACTCAAAAGTCAAGTACAAGGTCTAGAACAAGAGAGGCTCCTTATGGCTGCCCAAGGTCCAGGAATGACACAAGAATTTGACAATTTGCTCACTGGACTAAGGAACTCTCTCAACAACAACTTCTTCACTTACAAAAAGACCTTGGAAAAGACTATCAATTACATCAGGGTGCTGCAGATCCCAGTCAAGGACCAGTTTTTGGAGAAAAGGATAGTGATCAATCTTAATGATTCTGGTATAGACAGATGTATGAAAGTCAATATCAATTATCTAATTTCTAGAAGAGCATCTGAGGTGGATATTTTGATTAACAAGGTCAAGATAATCACCAATGAAGAGAAAATGCTACTAGCAGAGTTGAAGAAGGCTCCATAAGCTGCATTCCCAGAAGCCTATCTAAATCCAAGCAAAGGGGTGCACTATATCTGCTCTACAACCAAGCAACTGAAACATTTCCAAGTACCTAAAAACTGTGTCATGGCCAACAGAAGACTGATAATGGTGCTTGAGTCTGGGCTGAAAAGTAAGAAATTGAAGACTAGTGAAGATGAAGCTATGATCAAGATTCTGAGGAGATACATTGATAACCCTGAAGCCAATTTACCTAAAACTCAAATCAACAAAGATGACTTGGGTGATGATGAGCAGAAGAAAGATGGTCAAAACCCTTCTGGCTCAAACTCAAGTCAATCTAGCAAGAAAATTGGTGGAAAAAGTGATAGTGAGAAAGAGAAGGAGAGGAAAAGTGGATCTGAGACTCAAAGGAGGGGTGGAAGGAGAAAAAGACAAAAGAATGATACCTCACAACCCCTCCAAACTCTAAATATCCAAATACCAATTGCTAAACCTTCACATTCAACCTCATCAAAAACTGCTCAACCTCAAACCTTTAAGTCTAAATATTTCTACAAGCTCACTGCAAACTCTCTCCTCAAAACTCAAATCACTCATAGCCATACTTCTCTGAAAAGACTCAAAAATGTACCTTCATTCAAGCCACCCCATAAAACACACTACAAAATAGTTGGAATAGGTCCAAAAGAAGCCAAGGTCAAGAGAAGATTCAGAAGATAAAGAAGACAAAGAAGAAGACAACTGATAGCTGAATTTCTTAATGATCATGGATTTGGTGAAAAGGCCATCTGGAACAGATATAATCAAGATGATTTCCAACCTCTAAATGTTGTTGATTCAGATGAAGACTACTTCCAACAGCTAGCTGAAAGAATGGTCAGAGTTTGGGTTGTTAACATCAAAGAAGTTAGAATCTACTATAGTGATGGGTCCTTTGAACAGCTTGGAAATAGACTAATGGATTCTCTCTCAATTGTTGAACTGAAAAGGGTGATAAGCTTGATGAATGGTAAAGATTCAGCCACTAAGGCATGGAGAACAGTATTGGCAGTGTTTGTGGTTAACAGAGAGGAGATGATAGATGAGCATAGAGCTTTGCTAACTGAAAAGAGGAGAAAGTATGAGCATGACATTGATGAGTATATTAGAAGATCAGAAGAGTTGAAGGCAGCAGGCAAAAGCAGAATATCAAAGGATGGAAGATTTCTGAATGTAAAAGATGGCTCTTTGTCAAGATACAGGATAGGGATGTTAGCTAGTTATCCTAAGCCAGATTTGCTGAAACTAATAGAGGCTCTAACTAACACCCCCATCCTAGAAGAATTAGAAATACTTGTGCAGATTAAGAACATAATTGAGAAAGGATCAGAAAGCTCAGTCTTTACTTAATTATTGTAAACTGTCAAATGTTCAATGTACAAGTGTTGTATCAACTTTTTTATTGTTTTATTTTCATTCTTTAACTTGGGGTTAGTCTTGTTAACAGGCATGAATATGTGATAAGCAATCTTCTCACAAATTGGGGGAGATTGTTGTGCAAGACATGCCTGTATCATAACAAGACTAAGTCATATTGACAACCCTAAGATTAGTTGTATTGTAACCTTAATATGTAATTTATACTCGTAACACTTAATGTCTGTAAAATGAAAATGGAGCAGACTGGAGCATTTTTCCCTAAACAGTGTCAAGCCTAAGAATTTTATCTGGAAGAACATCAAGAAGGTCATGCCTTAGAAGAATTATGAAGAAGCTTGGAGTTGAATAATTCTGTTTGGTGAAAAACATTCTAAGTCAAGATCTCTACAAGTCACAAAATTAGTGTTATAGAGAAGTCATTCGAGAACTCAGAAAGACCTATCGAGAACTCAGGAATTGTCTATCGAGAACTCATGAAATACTATTGGAGATATCGATAAGTCAGATACCCATTCGAGAACTCAGAGATATCGACAAGTATACATTCATTAGAGAACTCTGAGTTATCGATAAGCCAAAGTCCATTAGAGAACTCTGAGTTATCGATAAACCAGAATTCACTACAGAACTCAGAGTTGTCGATAAGTCAAGTCAACAATGAAGTTTCAGAGATATCGACAAGCCAACATGCCTATCGAGATGTCGAGTTCTCTACAGCTTAATTGGAGATCTCGAAGTGAAGAAATTTCTCTAAGTACAGAATTGCATAACAGTTCAATATCCAAGGTTGCAAATCAACAAACAATTCACACAGCTGAATTGACAAGTCTACAAAAAGTAGCTTGAGAGATGTGCAAGATTAATGGTGAAGATTAACTGACAAAGGAGGATCAACCAATACACAGTGGATGAAGATATGCTAATCTAGATATGGAAATCTCACTTTTCCTTTAAATAGAAGTGATTAGTGACAGGTTAGAAAAGTGATTAGCACTTCTTATTGTTCACTGTGTAAACCAAAGTTAACTATCATATAAAATTAACGGAGGTCCTTTGTTTAAGTCAAGGACTGAATAGATTAGAAATTGTATTCTCTCTCAAGAAAGAAGCTAAGTTCTAAACCAAGAACTTAGAGATTTTGTAGCAAAACACTGCTTGATTTTTAATATAAAATTAAGTGAGTTTTGAAGATCTTTGTTTTACATATTTGCATTGTTATTTATGTTTAACATCTATTCTACAAAATTATTGATAACAACCAACTGTGAAACCCAAAGTCGATCAAAAAGTAAACATTTAAGCCAAAACACATTCACCCCCCCTCTGTGTTGTATTCATATCTAACATTGACCAATTAACTAATTAATTATTAACTAAAATTAATTAACTAATTATTTCAGATTTATTTTTAAATTAAAAAATAATTTTTGGAATTAAAATAATAATTTTTGGAATTTCCAGAAATTAAAAATGAATTTTTATAATTAAAATAAATAAGAAATATGATTTCTAAATAATTTATAAATAGGAATCCTATTTTTGAAAATTCTGGAAACTACAGGGACTAAACTGTTTCTTCTTCAAAAGTTCGGGGGCCTGTTTGCAATTTTGCAAACCCCCGCCGACGACTCGCCGGAGTGTGCCCAGAGAACACGATTCCAGCCACCTCAGGCCACCAAACTATCCATAATTAAACTACAGGCTACCAGCAACTTGTACATGCAATCAAAACACACAACCCTTACCAGAATTGGCCGGAAAATGGCCGGGAAACTCACCGGTTTCTGGTGACTCAGCGTAAATTTCAAAACACAACTATGTTCAAACCATGAATCGTCTATTAACGAGCTATACATCAATCGATTGCAAATTTCATGAGGAAAAAAACCCACTATATTTCAACATCTAATAACCCCTGGATCAAAAAGGCCTAAATTTCAATTAAGAACATTCATACAGGTTATAAACCCTAATTATAAAATTCGAAAATTAACTCAATTTTGAACATGTTATTGAACTCCAAATCAGTCATATGACATATGAAAATCATCAGGAAAATAAGCTCTACAACATGCAATCATCAAATCATCCAAACAATCATCCAAACAAAAATTCATATTTTTAATCATAATAATTCGATAATAAAGAAAAATATAGAAATTAAACCTTGATTTCAGCGGTAAAATAAGTTCTGAAATCTGAAAGTACACTCCAAATCCTTCGTTTTGGAAACTCCAACTCTCCCAACCGATTTCAATAACACCTTGAAACTGTAGTTTGATTTTCAGAAGGTTTTATGAAATTAGGGTTTTTCTCTGGAAAATTCTATAATTACTGTTTGCAAATGATTTTCGGTACGGAATAAAATAAAGTAAAGGCTATTTATAATTACAGAAAATTAGTATCTCGTTGGATCATTCCGGATATAAAATGGTACGTTTATTTATAAAAACAGATCCAAACGGTACCAGTTTTCGGGATATTTATCCAAATTAGTATAATTTGTACTGCGGTCTTGCTCTCAACTCCTGGTTACACGTATTACGAGGTGATAATTCTAATAGTTTAATAAAAATATCCCGTTTATCGAAAATACGAGCTTTATTGATTTACCGAAACGAATAATGTATCGAAAATATTGTGCCGGGACCCGCGCAGGACAAACTGTACGCCGGATCGAAAAAGTCGAAACATGGAAAATGCTCGGAATATTGCAATTAGGTTAGGAAGGAGTTCTCGGAAGAGTTTCGGGTTATAAAAATGTAAAAACGGGTGACGTCGGCTGGTTCCCAATTATATAAAATAGTTTATAAATACTCGGAAAAAGAATTTATAAAATCCATATATTTCCTATAAAATCATAAATCAACATAAATATAAATAGGAAGATATGACAATTATCTATATTTTATTTTAGACATATAAAAATTAAAATACTCAATTGATATTATTTTTAAACATCCAAACACATATACCATTTAATAAATACTTCACAGAATAAATACGGAACATGCATAATATTTATTTGCAAAATAATTACACGATATATCCCAGATATTACAGATACGAATAATTATTACAACTCTGATCGTATAAATAAATGAATGTTCGAATACTAATTCCAACTTATCGAAGCTCTACTTGAATAAGTAGGCGTTACTCATATTATTCGATTAATTATCGAATCATTAATCAAATTATTCGATCTATTTGATCTTATTAATTAATTAATTATTAAATAATAGATAATTAAATAAATAATTAGATAAATAATTAAATAATTAAATAAATATTCAATTTTGAATTTCTAAATTAATAAAATAATTTAGAAATTAATTATAATATTTTTCAGATTTAAAAACTGATTTTTATTTGATTTTTGGAATTACTAAAATAATTTTCTGATTTTAGAAAAATAAATTAAATAATAAAAACTCAGAAACACAAAATAGGGAAAGGGGTTAGGGTTTTAAGGATCAAACCCGGGTCGAACACCGGGTTGAAACCGGGTCGAGCCCGGGTCGCGATGAACACCGCCATGGCTGCCCAGAATCCGGCGCTGGCGGGGCTTTTTCCGACCAAGGTCCGGCGACCCGATTACGCCTCAATCTTTCTCCGTTTCGACTCTTTCTTGGCTGAAAACGATTCAAAACATCCCCAGGAACTCATCCAAAACTCCAGCAACAACAGTCTTTCACCCCTTCGATTACTCCGGCCAAACGAACTCAGAACCCGGCCAATACCGCCGAGTTCCAGCGATGAATCACCCCCCCAAACATCAACCAAAATCAACGTTTAATATACGAAAACAACGCTTAAGTCTCCTACAATCAAACCCCTTTAATCACTCTAACATCTAATCAACAACAAGAACAGAAAATCAAATCAAAAATCTTGAAAACTCAAGAACTCGGTTAATCACTACATGGGTTATAAAATCGAAATAAAAATACCCAATCACTCCTGAGACTACAATAAAACTAACTGAATCAACCAAACAATCAAATGATTCTTCAAACTCAGAAATCGAAATTCATACCAAGAACACAAAAATCGATTTTAAGATTATACAAACCTCAGTTGATGATATCAGTATCAATAAATTCGTCTCTTCACAAGGATTGTATTGGTTACTCGAGCTTTTTCACCGGATTAGTAAATCTCCCAAAATCATCGATTGATCTTCTCCCTCCTCCAAGAACACAAGCTTCACCCATACTTTCTAATTTTATTTTCTGATTTTTAATAATTAATTAACTAGAAATTTATAATAATCCAGCTAATTATACTATAGAAAATAATACCCATAAATAAAATTAAGGGTCCAATTACACATCTAATGAAAATATTTGGCCCCAATTTTTATAATTTTTGGGTTTTAATTATGAATTTTTAAATATCCAATATATACAAAATATATGCCAAAAATTCCCAAAATTTGTGAATATTACAGAAATGCAAAGAAAAATGATGTTTGATAATTTTCATGATCATATAAAAATAAAAATGTGATTTTTGTGGGGTTTTTCACTCCCGAAGGGGTCCAGAAAAGTCATTTTTCGCGAAAGAGGTAAATTTGTAAAACATCTAGATGTTCAGAATATCGATGTAGTATAGGTTGTTCTTGACAAAATAGGGCCAATGATTTTGTATGATATATGGGCTTTAAAAACACTGTTTGAGCTGCACGGATTTTGATATAAAACCTATAACTTATAATAAAACACTCAATAAATACCTGAAACACATTCTGATCAAAACAGACAACACGTAGCACATAGCAGTTAGGGTTTTAGACTCAACACACTTAATCACATAAAATACATATAAATTATCTTTATTAGAATATAATACAAGCGTAATTTTTCGGTCGTTACAATATATGATATTCATGAGAGTTGTATAATCATATGATGATTATATAATCTGTATATATACTGATATATACATGTTTTGTGTTTGTTCTTATTATATGAATCGTATTTGATACGATTCTGAATCGGATGTAGCGAATTTGCTGAAATCTGGGTCTGGTGTCCGATTTTGGCGAAATAATACGCTATTTCATATGGAATCGAGCGTCTGAACAAAACTGATAGCTAAATCTATTATCGAATGATATGTAAGGCGTTTGACGTCGATTAGGCCCTGTAATATGCGATTTAATGTTATTAGATTTAATTTCGAATTTTCTAATTTTTGCCATATTTGGTTTTTATGATTAGATCATGATGGGTATGATATGTTAAGAACATATTATGTGTTTTAACATGTTCTTATGTGTTAATTGAGCATGGTGGATGGTTATGGCTTATGACCTTAGGTTAATGGTTTTGGTTTTTTAAATACGGCTTGCATGTAATCTTGTAATTATTAAATCTCGAATGTAACTCGAGTTCTTCTTGTAAGTTCATTAGATTAGTTTTTATATTTCATTCTTGTAATGTACATGAAGTCATGGAGATTTGAAGATCAAGGAAGGGTAATCTCACATGGAGGCCATCCAAGGAAGCAATACAAGAAAGAAGACATATAATAGTAGCTTGTATTTATTTTTCACCTTAGATTGACCTAGATCTTTGTCATTAGCTTGATGAAGATCACATAGGATGAAGCCATAACCAACAACGTTTATTTATTGCAGTTTCCATATATATGCGCATATGATGAATGTATGTGTAGAGTAGTTTATAAAGATGCATGCTTAATTAGATTAAGGATGTATGTATTAGATGCGACACTCATGCCATACTTTCTAAACAAGATAAAATCTATAACGACTCAAGATTTTAAAATGAACAAATGATTATGAGATTCTCGTGTTTATGAAACATGGAATAAAGTACAAATTTTCTTTGTTTCTGACATAGAGCGAGTTTGTCAAAAGCGAGTTCATTGAAACTGTAAGGTTGTGGGTTTTAAGAGAGACCATTGTGACTCCCTCACTACCTGGAAATCAAACCATTGACGAATATTGATTTGAAGTATTTTATTCAAGAAAAAATTGGGAATCTCTTTATATTGGGATCATGATCATTTTAAAATTAAGAAAACCCTAAAGTTAATATTGAGTTGAACAGATGCCTTCCAATGAGTCCAATGCGTTAACCCCTAGATCGATAAGGAGTGGGTTCGCCAAAGCGAAGTACTCCAATCTATCGTGGGAGATGTGTTGAAGTATATTGATACTTTTTGACTATTGGGTAAGACTTAACTAAGTTACCACAATAGGATTGTGAACTTAGAGGCATAGAGTTTGGCAAGATTTATTAGATAAATATGAACAAATATTGTTCCACCAAGCTATCCAAGAGTTATATAGTTGATATAATTGACAAATGTTGTCTACCTAAATAATCATGTTTTAGGAGAAAATCCAAAGCTGACCTAACGCATGGTGAAATATGGATCTTGGCTCACCAGAAAGGATATAGAAGATATTCTTTCCGAATTAATAGTTAGGTCTATTGATTTGATAAAAATAGTGGGAGATATATATTGTGCATATATATATATGAATAATCACTTGAACATAATTTAATGATCATCTGTAGACTAAGTCATTTTATGCACTTTAATATTGTAGATATCAAATGACAAATAATAAAAATAACTTCTCTATGTAATAGTCCTTGAGAAGGACAAGCTGACATGAAATAATTTCCTCAATTGGCATGGGAACTTGAGGATTGTCCCCAGTTTCAAGGATGTCACTCAAACCCCTCCCTTATTTCTTCTAGCTGAGAATGAAACATGTGCTGAACAAAATGCTTACCAAAATTAAATTAATTATGCAACTGATATTTCATGTCTCATGCTTGTAATTATGAGTGTTGAGCTTTAGAAGCAACAAGAGCATAATGATGTTTATGATATGATTGAGCACCTTCATAGAATGTTTGAAGGATAGGCTCGTCAGAAAGATTTGACAATAATAAGGCACCATACTTTTACATTAATGGGAGAATGATATCCAGTTGGACCACATGTTCTAAAGATGATAGGTATATGTACCTTGATATTTTGGGTTTCCATAATAGTCTAGAGACTCAGCTTGATTTGATCAAACAATCTTTGAACAACTTCTATTCTTAGTTTGTTAAGAACAAAAGGAATGAGATAGACAGAACACTCACTAAGTTGTTAATCATGTTTAGAACTGCTGAAAATAACACGATAAAGGCATGAACTACGTCCATATTGATGATGTTAACATGAAATGCAAATGGGAAAGGAAAGTGGACAGGCAAGATGAAGATTTGATTTTATTCGGTGCCAAACTAAAGTCTAATCCCAAAGGGCTTTTAAAGCCTGATAATGGTGTTGTTAATGGAGATGCTTGTCACTTCTGTGGAAATAACTGGATGATTGGAAGTTAAATTGTCGAGCTTGTTTGGAAGATCTAAAGAAGAAGACTATCAATGGTCAAGCTTCAGGTATCGGATTACAATTGGAGCAAAAGTTGTTGCTCTAGTTGAAGGAACTCGATACCTAATTTTGCCCATAAGGCAAGATTAAGAACTTGATAAATTGTTAATACGTGCCTGCCTTTAGCAGATACATTAAATCAATTTCTTGTCAGGACAAGAAAGGTTTTCATTTTAATTAAATAAATAATAGTTGTTTATTCTATTTTAATGATAAGGCTTATAATGTTGCACAATTAGTTAACAATTTATATGTTCTAAGATGACTCAAATCAAACATTACCTCTAGCATTGTCGTTAAGCCATATTAATGAGAAACGCATTTCTGAGTTACATATAGATGGATACTTGGATAAGTTTGATTTTGAATCATACGGAAGATGTGAACTTTGTCTCATTGGAAAAATGACTAAAGCTTCTTTTACCCGATCAGATGAAAGGGCCACCGAACGATTATGACTTATACATAATGATGTATGTGGTCGAATGCGTATGATGGCAAGGGGTGGCTTATACTACTTCATAACATTTACTGATGATTTCAGTAGATATGGATATGTGGTTCTTATGAAGAACAAATATGATTCTATGAAATGTTCAAATAATATAAGGCCGAAGTAGAAAAGCAAACAAGGGAAAAGTATAAAAGTTTTATGATCAGATCGTGGAGGAGAATACTTAAGCCTCAATTTCAAGAGTTTCTTGAAGGAGTGTGATAGTGTATCATAACTTACTCCTTCTGGAATACCTCAATGGAATAGAGATTTTGAGAGGAAAAATCATACCTTGTTGGACATAGTGCGATCGATGATGAGTCAAGAGGATCTTCCATTCAGTTTCTTGGGTTATACTCGAGAAACGACTACAAATACACTTAACCAAGTTCCGACTAAAGCTGTTCAAAATACTCCGTATGAGATATAGAGTGATAAATATCATAGCATGTCATTTATGAAAATTTGTAGACGTGAAGCATTTGTAAAATATTTAGCCTCTGACAAGATTGGACCAAAATTAGATTAGATGTTATTTTGTGGGATACCCAGGTGAGACTAGGGTATAGTTTTTATAATCCTTTCAAGAACAAAGTATTTGTTGCTCGAGCCACTGTATTTCTTAAGGGAGAACTACTTTCCAAGAAAATCAGTGGGAGTATAATACATCTCGATGAAGATCGAGAACCACATGATAACATTGAAACAAAGTTGGAATAAGATCAGGATGTACATCAAAATGTTGAAAGTAATCATGTCCAAGAAACACAAGTTATTCGTAGATCTAGTAGGATTCACCATGAGCCCGGGAGAAATTATGAATTTCTTTTGACTCAAGATGGTGATGTGATGCTTACGGATATTGATAAGCCTCTCACCTACCAAGATGCTATGAACAGTTCAGACTCTGAGAGATGGCTAGAGGCCATGAAATCCGAGATGGAATCCATGTATCAAAATAAAGTATTGACTTTAGTTGATCCACTCGAAGGGGTGAAACCTATAGGGTGCAAGTGGGTTTTCAAGAAGAAAACTGACATGGATGGTAAAGTACAGACCTATAAGACGCGGCTGGTGGCAAAAAGTTTCAAACAAATTTATGGTATAGACTATGATGAGACTTTTTCACCGGTTACTATGGTCAAGTCCATCAGGATTTTTTTAGCAATAGTTGTTTACTTTGACTATGAGATTTGGAAAATGGATGTCAAAACTGCTTTCTTATATGGGAGCCTTGAAGAGGATGTATATATGATACAACTGTTAGTGTATACTGAAAATATTTATTTGAAGTATGTACATTTATTTCTGGTTCGTTTATTTGAGAATCATTTGAATGTTTACATGTTATTAAATATTATATATTGTGAACAATCTAGTATCAAATGGGATACATAATATTAGATTGTTAAATACGGTTATATAATATAATAAGGTTCACAGCACAGGTGGTGTTGGACAATCCACTGGTATGGCTGTAGTATTATTTAGATTAGTTTATATTGACTAATAAATAATACTAGTATACTTTGTGTATATTGAACAGGATCAAATTTAGAATTGTTCCCTTAATACTGATTAAGAAGGAGAACTAAGATTCTATGTTATTATTAATGCTTAGGTTCTTAATCCGGAAATAGTAATGGACACGTGTATATTATTTACATGCTTTGATTTATATATGAAATAATTCTTTTGAATTATATCATTATATTTTGGGTGATGGAATTATACACATGGTGGATATTATTTATTGAAGGAATCCATGTCCTGATAATATTCGGGTTAATGATGTCCCCTTGAAAGCTCAAAAAGATTTAATTATGTGAAACCCTGCAGGTGGAATTTATTCTGGCATAATTAAATAAAGGTTGAGTGGATGATCAAGGATAAAAGATATTAATTAAATAAATTATCAGTAATTTATTTAATTAATGGACATATGATATTTTAAACATGGGGAATTTAATAAGCAAATAATATTGGAACCGAATTAATTAAATTACGGTATTAGGAAAGGTAGTGCAAATATTAATTCTTTAGTGGATTGAATTAATATTTAATTACATTGGGCTAGGCTCAAGATGTAATTAGAAGGCCCAACCTAATTATCCATGGTCCCTATTGTAGCCTATATATATTCTTATTCTCTTCTTGCTTGGAATTGTGTGAAAATATATGGTAGCCACCAAGGAGCAAGAAGAGAGGATAACTTGAGAAGACGGAGGCCACACTTCACTCAAGGGAATTTGGGAATACAATAGAAGAGCGTGGAATCAACCATTAACAAGGTAATCCTCTTTTCGTAATCTTTATCGTAAAACATAGTAACACCCTAAGTCCGTGGTCCCAATAATTGGTATCAAGAGCCTGGTAATGGGTTCTACGTTTTATGATATAATGTCCATGTCGTAATTATATATGCATGTATATAGTGTTTTGCTAGTATTGGTTTTGATGCAGGTTGTTAATCCACTATTATGGCCATGTATATTTTAATTATGTGTTTGGATCCCACGTGGTTTAATCGTGGTTAATTTTGGTTTTGGTTTCCACGTGGTTTAATCGTGGTTGTAATTTACACGAGGGTTGATCGTGTTAGAATAGATTTTACAAAATTAGTTTTGTATTAGATCTATTTTTTTGTAATTATTCCGGGTATTTTGTAATAGTTATGTGCGATCGGAAATCAATTCCGGTAGTTTTTTGTTCCGCTGTGCGATTACAAGGGGCTGCTGTTGATGTTTGGATCGAACAAAATCAAAACAAAACTCACAGAAAAGCAACAGGCGCGCGCGCTGCGGCCGCTGCGGCAGCTGGGGCTGCTGGGGCCGCTGCGGCAGCTGGGACTGCTGGGGCTGCTAGGGCTGCTGCTGGGGGCGTCGGGGCGCGCTTGGGGCAGATTTTTTTTTGAGAGCTGGATTTTTTTTTCAAGGGCCATAATAGTGGAAAATTTATTTTAATTTTTTCCATTAAATTTTAATTATTGCTTTAATTTATTGATTATGTGTGTCGTTAATTATGTGTGTAATTCTTTTAAAATTGCATGTTTAACTTAATTAGGACGACATGGACATAAATTTTATTTATTGCTTTAATTAAATGTTATATGTTGCTAAAATTATGTGTGTATTTTGAATGTATGATTAGACATAATTATAACAACATAGGGCCCCATTTAATTTAAAATTCCTCAATTTTAATAAAAAAAATTCTAAGTGGGAGAGGGAATTAATATGAAATTAAATCCCATGGTCTCCATTATTGGTTGTAGGTAATTTAACATAAAGACGAATATAAATTATATATACGTCACCCATCGTGGCATGTAATTTATGGTGTCTAGAATGTTATAGAAATTACTAGAACAAACTTCTTAAATTAATAAATTTTGAAAGGAATAAATACGGATTTTCTTTATTTCTGATTTGGGGCGATTTTGTCAAAAACGGGTTCATCGAACTTGTAAGGCTGTGGGTTTTAAGCGAGACCGATGTGACTCATCCACTACCTGGAAATCAAACCATTGATGAATATTGAATTGAAGTATTCTATTCAAGGAAAAATTACGAATAATTGGAAGGTATACACGCCACCCATCGT
The DNA here is from genome assembly GCF_009905375.1 of Apium graveolens. Classification (NCBI taxonomy): domain Eukaryota; kingdom Viridiplantae; phylum Streptophyta; class Magnoliopsida; order Apiales; family Apiaceae; genus Apium; species Apium graveolens. The sequence goes on along the minus strand of NC_133655.1, from coordinate 138,343,556 downwards.
GGCGTACCAAGTTCCATAGATTTCAAATAATTTAAGATTTGATGATGGTATACACTTAGCTATGAAAAATAATATAGTCCACCCCAACGTGGCATATTGTTTAGTAATAGGACCGAAGTAACATTTAAACAAAATTAGGTGGTATACATGTCACACATCGTGGCGTACCAGAAGCTTATGGTGTTTATATGTTAGTGCATTAAATTTTAATAATTGTTAGAGGAATCAATAGATCTTAATAATTAATGCACCCTTATTTATGTGATGTTTTTATGCATGATTCTCAGGATAAAATGGGTTTTAATCCACTATTCACCATACTTAAGGATAACAAACTTACCGGACCTAACTATATTGAATGGAAACGAAATTTGGACATTGTGTTGACTGCTGAGGAGTACAAGTTTTGCACTTATGAACCCAAGACTGAACAGCCTGCTGTTGATGCTCCTGAAGATGAGAAAGAGTATTATAAACGGTGGATTAAGGCTGATGAAATGTCGCGATGTTACATTCTGGCAGCAATGTTGGGTGTTTTGCAGCATCAGCATCAGTCTATGGCCACTGCTTCGGATATGCTCTTTAATCTCAAGGAACTTTTTGGAGATCAGAATAGGGCTGCTAGGCAAGTAGCCATGAAGGCTTTAATGAACACTCAGATGGCTGAAGGCACACCTGTAAGGGATCATGTTCTCAAGATGATGTCTCATCTGAATGAGATAGAGATCCTTGGTGCTGAACTTGACGGGGAAACCCAGATTGACATTATCCTTACGAGCTTGTCCAAGAGTTTTGAGCAGTTCCGCTTGAATTACAACATGAACAAGAGGAAGTATAGTCTCGCGGAACTGCTGACAGAACTTCAGGCAGCTGAAGGATTATTTCGGCAGAGCGTTCAAGTGAATGTGGCTGAGAAAGGTTCTTCCTCTAAGCCGAAAGGTATTAAGAAGAAGAAAAAGGCTCAGACACAGAAAGCTGTGAAGGCAGTGGGAGTTCAGGGTGGTGTAAAAAAGCCTAAGGGAAAGTGCTTCAGATGCAAATAGTCAGGTCACTGGAAACAGGATTGTCCTCTTCCTAAGAAGACAAACAATACTGGTATATCTCTTTCTCTAGTTACAGAATCATTTATAGCGGCTATATCTACGAGCACTTGGTGTGTAGATACAGGAGCCACTGATCATGTTTGTAATTCTATGCAGGGGTTCCAACTATCCAGAATGCTTAGAGATGGTGAGATATACGTGTTCATGGGAGATGCTACGAAAGTAGCAGTAGTTGTAGTAGGAGTTATTCATTTATCTTTTGGTTCTGATAGGATTTTGGTTTTGAACAATTGTCTTTATGTACCTTCTTTTAGAAGGAATTTAATTTCGGTTTCTAAACTTGCTTTGGATGGTTATAATGTTTGTTTGGATCGTAATGTTTCTATTATGATGAATAAACGAATTATATGTTCTGGTACATTGCAAGACAATTTGTATATAATTAATCCTAGTCAACCTGCACTGCAACTGCAATTTAGGGAATTGAACTACACATCTTCTAACTCTACTAAAAGAAATGAACCTTCTAGTTTGAACCAAACATATCTTTGGCACTTGAGATTAGGTCATATTAACTTGAGGAGGATTCAAAGACTGGTAGTAGACGGGCCTTTAAGCTCATTGGCAGTGGAGCCATTTCCAGTTTGTGAATCCTGCTTGGAAGATAAAATGACTAATAGGCCTTTCAAGGCAAAAGGGAATAGAGCCAAACAACTGTTAGAATTGGTTCACTCTGATTTATGTGGACCCATGAATATCCAAGCAAGAGGTGGTTATGAATATTTCGTCACTTTTTGATGATTATTCTAGATATGGGTACGTTTATTTGTTGCACCGTAAGTCTGAGTGCTTTGATAAGTTCAAAGAGTACAAAGCTAAAACGGAGAAGCGACTTAATAAAAGTATCAAGGCACTACGATCAGATCGTGGTGGCGAATACTTGCTTGGAGAATTTAAGGAATATTTATCAGAAAATGGGATAGAATCCCAGTTAACTGCACCAGGCACACCCCAGCAGAACGGTGTAGCAGAGAGAAGGAACCGGACTCTTTTAGAGAGTGTTAGATCGATGATGAGTTATTCGGATTTACCCAAGTCATTTTGGGGACATGCCTTAGAGACAGCAGCTTATCTTCTGAACTTAGTACCTTCTAAGTCGGTTCCTAAAACCCCCTTAGAATTGTGGACCGGGGATAAACTGAGTCTAAGACATATTCGAATATGGGGTTGTCCAGCACATGTGCTGAACAAGAATGCGACTAAGTTAGAATCTCGTACAGAAGTAAGGTTGTTTGTAGGCTACCCCATGGGAACGAAAGGATATTTATTTTATAGTCCAAAGAATCGGGATGTCATTGTTAGCACCAATGCAAGATTCTTGGAGGAGGACTATATAATGAATCACAAATCCATGAGTAGTGTCATTTTAGAGGAACTAGTGGGAGGGAAAAATAATACCCATGAAGCTGTAGTACAAGTAGAACAACCACAACATAATGTACAACCTGTCACTAATACTGCACCAGTGCCTCGTCGTAGTGGGAGGGTTGTTCAACAGCCTGATAGATTCATGTTTTGGGAGAGTCTTCAGACTTGGTCCGTGGTGAACATGATGATGATCCCCATACATACGAAGAGGCAGTACGAGACAAAGATGTAGATCTTTGGCAAAAGGCGATGGAATCTGAGATAGAATCAATGTATTCTAATCAGGTCTGGGAGCTCGTGGAACCACCCAAAGGTATAAAACCTATTAGATGTAAGTGGATCTACAAGAAAAAGAGGGGATTAGATAAAAAGGTGAAAGCCTGGAAAACAAGACTTGTTGCGAAAGGGTATACTCAGAAAAAAGGTATCGATTATGAGGAAACCTTTTCACCGGTAGTCATGCTTAAGTCAATCCGTATTCTTTTATCTATAGCAGCTCATCTCGATTATGAGATTTGGTAAATGGATATCAAGACAGCTTTTCTTAATGGAAGTCTTGAAGAAACCATCTATATGCAGCAACCAAAAGGATTCATTAAGGAAGGCCAAGAGCATCTGGTATGTAAGCTTAAGAGGTCTATTTATGGACTTAAACAAGCTTCTAGAGACTGGAATATTCATTTTGATCAGGCAGTCCAGTCATATGGATTTGATCAAAGTCCAAGCGAATCGTACGTGTATAAGAGAAGTGAAGGTAATGCAGTGGTTTTTCTAGTACTATATGTAGATGATATTTTACTCATTGGAAACAATGTTGAGATGTTGTCATCAGTAAAGGCATGGTTGTTCAAACAATTTGACATGAAGGACTTAGGTGAAGCGGCATACATCCTTGGGATCAAAGTTATAAGGGATCGCAAGAAAATGATGTTGGCTTTATCTCAAGAGCCCTACATTGATGAAGTATTAGCTCGTTTTAACATGCAGAACTCCAAGAAAGGTTTTTTACCTTTTAAGCATGGAGTTGCTCTATCTAAGAAGCAGTGTCCTTCGACACCTAAGGATATAGAGAGCATGAAAGCAGTTCCTTATGCTTCAGCATATGGAAGCTTAATGTATGCTATGTTATGTACGAGGCCTGACATCTGCTTTGTTGTAGGCATGGTTAGTAGATATCAGTCGAACCCAGGTCAGGAACATTGGAGTGCAGTAAAACTATACTCAAGTACCTGAGAAGGACTAAGGAGTATATGTTAATTTACAAGGCCTCAGATCTATTTCCTTTGGGATATACTGATTCAGATTTCCAATCAGATAGGGATAAGAGGAAATCAACCTCGGGATATGTTTTTACTTTGGGAGGTGGAGCCGTTATATGGAGGAGTGTAAAGCAGAATTACATTGCAGACTCCACCATGGAGGCCGAGTACGTGGCAGCCTCTGAGGCTGCCAAGGAGGCTGTATGGTTCAGGAACTTCCTTTTGGACTTAGATGTGGTACCTAATTTGCCTAGGAGCTTGACGGTGTATTATGATAACACTGGTGTTGTGGCAAATTCAAAGGAACCGCGAGACCACAAAGCAGCTAAACATATTGAACGTAAGTATCATCTCATACGAGGAATCGTAAAGCGAGGGGATATAGTTGTGGCTCACATATCATCAGAAGACAACCGAGCAGATCCTTTCACAAAGAGCTTGCCAACCAAGATTTCTGACAAGCATGTGGAAGCGATAGGAGTCAAATGGATGGACACATAGATTTTATGTAATAGTGGATTAAATAAACACTGATGTACACATAGAATATTTTGAGTATAAGTGGGAGATTGTTAGCGTATACTGAAAATATTTATTTGAAGTATGTACATTTATTTCTGGCCAGTTTATTTGAGAATCATTTGAATGTTTACATGTTGTCTAATATTATATATTGTGAACAATCTAGTATCAAATGGGATACAGAATATTAGATTGTTAAATACGGTTATATAATATAATAAGGTTCACAGCACAGGTGGTGTTGGACAATCCACTGGTATGGCTGTAGTATTATTTAGATTAGTTTATATTGACTAATAAATAATACTAGTATACTTTGTGTATATTGAACAGGATCAAATTTAGAATTGTTCCCTTAATACTGATTAAGAAGGAGAACTAAGATTCTATGTTATTATTAATGCTTAGGTTCTTAATCCGGAAATAGTAATTGACACGTGTATATTATTTACATGCTTTGATTTATATATGAAATAATTCTTTTCAATTATATCATTATATTTTGGGTGATGGAATTATATACATGGTGGATATTATTTATTGAAGGAATCCATGTCCTGATAATATTCGGGTTAATGATGTCCCCTTGAAAGCTCAAAAAGATTTAATTATGTGAAACCCTGCAGGTGGAATTTATTCTGGCATAATTAAATAAAGGTTGAGTGGATGATCAAGGATAAAAGATATTAATTAAATAAATTATCAGTAATTTATTTAATTAATGGACATATGATATTTTAAACATGGGGAATTTAATAAGCAAATAATATTGGAACCGAATTAATTAAATTATGGTATTAGGAAAGGTAGTGCAAATATTAATTCTTTAGTGGATTGAATTAATATTTAATTACATTGGGCTAGGCTCAAGATGTAATTAGAAGGCCCAACCTAATTATCCATGGTCCCTATTGTAGCCTATATATATTCTTATTCTCTTCTTGCTTGGAATTGTGTGAAAACATATTGTAGCCACCAAGGAGCAAGAAGAGAGGATAACTTGAGAAGACGGAGGCCACACTTCGCTCAAGGGAATTTGGGAATACAATAGAAGAGCGTGGAATCAACCATTAACAAGGTAATCCTCTTTTCGTAATCTTTATCGTAAAACGTAGTAACACCCTAAGTCTGTGGTTCCCAACAACAACTTGAGGGTTTTGTCGATCCAAAGTTTGCTAAGATTGTTTGTAAGTTGCTTCAAGGAGAATGAATATTCATTTTGATGAAACAGTCAAAGAGTTTGGCTTTATTCAAAATGAAGATGAACCATGTGTTTACAAGAAGGTTAGTGGGAGCCATGTGGCATTCCTAGTATTACATGTGGATTACATATAGTATATAAGGAATGGCATACCTTCTCTACAGGCTATTAAGACTTGGTTGAGAAATAGTTTCTCGTTGAAAGACTTAGGCGATGCTACCTATATATTAGGGAACAATATCTATAGAGATAGATTGAAAAGATTAATCGACCTAGTCGGAGTACATACATTGATAAAATATTGCATCATTTTAGGATGCAAGAGATAAAGAAATAATATGTTTTATTTAGCAAAAAAAAGGATATGTTTCGATGTCTCATGGGATAGTGTTCTCAAAAGATAATTGCCCCCCTAAATCATTAGATGATAAGGGCCATTTGAGAAAGCTCCATATGCTTTAGCAATTGGATCTATAATGTGTACAATGATATGTATTTATCCTGATGTTTCGTATGCTTTGAGCATGACGAGTAGATACTAGTCTAATCCAGGTGAGGGTCACTGGATAATTTTCAAGAATATTCTTAAGTACTTAAAGAGGACTAAAGATTTATTTTTGGTATATGAAGAAGATAGGGAACTGGTTGTAAAGGGCTACACTGATACTAGTTTTTTAACTTAATTTATAGATAGACAAGGATGATTATGTGTCTATGTCTGGTTTGTGTTTTGTCTAAATATAAGTTATGTTAGCTGGAATGGTTCACAGCAAGAACATTGATGATTCTATAATGGAAGCCGAATATATTGATACTTTTAAAACAGCCAAGGAGACATTTTAGGCATGTCCTTGAGCGATATCACCTTATTAATGAGATTAATAATTAAAGAGATATAAATGTAAAGTGCATAGTAATGATAGTGTTGCAGACCCACTGACTAAGGCTTTGTCGCAGCAGAAGCATGATGGTCATACTAGTTCCATGAGTATTGGATACATGGGTGATTGGCTCTAGTGCAAGTGGGAGATTGTTAGTGTTTGTGCCCTAGAGACAACACTATGATGTTTTAGTTTAAGATATTAGGATTATTAATGTTTGTCATGCCCCCAACTTAAACAGCAAATTAAATATAACTATTACAACATTTTAAAAGAAGAATACACAACCAACTCCAAGATCTTACAGTTTAGGGTTTGGAACAGCCCAACACTACCAACTATTACATCTGATTAAAAGTACCGAGTCCTCACACTAACTATTATTACTTATTCTACCTGAGCTCGAATATAAGCATCAGCATCACAGGTCTTACGGGCAGTCTGCTTGAATCTAACCATAGCTGCTAGCTGTAATATCAGGGTAAAGCAAGGAGTGAGCCAAATGCTCAACAAGTGCTAACAGTACGACACAAAACATAAATCGAGATATACATTAAAGAATGACAATGGAAGGACATAACCAATGGTAACGAGAGATAAAACTATGTGAGATGGCATCATTTTGCTTGTATCAAAACAATTTTAAAATCATGTCTTAATCAAAATCATTTTATGACGCTACGGATTACAGCCGGTGATCAGCCGTGAAGTAATCCCGAACTTCGCTGGGTTCTAAAACATTAACGGGAATCCCTAGGCAACTTTTAAGCCTAATATAAGTGTGGAAAGGACTCGCGTCTCAGTCCAGACCCACTATTCAAGGAAAACATTTATCCCCCTTTGGGACTGAAAACCCATATTTTATTTATTTCAAAAACTGATGCCGAATTATAACAAAATCTCTTTTAACAGTAAACATTTTTATTAAGGGATTATAGATCAACTCGAAACACGGGAATATGGTACTAAATCTCAGGGCCATGATTTACAAAATTTTACTCTATTAGGGTAACCAAAAGGTTTTCATATGTCAGAACTTGGACAGGAAAATTTAGTGAGACTAATGGATAATATAAAGGGGTAATGCCAAACTGGGCTTAAAGTAATGGTTTCTCGTCAAGGTACAGGTGTTGGATCATCAAGAAGATAAGCTTCATGAATACTATGGGTGTTAAGGTATGAAGAAATGATTCTTTAGCTCAGGATATATCAGAGTTGTCAAGCTTTAGGATAAGAAAGAGGGGTATCAATCAATGAGGGATCACTTTGATAAGTTTCTGACTTTCAGGGTTCAAGGTAAGGTTCTATAGGGATTCAAGTATCAGGATGAGATATCAATACTTAGGAATCATCAGCATGTTAATCAAGAGGATCAATCAAGTAATATATCAACTCTTCATTTTATCATGGCATTTAACTATCATGAAAAGGCTTTTGAACTACTTGCAATACATACTCGAGGATTCATGGCATTTCTATATAATTCAAAGATAAACGAAAGATACGCTTGATTTAAAATATACCAAATGACTCAGGATAATTGCATCAATATATATATGAACTGTTTATAGTAAATACGAAGGTCAAGTTGAATCACTTGCCTTGAGAAAGGCTGGTCTGGTCTGACTGGTAGGAGCAACTGGAGCTTCACTCGACCTTTATGGCAAGTTTTCCCTCATCTCGAGATCCTACATAATAATAATAATCCTCATTACAATATATTCTTACCATCTTAACCTATTTACAACTTGAAATTAAACACGGATGGCACTTAGGCCTATACGCACTTAATTTTAAATTCACTTTTAAATTACAAAAGTACACACATAGCCACATATTCACATATCATATATTAACACCAAATAACACCATATATACCATAATGCAACACTAGGCTTGAATGATCTCGACTCACATCTTACGTCACTTGGTCGCTAAACTAGACAAGGTCTTCTAATTTTGGCTTCCTAACTCGATGTGCCTTTCCTAAATTATCCAAAACCTATTAACCCTCACTTATGCCTTTAGCTCTACTGACCTTATACCATCTTACAACTATGGTGGTTGACCTAATACTCACTTCTAAGTGTTCTAAAACTATGTGATAAGTGAAAGCGCTTACTGGTGCAAATTTCAGAATGACAACTATAGTTTCTTGAGTACATTAGGCACTCTTAAACTACAAGTTTTCCTTCAAAACTTTTACACAAGACTCTCCTGACCTAAGGGCATCTCACAAACTTGATGTGGCTCAAGGGCCTGGCTTGGGCCTTCTTGGGCCTAAGCTAAAAGTCCAAGGTTCCCCTATTTTTCTGGGCAGAAAACACCCTGACTTGAATTAACTTGTGACACATGGTTCTAACTCATATCCTATGAACTATGATTGGAAAAACTTCTATGACACTCCCTCTAACTAAGGCCCAATAGGGCCTAATGAGGGTCTACCCATGACATGGTCAAATCTTCCTATTTCTAAGTTGCAACAAAACTGTCCCCTGCTGGACAGATTTTGTTATTCTACTTGTGCACCTAACCAAAAGACAAGCAAACCTCCAACCAACTCCTAAAACCTTTTATATACTCCCAATACTAACTTCTGGTGGCTTGGGCCTCAAATTGCACATCAATGACATGGTCAAAACTCACTCTAAACCTCAGGGTACTAAACTAATTTTCTGCAGAAACTATAACTCTCATTTCTCCAAGGTTTTGACTTGACAAACTCAACTACCAACATCCCAGTACTTAAACCAAGACTTATACATGGTAATCTACTGAACTAACTCCCTTATTCTCAAAATAACCTTGGATAAGATCATCCTTACCTAAGGTACAATTATGGCAAAACAAAAGAGATCACATTTCTCAATTCACCAATCATTAAGTTTTTGAAACCACAAGATATGCATTTTATAAAAGATAACCACGAATTATTACCGTGCAACAAGAAACATAAATCAATATTAACACATTATTCCTACTGAAATTAAGGCTCACTAACAAAATCTTTCCAAATGATCAAAATCTTACAACATTCTAAGAGAAATCCACATGCATGCATGTCCTCGGGTTTTGCAAACCAAAACAACACATTTTCTACATATATTCTACCATAAAATTGACATTCAAGCCTAGCATGAGCTATACCTAGATGATCACTTAGCATGCAAGGAGTTTTATCAAATTTTCACCAAAAAATTCAAGTCATTATCACATAAACATGCAAAATTTGAGCAAAACAACAAGAATGATCTCAAGGACCATTCATTCGGCTCCCATATGGTCATTGTGGCGCCCTCCAAACCCGGGTCAGAAGTTTGGGGTCCACACACACACCTTAATTATAACCTGCTTATAACAATAATAAAGATAATAATAATATATGCAGTGACCCTACTTACCAACCACCACGGACCGCAGCAGGTTAAAGTATGCACACAAGCCACACACACTAATATATTACAAACCGTTCAAATCCCAACTATTTCAAACTCAAACTGAGTATTAAACATTATTACAAATTTTTACAAACTTAAATTATTCCAAAAGAAACCTACTAGCTCAGTTTCCTCAACCTGAACCCCTAGCTCTCGCGCTGGACTGGGGATCCTCTTTACCAACTGGTTCCTTTTTAACTGGAAAGAATATAAACAACATCGCACAAATGAGCTACTAGCTCAGCAAGTCACAATGACAAAACTGAGAATAATGATCATCAGATGAATATGGTTATGATATCAAGTGAATAATGGATTATGATTTAGAATTGGATATTATACTTTTAATTTAAAAACCAAGGTTAGGCTGCTGATCAGTCACGCACTAACCCCGAGCAAGGCACACAGCATTGCTCTAACTACTGGATCCAAGGCACACATTGGCCTAACTTGACCATTATATGGTCTGACCACGAATCTGGTCCACAATTTTATAAAAACAATCCAATTCTAACATAATAAAAGAATATGCAATAATAAATAATAACTGAAATCATTAACAACAATAAATGTTTAACAATGAAAGGGTTTAAATCCTTGTAAGGATCAACAAGGTACTTTCAAAGCTTGAATGCTGGGTATTGAAAGAATTGGATAACAAAGGAAACAATGTTTCATGGTTTCAAGGATTTGGTCTTTCAAAGCATAAGATATCATGGATTGAGTATATAATAAATCAGTTCAGTGTCTGGTATTTAGTTTGTATGTATTTGTGGAGTAGTATCGTAGATTTGTGGTTCTTGTTTGGGTATACAATAATCAATGGATTAGAAAGAATATGGTTCATAGCTCAAGAACAATAACTGAAATCAGGATTTAGGTTTTCGTGCTTCAAAGCACTTGCAATGTCAACAAGACTATCAAGAATTACAATATCTCGAGAAAGTTCAGAACACTTGCCTGATATTAGCTTACTATACTGCACTTGCTTTCAATCACAATCGTCTTACTCCTCAACTACATGTTTCCCTTTCCTATGCCTTGCCTCTTCTGCTCACATATCATAAGCATCTATCAATCATCAACTCACTGGATTCTATTCAACACATACTTCTATCTACCCTTCGTTTTACCCAAATCTGATTAACGGATTGAAATCTATGCAATAACCAAATAAACACCGAATATATAGACCGATAGTCAAACAACAGGTCACGTATAACACATAATACATCACGTAATCAATGACATATCATTTATAAAGAAGTCTCGGGTCATAAATATGCTTTCGGGTATTTAAAATGATTTTTAAAACATTTTTCAGAATTAAAACGGGTCGTTGGATCAATTTCGGGTTAATAAACAGGGTTCGGTTGGCCAATTCTGGTTCCGAAACAATTTTAGAATAATTATCGAGCCTTGGAAATAATTTAGAATAATATTTTAAAGCTCGAAACTATTTTTCGGAATTTTTAAATCATTTTTAAATAATTAAATCTAATTAAATAATTAATTAAAAATCAATTAATAATTAATTAAATCAATTAATCAATTAATTTTCGAATTAATTGACCAATTAATCAATTAGAAATTAACTGAAATTAATTAACTAATTATTTCAGATTTATTTGTGAATTAAAAATAATTTTCGGAATTAAAATAATAATTTTTAGAATTTTCAGAAATTAAAAACGAATTTTTATAATAAAAATAAATAGGAAATATGATTTTTAAACATTTTATAAACAGGAATCCTAAATTTGCAAAGTCAGGAAACTACAGGGACCAAACTGCATCGTTTTCAAAACTGCAGGGACCAAACTGCAATTTTGCAGTCCAGTCGCCGGAAAAAGTCGGGGGTGGCCGGAGAAGACGATCCCGGCGTCCTCACCTCACCAACACCTCCAGATCAACACTACACAACACCAGGAACTTGTTCATGCATTCAAAACATTCTAATCATCCCTGTTCTGGCCGGAAATTGGCCAAGAACATCGCCGGTTTCCGGCGAACATCGCAAATCTTTAAAACACAACTCTCTTCGATTCAAGCATCCTCTGTTAACGAGCTATATATCAATCGATTGCAAATTTTATAAGGAACACAACCCACTATAAATCAACAGCTAATAACCCTGAATCAAAAACCCCCAAATTTCAATTGAAAACTTTCATACGGGTTATAAACCCTAATTTTGAAAGTCGAAAATTAAACTCAAATTTGAACATGTTATTGAACTCCAAATCAGACGTATGACATATGAAAATCATCAGGAAAACAAGCTCTACAACATGCAATCATCAAATCATACAAACAATCATCCGAACAAAAATTCATATTTTTAATAAAATAAATTCGAAAATAAATAAATTTTTAGAAAAATAACCTTAATTTCTGCAATGAAACAAAGCTCAGAATCTGATAGAACACCTCAAATCCTTCGTTTTGGTTACTCAAGCTTTAAAAACAGAGATCGGTAACGCCTTCGTTTTGTTGTTTGATTCTTAGAACAGTTTATGTAATTAGGGTTTTTTCTCTGAAAATTATATAATTAACTATCTGCAAATGATTTTGATACGAAATAAAATACGGTAAAAGGCTATTTATAATTATGGAAAATTAGTATCCCGTTGGATCATTCCGGATATAAAACGGTATGTTTATTTGTAAAAACTGATCCAAACGGTATCGGTTTTCGGGATAATTATCCAAATCAGTACAATTTGTACTGCGGTCTTGGTCTCAGCGCCTGGTTACACGTATTACGAAGTGGTAATTGGGATAGTTTAATAAAAAGCTCCCGTTTATCGAGAATACGGGTTTTATTAATTTACCGAAACGAATATTGTATCGAAAATGTTGCGCCGGGACCCGCGTAGGACAAACCGTAAGCCGGATCGAAAAAGTCGAAACATGGAAAATGCTCGGAATATTACAATTAGGTTAGGAAGGAGTTCTCGAAAGAGTTTCGGGTTCCAAAAACGTAACAACGGTTGACGTCGGTTGGTTCCCGTTTTTATAAAATAGATTTTAATTACCCGGAAAAAGATTTTAGAAATTTCATATGATTCTTATAAATCCATAAACCAACATAAAAATAATTAGGAAGATATGACAATTATCTATATTTTATTTTGGACATATAAAAATTAAAATACTCAATTAATATTATTTTTAAATATTCAAGTACAGATAACACTTAACAATTAACTCACAGAATAGATACTGGGCACCCATAATAATATCAAAAATAATTACACGATATATCCCGGATATTACATCCTTCCCCCCTTAAAAGGATTCTGTCTCAGAATCTCCTAAGAAAACAAATGAGGGTACTTTTCTCTCATATCACTTTCTAACTCCCAGGTTGACTCTTCAACCTTTGGGTTTCTCCACAATACTCTTACTAACTTTACCACTTTATTTCTCAATACTTTCTCTCTTTCTTCTAGAATCTCTATCAGACTCTCTACATATGATAAATCTGCTTGAAGTTCTATTGGCTCATATTCTATTACATGCCTGGAGTCTGGATTATATTTCTTGAGCATCGATACATGAAAAACATTGTGAATGTGCTCCATGTGCGGAGGTAACGCCAATTCGTAAGCTACTTTGCCAACGCGCTTTAGGATCTCAAAAGGTCCGACATATCTTGGGCTTAGCTTCCCTTTCTTTCCAAACCTCGTTAGTCCTTTCCATGGTGATACTTTCAGTAATACCAAGCTTCCTTCTTCAAATTCCATGTCTTTCCTTGATTGGTCTGCATATTTCCTCTGACGATTTTGAGCGGCTATTAATCTTTTCTGGATAAGTTCAACAACTTCCTTTGTCTGCTGTACCAGTTCAGGTCCAAGTATCTTGCGTTCTCCTACTTCGTCCCAATATATTGGAGATCTACATTTGCGTCCATAAAGGGCTTCATAGGGTGGCATTCCAATGCTGGCATGATAACTGTTGTTGTAAGCAAACTCTACCAGGGGTAAATGTTCGTCCCAACTTCCTTTGAAATCAATAGCACAAACACGTAACATATCCTCGATTGTCTGCATCGTCCTTTCACTTTGGCCATCCGTTTGGGGGTGATAAGCTGTACTCCTATTCAGTTTTGTTCCCAAACATTCTTGAAAACTCTTCCAGAATCTTGAATTAAACCTTGGATCTCGATCAGATACGATAGACACTGGAACTCCATGACGAACTACAATTTCTTTTAGGTACATATGGACCAACTTGTCGAGCGAAAATCTTTCATTTATAGGCAGAAAATGAGCTGACTTGGTAAGTCTATCCACTATAACCCAAATGGCATCATGATTAGCCCTTGTCCTTGGTAATCCAACTATGAAATCCATGGTAATATGTTCCCACTTCCACTCTGGAATCTCCAATGGTTGTAGCAATCCGCTTGGTCTTTGATGCTCTGCTTTAACTCTCTGACAGGTATAACATTTGATAACCCATTCTGCAATTTCCCTCTTCATATCTGGCCACCAATAATTCTTCTTTAAATCTCTGTACATTTTGGTACTCCCTGGATGGATGGAATATCTTGAACTATGTGCTTCTTGTAAAATTTCATTCTTTAACTCCGTCACTGGTGGAATCCAGATTCTAGATAAAAATCTCAAAATGCCTTGATCATCCTTCTGCGTGCATAATTCTTCACCTACCAAACGATTTATATCTTGATCCATTACATCTTTCTGACATTTCTTTATTTTCTCTTCGGCTGGAAAGTCATACTGTACACTTTCGCTTCCTCAGGCTCGCAAACTCTAATCTCCAATTCCAATTTTTGAAATTCTTTATATATCTCTTCAGGTACGGATAACACATTTAACCTTTCCTTCCGACTTAACGCATCTGCTACAACATTTGCCTTACCGGGATGATAATTAATCGAGCAATCATAATCCTTGATCAATTCTAACCATCTCCTTTGCCTCATATTAAGTTCCTTCTGGGTAAATATATATTTCAAACTTTTGTGATCCGTGAAAATCTCACACTTTTCTCCATACAAATAATGTCTCCAAATCTTCAAAGCAAAAACTATAGCTGCTAGCTCCAAGTCATGAGTAGGATACTTTTGTTCGTGTGGTTTCAATTGCCTTGACGCATACGCAATCACCTTGTCGTGCTGCATAAGAACACATCCTAATCCTTTGTAGGAAGCATCGCTATAAATTATGAAATTCCCTTGATCGTCTGGAAGTGACAAAACAGGTGTTGTGATTAATCTCCGCTTCCATTCCTGAAAACTTCCTTCGCACTTGTCATTCCATATAAACTTTTCATTCTTTCGTGTAAGCTTTGTCAATGGTGTTGCAATTCTTGAGAAATTCTGAATGAATCGTCGATAATATCCTGCCAATCCCAAGAAACTTTTTACCTCAATGGGTGTTCTCAGTCTCTCCCAATTCGTAATTGCTTCGATCTTTGCCGGGTCCACTTTGATCCCTTCGTTACTGACTATGTGTCCTAAGAACTGAACTTCTTGTAGCCAAAACTCACACTTTGACAATTTAGCATATAACTTCTTTTTCCTTAAAATCTCCAAAGCTGTCCTTACATGTTCCGCATGATCCTCCTCAGTCTTTGAATAGATCAAAATATCTTCTATAAATACTATAACGAACTTGTCCAAATATTCCTTGAAAATTCTGTTCATCAGGTCCATAAACGCTGCTGGGGCGTTGGTCAATCCAAAAGACATCACTAAAAACTCGTAATGTCCATACCTTGTTCTGAAAGCTGTCTTTGGTATATCTTCTGGTTTAATCTTTAGTTGATGATATCCCGATCTTAAATCAATTTTGGAGAAATACTTGGCTCCCTTCAATTGGTCAAACAAATCATCAATTCTAGGTAACGGATACTTATTCTTAATCGTCAATTTGTTGAGCTCCCTATAGTCGATGCACAGTCTCATGCTTCCATCTTTTTTTTTGATAAATAATACCGGTGCACCCCACGGGGATACGCTGGGTCTGATTACTCCTTTCTCTAACAATTCCTGCAATTGCTTTGCTAGCTCTTTCATCTCAACAGGCGCCATTCTGTACGGGGCCTTGGATACTGGTTCTGTTCCAGGTGCTAAGTCGATTGCAAATTCAATTTCTCTATCTGGAGGAAGTCCTGGCAATTCGTCGGGAAATACGTCTGGAAATTCATTCACTACTGGGATATCTTCAAGTTTTGCTGGCTCCTGACTTTTGTCAATCACGTATGCTACGAAATGCTCGCATCCTTGCCGTAGTAACTTCTTGGCTTAAATCATCGTTAAGAAATTCTTTACTTGTTTACGACCTTTGAACGTTACTATTCTTTCGTCTGGCGTTTTCACCATTACTTTCTTATTTCGACAATCTATCTGAGCATCATGCTTAGATAACCAATCCATCCCTAATATCACATCAAATTCTCCTAACTTAAATGGTATCAAATCTACACAAAACTTACTACCAGAAATCTCAATCTCACAATTTCCACAAACATGGTTCACAGTTACACGTTCTTGATTTGCTAATTCCACAGTCATTATTTCATTTAAGCACTCAACTGGACAGTTTAATTTACTAACAAAATCTTGTGAAACAAACGATCGAGTTGCTCCCGAGTCTATTAACACTTTGGCACATAAAGAATTCACATTAAGCGTACCTGCCACGACATCCGTATCCTGGATCGCATCCTTCACCGACATGTCAAAAACTCTAGCCCTTGGAGTCTCATTCACTGTTGGGGTAGATCCCATAATCCTTAATGCATTACTGACTGGGGCTGGTGTCTTGCAATCCCTGGCAATATGTTCTGGCTTCCCACATTTAAAGCATGTAAATCCAATGACTGGAACTTTCACTGCTGGATTCCGGATAGGTTGATCCTTATTTGCTGGCTCTCTTGCTGGCTGATTTCGGCACTCCCTCAAGTAGTGCCCTTTCTGGTTGCATTTAAAACATACCACATTCAACTTGTTACAAACTCCTCCATGCTTCTTTCCACAAACTTGACAATCTGGAAAAGTTAATCTCAACTGATTCAGCTGATTCACATTAGCTGGACGGTTGCCCTGGCCTCCGTCTCCTGCATTTTGTCTTCTGAAATTAAAATTTCTCCCTGGCTGAAACTTGCCCTTCTTAAAGTTTGAAAACTTCCCTGTTTGTGACTGACCCTCACTTCCCTCAACTTTCCTTTTCTTGCTTTCCTTATCTTTCTGGAACATCTCACTCTCTGTCTCTGCGATCATAGCCTTCTGTACAACTCCTGCATAGGTATCCAATTCAAAAATGGCTACCTTCCCTCTAATCCATGGTTTCAAACCTTGCTGGAATCTTTTAGCTTTCTTCCTATCAGTATCAACATATGACGGCACATACCTTGACAATTCCTCAAATTTACCCTCATAATCTGTTACCGACATATTCCCTTGCTTTAACTCTAAAAACTTCAGCTCCATTTAATCCTGAACAAACTAAGGAAAATACTTTTCTAAAAACAATTCCTTGAACCTTTCCCAACTAATAACATCTGTGCCTTCCAATGTTTTCACCATTTCCCACCAATAGGTGGCCTCATTCTTCAGATAGTAACTTGCAAACTCAACCTTCTGTTCTTCCTTTGCTTTCACTAAGGCAAAAGCCTTCTCTATTTCTTTAACCACACATTTACTTCAATTGGCTCTAAGGAACCCTTGAATTCTGGTGGGTTTACTGCCTGAAAAGTTTTGAAAGTTACCTGGGGATTAGTCTGTCTCTGCTGTTGTTGTGCCAGGTGAACTATTTGTTGGGCCAAGATTTGAAGAATCTGGGCTATTGCTGGGTCCATGGGTCCTGGGTTCACATTCTGGTTTATATTATTTTGATTGTTATTGTTGTTGTTGTTGGTTTCTTCATTCTGGGTGTTGGTGCGGGTATTTCTTTTGGGAGGCATTTTCTGTAAAGAATCAATCAATTTATTTAGCTTTTGAATCAAATATTTGCATAAAAGAAAATTTTTGTAAAACAGGAATATCTCTTTTTGAAAACAGTTGTAACTAAGTAAATTGCATGCTTCTTTACAGAATATAAACAGTTATGGAAGACAGGGCACATGGTATCACAGGGTATAACTGGTGCAATAAAATAAATGACAGTGCTGGAAAGGAAAAAGGTACTGATATATATATAGATTAAAGGTTTTAGGGTAGTACAAGCGTAAAGACGCTTCGAAAGTAAAAGCAAAAAGGGTACAACAACCTACTCACTAGTCAGCATCACTAGTCTATAAATACAACTCAAAAGTCTACTGATACACACTACACACTACTGTCCATACTACATAACCATAACAACACTGCTTAGCATCTCCATCTCTGAATCTCTAACTCATGGCAAATCTGGACCTCCTATCTCCTCAAGCTCCTCTAGAACCCACTTAGCCCACTCCACTAGGAAATCAGGGGTGATGTCCTCATGTGTAGCCTCAGCAATCCTCACAGCAGCTGCTCTACGAAACGCCTGGAGCCTCTCCCTAAGTCGCCTCTCACCACTCCCCATCTCTCTGGTACGCATGATATGCAATAACTCCTGGATCTGACCCTGTAGGAATTGCTGCTCCATAAGGCAAGCCTCAAACTGATGATATCGGACAGGATAGGAAGAGAACTGGAAAGGTACTCCTGTGACTGAATGACTAGTAAAGCCTGAATCAGTAGGTGGGGGTCCTCTAACAGGTGGCCTCATGCCTGGAGGTGGAATAGCCTGCAATGGTACGGGCTGCAACACCGGTGGAGGTAGAATAGCCAATGCTGGTGGAATCACAGGACGTGGATCTGAAAACGACACTCCAACTGAAGGCTCTGAGTGATCAGCTGATACGGGAATAAAAGAGTCGGCCATCTCTGCTATCTGAAATCATATCGTAATATAAGAATCTCGTACCACGACGCAAACTATACTAATACCGATTATACCATAACACTCAACCTCTAGACATTCTATCATCCTATACCTTACTTCTAATCCTATCCCTCTACCCATTCCCGTCAACCTAGGCTTGTGTCAGTGACTTATAACCTGTAGCTCTGATACCAAACCTGTGGCGCCCTCCAAACCCGGGTCAGAAGTTTAGGGTCCACACACACACCTTAATTATAACCTGCTTATAACAATAATAAAGATAATAATAATATATGCAGTGACCCTACTTACCAACCACCACGGACCATAACAGGTTAAAGTATGCACACAAGCCACACACACTAATATATTATAAACCGTTCAAATCCCAACTATTTCAAACTCAAACTGAGTATTAAACATTATTACAAACTTTTACAAACTTAAATTATTCCAAAAGAAACCTACTAGCTCAGTTTCCTCAACCTGAACCCCTAGCTCTAGCGCTGGACTGGGGATCCTCTTTACCAACTGGTTCCTTTTTAACTGGAAAGAATATAAACAACATCGCACAAATGAGCTACTAGCTCGGCAAGTCACAATGACAAAACTGAGAATAATGATCATCAGATGAATATGGTTATGATATCAAGTGAATAATGGATTATGATTTAGAATTGGATATTATACTTTTATTTTAAAAACCAAGGTTAGGCTGCTAATCAGTCACCCACTAACCCCGAGCAAGGCACACAACATTGCTCTAACTACTGGATCCAAGGCACACATTGGCCTAACTTGACCATTATATGGTCTGACCACGAATCTGGTCCACAATTTTATAAAAACAATCCAATTCTAACATAATAACAGAATATGCAATAATAAACAATAACGGAAATCATTAACAACAATAAATGTTTAACAATGAAAGGGTTTAAATCCTTGTAAGGATCAACAAGGTACTTTCAAAGCTTGAATGCTGGGTATTGAAAGAATTGGATAACAAAGGAAATAACGTTTCATGGTTTCAAGGATTTGGTCTTTCAAAGCATAAGATATCATGGATTGAGTATATAATAATTCAGTTCAGTGTCTGGTATTTAGTTTGTATGTATTTATGGAGTAGTATCGTAGATTTGTGGTTCTTGTTTGGGTATACAATAATCAATGGATTAGAAAGAATATGGTTCATAGCTCAAGAACAATAACTGAAATCAGGATTTAGGTTTCCATGCTTCAAAGTACTTGCAATGTCAACAAGACTATCAAGAATTATAATATCTCGAGAAAGTTCAGAACACTTGCCTGATATTAGCTTACTATCATGCACTTGCTTTCAATCACAATCGTCTTACTCCTCAACTACCTGTTTCCCTTTCCTATGCCTTGCCTCTTCTGCTCATATATCATAAGCATCTATCAATCATCAACTCACAGGATTCTATTCAACACATACTTCTATCTACCCTTCGTTTTACCCAAATCCGATTAACGGATTGAAATCTATGCAATAACCAAGTAAACACCGAATATATAGACCGGTAGTCAAACAACAGGTCACATATAACACATAATACATCACGTAATCAATGACATATCATTTATAAAGAAGTCTCGGGTCATAAATATGCTTTCGGGTATTTAAAATGATTTTTAAAACATTTTTCGGAATTAAAACGGGTCGTTGGATCAATTTCGGGTTAATAAACAGGGTTCGGTTGGCCAATTCTGGTTCCGAAACAATTTTAGAATAATTATCGAGCCTTGGAAATAATTTAGAATAATATTTTAAAGCTCGAAACTATTTTTCGGATTTTTTAAATCATTTTTAAATAATTAAATCTAATTAATTAATTTTCGAATTAATTGACCAATTAATCAATTAGAAATTAACTGAAATTAATTAACTAATTAATTCAGATTTATTTGTGAATTAAAAATAATTTTCGGAATTAAAATAATAATTTTTAGAATTTTCAGAAATTAAAAACGAATTTTTATAATAAAAATAAATAGGAAATATGATTTTTAAACATTTTATAAACAGGAATCCTAAATTTGCAAAGTCTGGAAACTACAGGGACCAAACTGCATCGTTTTCAAAACTGCAGGGACCAAACTGCAATTTTGCAGTCCAGTCGCCGGAAAAAGTCGGGGGTGGCCGGAGAAGACGATCCCGGCGTCCTCACCTCACCAACACCTCCAGATCAACACTACACAACACCAGGAACTTGTTCATGCATTCAAAACATTCTAATCATCCCTATTCTGGCCCGAAATTGGCCAAGAACATCGCCGGTTTCCGGCGAACATCGCAAATCTTTAAAACACAACTCCCTTCGATTCAAGCATCCTCTGTTAACGAGCTATATATCAATCGATTGCAAATTTTATAAGGAACACAACCCACTATAAATCAACAGCTAATAACCCCTGAATTAAAAACCCCCAAATTTCAATTGAAAACATTCATACGGGTTATAAACCCTAATTTTGAAAGTCGAAAATTAAACTCAAATTTGAACATGTTATTGAACTCCAAATCAGACGTATGACATATGAAAATCATCAGGAAAACAAGCTCTACAACATGCAATCATCAAATCATACAAACAATCATCCGAACAAAAATTCATATTTTTAATAAAATAAATTCGAAAATAAATAAATTTTTAGAAAAATAACCTTAATTTCTGCAGTGAAACAAAGCTCAGAATCTGATAGAACACCTCAAATCCTTCGTTTTGGTTACTCAAGCTTTAAAAACAGAGATCGGTAACGCCTTCGTTTTGTTGTTTGATTCTTAGAACAGTTTATGTAATTAGGGTTTTTCTCTGAAAATTATAAAATTAACTATCTGCAAATGATTTTGATATGAAATAAAATACGATAAAAGGCTATTTATAATTATGGAAAATTAGTATCCCGTTGGATCATTCCGGATATAAAACGGTATGTTTATTTGTAAAAACTGATCCAAACGGTATCGGTTTTCGGGATAATTATCCAAATCAGTATAATTTGTACTGCGGTCTTGGTCTCAGCGCCTGGTTACACGTATTACGAAGTGGTAATTGGGATAGTTTAATAAAAATCTCCCGTTTATCGAGAATACGGGTTTTATTAATTTACCGAAACGAATATTGTATCGAAAATGTTGCGCCGGGACCCGCGTAGGACAAACTGTAAGCCGGATCGAAAAAGTCGAAACATGGAAAATGCTCGGAATATTACAATTAGGTTAGGAAGGAGTTCTCGAAAGAGTTTCGGGTTCCAAAAACGTAACAACGGTTGACGTCGGTTGGTTCCCGTTTTTATAAAATAGATTTTAATAATACCCGGAAAAAGATTTTAGAAATTTCATATGATTCTTATAAATCCATAAACCAACATAAAAATAATTAGGAAGATATGACAATTATCTATATTTTATTTTGGACATATAAAAATTAAAATACTCAATTAATATTATTTTTGAATATTCAAGTACAGATAACACTTAACAATTAACTCACAGAATAGATACTGGGCACACATAATAATATCAAAAATAATTACACGATATATCCCGGATATTACAGTCATGGCCGAATGAAATGGATGTGAATGGCCATTTAATCATCAAGAGTTTCCCTCTCAAGACTTGGTACTTCTCCATTCCTTGTAGTCCTCTCAAAAACAATCCTAAACTCACAAGAATCAAGGTTGTACTTTGAGTTTCAACTAGAACCTTAACATGCAACTTCAAAACTTAAACTTTCTATTCAAAACTCTTTGAAATATGAATGATCATGGTATGGGAAATAAAATTTACTTGTATAAAGAGTAGAAGCTTGGTGGAGGAATGAAGAAAAATGGGGAGGGGGGTGGTTCTCGGCTAAACCCGAGAGTGAGAGAGGGAGGCCCGAGAGTGAGGGAGGAGGAGGGAGATTAGAATGAGTGTGGTGTGGGTGATGAGTGAAAATGATCATGTATTTGCTTGTTTTATGGTTTTTGTATTGGCAAAAGTGAGTGGAATTAGGAATTGACATGATTAGCCTTCCACTTGAACTTGGTTCAATTTGCATGCAAGGGTAAAGAAGGAAATTGGCTAGAAAAATAAGAGTTAGTGGGGTTGGAATTGTCCTCTTTGTCTTTGAAAAGAATGAAAGGGTGGTTTGCATGCAAGGGCTTTCTTGTAATTTGCTAAATATGACAATTAAAATTTATATTGATTTATTTTTATAAAATAAAATACAAGTTCAAAAATTATAAAATTTATACCATAAAATAACTTGGATTTTTAGAGACTTTATAAAATCATTTTCAAAATTTGTGAACAAAATACCTTTTAAAAGAAAATTTTTCCAAGACTTAAAATATTCCTTATAAATCAAAAATAAAGAAATTAAATAAACTCTTGCTTTGAAAAATCATATACTACATAAAGCAAATTTATAATGCAGAAATTTGCACTCACACAAACGTACAATCATTGAATATATTTTCATTCGGCTTTAATATTATACCAAATCCACAAATAATATTACACGAAGATACCGGTCGTAACAATGTTTATGTTCTATCGATTATTCCCTTTATAATTTATTAATTCTTAATTTACTATGATATAAATGTTAGATAAACAAATGTCCTTTGAATATGATATGCAATTCTTTATCTCTAAGTACGTGACTTAGAAATGAGATTATGAGAATAATATTAATATTCCTAAAGGTCCCTAATCGAGTATTATTATTAAGGGACAATAATAATGTATTAAGACTGGTGTATTTGTTGACTGATGATCACATCTCATTGATCATAGGTATGATGATACTAAAGTCAAAAACACAGGCAGATGTATATGTACATGGTGCTGGACAGACCTAATGTGAGATTCTACATGTCTGCTATGTCATAAGTAATTCTCACAGTGATAATGATGTAATGGTCCTTAGACCTGAAGTCATTATATTTCTATACGAGAATTAATATACATTGATTCCATTAAAAGTTATCCTTGACCGGGTAATGATAAAAGTGGACATTGGGTATATTATGAATCGTATGAGAAATATGAATGATCTAGATGGGATTTAACCCTCCTATTTTATGAGTGATATTATCGGCCTCTTGTGTGAGCTAGACTATAAAATGTGTGGCCACGCTCAAATATTGATTTGATATGATAGTCTACTCATTAATCAAGAAAACCTGGATTAAACATTGATGAGGATGACACATTACATGCCTCTAGTTTAATCTATAATATGTGGTTAAAGGGATTATATTACATTGTACATTATTCACGAAAGGTTTAATCGATCACCGATTTAATTATTACTACTTGGGTAGCAATGATGTATTACTAGATGCCGCTCATTGTTTATAATTTTAAATTAGATTTAAAATTCGTTGCCAATATAATAATAACCTATAGGGTCACACACAAAGAATGCTTGAAGGACTATTTAATTTAAATTATATTTAAATACGATAGAATGCTTGAATTCGTTTCCAATGTAATAATAACCTATAGGGTCACAAAAGAATGCTTGAAGGACTATTTAATTTAAATTGGATTTAAATACGATAGAATGCTTGAATTCGTTGCCTATAGGGTAGCAATGATGTATTACTAGATACCGCTCATTGTTTATGATTTTAAATAAGATTTAAATTCGTTGCCAATGTAATAATAACCTATAGGGTCACAAAAGAATGCTTGAACACCTAGTGTGTAAGCTGCTGCGAACCATATATGGTTTAAGGCAAGCTTCTCGTAGATGGAACATCCATTTTGATGAGACAATCAAAGAGTTTGGTTTTATCAAAAACATAGATGAACCATGTGTCTACAAGAAGGTTAGTGGGAGCGCGGTAACATTTCTTGTATTGTATGTAGATGACATACTTCTTATAGGAAATGATATACCGATGCTACAATCAGTCAAAGTATGGCTATCAAAGAACTTCACCATGAAGGACTTGGGAGAAGCATCCTACATTCTCGGTATGAAGATCTATAGAGATAGATCTAGAAGAATGATAGGTCTTACCCAGGGTACATACATCCAGAAAGTGCTTAAAAGGTTTAGCATGGAAAACTCCAAAAGAGGTCTCATACCGATGAGCCATGGAGTGTCCCTTTCCGAAAAAAATGTCTCCTAAGACACCTGAGGAAAGAGAGCGTATGAGTAAGATTCCTTATGCTTCAGCAGTAGGATCTATCATGTACGCGATGTTGTGTACAAGGCCTGATGTTGCTTATTCAATTAGTGTGACGAGCAGATATCAGTCCAATCCAGGTGAAGACCACTGGAAAGCAGTGAAAAACATCCTTAAGTACTTGCGAAGGACTCAGGACATTTTTCTTGTTTTTGGTGGTGAATCTGAGTTGAAAATAGAGGAGATGTCAACGTCGAGAGAGTTGACACACATAACAACGTAGCAGACCTATTAAAAAGCCACTTTCTCAGAGTCACTTTGATCGTCATAAAGACAAGATGGGTATTAGATACCAGAGTGATTGGCTTTAGTACAAGTGAGAGATTGAAAGAGATATGTCGTAAGTCCAATCATGTATGAGGATTTAGGAATAACTTTTATGTAATCTGTTTTGATTTCATTGATATTAATAAAAGACTTGTTTTGTTTTTATTGCGGGCTCTATCTATTTAAATGTTTAAATAAGATATACCATGTTACGACCGACATTTTATATAATAGTAATTTTGGACTTGGTATAATATTAGAGCCGAATGTAAATATACTTAATGGTTGTACGTTGTGTGAATGAAAATTTCTGCATTTTAAATTTGCTTTATGTAGTATATGATTTTTTAAAGCAAGAGTTTATTTATTTCCCTTATTTTTGATTTATAAGGAATATTCTAAATCTTGGAAAATTTTCTTTTAAAAGTTATTTTGCTCACAAATTTCAAAAGTGATTTTATAAAATTTCTAAAAATCCAAGTTATTTTATGGTATAAATTTTATAATTTTTGAACTTGTATTTTATTTTATAAAAATAAATCTTTACAAATTTTATTTGTTATAATTAGCAAATTACATAGAAGCCCTTGCATGCAAATTACCCTTCTATTCTCTTAAAGGGCAAAGAAGACCTTTCCAACCCCACTAACTCATTTGTTGATTACCAAATTACCACACTAACCTTGCATGCAAAATGGCCTAACTTTAGCTCGAGATCATTTTTGTACATTCTCACTTCCACTCATTATTTTGTCAAACCAAAAGCATAAAACCAAAAACCAAGTGGGAGAAGTCATTTTCACTCACTCCACACTCCAACACACCTCATTTTTTCTCTTCTCCCCTCCCTCCCTTGTTGCTCTCGGCCGAAGCCCCATCCCCCACTCCCTTCCATTTTTCATTTCATTCCATATCTTCCCTAGTGTAAATCTTCTACCTACATTCATTTTATATACTTCCCAAGAGTTTTGTGACTTGGGAGATGAAGTTTCATGGTTGCATGTGTAGTTCTTGTGTGATCTCCAAAGAGAAACTCTTGATTCTTGTGAATTCAAGAGCTCTCTATGAGATACATTTTATATATATGCTAACTAAGTGTTTTATGAAGAAACCATGCTTTAAAATCCTTTGCATGCTACTGAAATTTGATTATATATTCATGTTTAGTCATGAATGCTAGTTTTAAGATATTAAAATGATGATCAACCATGTTTTGCATGCTACTCTTTTCGAAATCATGTTGCCATGTCTAAAAATCTATAAATTCGAAATATGTATGCTTAAAATAGATTTTTTCCATAATAAATTTCTTATTAATAATTAAGAGAAGATATATTTCATGAATATTAAGGATGAGTAATAGGTACAAGTCGAATTTGCAAGCATTTAAACTTTATGCTTTAGCCGAAATCTTGTTAAGTGTTTCCATGAGTTGCATGTTATATTTTTTGTTGTATGTTGTTGTTCTTGGGCATGGATGATCTCCCCTCCTGTTGAGGCACTATTTTAGGACATTAATGCACTAGGTTTTCTTTGGTAAGGGTTGGATGCTTGGTTATTAAGTGGGAGTTAAGGTGGAAAGGTATTAGTTAGTATTTGCATTTTTCCAGATTTGATGCACTAGTTTATGGGGAAGTTTTGAATGAGCATTGGTTGTGCACTTTGAGGCCCAAGCCACCAGAAGCTAGCACTGGGAGTATATAAAAGGTTTTAGGTGTTTGTTGGAAGTTTATAAGTCGTTTGGTTGGGTGCACGAGTGGAATCACAAAATCTGTCCAGCAGGGGACAGTTTTGTTGTAACTTAGAAATAGGAAGTTTTGACCATGTCATGGGTAGGCCCTCATTAGGCCCTGTTGGGCCTTAGTTAGAGGGAGTGTCAGAGGAGTTTTTCCAGCCATAATTCATAGGATTTGAGTTAGAACCATGTGTCACAAGTTAGTTCAAGTCGGGGCGTTTTCTGCCCAGAAAAACAGGGGAACCATGGACTTTAAGCTTAGGTCCGAGGAGGCCCAAGCTAGGCCCTTGAGCCACATCGAGTTTGGGAGATGCCTTATAGTCAGAAGAGTCTAGTGTAGAAGTTTTGGAGGTAAACTTGTAGTTTAAGAGTGTTTAATGCACTCAAGAAACCATAGATGTCATTCTGAAATTTTCTTTAGTGAGCACTTTCATTTATCACATAGTTTTAGAGCACTTATGAGTGAGACCTAGGTTGACCACTATGGTTGCAAGATAGTATAAAGCCAGTATAGTAAAAGTCCCAAGTGAGGGTCAATAGGTTTTGGATAGTTTAGTAAAGGCACATCGAGTTAGGAGGCCAAAATTTGGAGACTTTGTCTAGTTTAGCGATCAAGTAACTTAGTTGGAGATCGAGATCATCCAAGCCTAGTGTTGCATTATGGTGTGTGTGATATTATTTGATATTAAAATATGATATGTGAGTATATGTGGCTATGTGTACTATTGTATTTATAAGGTGATTAGAAATTGCGTGCATATAGGCCTAAGTGCCATTTGTGTTTAATTTCGGGTTGTAAATAGGTTGAGTTGGTGAGAATATATTATAATGAGGTTATTATTATTTATGTAGGATCTCGAGACGAGGGTAAACTTTCCATAAAGGTCGAGTAAAGCTTCCAGTTGCTCCTACCAGCCAGACCAGACCAGCCTTTCTCAAGGCAAGTGATTCAACCTGTTTTTCGTTTACACTACAAATGTGTGATAATTAGTTCATATATATTGATGCGAGTTTCCTGAGTTATCTTGATATACTTAAACCAAGCGATTCTTAAATCTATCTTCGTATTATATAGAAATGCCATGAACCCTCAAGTACATATTGCAAGTAGATCAAAAGTCGTATCACGCTAGTATATCAAAGTAATTGGAATGCCATGATAAAATAAAGATTTGATATAATACTTGATTGATCCTCTTGATTATCATGCTATTGATTCCTAAAATATTGACATATCACCCTGATGCTTGAACCCCAATAGAAATTTACCTTGATACCTAAAAGTCAGATATTATTTAAAGTTGTTCTTAATTGATTGATAACCCTTTTTCTTACCCTAAAGTTCGACAATCCTGATATACCTTGAGCTAAAGATCATTTTCTTCATACCTTAACACCCCTAGTATTCATGAAGCTTATCTTCTTGATGTTCTAGTACTTGTACCTTGTCGAAAACCATTGCTTTAAGCCTAGTTTGGCATTACTCTTTCATATTATCCAATAGACTTGCTAAATCTCCTTGTTAAAGTTCTTATATATGAAAACCTTTCAATTACCCTAATATAGTAAAGTCTAGTGGATCATGGCCCTGAAATTTGGTGACATATTTCCAGTGTTTCAAAGTTGATCTATAATCCCTTGATAAAAATGTTTACTACTTAAGAGATTTTATTATAAATCGGCATCAGTTTTTGAAATGATTAAAATGTGGATTTTCAGTCCCAAAGGGGGGGATAAATGTTTTCTTTGAATAGTGGATCTGGACTGAGATGCGAGTCATTTCCACACTTATATTGTAGGCTTAAAAGTTACCTAGGGATCCCATTAATGTTTTAGAACCCAGCGAGGTTCGGGATTACTTCACGGCTGATCACCGGCTATAATCCGTAGCGTCATAAAATGATTTTGGATTAAGTTATGATTTTGAAAATGTTTTGATTCAAGCAAATGATGCCATCACCCAAAATTTCATCTCTTGTTATTATTAGTTATATCTTCGCATTGTCATTCTTTAATATATATCTCGATTTATGTTTTGTATCGTACTATTTAGCACTTATTGAGCATTTGGCTCACTCTTTGCTTTAACCCTGATATTACAGCTAGCAGCTATGGTTAGATTCAAGTAGACAGCACGTAAGACTTGTGACGCCGATGCGTATGTCCGAGCTCAGGTAGGATAAGGGATAGTTTTGTGTGAGGATTCGATATTAAAATCAGTTGTAATAGTTAGTAGTGTTGGGCTGTTCCAAACCCTAAACTGTAAGATCTTGGATTCATATGTATTTACTTTCTTTTAAATACTGTAATAGTTATATATTATGTTTTGTTTAGTTGGGGGTGTGACGAGGTTTTGGTATCAGAGCTACGGTTTAGAGTCCCTGGACAGCCCTAATAGGTTATATGATATATGTATAGGTTATAGATAATATGCGAGAGAGTAGGTTAAGTAAATTTATTATTAATACTCCTCTTATTGGTTTGTCAGCAAAGGGCGCATTCCTCGTCATCCTCTGGGTCGGACGACACTATTGCTTTTTCCGTTTATGCTGAGTTGAGGCGCGAGTTTGACATGCTTCAGGGCAAGTACGACCGACTGATAGATCGACTGAAGAACGTGTATCCGGACAGTCGAAACTATGAAGGGAAGCCTAAAGAGCAGATGACTGCGAGACTTGAGACTTTGGTTCAGTACGTCAACACTAAGCTTGAGGAAATGCCATCACACCAAGACCGTACTAGTCAGTATATCATCCAGATGTGGTGCATTGTGAAGACGCTTCGAGAGGAGAAGACTACCAAGCCCCGTTCCGATGGAGTGGAGCCTTAGTTCCTTCCATTATCTACCTTCCATATTGTAGTATTATCAGCCTTCATAGAAATTCCCAGTTGTTTCCTTTAAATAAGCATGTTATTCCTAGAATCAGACTTTATCTTGATCTTGATGTAATGAGACCTTTAGATTTCCAATATTATGCACTATCGTTCCATTTGCTATCAACTGTTATCTTACGTCTTTATATGCATCACCATATCTATTTAATTTGAAACTTGACCTCATATGTAAATAAGAATGCCATGCGATACCCTCGAATTATTTCATCATTCATACATGTTTTGATATAACTCTTATTTCAGGATCATGCCACCCAAAAAGAAGAACCCAACAACCACAT
Source organism: Apium graveolens (assembly GCF_009905375.1). Taxonomy (NCBI): domain Eukaryota; kingdom Viridiplantae; phylum Streptophyta; class Magnoliopsida; order Apiales; family Apiaceae; genus Apium; species Apium graveolens. Next base: position 138,313,509 of record NC_133655.1, on the reverse strand, counting down.
CCACCACAGATCCAAATATTCTTCGATTACTGAACACCTTGCAACAGCAAACCAACGCTATAGCTCAACAACAACTAACTCTTCAACAACAATTTGAAAACCAAGATAACCGTGAACCACACCAACCACCTGATCCACCAGTACCACCTCGACAAGTTGTCACTTTCAAGGATTTTCAGAATGTGAATCCACCTGCATTTCATGATACCACTGATCCAATAATAGCTAACACGTGGATTAAGGAAATGGAAAGGGCTTTTGAGTTGGTATAGTTAGGAGACGATCAGAAGATGCCATATGCTACTTACTTCTTGAAGGGCGAAGTCATCTATTGGTGGGAATCAGTAAAAGCTATGGAAGCAACTCAGCAAGTTTCTTGGGAAAGATTTAAGAAGTTATTTCTGGAAAAATATTACCCTAAGTACATGCAGAATCAGATGGAGCTTAAATTTCTTGAATTGAAGCAAGGGAACATGACTGTACTGGAGTATGAGAAGAAATTCACAGAGTTGTCAAGGTTTGTGACAAAGTATACCAGCAGTGAGGAGGAAAAAGCGAAGAGATTTCAACAAGGATTAGAGCCTTGGATCAGAGATAGAGTGGCTATGTTTGAGATTGATACTTATGCGGGAGTAGTACAGAAAGCTGCTCTGATTGAGAATAATGGGATGCAGTCAAGAAAGGAAAGGGATAACAAGAAGAGAAAGGTTCCATTTTATGGAGAAAAGTCTGAAGCCGGAAATTCACAAGATCGGAATGTAAAGAGGTTTGGATTCCATAAAGGCGAAATTTTTCAAAAGAAGGGGAATTTGGGAAAAAGACAAGAATCGAAAGGGAACAACCAGACAAGTCAAGGGCAAGTTGGAGAAAACAGATTCCAGAGACCGGAATGCAAGCATTGTGGAAGAAGGCACCCCGGAGTGTGTAATAAGCTGAGCATGACATGCTATAGGTGCAACCAGAAGGGACATTTGGCAAATGAGTGTAAGATGTCGAAGCCAGGAGTTACATGTTACAAGTGTGGAAAGACTAGACACATAGCTAGGGAGTGCAAGACAACCGGACCAGTCAAAGCTCTAATGAATGTGGCAAGTACCAGTGCAAGCGTGCCAGCCGAGGTATTGGCATTACCTCCACCACCTACAACAACTCCGCAAGCAACAGCAAGGACATTCGATTTGAAAATGAAGGACGTTGTTCAGAACTCTGAGGTGATAGCAGGTACACTTTTACTAAATAATGTCAAAGCTAAAGTATTGATTGATTCGGGAGCAACGAGATCTTTCATATCAGAAACTTTTGTTGATAAACTTCAATGTGATAAAATGATTATGAGCGAGGTAGTAAATGTGGTAATTGCGAACCAAGAGAAGATTCCCGTGAATCAATTATGTCCGAAGTGTGAGATTGATATTTCGGGGCGCAAGTTTTCAGCTGACTTGATACTCTTCAAGTTGGGAGAGTTCGATATAATTTTAGGTATGGATTGGTTAGGAAAGAATAATGCCCAGATTAATTGTAAGACCAAGAAAGTGTATTTAAAGACGAAGAGTGGAGAGAAGGTAGTATTTAAGGGACAGAGGCAAGAGCAACTGTTTCTTACAATCGTTCAGGCTAAGAAGCTACTTAGAAAAGGTTGTGAGTCATTCCTAGCTTATGTAGTGGATTCAGAAAAGGGCAACCCCAGTATAGAAGATATCCCCGTAGTTAACGAGTTCCCAGATGTGTTTCCAGACGAACTACCGGGCTTACCGCCAGATCGACAAATCGAGTTCGAGATCAACCTTGCTCCGGGCACAGAACCAGTTTCAAAGGCCCCATATAGGATGGAACCAGCAGAAATGAAAGAGTTGGCGAGCCATCTACAAGAATTGTTGGATAAGGGAGTGATACGTCCAAGTACATCGCCATGGGGAGCACCTGTTCTGTTTGTAAAGAAGAAAGATGGAGGTATGCGGCTATGTATAGATTATCGGGAGTTGAATAAGGTGACGATTAAGAACCGCTACCCGCTACCAAGAATAGATGACCTATTTGACCAACTGAAGGGAGCAAAGTTCTTTTCAAAGATTGACTTGAGATCAGGATACAATCAATTAAAGATCAAAGAAGAAGATATTCCCAAGACAGCATTCAGGACCAGATACGGACATTATGAATTCTTAGTAATGCCTTTTGGATTGACTAATGCCCCGGCCGCATTTATGGATCTGATGAATCGGGTATTTAAAAAGTATTTGGACAAGTTCGTAGTGGTATTCATTGATGACATCCTTATTTATTCAAAGTCGGAAGAAGAACATAAGCAGCATCTATGGATAGCGTTGGAGATACTCCGGCAAGAGAAGTTGTATGCCAAGTTTTCCAAATCTGAGTTTTGGTTAAAGAAAGTTCAATTTTTGGGACATGTCATTGGAGATGAAGGAGTTAAAGTAGATCCGGCAAAGATTGAGGCGATTATGAGTTGGGAGAGGCCAAAGACACCTACGGAAGTGCGAAGTTTTCTAGGATTGGCAGGGTATTATAGAAGGTTTGTCAAGGATTTTTCAAAAATCGCCACGCCATTGACTAAGTTAACCAGGAAGAATCAGAAGTTCGAATGGAGTGCAGAATGTGAGGATAGCTTTCAAGAAATGAAACAGAGATTGGTAACAGCTCTGGTGTTAGTACTACCAGACAACGAAGGAAACTTTGTGATTTTCAGCGACGCTTCACACAAAGGATTGGGTTGTGTGCTAATGCAACACAATAAGGTGATCGCGTATGCGTCAAGACAGTTAAAACCGCATGAATTGAAGTACCCGACGCATGACTTGGAACTAGCCGCCATAGTGTTCGCACTTAAGATTTGGAGACATTACCTCTACAGGGAAAAGTGTGAAATCTATACGGATCACAAGAGTTTAAAGTACATTTTCACTTAGAAGGAGCTCAATATGAGGCAAAGGAGATGGTTGGAATTGATCAAGGACTACGATTGTTCGATAAATTATCATCCTGGAAAGGCAAATGTTGTAGCCGATGCATTAAGTAGGAAGGAGAGGTTGAATATGATGGCAACACCAAAGGAACTGTCTGAAGAGATTAAGAAATTTGGATTAGAACTTTGTGATTGTGGAATAGTTGAAGAAGTTTGTCGTTTTGTCGAGCAATGACTTTTCAGCCAACACTAGTGGAAAGGATAAGGAAATGTCAGGAAGAAGTAATGGAGAAAAAAAAAGAATCAGCTAACTGGAGAAGAGATTGGCACTCAAAGCGATGAGCAAGGTATACTAAGGTTTTCCTCAAGAATTTGGATTCCTCATGTACCTGAATTAAAGAATGAGATCCTACAAGAAGCCCACAATTCAAGATTTTCAATCCACCCGGGGAGCACCAAGATGTATCGGAACTTAAAGCAGAACTTTTGGTGGCCAAATATGAAGCGACACGTGGCAGAATGGGTTGCAAAGTGTTATACTTGTCAGAAAGTGAAGGCAGAACATCAACGACCAAGCGGATTAATTCAGCCCCTAAAGATTCCAGAATGGAAAAGGGAAAATATTGCTATAGACTTTATAGTGGGACTACCGCGAATGAAACCCGGACATGATGCTATATGGGTTATAGTTGATCACATTATGAAGTCAGCGCATTTCCTTCCAATTAATGAGAAGTCGTCATTGGATAAATTGGTTCATCTGTATGTGCGTGAAATCGTACTAAGACATGGAGTACCCGTATTGTAATAACCCCAATTTTTGGAATTTTTGAAACCCTTATGAATATTGATTTTGCCGATTATGCTGAATAAGAAAATTTTTCATACCACACTATGTAGGGGTTCTTTTATTGATCTTCTGAGATATTATTAGTACTCTATGTGGTATATAAGTGTATGTAAAGATCGTCAGAATCCAAATCCGAACACTTTGATTTTTCCCGAAAATCCACCAGATACCGAAAGAATTGAGTATAAGGTAACATGGTTAAAGGGATTTAAATTCAAGGATTATAAGAGAGGATCATTAAAGGATTATAAGATATTGAGAAAGATTTAGGGGAACCCAAGTAATAAGATCCCGGATGTGATCCCTCAAACAACGAAATAGAACAGAGTTAAGCGAACCGTAAAACAAATAAACGACCAAGGGACAAGCACATACAAGTAGAATGGGAAGGAAGCTTCCAAGAAAAGCTAAAACAAGTGGTTAAAAGAGAAGGTGACATCATCAAACCTTAAGGGAAAGACATGTGGCTTGGAGGTGAGGTCATCCAAGTGATGTCATCACTTTATCAAAGCAATCTCCACCAAGTATTCATTTCACAAACACCAAAATCAAAAGCAACCAAAAAAAACTCATTTCTCTTCTTCCCTCATCTATTGCTCTCGGTTTTTCCATGAAAAGCAAAGGAAAAATTTAAAAAATCAAGCTACACACCTTCATAATTCAAGAGGTTTGTTTCTTTAGCTTCCATAATTCATAACTTAGATGAGCCATAAGTTTAAGCTCAAGATTCCATGTTTAACATAGCTAATCAATTCATCAAAGTTCTTGGTGAATAGTGTTTTTCAAGAAATTGAAATTTTGTTCTTGAGTTTTTGTTTAGATTAAGCTTTGGTAAGGACTTTCAAGGGTGATTCCAAGCTCCTTAGTTACTTTTACTCACCAAGGAAGGTATAATCTCATACCCTAGCCCTACTTTTGTATATTTAGAGTTTTTGTGTTTGGAATGGTTCATGAGAAGCTTGATTATGGTGTATTTAGAGATGTGTTGGTTTTGTGATGTGTTTGGAGTTGTAAATCTTGTTGATTAGTTAAAGAACTTATATAAGCTTTTAGTTCATGATTGGGAAGTAGTGTAAATTGGAAAAACTTGAGGTGTTCGGGCTGTTGTAGTGAGGTATGGATGGAGTTTGGTTGTATGGTTGAATTGTGGTTGGTTTGTGGTTGATTTGGAGTAGGATAAAAATTGGTAATCGCGTAAACATAGCCGTCGTAATGTCCGATTTACTTTAGACTGTTTTTGTTCTTAACATCAGGACCCGAGGACTCACTGTTAGGTTTTGACCATAGCCATGATTAGATAGTTCATGTTACGAGCTTCGTTTTGATATGTGGTTCGTTTGAATCCGATGTACGGTTTAGGAGAAACGACCGTTTTAAGTAATGGCGTTTCGCGAACGAACCATTACCCCTCGCCTTACTTTGAAACCTTGGTTAAGGACTTTAAATGACTAATTGGGATATGAAACAATTATGTTAAGTGGATAGGCAGTTGGTAAGGTACTCGCGAAAGAATCGCCTTAAAACTCTTAATGGTTAATTTATTAAAAATGGTGGAGCCGAGGGTACTCGAACGACTTAGGTGATTCGTTAAGCGTAGGAGTGACCATAAGTGAACGTTAGGGTTCAATTGGTTAAATTCTAGTTTCTTAAGCGACCGGGGTTTAATTCCAACTTATGTTATTGTTCATAGGTTATCGGACCCACTCTAAGCTTAAGTCTATCCGGGAGCACTCAGGCAAGTTTTCTACCCGTTATACTGTTGTTGTGATGTATATATTTATATGCATTATCTTGTGATAAGTGCATGATTGTTATTAGCAAATCTTGCAATATATTGGAGCATGTTGATATGGTATATATGCATGCTTGTTTCGTAATCTTGATATCTAATTGTTGATTCAAATGCTTATAGTTGCATAATACCTATGCTAGAGATAAGCAGTAGTTGCGTATACCCTTAGTATAGGGGACCCAAAGGTGAACATTTTCTAAACCGGGAGTCGATGTTCCCGAGTATATTATATATATATTTTTATATATATAGATATAGTTTTCAAAACTATTAATCGAATAAGGTTTATTCGATAACTTTATTTTAATTAATGAATATTAATTTGAATATTCATTCGAGGACTTATGACCCCGTTTATTTTATTTAATGAATATTATTTTGAATATTCATTCGAGGACTTATGACTCCGCTTATTTATTAAATAATATTCTTTATTTTATTAAAGAATGATGTTTTGATAATCAAACTTATTTTCAATTATTCAAATAAAGATCGTACTTTCGTATAAGTATATCTTTGGTTATTTATTATTCATTTCAAGTATGAGTTTTAAAACTTCTACTTTAAATTATTTATATAGAGATTATCCTTGTGGGAATATTATTAAATAATAATATTCAGATATTTTCTAATATATTGGGACTGATTTATTTTATTAAATCAGCCTTACTCCAAACATTCTTAAAAGTGTTTTCGAGTCTTCAAAATGATTTTAAAAGTTAGAGCGGATCCCAAAACTCATTTTTATATTTAAGATCTTCCTTTTAAAGGGGATTTAAATACTCGCTCAAAACCTGAGGGATCCGGCTCTGTGGTGTATTTATATTCGCAACAAGGTTGCTGTTTTGATAAATGAATTAATTACTTACCCAACGTTCGGGAAGTAAGTCCATCTATTGAGTCGGCATAAGCAACATGGGCTCAGTGGGCGTCCATGAAAGTGTAAGTGGCTCAGTGGGAGTCCATCAAATGCGTAAGTGGCTGAGTGGCAGTCCAACATAAGGTCCTATTGCGGCCAGGGTGATGACCAGTGGGGAATTCGTCCATCTACTAGTAGAAAAGGTTACTTATTGGTATCTTTGCCTGATCAGCAAGATATCAGGTTTATGCCAAGGTTTTCTCCTTTCCAAATTCATTGGATATTACAACTCTGTTTATAATTTTCATAACAGAGGTTTTCAAGGAGTGTATGAAATGTATATATATATAGGTGTGTATATATATATCAGGACTTAATGAAGTATCTCGTAACTTCATTATTTATAATGATATTTCAAAGATCGAATCTATTCAAGTCTTATCTTATAGTCTCATCAGTGTGATGAACTTTTGAAACTAATTATAACTTGAACGGTGGTAATTCAAGTAGTATTCGGAAAAGATATAAGTATATTGGAGTATCTTGTAACTTCATCTTTTAAACTTATATCTAGTAAATGATTATCTTATGCATATCAAAGATTTTCAGAAAAACATTGAGACAAGGTTAGATATATGAGATCACCTTGCAACGATATTTTTATACAGTTATAAACTGGAACTCTGTGTATATTATACATGTCAGAGGATTTCAAAGATTGAGAAAAGTATATATATATATGTATATACTGAATATTTTATGACTTGGTCACGTTAAGATATCAACTTGGTTCATTTCTTCTTAACCAAGACTTTCTTGAGTACTATGAGAATGCTCATATATTGTTAATTATTATACATATTATTTCGGTGGGCTTGTTGCTTACCCTTGCTTTCTTCTTTCATCACACAACAACATATAGACAAGATGAACAGGATCAAGCTCCCAATTCGTGAGCGGATAGGAAACGTTCCGCAGTTTCCTGTAGGCGTTGATGCCGCCATAGCTGAGGTAGGGACTACCAATAGGCTAGGTTTTCAACTATTGATGTACCAGACTTATGTATATTATGAATTGTAATAATGGCAAAGAATATGTAAATTTATTCAGAAACCCTTTTGAGGTGTAATGACTTATAATTATTGAATAAAATGACTTGTGTTATTTTTGGTATTCATCTCTGAGACTATAACTTGTGGTGTGTGTATATTGTGGGGTCACAGTATGCAGTAGTTGGTTGACTGTTAAGATTAAGTATTGATAAGGGAAATGGAACTCGTGACAACCCGAATCCCCGATCCCGGATTTGGGGGTATTACAGAAATGGTATCAGAGCTAAGCATTATAAACCTCAGAGATGATGTGGCGTTAAGATAATAAGTTCACTAAGATAATAAGAACTCTTGCCAAGTTCATAGTCGGGCTACCTAACGTAGTACTGACAGTTAAAACCCTTATGGGAACCCTTATAAATATCGTGATAGAAGCGTAGTTCGTTATCGTATATGGTAGCGGGACTCCGAACCCTGAGGTTGAGGAACAACAGCGCGATGATTTTTTTTATTACTAATTGGAGATCGGATTGTGGATCCGATAGAGCGTCCTAACGCAGGACCGAATGATGTTCATATTGAGGATGTAGCGGTTGAGGATGTTGTCCTAGAAGGGATTGTTGTTGAGGAGGATCCCGTGGAGGATCCTGACAAGAATGAATAAAGGACCACTGAGGAATTGATGACTATGGTTAGGGAAACTACCAGAGGTAGGATTGGTCGGTCACTACCGGAGGTTCGTTCAAGTTTGTAAAGATAGTAGCCCTTTAACGCGGCTTACTCGTAAGACTGAGAAGTTTGAATGGACACAGAAATGTGAGAACAGCTTCCAAGAACTGAAGAAAAGATTGGTGATGACCCCTGTGTTGGCGTTGCCGGAGGAAAAAAGAGAAGAGATTTTGTGATTTGTAGTGACGCTTCGCATAAGGAATTAGGGTGCTTCTTATACACCACCGCAAGGTAATCGCGTACGCGTCAAGACAATTAAGGGAATATAAAATTCGATATCCCCACCCATGAGCTTGGGCTCGTGGCAATAGTTTTGCCCTAAAGATTGGAGGCACTACTTGTATGGAGAGAAGTGCGAGATTTACACAAGCCATAAGTGCTCTAGTGCATTTTCATGCAGAAAGAGCTCAACATGCGCCAAAGGAGGTGGTTAGAGCTAATCAAGGATTATGATTATGAGATTATTTATCAGCCAGGTAAAGCCAATTTGGTGGCTAACACCCTTAGTAGAGAGGAGAGACTCAAGATGATAATGTCTTCTGAAGAGTTGATAAGAGATTTTGAGAAAATGGAAATAGAAGTGAAGGTAACCGGAGGCGGTACCGAAAAGCTATTTGAGATTGCAATACAGCCTGAATTCTGGGAAAAGATCATATTGTGCCAAGAAAAAGTGATGAATGAAGGCAGGGAGCCAACAAATAGAGAAGAGAATAATACCGAGAAAGATGATAATGGAATAATGAGGTGTTCCTACAGAATTTTGGTTCCAAACGTTCAAGAGCTTAAGGACGAGATCTTAGATGAAAGCCATAGTTCGAGGAATAAGATTTAGGGCAAACCCTGAATAAGATAGTCAGGGAGGTCGCCATCAAGAAAGAAAGAACCCATAACATAATGGAAAACAAGGATTTTAACGTATAAGATAACCCTGATTATGGGAGAAGGATGAAACATTTCATACTGAGAAAACAGAAGTCGAGCAAGATAGGGAGAACCGGGATGATACACCTATACGGCAATTCATGGACCTGTCTAAAAAAAAGAACTTAGACTATTATCCCAACCACCACCTTGAGGAAACAATGCGGTAGGAAATCCTTTCATGACCTTTAAGTCGCTAAGCTCTCAGAGTTCCAAGGAACAGGTTGACCCAGTCGAGGCAAGAGCCTGGCTAAAGGAAATATAGGAATCATTTGAGATTCTAAATGATTGACGAAGCACAAAAGACTGTTTTTGTCACTTACCCTCCTAAGAGAGAGGCCACCCGTTGGTGAAAGGCCAAGAAAGGCACAGAGCCAGAGGTTATAATAAACTGATTAAAGTTCAGACAATTATTTTCGGGAAAGTACTTCCCAAGGTTATGGAGGTAGTGCAAAAGCTTTAGAGCCAGAACAAAGGCGGACGAGTATGATGAATTATGAATCTAAGTTGTAAAAGTTTTCAAGATTCGTTCCGAGGACACGGATCCAGAATGACGGGATGTTTGAAATCAATGCTTATGTTGTGTTGGTTCATGTAATGGCGGTAATAGAACGAAAATAAAAGACTGAAAAGGGAAGGATTATAAAGGGATATAAAGGAAAGAGAGTTGAGAAGTGATAATGGAGTTAGGAATGGGAAACCCTAAGAAAGCCTTACAATAAATATAGAGAAGTGTGTCATCATCATCGCGATGGTGACTGATCATGAGATAAATTCAAGTTTTGAAGGCGTACGCGATACGTATAGTTAATTCCCTTGAAGTTGACAGTATTCGATGAAAATTTGAGATTGATCGATTGATTAATAAGGAAACACGGATGGACTGAGGAGACAAGAAAGTAAGAAATTAGGAAAATTGGATGAAGGAAGTGACCTTCAAGAATGTGAAGTGTAAGTAACGCATGTGAATTGATACCCAAAAAGGGAGACACCAAGTATAGAAGATATCTCAACATTGAGATGACTGTGAGATAAACAACAAAAGTAAATGAGGATTTAGTAAAACGAAGTTCACGTTGAACATGACCAATATCTTCTAGAACATCCATCTGATCATTACCAAGTTAGGAAAGAAAATCGGATAACCATTGTTATCATTTGGAGGCCATATGGATTGACCTCAATTTGAATAAGATACCCTTATCAGGGATATATGACTTGATTTACCCATGGAAGAATGCAGGTACCTTTTTAAAGGTGGAATTAAGGATAAAACTCGATAACTTGAGAGGAACCATAGGGGAATGCATGAAGGTTGACATTTCACCCTTAATAGGGACAATATGAGTTTTGACAGTATGAATTGGAAATGATTAAGGTAACAACAACCTTTAAATATCAGTAGAGAAATTTTTCAGAAGTACATAAACAATGGTTCTAGTATTAGTAAATGGTATCTTGATATACCCTGTGCCTAGGGTGTACCTGATGAAGTATTTAAGGATAACCTTAGAGGTTTTACAAGGAGAAAGGTAATATTCAAAGTTCTCAAGAATAGAAATTTTGATGAAGGAAATATGACGTAATTATAATAAATGCCAAGTGGGGCACGTGTTAAACCATGAGAAAGTATGGATCGAACCAGTAAAGGTCGAAATTTTTAAGGCAATTAGGACCTAAGATAAAAGACGTCCTGAGTATGATTGAGAGTCAGTCGTGACAATGTTAACCTCTAAAGACCGAGGAAATAACTTTTGGGAAAATGGTGATTTTTTTTCTCACTAAAGCTTAAGGAAGAGCATTTTCACACAAGAAGTGATTGAAATGAGGTAGAAAAATTTAGTTGGAGGTGGTTAAAATGACATTGATTGTAAGGAAAATTTTACTATCAGGAAAGGCCAAAGAGGTGGCCGACACTCTAAGTGAAAGAGAGCAATTATAGGCGCTCGTGCCAGAGGAATACAGTGATGATGGTTAAAGCCGTGAAGGTTGTATTATGGTGTGAAAGATTGACATTCCTTCTGATGATTGTGTAATACTCAACAGTAATAGTAAGTTTGGTAAAGATTTAATTATGTAATCGCCGTGAGCGGGCTATCTATCTTAGAATGTCCTATCTTGAGATAAGCCAGGAGCATGTTACGAAAGGACTAAATGAACCTTTGAGCTTCATGTCTCCCAGTAAAGAAATATGGTTAATAATGGTATTAGCCTGCTATCGTTGCTTTGATTGAAACTCTTCTGCAATTTTATCTGCTTCATGTCATGTATGTACGTCAGGATCAGGAATGTTCTTCACGAATCATGAATGGTGATTATGTTACCTTCTTAGAAGGATTTGATATGATATGAATGGACTCCGTATGGTTAGCTATTAAAACTTCATGGAAAACGAATGACTACAGTAGGTCAGCGATGGACCATAGTAATGCAGCAATGATTCTGCGAGTAATGAGTCGATTACAACCGTAAGAGTTGTATTAGAATAGATGTTGAGATTGAGTACCACTAATCGGGTCATGGTGATGTGTAAGTTATCATTGATAGACTAATTAAGTCGATTATCTACCTATTGAATATTTATTCCTTCTTAGGAATAGAGAGTCGTATTACTATACGAAGAAGGTTGCGGTGTAAGCATAGAATTCTAGTAACGATGATGTCTAGAATGAAATCCCAGATTCGATTTTTGATGTCAAGGGAGTTTCAAAGGTGATTGTGTATAAGCTCGAGGAAGAGCATGGGTCCATAGAATGATGGACGGAATATCAAAAAATAATTAGGCATGTGAAATACGATGCTATAATGCTTAATGTTAATTTATATACATATATGTTTTGTTCTCCTATGATAAACCTCTATAGTTCAGAGGTAGATTTCAAGCCGGATATTTTGTGGCAGTATATATTTTAATATATATACAATTCTCTTCAATTCGTTCTTTTCTCTCCTTTTCATTTCATGTAAGCTGAGAAGAACAACCCTTCCAGAAGGGGAGGTATTGCCGAATGACTATCTATCTGTGTGATAGAAGCCTAGTAAGATACCATCTATTGTTTAATTGCTTGTCAAGTACTAAAGGTTGGCCACCTTCTGTACTAACTATGCGATATAACAAGTGTTCATGATCATAGTGATCTCTCAACAAATTCCTTTACTTCTATGTGATGGATCAAGCTTTCGAAGATAGAAGCAGCTAGAAAGGAAGTAGTATCAGTATGGTGGTATTCTGATTCTAACATATTCGTGATACTAAGGTTGACGCGTGTATTAAAAGGTTATAGAATGCTAACGAGCAAAGGTGTAACCAGTATAATATTAGGAACGGAAGATAGTAGCGATTACGAACTGGAAAAGAGTGGGTATTGAGAAGCAAAAGCTATAATTCTAGAAGCTATGATGAGGGTATGTGCAATAGACTTGAAAGAAATTGGAATGATCACTTAACATAGATTGAGTTTTCTTATGACAATAGATTATATGTCATTATCGAGATTTCGCCTTATGAGATCCTTGAGGGAAGACAATGTTGATCTCCCTTATGATATGATGATGTTGTAGAGCGCAAGATGCTTAGACCAGCAGTGGTCCAAAGGACCAAGGATATAATAGATTTAATCAGAGGACGGCTGGTAGTAGCCCAAGATGGGAACACGAAGTATGTTGATTTGACACGAAAGGACAAGGAATAGGAAGTAGGGGACCTAGTGCTATTATAGGTATTCCCTTGGAAAGGATGGATGAGGTTCGGAAAGAAAGGAAAGCTAAGCCCACGAATTGTTGGACCCTTTGAGGTATTAAGACGTATTGGGAAGTTAGAATATGAGCTAGCCCTACCCCCGAACATGTAGCAAGTTCATAACGTGTTCCACGTATCAATGTAAAGAAAGTGTAATCCGGATGCCAGACAAATAAGGGCATATGAGCGCATAGGCATGCAACCAGACGTAACCTATATGAAGCAACCAGGAAGGGTTATAGATTGAAAAGGAACAAGTGCTTAGGAAAAGGGCTATCAAACTAGTCAGAGTTTAATGGTAGAACCACAATGTGGGAATATTTACTTGAGAGTTAGAAAGTGCAATGCTAAGAGAGCATCCCTATTCATTTTCTATCCGATTCCGGGACAGAATCCTTTTAAGGAGGGGAGACTGTAATAACCCCAATTTTTGGAATTTTTGAAACCCTTATGAATAGTGATTTTGCCGATTATGCTGAATAAGAAAACTTTTCATACCACACTATGTAGGGGTTCTTTTATTGATCTTCTGAGATATTATTAGTACTCTATGTGGTATATAAGTGTATGTAAAGATCGTCAGAATCCAAATCCGAACACTTTGATTTTTCCCGAAAATCCACCAGATACCGAAAGAATTGAGTATAAGGTAACATAGTTAAAGGGATTTAAATTCAAGGATTATAAGAGAGGATCATTAAAGGATTATAAGATATTGAGAAAGATTTAGGGGAACCCAAGTAATAAGATCCCGGATGTGATCCCTCAAACAACGAAAGAGAACAGAGTTAAGCGAACCGTAAAACAAATAAACAACCAAGGGATAAGCACATACAAGTAGAATGGGAAGGAAGCTTCCAAGAAAAGCTAAAACAAGTGGTTAAAAGAGAAGGTGACATCATCAAACCTTAAGGGAAAGACATGTGGCTTGGAGGTGAGGTCATCCAAGTGATGTCATCACTTTATCAAAGCAATCTACACCAAGTATTCATTTCACAAACACCAAAATCAAAAGCAACCAAAACAAACTCATTTCTCTTCTTCCCCCATCTATTGCTCTCGGCTTTTCCATGAAAAGCAAAGGAAAAATTTCAAAAATCAAGCTACACACCTTCATAATTCAAGAGGTTTGTTTCTTTAGCTTCCATAATTCATAACTTAGATGAGCCATAAGTTTAAGCTCAAGATTCCATGTTTAACATAGCTAATCAATTCATCAAAGTTCTTGGTGAATAGTGTTTTTCAAGAAATTGAAATTTTGTTCTTGAGTTTTTGTTTAGATTAAGCTTTGGTAAGGACTTTCAAGGGTGATTCCAAGCTCCTTAGTTACTTTTACCCACCAAGGAAGGTATAATCTCATACCCTATCCCTACTTTTGTATATTTAGAGATTTTGTGTTTGGAATGGTTCATGAGAAGCTTGATTATGGTGTATTTAGAGATGTGTTGGTTTTGTGATGTGTTTGGAGTTGTAAATCATGTTAATTAGTTAAAGAACTTATGTAAGCTTTTAGTTCATGATTGGGAAGTAGTGTAAATTGGAAAAACTTGAGGTGTTGGGGCTGTTGTAGTGAGGTTTGGATGGAGTTTGGTTGTATGGTTGAATTGTGGTTGGTTTGTGGTTGATTTGGAGTAGGATAAAAATTGGTAATCGCGTAAACATAGCCGTCATAATGTCCGATTTACTTTAGACTGTTTTTGTTCTTAACATCAGGACCCGAGGACTCACTGTTAGGTTTTAAACATAGACATGATTATATAGTTCATGTTACGAGCTTCGTTTTGATATGTGGTTCGTTTGAATCCGATGTACGGTTTAGGAGAAACGACCGTTTTAAGTAACGGCGTTTCGCGAACGAACCATTACCCCTCACCTTACTTTGAAACCTTGGTTAAGGACTTTAAATGACTAATTGGGATATGAAACAATTATGTTAAGTGAATTAGGCAGTTGGTAAGGTACTCGCGAAAAAATCGCCTTAAAACTCTTAATAGTTAATTTATTAAAAATGGTAGAGCCGAGGGTACTCGAACGACTTAGGTGATTCGTTAAGCGTAGGAGTGACCATAAGTGAACGTTAGGGTTCAATTGGTTAAAGTCTAGTTTCTTAAGCGACTGGGGTTTAATTCCAACTTATGTTATTGTTCATAGGTTATCGGGCCCACTCTAAGCTTAAGTCTATCCGGGAGCACTCAGGCAAGTTTTCTACCCGTTATACTGTTGTTGTGATGTATATATGTATATACATTATCTTGTGATAAGTGCATGATTGTTATTAGCAAATCTTGCGATATATTGGAGCATGTTGATATGGTATATATGCATGCTTGTTTCGTAATTTTGATATCTAATTGTTGATTCAAATGCTTATAGTTGCATAATACCTATGCTAGAGATAAGCAGTAGTTGCGTATACCCTTAGTATAGGGGACCCAAAGGTGAATATTTTCTAAACCGGGAGTCGATGTTCCCGAGTATATTATATATATATATATATATTTATATATATATATATATATTTATATATATAGATATAGTTTTCAAAACTATTAATCGAATAAGGTTTATTCGATAACTTTATTTTAATTAATGAATATTAGTTTGAATATTCATTCGAGGACTTATGACCCCGTTTATTTTATTTAATGAATATTATTTTGAATATTCATTCGAGGACTTATGACTCCGCTTATTTATTAAATAATATTCTTTATTTTATTAAAGAATGATGTTTTGATAATCAAACTTATTTTCGATTATTGAAATAAAGATCGTACTTTCTAAGTATATATTTGGTTATTTATTATTCATTTCAAGTATGAGTTTTAAAACTTCTACTTCAAATTATTTATATAGAGATTATCCTTGTGGAAATATTATTTAAATAATAATATTCAGATATTTTCTAATATATTGGGGCTGATTTATTTTATTAAATTAGCCTTACTCCAAACATTCTTAAAAGTGTTTTTGAGTCTTCAAAATGACTTTAAAAGTTAGAGCGGATCCCAAAACTCATTTTTATATTTAAGATCTTCCTTTTAAAGGGGATTTAAATACTCACTCAAAACCTGAGGGATCCGGCTCTGTGGTGTATTTATATTCGCAACAAGGTTGCTGTTTTGATAAATGAATTAATTACTTACCCAACGTTCGGGAAGTAAGTCCATCTATTGAGTCGGCATAAGCAACATGGGCTCAGTGGGCGTCCATGAAAGTGTAAGTGGCTCAGTGGGAGTCCATCAAATGTGTAAGTGGCTGAGTGGCAGTCCAGCATAAGGTCCTATTGCGGCCAGGGTGATGACCAGTGGGGAATTCGTCCATCTACTAGTAGAAAAGGTTACTTATTGGTATCTTTGCCTGATCAGCAAAATATCAGGTTTATGCCAAGGTTTTCTCCTTTCCAAATTCATTGGATATTACAACTCTGTTTATAATTTTCATAACAGAGGTTTTCAAGGAGTGTATGAAATGTATATATATATAGGTGTGTATATATATATCAGGACTTAATGAAGTATCTCGTAACTTCATTATTTATAATGATATTTCAAAGATCGAATCTATTCAAGTCTTATCTTGTAGTCTCATCAGTGTGATGAACTTTTGAAACTAATTATAACTTGAACGGTGGTAGTTCAAGTAGTATTCGGAAAATATTTAAGTATATTGGAGTATCTTGTAACTTCATCTTTTAAACTTATATCTAGTAAATGATTATCTTATGCATATCAAAGATTTTCAGAAAAATATTGAGACAAGGTTAGATATATGAGATCACCTTGCAACGATATTTTTATACAGTTATAAACTGGAACTCTGTGTATATTATACATGTCAGAGGATTTCAAAGATTGAGAAAAGTATATATGTATGTATATACTAAATATTTTGCGACTTGGTCGCGTTAAGATATCAACTTGGTTCATTTCTTCTTAACCAAGACTTTCTTGAGTACTATGAGAATGCTCATATATTGTTAATTATTATACATATTATTTCGGTGGGCTTGTTGTTCACCCTTGCTTTCTTCTTTCATCACACAACAACAGATAGACAAGATGAACAGGATCAAGCTCCCAATTCGCGAGCGGATAGGAAACGTTCCGCAGTTTCCTGTAGGCGTTGATGTCGCCGTAGCTGAGGTAGGGACTACCAATAGGCTAGGTTTTCAACTATTGATGTACCAGACTTATGTATATTATGAATTGTAATAATGGCAAAGAATATGTAAATTTATTCCGAAACCCTTTTGAGGTTTAATGACTTATAATTGTTGAATAAAATGACTTGTGTTATTTTTTGTATTCATCTCTGAGACTATAACTTGTGGTGTGTGTATATTGTGGGGTCACAGTACGCAGTAGTTGGTTGACTGTTAAGATTATGTATTGATAAGGAAAATGGAACTCGTGACAACCCGAATCTCCGACCCCGGATTTGGGGGTGTTACACGTATCGATAGTTTCAGACAGAGATCCCTGATTTAACTCGAGATTCTGGAAGCAATTTCAAGAAAGTCTTGGCACGAAGTTGAACATGAGTACGGCGTACCACCCACAGACTGATGGTCAGAGCGAAAGGACAATTCAAACAATCGAAGACATGTTGCGCAGTTGTGCAATCGATTTTACAGGAAGTTGGGACGACCACTTGCCATTAGTAGAATTCTCTTATAACAACAGCTATCACTCCAGTATTGGCTTGCCACCATACGAAGCTTTGTATGGACGAAAATGTAGATCACCGACAAGTTGGGATGAAGTAGGAGAAGGAAGGATTCTAGGCTCGGAATTGGTACAACAGTTGCATGAGACAGTCAAGTTAATTCATAAAAGGTTACTTGCTGCTCAAGATAGACAGAGGAAGTATGCGGATCCAGCGCGTAAGGAGGTTAGATTCCAAGTAGGCGAAGCCGTTTTGTTGAAGGTGTCACCAAGAAAAGGGTTGTCTAGATTTGGCAAGAAAGGGAAGTTAGCACCTAGATATATAGGTCCTTTTGAAATTTTGAGTCAAGTGGGGAAGGTAGCCTACGAGTTAGCCTTACCACCTCAGTATCATCATGTGCATAATGTGTTCCATGTGTCGTTGCTTAAGAAGTACAATCCTGATGCCAGCCATGTGATAGAATATGAACCTGTAGAAATTCAGGCAGACCTGTCATTTGTGGAGCAACCTGTCCAATTACTCGACTGGCAAGTGAAGAGTCTTAGGAATAAGTCGGTAGGTTAGTGAAAGTACTTTGGAGGAACCCCAAGGTCGAAGAATCAACTTGGGAGTTAGAGTCTGATATGCGTTCCCGGTATCCTCATCTGTTCTTTTAGCTTCTGGGGACAGAATCCCTTAAGGGGGAGAGGATGTTACGACCAGCATTTTATATAATAGTAATTTTGGACTTGGTATAATATTAGAGTCGAATGTAAATATACTTAATGGCTGTATGTTGTGTGAATGAAAATTTTGCATTTTAAATTTGCTTTATGTAGTATATGATTTTTTAAAGCAAGAGTTTATTTATTTCCCTTATTTTTGATTTATAGGGAATATTCTAAACCTTGGAAAATTTTCTTTTAAAAGTTATTTTGCTCACAAATTTCAAAAGTGATTTTATAAAATTTCTAAAATCCAAGTTATTTTATGGTATAAATTTTATAATTTTTGAACTTCTATTTTATTTTATAAAAATAAATCTTTACAAATTTTATTTGTTATAATTAGCAAATTACATAGAAGCCCTTGCATGCAAATCACCCTTATATTCTCTCAAAGGGCAAAGAAGACTTTTCCAACCCCACTAACTCATTTGTTGATTACCAAATTACCACACTAACCTTGCATGCAAAATGGCCTAACTTTAGCTAGAGGTCATTTTTGTACATTCTCACTTCCACTCATTATTTTGTCAACCCAAAAGCATAAAACCAAAAACCAAGTGGGAGAAGTCATTTTCACTCACTCCACACTCCAACACACCTCATTTTTTCTCTCCTCCCCTCCCTCCCTTGTTGCTCTCGGCCGAAGCCCCATCCCCCACTCCCTTCCATTTTTCATTTCATTCCCCATCTTCCCTAGTGTAAATCTTCTACCTACATTCATTTTATATACTTCCCAAGAGTTTTGTGACTTGGGAGATGAAGTTTCAAGGTTGCATGTGTAGTTCTTGTGTAATCTCCAAAGAGAAACTCTTGATTCTTGTGAATTCAAGAGCTCTCAATGAGATACATTTTATATATGTGCTAACTAAGTGTTTTATGAAGAAACCATGCTTTAAAATTATTTGCATGCTACTGAAATTTTATTATATATTCATGTTTAGCCATGCATGCTAGTTTTAAGATATTAAAATGATGATTAACCATGTTTTGCATGCTACTCTTTTCGAAATCATGTTGCTATGTCTAAAAATCTATAAATTCGAAATATGTATGCTTAAAATAGATTGTTTCCATGATAAATTTCTTATTAATAATTAAGAGAAGATATATTTCATGAATATTAAGGATGAGTAATAGGTACAAGTCGAATTTGCAAGCATTTAAACTTTATGCTTTAGCCGAAATCTTGTTAAGTGTTTCCATGAGTTGCATGTTATATTTTTTATTGCATGTTGTTGTTCTTGGGCATGGATGATCTCCCCTCCTGTTGAGGCACTATTTTAGGACATTAATGCACTAGGTTTGCTTTGGTAAGGGTTGGATGCTTGGTTATTAAGTGGGAGTTAAGGTGGAAAGGGATTAGTTAGTGTTTTCATTTTTCCAGATTTGATGCACTAGTTTATGGGAAAGTTTTGAATGAGCATTTTTTGTGAACTTTGAGGCCCAAGCCACCAGAAGCAATCACTAGGAGTATATAAAAGGTTTTAGGTGTTTGTTGGAGGTTTATAAGTCATTTGGTTGGGTGCACGAGTGGAATCACAAAATCTGTCCAGCAGGGGACAATTTTATTGTAACTTAGAAATAGGAAGTTTTGACCATGTCATGGGTAGACCCTCATTAGGCCCTGTTGGGCCTTAGTTAGAGGGAGTGTCAGAGGAGTTTTTCCAGCCATAATTCATAGGATTTGAGTTAGAACCATGTGTCACAAGTTATGTCAAGTAAGGGCGTTTTCTCCCCAGAAAACAGGGGAACCATGGACTTTAAGCTTAGGCCCAAGGAGGCCCAAGCTAGGCCCTTGAGCCACATCGAGTTTGGGAGATGCCTTATGGTCAGAAGAGTCTAGTGTAGAGGTTTTGGAGGTAAAATTGTAGTTTAAGAGTGTTTAATGCACTCAAGAAACTATAGATGTCATTCTGAAATTTTCCTTAGTGAGCACTTTCACTTATCACATAGTTTTAGAGCACTTATGAGTGAGACCTAGGTTGACCACTATGGTTGCAAGATAGTATAAAGCCAGTAGAGTAAAAGGCCCAAGTGAGGGTCAATAGGTTTGGGATAGTTTAGTAAAGGCACATCGAGTTAGGAGGCCAAAATTTGGAGACTTTGTCTAGTTTAGCGATCAAGTAACTTAGTTGGGGATCGAGATCATCCAAGCCTAGTGTTGCATTATGGTGTGTGTGATATTATTTGATATTAAAATATGATATGTGAGTATATGTGGCTATGTGTACTATTATATCTATAAGGTGATTAGAAATTGCGTGCATATAGGCCTAAGTGCCATTTGTGTTTAATTTCGGGTTGTAAATAGGTTGAGTTGGTGAGAATATATTATAATGAGGTTATTATTATTTATGTAGGATCTTGAGACGAGGGTAAACTTGCCATAAAGGTCGAGAAAAGCTTCCAGTTGCTCCTACCAGCCAGAGCAGACCAGCCTTTCTCAAGGCAAGTGATTCAACCTGTTTTTCGTTTACACTGCAAATGTGTGATAATTAGTTCATATATATTGATGCGAGTATCCTGAGTTATCTTGATATACTTGAACCAAGCGATTCTTAAATCTATCTTCGTATTATATAGAAATGCCATGAACCCTCAAGTACATATTGCAAGTAGATCAAAAGTCATATCACGCTAGTATATCAAAGTAATTGGAATGCCATGATAAAATAAAGATTTCATATAATACTTGATTGATCATCTTGATTATCATGCTATTGATTCCTAAAATATTGACATCTCACCCTGATGCTTGAACCCCAATAGAAACTTTACCTTGATACCTAAAAGCCAGATATTCTTTAAAGTTGTTCTTAATTGATTGATAACCCTTTTTCTTACCCTAAAGTTCGACAATCCTGATATACCTTGAGCTAAAGATTATTTTCTTCATACCTTAACACCCCTAGTATTCATGAAGCTTATCTTCTTGATGTTCTAGTACTTGTACCTTGTCGAAAACCATTACTTTAAGCCTAGTTTGGCATTGCTCTTTCATATTATCCAATAGCCTTGCTAAATCTCCTTGTCAAAGTTCTTGTATATGGAAACCTTTCAATTACCCTAATATAGTAAAGTCTAGTGGATCATGGCCCTGAAATTTGGTGACATATTTCCAGTGTTTCAAAGTTGATCTATAATCCCTTGATAAAAATGTTTACTACTTAAGAGATTTTATTATAAATCGGCATCAGTTTTTGAAATGATTAAAATGTGTATTTTCAGTCCCAAAGGGGAATAAATGTTTTCTTTGAATAGTGGATCTGGACTGAGACGCGAGTCCTTTCCACACTTATATTGTAGGCTTAAAAGTTTCCTAGGGATCCCATTAATGTTTTAGAACCCAGCAAGGTTCGGGATTACTTCGCGGCTGATCACCGGCTGTAATCCGTAGCGTCATAAAATGATTTTGGATTAAGTTATGATTTTGAAAATGTTTTGATTCAAGCAAATGATGCCATCACCCAAAATTTCATCTCTTGTTATTATTAGTTATATCTTCGCATTGTCATTCTTTAATATATATCTTGATTTATGTTTCGTATCGTACTATTTAGCACTTGTTGAGCATTTGGCTCACTCCTTGCTTTAACCCTGATATTACAGCTAGCAGCTATGGTTAGATTCAAGCAGATAGCACGTAAGACTTGTAACGCCGATGCGTATGTCCGAGCTCAGGTAGGATAAGGGATAGTTTTGTGTGAGGATTCGATATTAAAATCAGTTGTAATAGTTAGTAGTGTTGGGCTGTTCCAAACCCTAAACTGTAAGATCTTGGATTCATATGTATTTACTTTCTTTTAAATACTGTAATAGTTATATATTATGTTTTGTTTAGTTGGGGGTGTGACATACCACAGTTTAGAGTAAAGCTTTTTATGGATTGTGATGAGATCATAATAATGAGACCTAAAAGATGATAACTCTAAACTTAAATAGTTCCTGGTCGTAGGATTACTAACTAGTAATTAATAATCCGCAAAGATCGGTACATACTATGCTTGCTTCATTATGAAGGATGTCTATTCTCATAGACATTTGTGTGGTGACACTATAGCTAGTATGTAGGTGCTTATTATAGAATAAGTTCACTGAACATGACTCACACAGCTGAACAACTGATGGAGTTCACTCACGTGTCAGCAGTTTTTCACATAGTGATAGTTGTACAAGTATCCTTAGACTTGAGATCATCATAGTCATCTTGCGTACACTGAACTATGCTTTGGTTTAGTTTTTAGTCTCAAGGGACAATTATAAGGGATCTACTGGGTATAGGAATTTGTACACGAAGATAGTGTATGATCAATAAAGGATCTACCCCTTCCAGTGTAGGAAGAGAATGTTCAATGTTGATCAACTTATGTTAGTTCAGGAATCTCTGGCTAGAGTGAATGAAATTAGAAAGGAGTTTCTAATTTACATTAAATAGAACTAAGTATAGTGAATGGGAAAGCAAGTGATTAAATTAGATAGGCTTGACACAAGTTCCATGCCTTGTATTTAATCGTGACATTGCAGGGTAGAAGGAATTAATTGTACGGTAATTACTCACTGAATAGGTTCTTGGTATTCTAAGCAGTGAATTTGTATTATCCGGATAGTCGCGATATGTTGAGAAGTATCGCTCACGGTGTAGAATAAATATAATTAATTAATTAATCATATTTAATAAATTAGAAAATTTATATAAATAATGATAAAATAGTTTTATTATTATTTATTTCTACTACCGGCTTAATATTGAACCTACAGGGTCACACCATAAAATAGAATGATTTAATGGTGGAGGAATTAATTAATAATGGCTGATAATTATTTATTTATGAAATAAATAAATTAATTGGCAAATTTAATAATTGATTAAATGAGATTTAATTGATTATAAATTAATTAAGAAAAGATTCTTAATATTATTAATTAAGAATTTAATTTTTGGAAATTAAATCAAGTGAGAGAATTATTTATAAAGAGTTTAGAAAAATGATTAATAATTAAAAGGTGTTTTACTTATTAGTGAGAATAATAAAGGGTTAATAATAATAATATTTTATGGGAAAATTTTCAGCTGAAAATTTTGCCTATAAATATACTATTATAAACCCTATTTTTGCCTCAACCAAAAAGATTTACAAAACCCTAATTCTCTCCATCTCCTCCCCCTTTATTACATCGTTTTCTTGGTGGATACCGGTGGAGTGCTTCGCACTTGAGGAGCAGCTGCTAAGGATCTACGTGCATCGTTCTTGGATCGCTATTAAAGACCTCCATCTTTCCATTAACGTAAAGCTTCTTAAGGTAAACACACTGAACTACGAATTAAATATTATTTTTCGCATGGATCCTGCGGAGGGTTTCGGTTTTTTTTTAAGATTAAATTTACGTTTTCGCTGCGTTTATGTGCTAAAAACCCTTCAATGGCATCAGAGCTACTTGCGAAAAGTTTTTAATTCATTTATGTGTTTAACTGTTTTCGATATATGAGCATGTACGTGATTCGCCATGATTTGATGTTGATATAATATGCTTATATATGTATGGTTTTGAATATATGATATTCATGTGAGTTGTATAATCATAAGATGATTATGTAATCTGTATATATACTGATATATATATATATGATTATGTTTGTTCTAATTATGAGAATCATATTAGATACGGATTCTGAATTGGTTGCTGCAGATTTGCTGAAATCTGGGTCTGGTGTCCGATTTACGCAAACGAATACCTTATTCCATAGGTAAACGAGCGTCTGAACAAAACTGAAAGCTAAAGCTATCAACAACTCGTCTGTAAGGCATTTGACGTCGATTACTGCCCGTAAACAGTTATTCTTGTTTTTCTGATTTGATTCTGATTTTTCTGATTTTTATCATATTTTCTTTTTATGATTAGATCGTGGATAATATGATATGTTAAGATCATATTATGTGTTTTAACATGCTTTTATGTGTTGTATGAGCATGGTGGATGGTTATGGCCTTTCGACCTTAGTGTAATGGTTTTGGTTTTGGTTTTAAATACGACTTGCATGTCGTCAATCTTTGTAATCATAAATCTCGAATGTAACTCGAGTTATTCTTGTAAGTTCATTAGATTAGTTTTATTTTCAATCATGTAATGTAATTGAAGACTCAAGAAGGCTATCCAATGGAGGTGATACAAAGAAGAAGACGAGGCATACAAGAAGTCTAAACAAAGAAGAAGACTTATGTAATAAGTAGTTGTATTTATTTCCATCACCATATTAGATTGACCTTGATCTTTATCATGAGCTTGATAAAGATCACATAGGATGGGGCCATAACCAAACACATTTACTTTATTGCACTTTACATTTACTTGTTTATTTAATTTTATATATGAGATATATGCCTATGCTTACCATGCGATGATAGATTTAGGTGAACTTAAATCAATATAAGGCGTGCTCTAGAAAATCTAGAATATGAATCGTTTCTTGCCTTAACAATAAATATTATGAATACGATCATGAGATTCTTGTGTTTATGAAATACGTAATTGAATATGAATTTTCAATATTGAGAGAAAGGATGATTCTGTCAACAAAAGATTTCTATCTGTAAGAAAGGGTTATTAAGTGACGCCTCTTGACAATGCTCCACCCGATCTGGGAATCATCTGATTATCGATTATTGATTTGAAATATTTAATTTAAAAGGAAGAATCTCTTTATAATATGATTATGATTGTAATGTAATATAATCCCTCTAAAATTAAATAATATCAAGTAGTAATTGGCCAATGACACAACGGGCTTGTGTCGGTCATAGCCTTCCAACATGGTAGAAAGTGGTTCTTATTTTTAAATCATTGTCGTTTCGTGCTACAGCCGAGGGCTTTGATTTCGAAATAAGAAATACTTGTCTATTACATAGAGATGTGTACATTGAATTAGAATCTAAAGGTCGGTACGTGCTACAGCCGTGGGCCGTTGGAGACTGATTCAATTGTACGAAATGTTGGGTTAGACTTGACTTAGAATATTGAGTTTGTCGTGCCACAGCCGTGACTCAATTATTCAAGAGGCTAAACTTATATTAGGGAATAACATAAGATGTAATTGACAAGAGTTGTCTGCCTATTGAACATCACATGACGTTTCGTACCACAACCGAGGTTGTGTGATGGAATGTAGGATCCCTATTCCCACTAGCATTATGAATGCTTAATTTTCACTTAGGGGGTTGAAAAAAATTAGATAAGCTAGTGGGAGACACTTATGAATAAAGAACCGATTCATATAGTGTTTTGAAATGAAATTGAATATTTGCTAAGTGTTGTTATGTGTTTATCATTTACAAATTTACTATATTCGTCATGTCTTCTGCACTATCACTCCGGAGCATACTAGATGTTCACAAGTTGACTGGTCCTAATTTAGCTGTTTGTTTTCACTGTAACAAGTTGGGGCACTGGAAGAGGAACTGCAAGGTTTACCTTGCAGAATTAAAGAAGAAGAAGGGTAGTAAGACTACCGCTTCTGATTCAGGCATGTTCATGATCGAAGTTAATATGTCACTAGGTCAAATTTCTACTTGGGTATTAGATACCGCCTGTGGTTCTCATATTTGCAATTCGTTGCAAGGACTAAAGGGAAGTAGGACTCTTGAAAAAGATGAGGTGATTCTACGTATGGGCAATGGAGCAAGGGTTGCGGCCATATCTGTAGGATCATTTAGTTTACATGCCTACGGGCAAGACTATTATTTTGAAGAATTGTTATTACGTTCCCTCTATTGTGAGGAATATTGTTTCTATTCCTATGTTGGATGTGGATGGTTTTTCATTTATTATTAGGAATAATGAATGTTCTATCCTCAGAGATAATGTTCTTTTTAGACGTGACATTTTATATAATGGTCTGTATGTATGTGACGTAGAGCATGATTTACTTCAGATTGAACAAACTAATAAAAAAATGAGATGATGAAAATCTGACCTATTTATGGCACTGTAGGCTAGGTCATATTAGTGAAAATAGACTGCGGACATTGCATAAGGAAGGGTTACTTGACCCCTTTGATTTTGAATCATATCCTACATGCGAGTCTTGTCTATTGGGTAAAATGACCAAATCTCCATTTAGTGGACATGGAGAGAGGGCTGCAGATTTGCTAGAATTGGTACACACAGATGTATGTGGACCAATGTCTACGCAAGCCATGGATGGATTTTCGTACTTCATTACTTTCATAGATAATAGATCTAGATTCGGATATGTGTATTTGATGAAACACAAGTCTGAAGCCTTTGAAAAGTTCAAAGAATATAAACATGAAGTGGAGAAACAAACCAAACACAGTATTATAACTCGTCGATCAGATCGAGGTGGTGAATACTTGAATGGAGAGTTTCTAGATTATCTCAAAGAAAATGGTATAGTCTCCCAGTGGACTCCTCCATATACTCAGTTAAATGGGGTATCTGAAAGGAGAAATCGAACTTTGTTAGACATGGTTCGGTCCATGATGAGCTATGCGAATCTTCCAGTATTCCTATGGGGTTATGCATTGGAAACCTCAGCATATTTACTGAATAAGGTGCCTTCCAAATTTGTTCCTAAAACACCATATGAGATATGGAAAGAAAGGAAACCGAGTCTTAAACACGTTAAGATTTGGGGATGTCCAGCTTATGTCAAGAAAGTTGACCCATATAAGCTGGAATATCGATCCGTAAAATGTAATTTTGTGGGATATCCTAAAGAGACTTTGGGGTATTACTTGTACACCGATCATTGGGTGTTTGTCTCCAGACATGCTACCTTCTTGGAAAAGGAGTTTATCCTTGAAGGAAACAGTGGGAGCAAAATTGAACTTGATGAAGTTCAAGAAGCACAAACTACTACGGATCAAGTGGAAACACCTGTTCAGACTGAACAACCTTCTGTGGAACAGCCCATTCGTAGGACAGAGAGAGTGTCTCGCCAACCTGAGAGGTATTATGGCCTTGTCATTAAGAATGACAATGAGTTGTCAATCATTGATGATGACGACCTTGTGACCTATAATGAGGCTATGAGTAGTGTTGACTCAAAGAAATGGCATAGTGCCATGAAATCCGAAATGGAATCTATGTATACCAACCAAGTATGGACTCTGGTTGAGGCGCCTGAAGGTGTTAAGCCTATTGGGTGCAAGTGGGCATACAAAAGAAAGATTGGAGCAGATGGCCAGGTGGAGACCTATAAGGCCAGGCTCATGGTTAAAGGATTCAAACAAAGGCAAGGGATTGACTTTGATGAAACTTTTTTCGCCTGTAGCCCTGTTAAAATCAATTCGGATTTTGCTAGTGATTGCTGCTTACTACGACTATGAGATCTGGCAAATGGACGTGAAAATGGCCTTCCTCAATGGGAAACTTGAGGAGGAAGTGTATATGACACAGCCAGAGGGTTTTCTTTCCAAGGGAAATGAACACCTAGTGTGTAAGCTGCTGCAAACCATATATGGTTTAAGGCAAGCTTCTCGTAGATGGAACATCCATTTTGCTGAGACAATCAAAGAGTTTGGTTTTATCAAAAATATAGATGAACCATGTGTCTAAAAGAAGGTTAGTGGGAGCGCGGTAACATTTCTTGTATTGTATGTGGATGACATACTTCTTATAGGAAATGATATACCGATGCTACAATCAGTCAAAGTATGGCTATCAAAGAACTTCATCATGAAGGACTTGGGAGAAGCATCCTACATTCTCGGTATGAAGATCTATAGAGATAGATCTAGAAGAATGATAGGTCTTACCCAGGGTACATACATCCAGAAAGTGCTTAAAAGGTTTAGCATGGAAAACTCCAAAAGAGGTCTCATACCGATGAGCCATGGAGTGTCCCTTTCTGAAAAAAATGTCTCCTAAGACACCTGAGGAAAGAGAGCGTATGAGTAAGATTCCTTATGCTTCAGCAATAGGATCTATCATGTACGCGATGTTGTGTACAAGGCCTGATGTTGCTTATTCAATTAGTGTGACGAGCAGATATCAGTCCAATCCAGGTGAAGACCACTGGAAAGCAGTGAAAAACATCCTTAAGTACTTGCGAAGGACTCAGGACATTTTTCTTATTTTTGGTGGTGAATCTGAGTTAAAAATAGAGGAGATGTCAACGTCTAGAATTTGACACACATAACAACGTAGCAGACCCACTCACAAAGCCACTTTCTCAGAGTCACTTTGATCGTCATAAAGACAAGATGGGTATTAGATACCAGAGTGATTGGCTTTAGTACAAGTGGGAGATTGAAAGAGATATGTCCTAAGTCAAATCATGTATGAGGATTTAGGAATAACTTTTATGTAATCTGTTTTGATTTTATTGATATTACTAAAAGGCTTGTTTTGTTTTTATTGCGGGCTCTATCTATTTAAATGTTTAAATAAGATATACCATAGTTTAGAGTAAAGCTTTTTATGGATTGTGATGAGATCATAATAATGAGACCTAAAAGATGATAACTCTAAACATAAATAGTTCCTGGTCGTAGGATTACTAACTGGTAATTAATAATCCGCAAAGATCGGTACATATTATGCTTGCTTCATTATGAAGGATGTCTGTTCTCATAAACATTTGTGTGGTGACACTATAGCTAGTATGTAGGTGCTTATTATAGAATAAGTTCACTGAACATGACTCACACAGCTGAACAACTGATGGAGTTCACTCATGTGTCAGCAGTTGTTCACATAGTGATA
The DNA here is from genome assembly GCF_009905375.1 of Apium graveolens. NCBI lineage: Eukaryota > Viridiplantae > Streptophyta > Magnoliopsida > Apiales > Apiaceae > Apium > Apium graveolens. Next base: position 138,284,547 of record NC_133655.1, on the reverse strand, counting down.
GTTATACAAGTATCCTTAGACTTGAGATCATCATAGTCATCTTGTGTACACTGAACTATGCTTTGGTTTAGTTCTTAGTCTCAAGGGACAATTATAAGTGCTCTACTGGGTATAGGAATTTGTACACAAAGATAGTGTATGATCAATAAAGGATCTACCCCTTTCAGTGTAGGGAGAGAATGTTCAATGCTGATCCACTTATGTTAGTTCAGGAATCTCTGGCTAGAGTGAATGAAATTAGAAAGGAGTTTCTAATTTACATTAAATAGAACTAAGTATAGTGAATGGAAAAGCAAGTGATTAAATAAGATAGGCTTGACACAAGTTCCATACCTTGTATTTAATCGTGAGATTGCAGGGTAGAAGGAATTAATTGTACGGTAACTACTCACTGAATAGGTTCTTGGTTTTCTAAGCAGTGAATTCGTATTATCCGGATAGTCGCGATATGCTAAGAAGTATCCCTCACGATGTAGAATAAATATGATTAATTAATTAATCATATTTAATGAATTAGAGAATTCATATAAATAATGATAAAATAGTTTTATTATTATTTATTTCTACTACCGGCTTAATATTGAACCTACAGGGTCACACCATAAAAGAGAATGATTTAATGGTGGAGAAATTAATTAATAATGGCTGATAATTATTTATTTATGAAATAAATAATTAATTGGCAAATTTAATAATTGATTAAATGAAATTTAATTGATTATAAATTAATTAAGAAAAGGTTCTTAATATTATTAATTAAGAATTTAATTTTTGGAAATTAAATTAAGTGAGAGAATTATTTCTAAAGAGTTTAGAAAAAGGATTAATAATTAAAAGGTGTTTTAATTATTAGTGAGAATAATAAAGGGTTAATAATAATAATATTTTATGGGAAAATTTTCAGCTGAAAATTTTGCCTATAAATATACTATTGTAAACCCTATTTTTGCCTCAACCAAAAAGATTTACAAAACCCTAATTCTCTCCATCTCCTCCTCCTTCATTACATCGTTTTCTTGGTGGATACCGGTGGAGTGCTTCGCACTTGAAGAGCAGCTGCTAAGGATCTACGTTCATCGTTCTTGGATCGCTATTAAAGACCTCCAACTTTCCATTAACGTAAAACTTCTTAAGGTAAATACACTGAACTACGAATTAAATATTATTTTTCGCATGGATCCTGCGGAGGGTTTCGGTTTTTTATAAGATTAAATTTATGTTTTCGCTGCGTTTATGTGCTAAAAACCCTTCAGGTATGACTTAATTAATTAGATAAATAATAATATTCGAATTTACTAATATTAATTATGAAATTCAGTTGTTAAATAATTAAGTGTGACTTAATTATTATACAAATAGGAATTTCAAATTAATAATAACTCCTAATTAGTTAAGAGTTATAATTCTTATTATACTCTCTATATAATATCTCTTGTGTGCCTGATTTTGTATGCAAGACTTTTACTAAAACTCTAGCCACCAAGAGAGAAGATGGAGAGAGCAAGAAGAAACGAGTTTGTGCTAGTACACATCCAATCCTCAAGTTTAAGTATTCGTGTGGATACCGATAGAGCGTAGATCGCGAGAACGGGATGCGTGGTGATTGAACAAGCTTTGGATCTCCATTAGTTAACCAATTTGTAAAGCTTCTTAAGGTAAACAATCTGATCTACGAATTAAATATCTATTTTTCGTATGGCACCTGCGGTGGGTTTCGAAAATTCTAATTTTTCACATTTTTAATTACTGTTTCTGTTGCGTTTATGTGCTTGAAACCCTTCAGGAATTCCGGCCGGAGGAGGGGAATAAGTCAGATAAGGCAACTTGCATGAAAGACGCGCAGGTACAACATAGTAGCACTAACTCAGGGATTGTCTTATCATATGGTGCAATAGATAAGGGTGATATCAGATTGAGTGTTAATATAAAGGAGAAAGTAATTCAAAACGTGCCTAAGCTCATTAATTCTCAAATTTCAAATGATAGGCTGGACACAGAGACAAGTGGGCTGGATAGTACGGAGTTATTTGTGATGGATCCAAAACGTCGTCGAATGGGCTTGAATCATGAGAAAGAAACAACACCAACCCAGGAGCAAGACACAGACATGGAAACACAGGAGATTCAGGTTACGGACTCAAAAAACGATTTTATGGTGGGTGCTGCAGTGCAGGCCCGCATATCATTATGAATGCATTGGCTTGGAACTGCCAGTGTTTGGGTTCCCCTGGAAAAATTCGGTTCCTTAAATACTTAACCCGTTCATAAAAACTAGCTTTTGTTTTCCTTAGTGAGACGATTGGTAGTTATACGAAGATGGAGGAGTTATGTTCTACTCTGGGTGTTGGAGGTTTCATAGCAGTTGAACCTCAAGTAAAAAGTGGTGGTATCGCCATGTTCTGGAAAGATGCAGATAGAGTTAACCTTATGAGCTTCTCTCGTTATCATATTGATGTAGTAGTCAAGGAAGTTGATGAAAAATAGTGGAGAATAACAGGGATTTACGGAGAACCAGCAAGAAATCATAGACAAAAAACATGGGACCTGTTAAGAAACTTGGCTCGTGATGCTAATCTCCCATGGTGTTCAGTAGGAGATTTTAACAATGTAACCTCGCAATCAGACAAGAGAGGAGGTCCACTATATCCAGAAGCTTTAATTGAAGGTTTTAATGCGTGTCTTCAAGATGCAGACCTTCATGATCTTGACTTAATAGGTCACCACTTCACTTGGGAACGAGGCCGTAACACCGATCATTGGACAAAAATTAGATTGGATCGCGTTTTGGATAATACCAGTTGGTTGAGTAGGTTTAATACAGCTAAGGTTTATAATGTGAAAGGGTTTCCATCGGATCAGGGAGGAGAAATCTTTAGTTGCATCTCGTCTCAGGTTACTGAGCTTCAAAATCAAAGACTTTTAGAAGTTGTGATGGCAGAAGAGGTCAGAGAAGCCATCTTCCATATGCATCCTGATAAAGCCCCAGGGTCGGATGGCATGACCCCAGTTTTTTCAGAAAAATTGGAAGGTTATAGGAGAAGAAATCACTCAGATGGTTTGTACTTTTTTCATAACGGGAGAGAATATGGGGGACATAAATGCTACAAATATTGTCCTTATTCCCAAGAAAAAACACCCCTGCAAGTTGACGGACCTTCGTCCAATAGCCTTATGTAATGTTGCCATGAAAATCATTACCAAGGTTATTGCCAACCGTCTTAAAAAGGTGTTGGAACTGATCATCTCAGACACGCAAGGAGCTTTCTTACCAGGTCGGCTAATTTATGATAACATCATGATTTCTTTCAAAATTATGCATTATCTAAAGAAAAAGAAATTTGGTAAAGAGGGGTATATGGCGCTTAAACTTGATATGTCTAAAGCATATGATCAAATTGAGTGGAAATTTTTGAAAGAGATGCTAATCAGAATGGGTTTTTGCAGTTGGTGGACTCACTTAATTATGTAATGTGTTACTATCGTGATGTATAATATTGTGCATGATCAAGGTGAGATTGGCCTTATCACTCCTACTCGAGGATTGAGACAAGGAGATCCGCTATCTCATTATCTCTTTATTAGATGTGCTAAAGGTCTTACGGCTATGATTAAAAGTTATGAGGAGAAAAGATGGTTGCAGGGGGTCAAGATTTGTCGAAAAAGTCCTGCCATTAGTCACATGCTTTTTGCTGATGACATTTATTTATTTTGTAAAGCAGACAAAGCTGAGGCAGGCAAGATTATGGAGTTGTTGGCTTTGTATGAGATGGCCTCTGGTCAGAGGGTGAATAAGGATAAATTCACGGTATTTTTCAGTGCTAACGTTATAGACTATAACAAGGATATCGTATGCCAGCAGTTGTTAATTAAAGAAGTTGATGACACTACGAAGTATTTGGATTTACCTAATTTGCTGGGACGAAACAAAACAGTGATGTTTGGTTACTTGAAAGAGAGATTGAAAGCTAGCATCAAAAGTTGGAACGAGAAGAAGATCTCGAAACCCTCAAAAGAGATTTTTATAAAAATGGTGGCTCAGGCATTGTCGTCTTATGCCATGGGTATTTTTACTTCCTCTTGAGCTCACTAAGAAAATTGAGAAAGAAATGAATAAGTTTTATCGGGACACCTCCAGTAAGTCGAGTTCCAAAATTCATTGGATGTCGTGGGATATATTAACTCGGCCCAAACATGCAGGAGGTTTGGGATTTAAAAATCTTTGAGACTTCAATCTTACAATATTGGGCAAACAGTGTTGGCGATTAATTACCAATCCGGATAGCCCGATAGCTAAAGTATACAAGTCTAAATACTTTGCAGATACAAACTTTTTGGAAGAAAAAATGGTAGGGAGTCCCAGCTTCATCTGGTGAAGTATCATGAAATCCAGGAACGTGGTTTCAGCAGGGTCAGCTTGGAGGATTGGTACTGAAAATGATATTAATATCCTTAATCAGCCATGGTTAAGTGACTGGGAGAATTCTTTTATTCTAACTCAGTCACCAGCAATCATTAATCAAAAAGTGATGTCGTTATTCCATACTGGTACTAAAAATTGGGACTCAGAACTCATTCAAGACATTTTTGAGGAAAGGGATTAGAAGTGTATCTCTGATACGGTGGTAGAACACGAGCTCAGTAGTGAAGTTCTTTACTGGAAAATGAAGACATCAGGTCAATACACGGTTAGAAGGGCCTACAAGTTGCTACAGAAATAGAAAGGAGAGTGGGGTACTACTAATAATGTGGAGTTTTGGAAAATGATATGGAACATCCGAGCTCCTCCTAAGGTGTTAAACCTCATATGGAGAGCAATTAATTATTGTTTGCCAACAAAAACTCAGTTGCAGGCTAAACATGTGCAAATTAACAATTTGTGTCATGTTTGTAACGAGGGTGAGGAGTCAATATTTCATGCTTTAATCAATTGCAGGTATGCAGCTAGTTGTTGGAAGCAATTCAACCCAGTTATTGACACAGACATGACCATGGAGTTTCCTGTATGGTTGATATCGAGGTTGGCAAATCAGTCGAAAGAGAAGAAAGCGAAAATGCTCACCTTGTGTTGGTCAATATGGAGAGCCAGGAATGACCTGGTCTTGAGTAATAAGCGTTGGCAGAAAATGAGAATTGTAGTGAAAGCTTGGGAATATCTTACACAGTGGGAAGTAGCTCAAAATAGAAAAGTTGGACCATCAATTCAGCCTATGTTTCCAAGCAATGGTTTAGTGGTTTGGGCGAAGCCACAACTTGATGAAGTTAAGATATCTGTAGACGCTGCTATTTTTAAAGATATTGGCAAGTCAGGAATTGGAATCATTGCTCGAGGGAGTTAGTTCCTCTCAGCACAAACCAGAACTTATCTAGAGGTCATGAAACCATCTTTAGCGGAATCGATAGCTGTTAAGGAAGCATTGAGTTGGGCTAAAATAATGAACTGGCACTCTATTATCATCGAGACAGATTGCTTGACTGTTGCTCAGATGATTCGAAGTTCTGCTGCTATGAGATCGAGGGTTGGACAGGTAGTAGAGGAATGTCGGGATATGATTAGTAGTATGAACAATGCTAAGTTGTATTTTGTTAAACGATCTGTGAATATGTCGGCTCATAAATGAGCACGTGTGTCGCATATGTACCCTGATCGTATCTTTGATTGGAGGTATGTTCCAATTAATGTTATGCAATGTATGATCGTTGATTTGGAGTAATAAAATTTGCATTTCGTCAAAAAAACAATGCATAAGGGAATTATGAATACAAAGGTTAAATTCAAAAAGGTGAAACAAAAATAAAGCTAAATTGAATATAATCATAAGACATAGTATAAGATATAAAGGAATAAAGGGTGCAATCAAAAGTTTTAGTAAAATTATAAGCCATACAAAAGTAGAATTATAAGATATACGCGAATAAGTGAAACCAAAAGTTGGTGGTACCAAAAATCGGTGAAACCAAAATTAATACTTGTGTACCACTTAAAAAGAGGTTTCGCTATTTTTTTGTTCCACCACCTTTTAATTTAAACTCTAAGTGTATTATTTTTATCTTTTTTGAATTCTAGGATTGAAATCAAAATACAGCGTAACCATTCTAAGATGAAACCAAGTACCCAATAAAGAAATAATTTAGAGGTGTACGGAAATAGAATTGTAATTACAATACGGTTTGAACAAATTTATTATTTTCCAAGGGTCAAATCAAATACAGTATCTATAATATCCATATCACTTTATTAAAATAGAATTCCACCAACAAATTAAAAAATTCTAAGTTAAAATAATCCAATTTAAACACATGACCTAATTACTTGGTCGTGGTATATATTTTTCATAAACTATTTAGTTGTGCCAATTTATGAACCTATTTATTTTAAAACATAATTAAAAATAGGATTCAAACCTATAAAAAACATGGCTTCTAAAATTCAAAAAACGGGTAAAATAATAGATGTAAAATTTTAAGTCATATCATAATAAAAAAAGATGAAAATAATACATTTATAATTATAACATGGATCAGGTGAAAGCAAAAAGTTCCATGAAATCAAAGTTTAAAAAGAGGTTTCTGATTGTTAAAGGTTATTAACGTTACTTTTCCCCTGTCCAACGGTGTTTTTGGAGGCACGGCCTATTTTTTCTTTTTGATAAATACCGGAGCTAATATTTTACTCTCTTGTGTTGTTCGGATTTTGCGTGTTCATTGTTAGTGTTGTAGAGGCCTGGTTTACTAAAATTAGGATATCAGATATCAGTTTTACTTTTGCTTTTGCCGTTATATTTCATATTTGGTAGTTGAATTTTGACCCAAAATATAAGATGTGTTTCTCATTTTAATTGTTTTTTTGCCAAGAAAGAATTACTAGTTAAAGAGTCACTTTTTCACTTTTGGTTTAACTAAATTGTGGTTTTATATTTGCAAGAAAACAAATTTTAATTTAGGGTAAGAAAACGAAATTTGATTATTCAATTCGACTGAATTTTTGTTTATTAAAATTAAGTCTAAGATTTTGTTTGAGATCGATTCAGATATTATTAATTAATCAACAATTCACTTTCGGTTTAAGTAATGTGTGACTTTACACTTGCAAGAAGACGAATTTTATTTTCAGTTAAGAAAACGAAATTTTATTATTGAATTCAACTGTATTTTATTCTTTACTTAAATTAAGTCTAAGATTTTTTTTTAAGATCGATGCAGATATTACTAATTAATTAGTAGTCCACTTTCAGTTTAATTAATTTGTGACTTTACACTTGCAAGAAAATGAATTTTATTTTCGGGTAAAAAAATGAAATTTGATTATTGAATTCAACTGTATTTTACTGTTCACTTAAATTAAGTCTAAGATTTTTGTTTGAGATCGATTTAGATATTATCAATTAATCAGGAGTTCACTTTCGGTTTAACTAATTTGTGACTTTACCCTCGCAAGAAAATGAATTTTATTTTAGGATAAGAAAACGAAATTTGATTGTTGAGTTCAACTTTATTTTACGGTTTACTTAAATTAAGTCTAAAATTTTGTTTGAGATCGATTCAGATATTATTAATTAATCAGGAGTTCACTTTCAGTTTAACTAATTTGTGACTTTACACTTACAAGAAAACGAATTTTATTTTCGGAGAATAAAACGAAATTTGATTATTGAATTAAACTGTATTTTACTGTTTACTTAATTTAAGTCTAAGATTTTGTTTGAAATCGATTCAAATATTAGCAATTAATTAAATGGGGTTCAAACTATTTGCAATTTTATAATTAACTATAATTAATAAAATAGTAACAATTTAATTCAAATAGTATCAAATCTTAGATAATATTTTTTTATCAAGATAAATCAATTTCAAACAAAATTTATCTATATAATAGGTTTAGTAGGGAATTTATGAAATAATTTATTCATTTAAAATTAATAAACTATCGCGCATAATTATATGTTAGTGACATTTTTATTTAATATTCGTGTATTTATTATATATAATTTAATATGCATGTACTAATTAGTATAACTTATTATTGCTAGCATTTATTCTTATTTCATTATTTAATATTAACAATTTATGATTATATTAATTATATTTATCTTATTATAATTTTAACATTAAATATGATTAAAAATATAAAAAAATTATTATTTTAAGTTGGTATGTATATCAGATACATCGTACTATTAATCTTGAGGGCACGAGAACTTAACAATGAAAATGACAAACCATTTTTTATTTTGATAGTAGGGGAAGCAGACTTGTGACTTGTCGTCAGAGTAAATAAAAATCATTTTAAAATTCTGAAATATATATGTGATATAGTGATAAAATTTTAAAATACTCCTTATGTTAAAAGATTTTTTTTCTCTCCAATAATGTGTGAGCTTTTTGTGTTCTCTCCTTTCAATTTCATCATTGAATCTGAAGTGTATGTGAGTCATTTTGCTATCAGTATGTCGCGTTATGATGATATTAGTAATCAATTATCTACCCTAAATATAGAGGAGGAGGAAAATGAAGCTTTTGTGTTTGAAGGAGAAGAGGAGGAGGTAATTAATAAATATGAACTATGCTTGATTGGGAGGTTCTTGACAGAAAGATCGATTAATGTTAGAGCTATGAAAACGAAGTTGGCAGATGTATGGAGACCAGCGTTAGGCATCAACATTAAGGAAATTCAGCAAGGTATTTTCTTATTTCAATTTTATCACAGAGAAGATATGAAATGGGTGCTTCGGGGAGGACCATGGTCGTTTGATAGTGCAATGTTAATCTTGGCCGAGGTACCGGAGGGGGAGGAACCTTTAAATGTTCCGTTATGGTATACAAATATATGGATCCATATTTTTGATTTGCCAACAGGATTAATGACGGAAGGAGTAGGTAAGCAACTAGGAGATTTCTTTGGAGAGTTCATCGAGTATGATCACAAGAATAATACAAGTACGTGGAGGGAGTTCATGAGAATTAAGGTGCGATTGGATGTCAGAAAATCATTAAAACGCAAGAAGAAAATAATAAAAAGAAATGGCGAAGAGATTATAGTGTCATGCAAGTATGAACGTCTAGGGGATTTTTGTTTCTCGTGTGGCATCTTGTCACACACGGAAAGATATTGTAGCAAGTTCCTGAATCAGGATACTGAGGTACTTCAAAAGGAATGGGGGAGCTGGCTAAGAGCCCCAAATCGGAGGAATGCAGGTCTGGTGAGGAGTAAGTGACTGAGAGAAGACGATGATACGATGTGGATGGAGAAATAGGGGAGAGTTAATGTCAGCAAGAAATCAGGGAAAAGTAGTTACGAGGCGAATGATAAGTAGCTGAATTATAGGAGGAATATTCAATCACAAAGGATGAAAGAAGGTAACGAATCTTATCCAATTAATTTGGAAAACAAATTGACAAGGTTGGAGGGAGAAAATTCAATTTCAAAAATTGATATTGGGCCAGAGGAGTAGGATTTTATTGGGCTTAAAATAATGGATAGAAAATACATGAGGGGTGGGCCTGATAAATATGATATCATGGACACAGAGGGTGGGCTTAGAATGGAAAAAGATGATGGTGGAAAGACTTTTACTAATGATGTTGTACTTTCTGTATCGAATTGTGCATTATTCTCGAACACTGAAATGGCTAAGCTTGCGAAGCAAGCTAGCCATCAGCCATGAAAACCATAAGTTGGAACTACCGAGGGTTGGGGAACTCTCGAGCAGTTCGTGCACTAGGGGACTTGGTTAAGTCTCGTAAACCTAATATGTTGTTTTTAATGGAAACTCTCTCGAATACAGATATAAGAAGGAAGTTGAGTAAGAAGATGGGCTTTGAACATTGTTGGTCAGTTGACAGTCAAGGTAGGAGTGGAGGACTAGCTCTGATGTGGGATAAAAGTATTCATTGTGAGGTTGTGGAAGCTGATAGCAACTTCATAGATGTTAATATATTAAATAATAATGTTTCTATTTGGAGGTTAACGGGGTTTTACGGGTATCCGGAAAGAACTCGAAGGAGAGATTCATGGGAGCTGTTGAGATGTCTAGCTGTAAAATCATCATTACCTTGGTTTGTATTTGGTGATTTTAATGATATGATTAGTGAAAAAGATAAGAAAGGTAATCATAAACATCCACAAGCTTTTCTAAATGGGTTCAAGGAAGTACTAGATGAGATTCAGTTAATAGAACTTGATCTGATGAGAGGAAGGTGCACATGGGAAAAGAGTCGGGGAACTCTTGGTTGGGTTCGTGAGAGAATAGATAGAGTTTTTGCTTCTGCATCTTGGTGGAAGAAATTTCCATTGTGTAAACTGGTAGTTCACCATGTAATCTACTCGGATCATGATCCAATTTAAATGAAGTTGTGTAGCACAGATGATTCAAGGAAGAACTTTAGGTTCAGATTCAAAAATACCTGGTTAAGGGAGAAATCATTTTTTGATGAAGTAGTTGTTTATTGGAAAAGTCTTCCTCCAGTCCACTTTTTGCCTAAGCTGTTACAGTTGTCGACCTTTATGGGGAAATGGGATAGGCAATTATTTAATAAATTTCGTGAGAAAATTTGAAAGCAAAAAGAACAACTTAGTTTGTATGAAGAGTGCAGTAATGAAGAGCAAACCAACAATTACTTTGAGGGAAAAAATAATCTGGAGGAGTTATTTATCCACAAGGAAGTTTATTGGCAACAAAGAGCTAAGTCGTTTTGGTTGGCGGAAGGAGATGCCAATTCGAAATACTTTCACGCATTTGCAACCACGAGGAAAAAGAGAAGTAATATAGCGAGGCTGAAAAAGATGAAAATATTGATGTAACTGGTCATGAAGGAATATGCAATATAGTGAAAGATTATTTTACCAAGCTATTTGAGCAGGAGGAGAGGACACAAGAGGTGGAGGTCGAAGGATATAATACAGTGATTACAGCAGAACAAAATAAATAATTAGTAAAGGAATTTACATTCGAGGAATTTTCGGAAGTTGTTAAACAAATGCATCCTGATAAGAGTGCTGGTCCAGATGGTCTCAATCTAGCATTCTATCAAAACTTTTGGAGTTTGTTAGGGAATGAGGTATTCATATGTTGTATAATGGCTTCCGGAGGTGGTGTTCCCTGCTAATATTAACGACACAATGGTGGTTTTGATCCCGAAAAAAGATGGAGCAGACACAATGAAGGATTTACGTCCTATTTCCCTCTGTAATGTTCTGTATAAAGTTATTGCTAAAGTGCTTTCTAACAGGCTTAAAGTTCTTTTACCAGGTGTAATAGCTGAAAAACAATCAACATTTGTACAAAATAGGAGCATAACGGATAATGTGTTAATAGATTTTGAGTTGTTGCACTATATGAAACAGAAGAAGAGTGGCTCGCAGGGGGAGGTTGCACTAAAGCTCGATGTTAGCAAAGCGTATATAGAGTATGGTGGGATTTTTTGTGGTCACAGATGAGACACGTGGGGTTTGATAAATGTTGGATTAAGTGGATTATGTTATGTGTAACAATGATGTCTTATATGATTAATTTAAATGGAGCTCAGATTGGTCCAATCAGACCCTCGAGGGGATTAAGGCAGGGAGACCCCCTCTCTCCTTATCTTTTCGTTCTATGTGTGGAAGGACTATCAAGAATGATTCAGAAAACAACAGTGGAAGGTACAATGAAAGGGTGTGAAATTCATGAGCATGCTCCACCAGTGACACATTTGTTATTTTATGACGATAGTTTCACATTTTGTAAAGCAAGCAGGAAGGAAGTGGCTAAATTAAAATCAATTTTAATGAGGTAAGAGGTTCAATCTGGCCAGGCTATTTATTTCCAGAAATCCGGAATTTATTTTAGTTCGAATGTTCGAACGGACAAGCAAGATGAACTTAAAGAGTGTGCTGGGAGTTTATAATGATCTAAATGAGGGGAGGTATCTGGGATTACCATCACTAGTAGGTAAGTCAAAAAAGAGAGTTTTCAATTTTTTAAAAGATAGAATGTGGAGTAAGATTCAAGGGTGGAGTGCTAAATGCTTGTCAAAAGCAGGAAAGCGGTGTTGTTACGGAATATTGCACATGCAGTACCATCTTATGCCATGTCCTGTTTCCTTCTACCCAAGTCACTGTGTAAGGAACTCGAGAAAATGATGAACAACTTCTGGTGGGGTTCAAAAGGTAGTAATAGAAAGGGGATCAAATGGGTGTCCTGGACAAATATGAGTATGGCTAAAAATAAAAGGGGTATGGGATTCTGAGACCTACATGGTTTTAACCAGAGTCTGTTAGGGAAAGATTGTTGGAATTTGATTAATAACCCAGAATCTCTAGTTGCTAGAATTTTCAAAGCTCGCTATTATTCTAATACGACTCTGTTTAATGCTTCAAGGGGATGAGGTTCGAGCTTTATTTGATCGGGGATCTGGCAAGCCAAAGAAGTGTTCAAGAAGGGTTTTAAGTGGATTATAGGGGATGGAAATTCTATTAGAGTTTATGAGGATCCTTGGGTACGAGGGAAAGATAACTATAAAGTCGAGGGTACATACAGGGAGACAAATAGTGACTTTAGAGTAAACGAGCTGCTCGTTCCTGGTGATCAAAGATGGGACGTTAACAAGGTAAACAATTTGTTTTCAAATGATGCTAATGCCATTTTAGCAATTCCAGTCCCTACAAATCAGGTTCCAGACCATGTTGCTTGGATGCACGCTGTTGATGGTAAGTACTCAGCGAAATATAGCTATAATTTTTGGCTAAAAAATTATGGTGAGAACAGGTATAACACTGCTCATGGAAGCTGGTCTAAGTTGTGGAATTTAGATATCCCACTGAAGATTAAAGTGTTCTTATGGCGTATTTGTAGAAATAATATACCAGACCGTAGTTTATTGACATCCCGCGGTATTAACACTACTCTCAACTGTCCCATGTGTAGTTCTGATGATGAACATATGATGCATATTTTTTTGAATTGTGACTTCGCCAAAGAATGTTGGCAGAGGATAGGGACTAATATTAGAGCTACAAATGTCGAGGCGTGCTCTGAATGGGTTCTGGAGTTCTTGGTTATGGAGACTCGAACGAAGTCTAATCTTATGGCTGCAATTATGTGGGGAATCTGGACAACGAGGAATATGAGAGTGTGGGAACAGAAGGCAATTACTCCTTCACTAGCTATGGGGTGAAGCATTAAGCATTGTGAACAATGGCGTGATGCACATGTTTTAAATAAAGGACCTGTGAAGGTGAGGAATCTACACCTAAATGAAGTGAAGTGGACAGCCCCGGAGGAAGGTAAGGTAAAGATAAATGTCGATGCCTCTATTTTATCTGGTATGTCGAGCTTTAGTGTGGGAATGGTTCTCAGGAATCATGAAGGAAATTTCTGCAGAGGAAGGGTGAGAAGGTATGGGGAGAAGTTGCAGTGCTTGAAGCTGAGGTTCGCGAGATTCTGGATGTAGTGTACTGGGCTATAAACATGGCTCTCACGCAAGTGATCATTGACAGTGATTCAATGTTAGGAGTTAAGGGTATCAATAAGAATAAGAGGAACTTGCTGGAGGTAGGCAATATAATGCAAGACTGCAATAGAGTTCTAAGTCAGTGGCCAGATTTTTCAGTTTCGTTTGTAAGAAAGCAAGCAAACAAAGTTGCCCACATGTTAGCTAGGGTGCCTTGTGATGTTTTTTACTTTCATGAATTCTTCATTCCTCCACATTTAGTGTTAGAGCATATGTTGTATGATACATCTTTGAATTAATGCAATATCCTATTTTCAAAAAAAAACATCAAATTAATTACGACTATGATTGTTGATAGTTGGAATAAGGTTACCAACTCATTTAAAATCACGTTTATATAAATATAACACTAGAACAAAAAAATTGGAGAAATCTAATCGATAACACATGTTTTTTTTTCCGGATCAACACATATTTATAGCACTTTAAGAATGTAATTAGATTCTAATAAAGAGTGTAGCTCATACGTTACCTAATTTTGCTATGAGTTTTATTTTGTCATTGGAAATTTTAAAGGTTATTGACAGAGTCTGACCAAATTTTGGTGGAATTCTAATGCAAATGGTGTTCACCAGATGTTTTGATCATGATTGTTTAAACTCAAGGTAGTAGACAGAATGAGTTTTCGGGACTTTCGAGATTTTAACGTGGTCATGTTAGGCAAACAAGACCGCAGGTTATGGACAAAGCCAAATAGCTTGGTAAGTACTTTAAGGCCCGTTATTATCCGGATGGAGAATTCTTAATTCAGAAATTGGGAACAACTCTAGTTATGTCTGGCGGAATATATACGAAGTGAAAGATTTGTTGAAAGCGGGTGCTAGATGGTTAATAGGATCAGGGGAAAAAAATAAACATCCTACATCATTCATGGTTGAAAGAAGAGAAGAACCCGTACATTACATCGAGTTCAGAGGTATTGGATAAAAATACAGTGTTATCTCTTATGTGCAGCAATAGGAGAGCTTGGGATGGGGATGTAATTCGAGACCTTTTTAACGAAAGTGATCAACGGTGTATCTCAAACACCATTGAACGACGGTAGGGTGGGGGATAGGGTGTATTGGGATAAAGAGAGCTCGGGGAATATCTCAATATAAAGTGCATTTTTTTTCTCTAAGAACAGAAAGAAAGGTGGAGTAGGGATGATAATGGTAGCTTGTATCGTCAATAATCTGTGCAGAAACAAATTTATGTATAGGTGTGTGTGTGCAAAACAGATAATCGAATAACAGAAAAAGAACTTGGACAGGAAGCGTATTGCGGAACTGTCTCCTTAAAGCTTATTAGCCCTCACCGTATTGTGCGAGCAAAAAGCCTCCCAGGATAAAACGGATTGCAGTGGCGACGCCGAAGGTCGGCACTCTCAGCAAGCTTGAAAGCGAGCAAGAAACTATCACGGGTTAGAGGGTAGCTGTTTAGGAATGGTTGTGTATTTGTGTGTTTAACCCTAACGCCCAAGAAGTGTTTATATAGGGAGGAAAAACTTGTGCGCTACACAATTATCATAATTAATTAAAACACGTTAATTAATTAGGTCGGTGTAATTAGGTCGGTGGTCAATTAATTATAATTAATTAATTAATTTGATCGACACAAAAATAAAAAAATAAGTTAATTTATTTGAGCCCAGGCCCGGCGGAAAATAAAAATTAGCAAAACTAGTCCGGCGTTATTCGGGCCAATTTTCTGCTACATTCGTGTCCGCACGTCGCACACGCGGGCAAGTTCGAAGGCTTCACAAGCCTCAGATTTCCCCTCGAAAGCCCACAATTTGTACCCCTCTGCGCGCCCGCGTAGGCGTGGAGCAACACATAGACAACACAAGTGAACACTACATATAAGTGTTGCTATATAAAGCTAAGGAAATCACTTTTCCTTTTCAATGTGGGATTTAAGGTTTTATAACTCATTTTCGACTCTTTAGGGACCATCTTTTGATAAACATATCTCACTCATCCCTTGATCATTTTGAGTGATTTAAAGTGCCTCGGAAAGCTCTCGTGAAGGAGAGCACATTCCAAGCGTCACTCGTTGCACACACGCAACAACCAACCACTCAAGCACGGCTCAAAATGACTCGACAATGTGGGGTGTAATACCCACATTTTCTAATGATCCCCCACATAGGTTCGATTGATATTTTAGTAGCACACATCAGATAGACAGACAGACATGGAGTTTGACTTGGTGATAGTTTATTCGATCATATATAACATATGATAGGTAGAGAATGCTCCTTGAACCTTCACTTGAGTAAGCATACCGACTTTACTGGTAGACAATAGATGTGTTTGTCCTTGAACTGTTCGACCATTTGTGTAAACAATGATATACTTATCACTATATCTTTTCTGACTCGTTCAGCTCTCATGGGTATGTCCATTTTGGCCATGGAACATTGTCCTAGTTCTGCAGGAGTTTTCAAAGAATTGTGCCTCGTAATTCTCCTTTGAAGCGGCCCCACTTCTCTCCCACGTAAGTGATCTTTATCTTATAGAGTAACCCGTGTTTACTCAACTGAATTTAATGTGTTCACTTCTGAACTTCATGTATTCATCAAAGATCATTAAAAGCTCAAAAACTTAACCTCGTACCTTACGGGTCTCACTATTTCTCATCGTAGGAATAGGCCAGGGGTTACCCCCACAATGATTTGGTCATCATGATTTAGTTATCCCATTAAACCAAGTTCTTGGCATCTCCAGTCAGCAATGGTTGGGTGTCCATCATGATGTCGTTAAGCAATAGGCTTAAGGCCCATCCCTCTCGATGATTTCTCAACCACTTCTTTTGATAACCCTTTGGTTAGCGGATCCGCGATATTATCCTTTGACGATATATAGTCAATGGTGATAATTCTGGTTGAGATTAATTATCTATGAAACTGTGTCATCGTCATATATGATGAGACTTTCCATTATACATTATGCTATGTGCTATGCCAATAGCGGATTGACTATCACAGTGTAACCCTATTGCAGTCACAGGCTTTGGCCATCTTGGAATATCCTCCAAAAATTGGCGTAGATATTCAGCCTCTTCAGCACATTTATCTAGTGCCACGAACTCAGCTTCCATCGTGGAATGAGTTATCACTGTTTGCTTGGAGGATTTCCATGATACTGCCGCTCCAGCTAGTGTAAATACGTAGCCACTCGTAGACTTTAGTGCCTTCTTACTAGATATCCAGTTTGTGTCAGTATATCCCTCTAATATTGCTGGATATCTGCCATAGTACAGTCCATAGTCTCGAGTTCCCGTCAAATACCTTAGTACCCTTATGATTACTTTTCAGTGATCAGCTCCCGGATTACTCGTAAATCTACTCAACATGCTAATTGAGTATGTAATGTCTGGTCTTGTACAACTCATAAGGTACATCAGACTTCCGATTATTCTCGAGTATTCCACTTGGGAGACTCCTGCACCTTTATTCTTGGATAGATGTAAAGTCATATCCACAGGTGTCCTAGCTTTCTCAAAGTCATTCCTTAAAAAACGTTTCTAGGATCTTGTCAACGTAATGAGGTTGACTTAGTGCGAGACCCTCTAACGTTCTAGAAATTTGAATTCCTAAAATAACATTAGCTAGTCCCATGTCTTTCATGTTGAATCTCGATTTCAACATATCCTTAGTAGATTTGATCACTTTATCATTGCTTCTGGAAATAAGTAGATCATCTACATACAATGTCATCATGACATAACCGCTATCATTTTCCTTGACATAGCTTTTCTCATTTTCCTTGTAATAGACACAACTATCACATTCATTGATTTTGAAGCCATTTGCCAGCACGATCTCATCAAATTTTTCATGTCATTTCATAGGTGCTTGCTTTAAACCATATAGTGATTTCATTAATTTACATACTTTTCTTTCTTATCCATGGAAAATAAACCCTTCAGGTTGTTCCATATATATTTCCTCATCTATATCCCCATTAGAAAGGTTGTTTTCACATCCATTTGATGTACTGTTAGATTTCGCATTGCATTGATAGCAAACATCATCCTTATGGATGTTATTCTCGTAACAGGATAATATATATCGAAGTAATCGAGGCCTTTATGTTGCTTGTATCCTTTGATTATAAGTCTGGCCTTATACTTATCGATAGTGCCATCGGTTTTCAACTTTTTCTTGAACACCCACTTGCTACCTAATGGTTTACAACCGGTTGGCAAGTCTACTAATTCCCAAGTATGATTCTGCATAATCAAATCAACTTCGTTTTTGATGGCCTCTTTTCACATAGGCCCATCCGGTGAGGTAATCTCTTCCTTATAGGTTTTCGGATCACCTTCTTCGAGCAAATAGGTCATAAAATCAGACCCATAGGATTTTTCCATTCGTTGTCTTTTGCCCCTTCTCACAATCCCCACATTTTCATCTTCACTTTCTTCACTCTTATTATTATCATCTATAGACTCACGAGTTCATTTAGACATTGTAGGTTGTTCGTTTTCTGGATTACATGGAAACTTTATCTCAAAGAATGAGGCGTTCCTTGATTCCATAATGGTATTTTTTTGAATATCAGGAATCTTAGATTCATGAACAAGAAACCGATATGCAGTGCTATGTGGAGGATATCCGATGAAGATACAATCCACAGTCTTTGGACCAATCTTCACATTTTTAGGTGTAGGGATTAGTAACTTTGCAAGGCACCCCCACACTTTCAAGTGTTGATAACTTGGTTTCTTTTTCTTCCATAATTTATAAGGACTTACATCCTTATTCTTGTGCATCGTAATATTTAAGATATTATTTGCGCTTAAGATGGCTTCCCCCCACATTGACTGCGGAAGTCTGGAGCTTAGCAACATCGCATTTATCATCTCTTTGAGAGTGCGATTCTTCCTCTCAGCCACTCCATTTGACTGAGGGGAGTATGGTGCAGTGACCTCATGGATTATACCATGTTGTGAATAGAATTCCCCAAAGGGTTCAACATATTCACCTCCACGATCACTTCGTATCGTTTTGATTTTCTCAGATTGTTGTGTCTCAACTTCTTCCTTATAGATTTTAAATTTATCTATAGCTTCGTCTTTGCTTTTCAGCAAATATACATAGCAGTATTTTATACAGTCATCTATGAATGTAATAAAATACTTGTTTCCTCCTCTTGTTAGAGCAAATTTTAAATCACATATATCGCTATGTATTAGGTCTAGCACTTTGGTGTTTCTTTCCACACGTTTGAATGATGATCTCGTTAATTTTGCCTCAACACAAGTTTGGCACTTATGTTTTAAATCAATTGTTAATTTTGGTATGTATTCTTTTACACTTAACCTTCGTAAGGTATCATAATTAACATGTCATAATCTAGCATGCCATTAATTAGGAGACTTAAGCAAGTAAGCAGAAGAATTCTTCATTTCATTATCGTCCTTAATGGTCATAACATTGAGCTTAAAAATCCCATCGGTTACATAACCCTTACCTATAAACATACCACTCTTAGACAAAATAAATTTATCTGACTCTATTACAATGCAAAAGCCATGCTTATTCAACATAAAACCAGACACCAGGTTCTTGCGAATATCAGGCACACAAAGTACATTCTTCAAAGTCAGATTCTTTCTAGAGGTCATCTTCATAATCACTGTGCCTTCTCCTTCAAACATAGAAGTTGTAGAGTTCCCCATATAGAGCTTCTCGTCAGCATTAGAAACTTTGAGGCTAGAGAAAATTGCCTTTTCCGAGCAAACATGCCTTGTAGCTCCAGTATCAATCCACCATTCCCTTGGATTTGAGCCAACGAGGTTTACTTCAGAGATCGTAGCACATAGGTCTATGTCACCCATCTCCTTGGACACATTATCAATCATGCTTGCTTCCTTCTTCTTGTTGGGCTTCTTGGGCTTCTTGCAATTGGCAGACCTATGCCCCACTTTATTACAATTGCAGCACTTTCCTTGAAACTTCGACGGCTTCGAAATTCCTCCTTTGGGTGCCAACTTTCCCCCTTTCCCAAAATTGTTCTTCTTGGGCTTGGAGCTCTGGTGCTCCACCACATTCTCCTTTTCAGTGACAACATTGATTTTCCTCTCGAATCTTCTGTTGTCTTCTTCGATACGAAGTCTAATGATAAGATCCTCCATAGGCATCTGCTTACGCTTGTGCTTAAGACAGTTCTTGAAATTTTTCCAACCAGACGGTAACTTTTCAATCACGCGACCAACAATCCACTTCTTTGCCCCAGCGTCCTCGTTTTTATACTTATGGTCAAGTGATTCCCATTAGACCTTAGCTGATGATTTCAAGCAATAAACATTATACAATTAATCAGCCAAACAGTTTAGCACATAGTTCTGATAGATATAGTCGGTGTGCTTTCAGGCATCCGCAACATACACAGTCTGCACATCACACTCAACAGTGAGCAATGGTACTTCCTCCTTGAGATATCGATCAAGGATCAGTGTGGTCAGATAAAACAGCATCTTTTGCTGCCAATATTTGAAGTTTGATCTGTGGCGCCCTCCAAACCCGGGTCAGAAGTTTGGGGTCCACACACACACCTTAATTATAACCTGCTTATAACAATAATAAAGATAATAATAATATATGCAGTGACCCTACTTACCAACCACCACGGACCGCAACAGGTTAAAGTATGCACACAAGCCACACATACTAATATATTACAAACCGTTCAAATCCCAACTATTTCAAACTCAAACTGAGTATTAAACATTATTACAAACTTTTACAAACTTAAATTATTCCAAAAGAAGCCTACTAGCTCAGCTTTCTCAACCTGAACCCCTAGCTCTCCGCTGGACTGGGGATCCTCTTTACCAACTGGTTCCTTTTTAACTGGAAAGAATATAAACAACATCGCACAAATGAGCTAACTAGCTCAGCAAGTCACAATGACAAAACTGAGAATAATGATCATCAGGTGAATATGTTTATGATATCAAGTGAACAATGGATTATAATTTAGAATTGGATACTATATTTTTAATTTAAAAATCAAGGTTAGGCTGCTGATCAGTCACGCACTAACCCCGAGCAAGGCACACAGCATTGCTCTAACTACTGGATCCAAGGCACACATTGGCCTAACTTGACCATTATATGGTCTGACCACGAATCTGGTCCACAATTTTATAAAAACAATCCAATTCTAACATAATAACAGAATATGCAATAATAAGCAATAACCGAAATCATTAACAACAATAAATGTTTAACAATGAAAGGGTTTCAATCCTTGTAAGGATCAATAAGGCAATTTAAAAGCTTGGATGCTGGGTAATGAAAGAATTGAATAACAAAGGAATCAATATCTCAGGGTTTCAAAGATTTAGGCTTTCAAAGCATAGGATACCATGGGTTGAGAATATAATAGTTCATTTCAGTGTCTGGTATTTAGTTTGTAAGTATTTGTGGAGTAGTATTGTAGATTTGTGGTTCTTGTTTGGTATACAAAAATCAATGGCTTAGAAAGAATATGGTTCATAGCTCAAGAACAATAACTGAAATTAGGATTTAGGTTTCCGTGCTTCAAAGCACTTGCAATGTCAACAAGACTATCAAGAATTACAATATCTCAAGAAAGTTCAGAACACTTGCCTGGTATTAGGTTACTATCCTGCACTTGCTTTCAATCACAATCGTCTTACTCCTCAACTACCTGTTTCCCTTTCCTACGTCTTGCCTCTTCTGCTCACATATCATAAGTATCTATCAATAATTTACTCATGGAATTCTATTCAACACATACTTCTATCTACCCTTCGTTTTACCCAAATCTGATTAACGGATTGAAAGTTATGCAATAATCAAGTAAACACCGAATATATAGACCGATAGTCAAACAACAGGTCACGTATAACACATAATACATCACGTAATCAATGACATATCATCTATAAGGAAGTCTCGGGTCATAAATATGCTTTCGGGTATTTAAAATGATTTTTAAAACATTTTTCAGAATTAAAACGGGTCGTTGGATCAATTTCGGGTTAATAAACAGGGTTTGGTTGGCCCATTCTGGCTCCAAAATAATTTTAGAATAATTATCGAGCCTTGGAAATAATTTAGAATAATATTTTAAAGCTCGAAACTATTTTTCGGAATTTTTAAATCATTTTTAAATAATTAAATCTAATTAAATAACTAATTAAAATCAATTAATAATTAATTAAATCAATTAATCAATTAATTTTCGAATTAATTGACCAATTAATCAATTATAAATTAACTAAAATTAATTAACTAATTAATTCAGATTTATTTGTGAATTAAAAATAATTTTCGGAATTAAAATAATAATTTTCAGAATTTTCAGAAATTAAAAATGAATTTTTATAATAAAAATAAATAGGAAATATGATTTTTAAATATTTTATAAACAGGAATTATATTTTTGAAAACTTTGCAAACTACAGGGACTAAACTTCACCATCTTCAAAAATACAGGGACTAAACTGCAATTTTGCAGTTTCAGTCGCCGGAAAATCGGGGGTGGCCGGAGAAGACGATCCCGGCGTCCTCACCCCACCAACACCTCCAGATCAACACTACACAACACCAGGAACTTGTTCATGCATTCAAAACATTCTAATCATCCCTGTTCTGGCCGGAAATTGGCCAAGAACATCGTCGGTTTCCGGCGAACATCGCAAATCTTTAAAACACAACTCCCTTCGATTCAAGCATCCTCTGTTAACGAGCTATATATCAATCGATTGCAAATTTTATAAGGAACACAACCCACTATAAATCAACAGCTAATAACCCCTGAATCAAAAACCCCCAAATTTCAATTGAAAACATTCATACGGGTTATAAACCCTAATTTTGAAATTCAAAAATTAAACTCAAATTTGAACATGTTATTGAACTCCAAATCAGACGTATGACATATGAAAATCATCAGGAAAACAAGCTCTACAACATGCAATCATCAAATCATACAAACAATCATCCGAACAAAAATTCATATTTTTAATAAAATAAATTCGAAAATAAATAAATTTTTTAGAAAAATAACCTTGATTTCTGCAGTGAAACAAAGCTCAGAATCTGATAGAACACCTCAAATCCTTCGTTATGGTTACTCAAGCTTTAAAAACAGAGATCGGTAACGCCTTCGTTTTGTTGTTTGATTCTTAGAACAGTTTATGTAATTAGGGTTTTTCTCTGAAAATTATATAATTAACTATCTGCAAATGATTTTGATACGAAATAAAATACGGAAAAAGACTATTTATAATTATGGAAAATAAGTATCCTGTTGGATCATTCCGGATATAAAGCGGTACGTTTATTTGTAAAAACTGATCCAAACGGTATCGGTTTTCGGGATAATTATCCAAATCAGTACAATTTGTACTGCGGTCTTGGTCTCAGCGCCTGATTACACGTATTATGAAGTGATAACTGGGATAGTTTAATAAAAAGCTCCCGTTTATCGAAAATACGGGTTTTATTGATTTACCGAAACGAATATTGTATCGAAAATGTTGCGCCCGCGCAGGACAAACCGTAAGCCGGATCGAAAAAGTCGAAACATGGAAAATGCTCGGAATATTACAATTAGGTTAGGAAGGAGTTCTCGAAAGAGTTTCGGGTTCCAAAAACGTAACAACGGGTGACGTCGGTTGGTTCCCGTTTTTATAAAATAGACTTTAATTACCCGGAAAAAGATTTTAGAAATTTTATATGATTCTTATAAATCCATAAACCAACATAAAAATAATTAGGAAGATATGACAATTATCTATATTTTATTTTGGACATATAAAAATTAAAATACTCAATTACTATTATTTTTGAATATTCAAGTACAGATAACACTTAACAATTAACTCACAGAATAGATACTGAACACACATAATAATTATATAATAGCAAAAATAATTACACGATATATCCCGGATATTAAATGATCTATTAAATTTCTCAGGTTTCTTGGCGTGTGCAGCAGGCACAACAGGATGAGTAGGCGCTACAGGATGAGTAGGCGCAACAGGTGTGACAGTCGTAACAGGCGTCTGTACTACCGTTGATTGCACACCAGTAGACCCCACCGGTACAGTATTCTGTCCAAGAGGCACATGGAACTATCCAACAACAGCATGTCCCCAAGGCGTTCTTCCCCAATGCACATGTCCCGGAGGCACATGTCCAACCGTCTGCTGACCCCCATCAGGTACCAGTACCTGTGCGTTAGGGTTTAGCAGCTGATAAGTGGCATTTATATCCACTGAGAATGCTTCGTAAAGGCTCGAATTGGTGTTTTGTACTCAAGTTATTTGTGTTTTTGATGCGTTTTTGTAGTGTTTTACATTTCCGGGCATATTCAAAAGAAGTAATGGATATTGCATTATTTTATGCTTAAAAGGGTGTTAGGATGGAGCCTCGGTCAATTGCGCGAAAGAAACCAGCAAGTGAAGTCAAGAAAACAGAAAAAATCAGTTTTTTCAGAAGCTCAGGGCGGACGCGCCAGTCTTGGGGGCGGCCGCGCTCATTTAACAGAAACCCAGGGTGGCCGCGCGGGAACTCACGGCGGCCGCGCTAGGTCGATTTTTCAGAATCTTGATTCTAATAGAAGACTGATTTGTTGGACTCCTAACCTGTTGGGCTGGTATAAAAAGACTCTTTAAAAGACGTTTTTGATATACGAGAGCAAGGAGATAGCAGCAAGAAGACCTAATAGCACAATACAACGAAGGAGAAGATCTTGTTTTTACTTGTGATTCTTTGCTTAAGTTGTAATCTTGGATGCTTGTTTTCTTTGTTGTTTGAACTTAATACTCTTGTTAACGTACTTTGTTATTATTATTCGGTTATTTCAGACCTAGTTTATCTTAGTTTATTTACCATGCTTTAATTGGAACCCATGGTGGCGATGAGTTCGGTTATGAACTAATCGTTGTCATGGGGTTCTAATAGATTTACTTATGGATTTCTATAGTTAATTGTTTTGATACCTAAGTGTGTGGTCATTGTATGATATCCTAGTATTGGTTGTGCTTATTCGTCTTATGTGCGTCGCGAAGCGAAAGTGAATATAGAGATTTAGAACTTGCCATGCTAGCATAGGTTCATGTATTTGTTATGCATGATTCGTAGGAAATTTTAACCATCTTACTTGCCCTATGTAATCACGATAGATAAGTTGCACGTTAAACCGTTATGTTGTCAAATTCTATAGACATATAGGGTCTCAACATAATTGGTGTCTATTCAGCTTCTATCTCTTTTGT
This sequence comes from Apium graveolens, assembly GCF_009905375.1. NCBI lineage: Eukaryota > Viridiplantae > Streptophyta > Magnoliopsida > Apiales > Apiaceae > Apium > Apium graveolens. Next base: position 138,259,812 of record NC_133655.1, on the reverse strand, counting down.
GGATGTCTGGTAGTAGGATATTCGTACAATGAAAGTTGGCATTTACTAGTTTCGTGTTATCTGATTAGTTGTCATCACCATCACATGCTAAGTTTAAGAACAATGACTTTAAATGAAGTATTTAATGAAGTTAGAATCCCATATTTGTCTCATATAGTTAATTCAATCACTTTTATTGTTAGTTAATTGCATGTTAGTTTAATCTTAGTTATAAATATCTCAACTTGTTATTGTCTTAGCATTGAGCGATGGCCATACCATTGTTGCATAGGCACATAATCTTAAGTTAACTAAAAAGAGTCTCTGTGGGAACGAACTAGAAAATATTCTATATTACTTGCGAACGCGTATACTTGTGTATAATTTTAGCGCATATTTTCGCCCTAACAAGTTTTTGGCGCCGCTACCGGGGACTCGGTGTTAGTTTTTAGTTTATATGCTTGACATCAGTGGTCGTTAAAGTTCACTGACTCAGATTCTTTTACTTTCACGGTTTACTTGTGTGTGTTTCAGGTACTCTAGTTCTTATTACAATGGGAGATCCAGCCGCAGCAACGAAAGCGTTGATGGATTATTCTCAACCGAAGATCAATGACATTCAACCTAGCATTGTCAGACCAGCCATCACGGCTAATACTTTTGAAATCAAGGCTAGCGTGATTCAGATGGTGCAGAATTCAGTCCAGTTTGGGGGTGCTCCAACAGAAGATCCCAATATGCATATTAGGGATTTCATCGATATCTGTGACACATTCAAGTTCAACAATGTTTCTGAAGATGCTGTCAAGCTGAGGCTTTTCCCATTCTATCTGAAGGATAAAGCTAAGTCATGGTTGCATTCTCTACCAGCAGGTTCTATCACTACTTGGGATGATCTTTCTCAGAAGTTACTTACTAAATTCTTCCCTATGGCAAAGATAGCTACAATCAGGAACGCTCTCACTCAATTTGCGTAACAATCGGGAGAGTCTTTGTGTGAAGCTTGGGAGTGCTATAAGGAGATGCTGAAGAAGTGTCGTCATCATAGGATGCCTGACTAGATGATTATCAACTACTTTTATAATGGTTTGGGAGCACAGTCTAGACCCATGCTCGATGCAGCATCAGGAGGAGCCTTATGGGCTAAGAGCTACGATGAAGCTTATGAGTTGATTGAACTGATGGCTGCTAATGAATATCAAAACCCAACTCAGAGACTATCTCAAGGCAAGGTAGCAAGAGTTCTTGAGGTGGATACAATTACGGCTATCACTGATCAACTAAAGGAGATAGCTATGAAAATCGATTATCTGGCCAACTATGGAGTTAATCAGATAGCCAGTGTTTGTGAGTTGTGTGTAGGTGCGCATGCAATGGAGTATTATGCTATATCTTGTGAATCAGCTCAGTTTGTGAGCAACGTTTAGAGGCTGCAGCAGCCAGTTCCTGCCATGTACCATCTTGACAACCGGAATCACCCTAACTTAAGCTGGAGCCATAATCAGAATGTAGTGCAACAGTCGTACCAGTAGTTTGGAAATAAGCAATTCAATCCTCCTGTTTTCCAGCAACAGTTTGCACCAAGACATCAATTTCAGCCACAGGGAATGCAACAACAATCTTATGGAGGTGCAGGTCCATATGTTAATGAAAGATCTGAATTGGAGGAGTTGAGGCTTATGTACAAGAGCCAAGCAGTTTCTATCAAGACTCTGGAGAATCAAATTGGGCAGATTACCAATGCTTTGTTGAATCCACAACCAGGAATTCTTCCTAGTGATACTGAAGCTAATCTAGGCAAGAGGGAAGTTAATGAACAGGTGAAAGCCATCACCTTGAGGTCTGGAAAGGTCGCAAGCTCCAAAATTCAACAAGACGAAGAGTCTGAAAATTCTGTCCAGAATGCAGGTGCATCTGCACCCTTGCCAATTCCAGAAAATGAGATTGTAGCTGAAAAAGTTATGCAGAAGGATGTCGAGGTGAAACCGAAGAAGAAAGCTATTGAAAGCAATCCTCCTGAGGGTAATACAGGGGATAAATAGGTCTACCCACCCCCGCCATTTCCTAAAAGGCTTCAAAAGTATAAGTTTGACAAGCAATTTGCCAAGTTTTTGGAGGTTTTTAGAAAGCTGCACATCAACATACCATTTGCTGAAGCTCTAGAACAGATGCCGAGCTATGCTAAGTTCATGAAGGGTATTCTATCTCGGAAGCTAAAACTTGAGGATTTGGAAACTGTTGCTCTAACGGAAGAGTGCAGTGTTGTGCTGCAACAGAAGCTACATCATAAGCTTAAAGATCCAGGAAACTTCTCGATACCTTTTACCATTGGCAATTTATCGTTCGACAAATGTTTGTGTGACTTGGGAGCTAACATCAATCTGATGCCCTTGTCAGTTTTCAAGAAACTTGGACTACTTGATCCAAAACCTGTGAACATATCTTTGCAGTTGGCTGATCGGACCATCACTTATCCACAAGGAGTAGTGGAAGATATCTTAGTTAAGGTGGACAAACTCATCTTCCCTGATAATTTTATAATTTTGGATTTTGAGGAAGATAAGAAGATTTCCATCATCTTGGGAAGACCATTCTTGGCTACATGCTGAACTATGATCGATGTGCAAAAAGGAGAGCTTACGATGAAGGTTCAAGATCAGAAGGTCACTTTTAATGTGTTCAAGGCAATAAAGTTACCCACAGATAAAGAGCAGTGCTTTAAAGTAGAGCGGGTCGACTATGTCGTGAATTCGGAGCTTGAGCAATTGTCAAAGTCAGATACCTTAGAGAGAGCCTTAATAGAGGAATGAATTATTGAAGATGAAGAAGGAGCAGAGTAACTGCAGGTTTTGAATGCACCTCCGTGAGAGAGGAAGTTGGATATGCCATTCAATTCTCTTAGGTTAGCAGAGCTGAAATTTTCTCAGGAGCGTCTCAAGCTGTCTATTGGAGAAGCTCCCACACTTGAGCTCAACCAGTTACCATATCACTTGAGTTATGCATTCTTAGGCGCACCCCCTGACAATGGGTTGGAATATAGTTATGATAATCTAAAGGGTGACCGGACGGTTCCTCCCGTGCTTACAGAGGGTCCCTCTTGTGCACCACAGACAGTTGATAGGTTTGGTATCGGTGATGCGCAGTATAGCAGGTTGATTCGGCGTATTGAGGCCATGCATGATATCCACCGATGTTTTGCTGAAGATTTGACACACGCTCTCGGTACTGTTTTCCGAGACACTAGAGTCGAGGTTGATTGGCCACCTGATCCTCCACCCAAAGAGGGTGATCCTCCCGACAACTAGGTATACTTGATATCCTTATTATTACCTTCAATGCGGACATTGAAAATTTTAAGTTTGAGGGTGATAATGTAAGGATTAGTTTGTGTGTGTCCATATAGATGCATATTCATGATAGTTTAGTTCATATAGTTTGCATATTTGTCATATAGTTATTTGTTTTTGTTTCTATTTTGCGTATTTGTCATCATGTTAGTATGTTACATATAGTCGCATTGACATTATATCATGATCCCTTAGGTTGCTTTTCTGATTAATTTGTGATGTTGATTCGAGTGTAGTGATGTCATATAGAGGAATGTTAAGTCCTAACGAATTGATTTGCATGCTAGAAACAAGAAATTTTCACTAAGTCTTATAGGTTGCTTGAGTGCTAGATCATGATCATGACTTGTTTGTTTGTCGAGGTTTAATCACTTATTTAGGTCTAGAATTTATGCTATTCTCTTTGTGACGAACTAATATGGATTTTTAAAATAGGAGAAAAATATTGGATATCAATGTTAGTTGTGGCTAGGCGTCAAATGGCTAGTAGCCGGCTCATATTTATATGAGTAGTCTAGGGTTGAATGAGATGAAGCGAAACGCACTCGTTCAGAATATGATAAAAAAAAAGAAAAAAGAAAAAGACAAAAAATATGTGTTATGTATAATTGATCACGAGTGGTTTCTTTCATACTCGAGTTATTAAGTTATATGGGACTTTGTGCCTAGTGAACTAAGACTTTTATAGTCTGGGATCCGCTAACCTAACGCTCGCTATATGGGTATTATTGTATAAGTCTTTTGTGGACCTCACTCATTGCATGATCAAATAAGCATATATGTATTTTGTTTTGTGTTAGAAATAAAAGCATGAATCCTTGTATAACTCTGATAAAAATGAAGTGTTGTCAGTCATTTTGTGTTTATTGTTTATTCTATTTATAACCTTGTGATTGTCTTGACGAGAGGTGAGTCATGATTATTGATCTAGTTTCGAGAGTATATCTGTTAAGAAATTGCACACACACACGTTTTTGGATTATGAGTTGATTTGTGGGATTTGATTGAACTTTGTGCGAATAATTACATTCTTTACAATGTTGCTTATTGATTGGTTTAGTTATTCTAAGGGGATCGTTGTATTCATGTTAGTTGAATTCATGCATTTTTTTGAGTCTGTTATGCTTGAGGACAAGCATCGATTCAAGTTTGGGGGTGTGATAAGTGATATTTATATCCACTTAGAACGCTTCATAAAGGCTCGAATTGGCGTTTTGTACTCAAGTTATTTGTGTTTTTGATGCATTTTTGTAGTCTTTTATATTTCAGGGCATATTCGAAAGAAGGAATGAAGATTGCATTGTTTTATGCTTAAAAGGGTGTTAGGATGGAGCCTTGGTCGATTGCGCGAAAGAAACTAGCAGCTGAAGTCAAGAAAACAGAAAAAACCAGTTTTTCCAGAAGTTCAGGGCGGCCGCGCCAGTCTTGGGGGCGGCCACACTCATTTAACAGAAACCTAGGGCGGCCGCGCGGGAACTCACGGCGGCCGCGCTGGTCAATTTTTCAGAATCCTGATTCTAATAGAAGACTGATTTGCTGGACTCCTAACCTGTTGGGCTGGTATAAAAAGACTCTTAAAAAGACATTTTTGATATACGAGAGCAAGTAGATAGCAGCAAGAAGACCTAATAGCACAATACAACGAAGGAGAAGAAGATCTTGTTTTTACTTGTGATTCTTTGCTTAAGTTGTAATCTTGGATGCTTGTTTTCTTTATTGTTTGAACCTAATACTCTTGTTAACATACTTTGTTATTATTATTCAGTTATTTTAGACCTAGTTTATCTTAGTTTATTTACCATGCTTTTATTGGAACCCATGGTGGCGATGAGTTCGGTTATGAACTAATCGTTGTTATGGGGTTCTAACGGATTTACTTATGGATTTCTATAGTTAATTGTTTTGATACCTAAGTGTGTGGTGATTGTATGATATCCTAGTATTGGTTATGCTTATTCGTCTTATGTGCGTCGCGAACATATAAGATAGTTTGTTAATCTCTATTGAAGCGACAATGAATATAGAGATTTAGAACTTGCCATGCTAGCATAGGTTCATGTATTTGTTATGCATGATTCGTAGATAATTTTAACCATATAGGGTCTCAACATAATTGGTGTCGATTCAGCTTTCATCTCTTTTGTGGTTGTCTGATAGTAGGGTATTCGTACATCGAAAGTTGGCGTTTACTAGTTTCGTATTATCTGATTAGTTGTCATCACCATCACATGCTAAGGTTAAGAATAATGACTTTGAATGAAGTATTTAATGAAGTTAGAATCCCATGTTTGTCTCATATAGTTAATTCAATCATTTTTATTCTTAGTTAATTGCATGTTAGTTTAATCTTAGTTATAAACATCTCAACTTGTTATTGTCTTAGCATTGAGTGATGGCCATGAAAGGAATATGTCCTAAGTCCAATTATGTATTAGGATTTAGGAATAACTTTTTATGTAATCTGTTTTGATTTCATTGATATTAATAAAAGACTTGTTTGTTTTTATTACGGGCTTTATCTATTTAAGTGTTTAAATAAGATATACCATAGTTTAGAGTAAAGCTTTTTATGGATTATGATGAGATCATAATAGTGAGACCTAAAAGATGATAACTCTAAACTTAAATTGTTCCTGGTCGTAGGATTACTAACTGGTAATTAATAATCCGCAAAGATCGGTACATACTATGCTTGCTTCATTATGAAGGATGTCTGTTCTCATAGACATTTGTGTGGTGACACTATAGCTAGTATGTAGGTGCTTATTATAGAATAAGTTCACTGAACATGACTCGCATAGCTGAACAACTGATGGAGTTCACTCACGTGTCAGCAGTTGTTCACATAGTGATAGTTGTACAAGTATCCTTAGACTTGAGGTCATCATAGTCATCTTGTGTACACTGAACTATGCTTTGGATTAGTTCTTAGTCTCCAGGGATAATTATTAGGGCTCTACTGGGTATAGGAATTTGTACACGAAGATAGTGTATGATCAATAAAGGATCTACCCCTTCCAGTGAAGGAAGCGAATGTTCAAGGCTGATCAACTTATGCTAGTTCAGGAATCTCTGGCCAGAGTGAATGAAATTAGAAAGGAGTTTCTAATTTGCATAGAACTAAGCATACTAAATGGTAAGCAAATGATTAAATTAGATAGGCTTGACACGAGATCCATGCCTTGTATTTAATCAGAACATTATAGGGTAGAATGAGTTTATTGTACAGTAACTATTTACTGAATAGGTTCTTGGTATTCTAAGCAGTGAATTCATATTATCCGGATAGTCGCGATATGCTGAGAAGTATCCCTCACGATGTAGAATAAATGTAATTAATTAATTAATCATATTTAATAAATTAGAGAATTTATATAAATAATGATAAAATAGTTTTATTATTATTTATTTCTACTACCGGCTTAATATTGAACCTACAGGGTCACACCATAAAAAGAGAATGATTTAATGGTGGAGGAATTAATTAATAATGGCTAATAATTATTTATTTGTGAAATAAATAATTAATTGGCAAATTTAATAATTGATTAAATGAAATTTAATTGATTATAAATTAATTAAGAAAAGTTCTTAATATTATTAATTAAGGATTTAATTTTTGGAAATTAAATCAAGAGAGAGAATTATTTCTAAAGTGTTTAGAAAAAGGATTAATAATTAAAAGGTGTTTTAATTATTAATGAGAATAATAAATGGGATAATAATAATAATATTTATGGGAAAATTTCAGCTGAAAATTTTTGCCTATAAATATACTATTATAAACCCTATTTTTATTTGAACCCAAAAACCCAAAAGTTTTAGAAAAACAAATTCTCTCCACCACCTCCTCCTCCTTAACGTCGTTTTCTTGGTGGATACCGGTGGAGTGCTTCACGTTTGAGGAGCAGCTGCTAAGGATCTCCGAACGTTGCTTTTGGATCGCATATTAAAGGTTAGTAATCGATCCCTACGTTTTACCACGACTTATATGCTTTTATTTGGATTTTATATGTGTAAAAGTGTTTTACCATGCCTCCGCTGCGATTAAAATCCAACAATGGTATCAGAGCATAGGTTGTATGCATATAGATCTGTGGTAAAAATTTCAGAATTTTATGTGCTTGTATGAATTAATTATGATTTTTACAAGTTATATTATGGATTAATTTTGTCTGATAAGAAATCGTTTCTCAGAATAATTTTGAATGTTGATCTGGGTTCTACAAGTGTTGTAGATCGTCTGGGTATTTTTTTCATAATTTTATGATGTATAGATTTTTTATTATGAATTTTTGAAGTTCTTACAATTAAATTCGTAATTTAATAAGTATAAATATATGTATATATAGTATATATATATATGTTTGTATTATCTGTGTTGTCTGCTGATGCTGCTGCACGGTAAGAAAGAAAAGGTACGGCTGTCAGGCGCTGTCAGGCACGGAGTTCGAGGAAGACAGCAACGACGGCTGCTGCAAAAGAAAAAAAAAGGGTGCGTGCATTCCGGGAATGCGTTACACCCTGTGGCGCATTCACGGAATGCGTTACACCTTTTAATGGCTTAAAAGGGTTGTAACGCATCACCGGAATGCGTTACAGGGCTTGTAACGCGTTCCTGTAATGCGTTACAGCCCGACTGTCCACATTAAATTTGATTTTCTGGGAGTTTCGTAACTCCGTTTTGGGCGTGCAATGTACCGTTGGATTCGTTTTTCCGAGACGGATCTAATGGAGTGGTCAATTTTAGTTTATATAAAAGTTTTGAACTGTTTATATTTCCGAAAGTGTTTTAAAGCTGTTTTTAACTGTTTTAACTGCTTTTAAATGCTTCATGTGATACATAGAGATGTATAATGCTTAGACAATATGCTAGATGTTGTAACATGCCTACCTTGATGTTTATTCATGTTTATATATGTGATATATGCTTAGTTTATCATGCGATGATAGATTTAGGTGAACTTAAATGAACATAAGGCGTTTGTTAGACAACCTAGTATAGTGAAATTATTTCATAACCTTAAGAATAATATTATGAATACAATCATGAGATTCTTGTGTTTATGAAACACGTAATTGAATATGAATTTTCGATATGAGAGAAAGGATGATTCTGTCAACAACAAATTTCTATCTGTAAGAAAGGGTTATTAAGTGACGCCTCTTGACAATGCTCCACCCGATCTGGGAATCATCTGATTATTGATTATTGATTTGAAATATTTAATTTAAAAGGAAGAATCTCTTTATAATATGATTATGATTGTAACGTAATATAATCCCTCTAAAATTAAATAATATCAAGTAGTAATTGACCAATGATACAACGGGCTTGTGTCGGTCATAGCCTTCCAACATGATAGAAAGTAGTTCTTATTTTTGAATCATTGTCGGTTCGTGCTACAGCCGAGGGCTTTGATTTCGAAATAAAAAATACTTGTCTATTACATAGAGATGTGTACATTGAATAAGAATCTAAAGGTCGGTACGTGCCACAGCCGTGGGCCTTTGGGAACTGATTCAACTGTACGGAATGTTGGGTTAGACTTGACTTAGAATATTGAGTTTATCGTGCCACAGCCGAGACTCAATTATTCAAGAGGCTAAAGTTTGATTAGGGAATAACATAAGATGTAATTGACAAGAGTTGTCTGCCTATTGAACATTACATGGCGGTTCGTGCCACAGCCGGGGTTGTGTAATGGAATGTAGGATCTCTATTCCCACTAGCATTATGAATGCTTAATTTTTCACGTAGGGGGTTGAATAAATTAGATAAACTAGTGGGAGCCACTTATGAATAAAGACCCGATTCATATAGTATTTTAAAATGAAATCGATTATTTGCTAAGTGTTGTTATGTGTTTATCATTTACAGATTTACTTTGTACGTTATGTCTTCTGCACTATCACTCAGGAGCATACTGGATGCTCACAAATTGACTGGTCCTAATAATGCTGACTGGCTTCGAAACTTGAGAATTGTTCTCAGGATTGAGAAGCTGGAATACGTGATTGACTCACCTAAGCCTACTGAACCTGCTAGTGATGCACATAATGATGAATATGTTGTGTATCGTAAGTGGATAGATGATGCAAATGTTGCTCAATACATCATGCTAGCTTCCATGAACATTGAGCTACAGAAGCAACATGAGCATATGGATGCTCACACTATCCTAATGCATCTACAAGAGTTGTATGATGTGGCAGGGAGGACAGCTCGATATGAGATATCGAATGAGCTGTTCGGTTGTAGGATGTCTGAGGGATCATCTGTGAATGACCATGTACTTAAGATGATCAATTTGATTGAACGTCTTGGACAACTTGGTTTTGCCATGGATGGGGAGCTGAGCCAAGACTTGGTCTTGCAGTCGCTTCTGAGTTCGTTCTCGCAGTTTGTTGTGAACTTTCACATGAATAAGTTGGATGTCAGCCTGCCTGAACTCCACAACATGTTGAAGACTGCGGAATCGAATTTTCCCCCTAAGAAGAGTTCTGTTCTTCTAATTGGTGAAGGTTCCAATCCTAAGAAAAGGAAGAGGAACCCTTCCAAGAAGAAGAAAGTAGGTGAAGAAAAGCCGGTTCCACCAAAAGCTGAAGACCCCAAGAGCAAAGTTGTTTGCTTTCACTGTAACAAGTTGGGGCACTGGAAGAGGAACTGCAAGGTTTACCTTGCAGAATTGAAGAAGAAGAAGGGTAGTGAGACTACCGCTTCTGATTCAGGTATGTTCATGATAGAAGTGAATATGTCATTAAATCAAATTTCTACTTGGGTATTAGATACCGCCTGTGGTTCTCAAATCTGCAATTTGTTGCAGGGACGAAGGAGAAGTAGGACTCTTGAGGAAGAGGAGGTGATTCTACTGATGGGAAATGGAGCAAGAGTTGCTGCTGAAGATGTAGAATCATTTCATTTACATATGCCTATGGGCAAGACTATTGTTTTAAATAATTGTTATTTTGTTCCCTCGATTGTGAGGAATATTATTCCCATGTTAGACTTGGCTGGATTTTCATTTATTATTGAGAATAATGAATGTTCTATTCTTAGAGATAATATTCTTTATGGACGTGGTGATTTAAATAATGGTATGTATATATGTGACATAATTTACTTCAGATTGAACAAACTAATAAAAGAAAAGGGATGATGAAAATCTCACTTTATAGTGGCATTGCAGTCTCCATTTAGTAGACATGGAGAGAGGACTGCAAATTTGCTAGGAATGGTACACACAGATGTATGCGGACCAATGTCTACGCAAGCCATGGGTGGATTTTCATACTTCATTGCTTTCATAGATGATAGATCTAGATTCGGATATGTGTTTGATGAAACACAAGTCTGAGGCCTTTGAAAAGTTCAAAGAATATAAGTATGAAGTGGAGAAACAAACCAAACATAGTATTATAATTCTTCGATTAGATCGAGGTGGTGAATACTTTAATGGAGTGTTTATAGATTATCTCAAAGTAAATGGTATAGTCTCCCAGTGGACTCCTCCAGATTAGTATCTGAAAGGAGAAATCGAACTTTGTTAGGCATAGTTCGGTCCATGATGAGTTATGTAAATCTTCCAGTATTCCTATGGGGTTATGCATTGGAAACCTCAGCATATTTACTGAATAAGGTGCCTTCCAAATCTGTTCCTCAAACTCCGTATGAGATATGGAAAGAAAGGAAACCGAGTCTTAAACACGTTAAGATTTGGGGATGTCCAGCTTATGTCAAGAAAGTTGACCCAGATAAGCTGGATTATCGATCCGTAAAATGTAGTTTTGTGGGATATCCTAAAGAGACTTTAGGGTATTACTTTTACACCGATCATCGGGTGTTTGTCTCCAGACATGCTACCTTCTTGGAAAAGGAGTTTATCCTTGAAGGAAACAGTGGGAGCAAAATTGAACTTGATGAAGTTCAAGAAGCACAAACTACTACGGTTCAAGTGGAAACACCTGTTCTGACTGAACAACCTTTTGTGGAACAGCCCATTCGTAGGTCAGGGAGAGTGTCTCGCCAACCTGAGAGGTAATATGGCCTTGTCATTGAGAATGACAATGAGTTGTCGATCATTGATGATGACGACCCTGTAACCTATAATGAGGCTATGAGTAGTGTTGACTCAGAGAAATGGCATAGTGCCATGAAATCCGGAATGAAATCTATGTATACGGTATACAAAAGATAGATTATAGCAGATGGCCAGGTGGAGACCTTTAAGGCCATGCTTTTGGCAAAAGGATTCAAACAAAGGCAATGGATTGACTTTGATGAAACTTTTTACCTGTAGCCCTGTTAAAATCAGTTCGGATTTTGCTTACGATTGCTGCTTACTACGACTATGAGATCTGGCATATAGCCAGATGGTTTTCTTTCCAAGGGAAATGAAAGCCTAGTGTGTAAGATACTGCGAACCATATGTGGTTTAAAGCAAGCTTCTCGTAGATGGAACATCCGTTTTGATGAGACAATCAAAGAGTTTGATTTTATCAAAAACGTAGATGAACCATGCGTCTACAAAAGGATTAGTGGGAGCGCGATAACATTTCTTGTGTTGTATTGAATTATAGTTGACACACATAACGACATAACAGACCCACTCACAAAGCTACTTTATGAAAGTCACTTTGATCGTCATAAAGACAAGATGGGTATTAGATACCAGAGTGATTGGCTTTAGTACAAGTGGGAGATTGAAAGGAATATGTCCTAAGTCCAATCATGTATTAGGATTTAAGAATAACTTTTTATGTAATCTGTTTTGATTTCATTGATATTAATAAAAGACTTATTTTGTTTTTATTACGGGCTTTATCTATTTAAGTGTTTAAATAAGATATACCATAGTTTAGAGTAAAGCTTTTTATGGATTATGATGAGATCATAATAGTGAGACCTAAAAGATGATAACTCTAAACTTAAATTATTTCTGGTCGTAGGATTACTAACTGGTAATTAATAATCCGCAAATATCGGTACATACTATGCTTGCTTCATTATGAAGGATGTCTGTTCTCATAGACATTTGTGTGGTGACACTATAGGTAGTATGTAGGTGCTTATTATAGAATAAGTTCACTGAACATGACTCGCACAGCTGAACAACTGATGGAGTTCACTCACGTGTCAGCAGTTGTTCACATAGTGATAGTTGTACAAGTATCCTTAGACTTGAGGTCATCATAGTCATCTTGTGTACACAGAACTATGCTTTGGTTTAGTTCTTAGTCTCCAGGGACAATTATTAGGGCTCTACTGGGTATAGGAATTTGTACACGAAGATAGTGTATGATCAATAAAGGATCTACCCCTTCCAGTGAAGGAAGCGAATGTTCAAGGCTGATCAACTTATGCTAGTTCAGGAATCTCTGGCCAGAGTGAATGAAATTAGAAAGTAGTTTCTAATTTACATAGAACTAAGCATACTAAATGGTAAGCAAATGATTAAATTAGATAGGCTTGACACGAGATCCATGCCTTGTATTTAATCAGGACATTGTAGGGTAGAAGGAGTTTATTGTACGGTAACTATTCACTGAATAGGTTATTGGTATTCTAAGCAGTGAATTCATATTATCCGGATAGTCGCGATATGCTGAGAAGTATCCCTCACGATGTAGAATAAATGTGATTAATTAATTAATCATATTTAATAAATTAGAGAATTTATATAAATAATGATAAAATAGTTTTATTATTATTTATTTCTACTACCGGCTTAATATTGAACCTACAGGGTCACACCATAAAAAGAGAATGATTTAATGGTGGAGGAATTAATTAATAATGGCTAATAATTATTTATTTGTGAAATAAATAATTAATTGGCAAATTTAATAATTGATTAAATGAGATTTAATTGATTATAAATTAATTAAGAAAAGTTCTTAATATTATTAATTAAGGATTTAATTTTTGGAAATTAAATCAAGAGAGAGAATTATTTCTAAAGTGTTTAGAAAAAAGATTAATAATTAAACGGTGTTTTATTTATTAATGAGAATAATAAATGGGATAATAATAATAATATTTATGGGAAAATTTCAGCTGAAAATTTTTGCCTATAAATATACTATTATAAACCCTATTTTTATTTGAACCCAAAAACCCAAAAGTTTTAGAAAAACAAATTCTCTCCACCTCCTCCTCCTCCTTAACGTCGTTTTCTTGGTGGATACCGGTGGAGTGCTTCACGTTTGAGGAACAGCTGCTAAGGATCTCTGAACGTTGCTTTTGGATCGCATATTAAAGGTTACTAATCGATCCCTACGTTTTACCACGATTTATATGCTTTTATTTGAATTTTGTATGTGTAAAAGTGTTTTACCATGCCTCCGCTGCGATTAAAATCCATCAGGCCATACCATTGTTGTATAGGCGCATAATCTTAAGTTAACTTAAAAGAGTCTATGTGGGAACGAACTAGAAAGTATTCTATATTACTTGTGAACACGTATACTTGCGTGTAATTTTATCGTGTGTTTTCGCCCTAACAGCGACAGCTGGTGATCCCTATCAGATGTTACAATTTGTGCATTGAGTTCAACCACATCGTTACCAGTCATATTTTTCACGTTCTCCATTACTCTGTTAAACAAAAAACCACGCAAAATAGATTTGTCAGTCACAGATTAAAAAATATTAAGCTTTAAGATAGGTAAATGTAATTTTTTTGAAAATGTAAACTGTGTATGCATATATTTTGAAATGCATAAAAATATCACACTATCTCTTTTTTAATTGTTTTTGAGATTTTCATTAATTAATTCAATATTTGAGATTTTAATATCAAAAGATAATTGACTTCAAAATCAATATTACATAAGGTTACATAATTTATCCAAACTTTTCATGCAAATCAATATTACATAAGGTTACATAATTATCATTGAATTAGTGTTGTAAAGATGTGAGAAAATCCTGCAAATCTTTCCTTGGATAAGATGTTTAAATTTTAAAATTCAAAAAAATTCCATATTTAGTGTTTTGATGGGTAAAAAAATGGGTAAACTTATATGGATATATCCATGGATATATAGATTTTATACTTAATATGGGTCATGGGTAAATTTATTTACCCATTGGGTAAATTTTGTGGATATATCCATGGATCTAGTGATTTAATACTTAATATGGGTTATGGGTAAAAAAATTTACCCATTTAGAAAATGGGTAAATTAAGGAGTACACTTTAAGAATATATAGATAGATATGATAGGAAAATTTAAAGTTTTACTAGGGACTTTTTGCCCGCGCTACGCGCGCTCCAAATTTCTTCAATTTTGAATTTTTTTCACGAAGTTTGTAATTTTTATAACATAAACGGTTAACTTTTAGTTTTATTTAATTTATTTATTACAGTTATTTAGTTTCCTGTTATTTTGAAATATAAAATTGATATTATAGTTTAACGTTAAATCTCAGTATTTTAATTTAGTTTTCTTTCTCTCACATTTTAACCAATTAAAAGTCTCTTAACTCATATTTTAACATTTCTCTTTTACATTTTTAGTAGTCAATATTTTAATAATTTGTACAACAAAACTGAGTAAATATTTTTTTATTAAATACTTTTTAAAAAAATCCAGTAAATATTACATAACATAAATAGTACACCATGAGGATTCTTTAAAGTATGAAAATATTTTTATCAATCCTCTTCCTACTTAAACTTTGCATTAGATTGGTACACAGTATGTGAATATATTTGGCATATAGAAAAACTTGGTTGATTTTTATTACTGTCTAAACATTACTAATCAGATATTTCAATTTTGTATAGTATTATGCGCAGAAACAAATATATGTATAGGTGTGTGCGTGCAAAACAGATAATCGAATAACAGAAAAATAACGGGGACATGAAGCGTATTGTGAATGATATAAAAGCCTGAGTCCAGTGCAGAATTGTCTCCTTAAAGCTTATTAGCCCTCACCGTATTGTGCGAGCAAAAAGCCTCCCAGGATAAAACGGATTGCAGTGGCGACGCCGAAGATCGGCACTCTCAGCGAGCTTGAAAGCGAGCAAGAAACTATCACGAGTTAGAGGGTAGGTGTTTAGGAATGGTTGTGTATTTGTGTGTTTAACCCTTACGCCCTAGAGGTGTTTATATAGGGAGGAAAAATTTGTGCGCTACACAATTACAATAATTAATTAAAATGCGTTAATTAATTAGGTCGGTGGTCAAGTAATTATAATTAATTAATTAATTCGACCTACACAAAAATAAAAATATAAGTCAATTTATTTGAGCCCATGCCCAGCCGAAAATAAAAATTAGCAAAACTAGTCCAGCGTTATTCGGGCCAATTTTTTCTTACATTCGAGTCCGCATGTCGCACACGCGGGCAAGCTCGAAGGCTTCGCAAGCCTCGGATTGCCCCTCGAAAGCCCACAATTTGCACCCCCTGCGCGCTCGCGTATGTGATGGAGCAACACATAGACAACACAAGTGTACACTACATATATGTGTTGCTATATAAAGCTAAGGAAATCACTTTTCCTTTTCAATGTGGGATTTAAGATTTTATAACTCATTTTCCACTCTTTAGGACCATCTTTTGATAATCATATCTCACTCATCCCTTGATCATTTTGAGTGATTCAAAGTGCCTCGGAAAGCTCTCGTGAAGGAGAGCACATTCCAAGCGTCACTCGTTGCACACACGCAACAATCAACCACTCAAGCGCGAATCAAAATGAATCGACAATGTGGGGTGTAATACCCACATTTTCTAACAGCTTGTGGAACACATTGTGGAAAATAAAGGCACCAGCTAAAGTTCTAAACCCGATCCGGAGAGCATTGGCATTTTGTTTACCAACCATGACTCTGTTGGCCTCTATACATGTTCCGGTGGTCTGGTCATGCCCGGTCTGTGATGGTGCAGAAGAAAGTATTATACATACTTTGGTTTTGTGCCCACTTGCAACTCTGTGTTAGCAACGAACAATTCCAAAAGTTCAGCAAAGTCTTGAAGGTGAATTTCAAGACTGGTTAGAAAGAGTGTTTGATAGTTGCAATTCCGACAAAAGGGCACTTTTGGTAACATTGTGATGGAGTTTATGGAAAGCATGAAACGAGAAATATTGGAACCAAAAGTAGTGTTCCATGAATAATGTTTTAGCATTGAAAAAGCAGTACCTTGAACAATGAAAGGAAGCCCAGGGTCGGTCAGTAGAGGCTTTAGTCCATGTGAAATCCAAAGGGGACAGAGCCATTTCCCGGATTAAACCATAGTTATATACTATCAAGCTAATGGTTGATGCAACATTATTTAAAGAACAAGAAGCGTTTGAATGTGGGCTGGTAGTAAGAAATGCGAAGGGGGAGCTACTGCAGGCTATATCTTTACTAAAACATGAGTCTGTCACGGCTGGTATGACTGAAGCAATAGCTATAAAAAAAGCTCTTGGTTGGGTGAAAGAGAAAGGATAGAGCCATGTGGTCATTGAGTCGAACTGTCTGGCAGTGATTCAAGCCATTCGAAGTAAGGTATCTTTGCGCTCACCGTTTGGGTTGGTAATAGAAGAGTGCATAAAAGAAATTGAAATTTCAAACGAGATCCATTATTCTTTATTAGACGATCTGCTAACATGTATGTCTACTTCATAGCTAAAGTTAAGGAGTCGGATCTTTTTTCAAGTCGAGTTATTGATGGGAGAAATGTTTCTGTTGAACTCAAAACATTTTACAAGCTGATTTATCTTAATATATGCTTCCCTTTTCATCAAAAAGAAGAAAAATGTAATTAGATTATATATTTTTAAAAATTAGTAATTTATTCATATTCACGGGCAAAAAAGCTAGTTCAAATTAAAAAAAATATAACTAGATTGTATATTTCTAAACATTACTAATTTATTCATATTCACGGGTAAAAGAGCTAGTTCAAATTAAACGTGTAAGTTCGTACCCAAAAGTTTAAATCAAAAAATTTTACAAACATTATTTTTTTTGAAGTATTTTTTTTCTAATTTAAATTAATTTTTTTACAAAAGTTATATTTACTAAAGTTATTCCTTTCCTTTTAGAATCAGATCAACTCCATTTAAAAATTTAAGTATAATCCTGATTAATATTAATCCTAGTCATAGTAAAGATAGAATATAATTGTGAGAATAATAAATATTTCTTTTAGAGAATATATATTTTTTAGTATATATAATATTTCAGTTTAAAATACACCTCTATAATTTAGTCACCAAAGACATTTTCATAATTTTATACTAACAATTTTTATAAGAGTACAATGATTCTAAAATTAACTTGTGATAATTATTTAAAATTAAGCGAATTTTTAATATAAAGTTAAGAATATTTTTATAAATAAAAGAAATAATTTATTATTACCAAAATGACATTCAACTTTTATATACAAAATTTCAATAATTAAAGATAATTTTTCTAAACTTAATTTTAGGTTTTTTTTCTCTTTCTATAATAACCTCAATTTTTAATAATTGTTTTTTGGTCACATAAATATGTCCGGAATTAAATTGCCACCCATCTCTGTGTTGCCCAATCATTGTTGACCTTGTCCTAAACCAGACATTCTCTGAATCGGGTCACGTTCGGATCTTCATTCCCCCGATCCATCACTGTGCCATTCACAAATTCCCCATTTCACAGAGAGAGGGGAGAGAGAGAGATAGATTGATAGATAGATATATATATATAGAGAGAGAGAGAGAGATTGGGTCAATGCTTTTTCAAGAACCACCCACTTCAATAATTTAGCACACCATGTCAGAGCCCACCTCCGATGACCGGAAAACACCGCCGGCGAACTCAAAAAGTGGTAATCCGGTGAAAATGGAGCATGTTTTAATAGCTTTAAGAGAGACAAAAGAAGAGCGAGAAAGTAGAATCAAGAGTTTATTCAATTACTTTGATGGTTCTAATAAGGGTTTTTTAGATTACTCTCAAATTGAGGTGGGTTTATCTGCTCTTCAAATTCCTGCTGAGTATAAGTATGCTAAGGATTTGTTACGAGTTTGCGATGCGAATAAGGATGGTAGAGTTGATTATTGTGAGTTTAGGAGGTATATGGATGATAAGGAGTTGGAGTTGTATCGCATTTTTCAGGATATTGATGTTGCGCATAGTGGCTGCATTTTACCCGAGGAACTTTGGGATGCGCTTGTTAAGGCTGGTATGGCGTATTTTTGATTGGTTTTGTTTTTTGGAATGAGTTATTTGTCGTGATTTAAGTGAATGTAGTTATTGATGTTGTTTTGTGTAGGTTGATGTCGGAATTTGAGTGAATGTTGTTCTTAAGGGAACTTCGTTGTGTTGTTTTGTTTAGTTTGATGAATTGAGTTATTTGAGTGAATGTAGTTGTTAAAGCGATTTTGTTGCTTTGCTTTGTGTTTTATTGTTAGTTGAGATTTGTTGTTGCAATGTAATATTGTGGTTTTATATGTGTTGTTTTTTGGGCGAATAATAGTAAAGGAGCGGGATTTATGCAGGAGAAGTTAAATAATCGGGTTACGCTTTGCTGGTCTTTTTTTAATTGAAAAGGGTGTTATTAGGAAGTTTTGCATAGGAATACGGGGGAGAATTATGGTTAGGTTTGTGATAAGTAACTTCTTATAATAGTTGTTGATCACTAGGGATTTACTGCTTCTCTTGTAGTATCTTATTGTATATTCGGTTCGACGCAAAAGTATCCCTTAAAATGCAATTTTAGGTTTCAATATGTGAAGGTAGAGCCTATAAGTCAAGCTGCTACTCAGATATGAAAAGTTTGAATTAGGAAGTAGGAGGGATGACAATGGGAATAATCTTTAGAGCACCTGATTTCAATCAGATACCTGGGCCCAGATTTACATTAAATGAATCAGTACTTATTGCGTCTTTGAGCCTGTTTTCCATGTTATCCTCTGAAGAAATCTCGTTCACAAAGCACTATCCTTCTAAATAGCAAACATAATAATTGACTCCCATATTCATTGATTTTACTCTGTTTGAAAAATCTAGAATAGCAACTTTGTAGTTGGTGGAAATACCTTAATAACTGCCTTCCATATTCGTTGATATAACCCTGTTTAGCAAATCTAAAGTAGCAAATTATAGTTTCTTGCAGTTTGTAATTTGTGCAATGCCTTTGAACATCTGCCCTGTTGATATTTTTTCGGACCTTTCTTGCAAATTTCTAAAATGATAAAGTTATGTGCTGTCTTCTTCTTATAAGCCCTGGCAGTTACTTTTTGCAGGGATAGAAATGGATGACGAGGAATTAGCTCGCTTTGTGGAGCATGTTGACAAGGATAATAATGGAATTATCACTTTTGAGGAGTGGAGAGACTTTCTTCTGCTATACCCCCATGAAGCCACTATTGAGAACATTTACCATTACTGGGAAAGGGTCTATCTTGTGGATATTGGAGAGCAGGCTGTCATTCCACAAGGCATCAGTAAACATGTACATGCTAGTATGTATTTGATTGCAGGCGGGGTTGCTGGAGCTGCCTCTCGTACGGCAACAGCTCCTCTTGATCGTCTTAAGGTTATGTTGCAAGTTCAGACAACTAAAGCATCTGTCCTTCCTGCTGTTAAAAATATCTGGAAGCAAGGTGGTCTTTTTTCATTTTTCCGAGGTAATGGATTGAATGTAGTGAAGGTTGCACCTGAGAGTGCTATTAAGTTCTACGCCTATGAGATGATCAAGGAATTCATTGGAAGTGTTAATGGAGAAAGTAAAGATGACATCGGGACATCTGGTCGGCTTGTTGCTGGTGGTCTGGCTGGGGCAGTGGCACAAACTGCTATCTATCCCATGGATCTGGTGAAGACAAGGTTACAAACTCATGTTTGTGAAAGTGGCAAGGTTCCATCTTTGGGAAAACTATCGAAGGATATATTGGTTCAGGAGGGACCCCGTGCCTTCTACAGGGGGCTTGTACCGTCTCTGCTTGGGATTATTCCTTATGCTGGCATTGATTTAGCCATTTATGAAACTTTGAAAGAAATGTCGAAGACATATATTATCACGGATGGCGGTATGATGCTTATATTTTTAAAACCATTTTCTGGGTGGTTTGCAATTAAATTTTTGCACATAAATAACTTGTAAAAATTGAATTGTTGAGTCCTTGTATTCTGTAGAGCCTGGAGCATTTGTTCAACTGGGTTGTGGAACAATTTCAGGAGCCCTTGGTGCAACATGTGTTTATCCGTTGCAGGTTGTCAGGACAAGGTGCAGATTATTCAGTTTTCTTGTTTGCTGTTGGTGGATTAAAAAAATGTTCTTTAGTTCTCAATATCATCCTTGGTATTAAACTTTTTGTTTGACTTTTCAGAATGCAAGCTCAACATGCTAATGCAAATGCTGCATATTCTGGAATGTGTGATGTATTTAGGAGAACCTTTCAACATGAGGGTTTAAGAGGTTTCTATAAAGGACTTTTTCCGAATCTACTCAAAGTAGTTCCATCAGCAAGCATTACATATATGGTTTATGAAGCGATGAAGAAAAATCTAGGTCTTGATTGACTTTGCTGGAATGCCTTTGCAAAGGCTGCCACGATTTTTGAAAGCACAGTTGTAATGGTGGATAATTTGGAATGGTCGCAATGAAACCGAGGATAAAATTAATGAGCAAGTGATACCATTGTTTGAGTTAGATGTTTAATTCCTCTTGAAGATGGCCTAAGGGGTGTTGTGTTAATTTCTTTTTGTGATTATTTATGGCAACATGCTGAAAATTAGGGGTAGACTTATATATTCAGGTCTATTTGATTAACAAATGTATGATACTCTTATAAATTTGTTTTCGCATTACAGCAAATTGAATATAGAGATCCGAATTTTGAGGAACTTTCCATTTTTATTGGAAATATGTTCTCCTAGTCTCTTCTCTTGCATGTATAATTTTCCTTCCTAAACTACTTCAACAGGAGCTGCATTTTCATATGATAGGCTTCGTGAGGCTCCAGATATGTCTGATGTGCTTTGTTTTTAATTATTAGAAAGGTATTTTTCGGTTTCCACAAGATAGCGGAAGCAGATCAAGTAATCTATTCATGTTTTGATTCTCTAATTTTACAGATTGCAGTTGGGTTTGAGCTGCCATAGGGAGATGGTGCTTAAGTGAATATTAATCAGGCATAAGCAAGCACACCTATAGAAATCAAGATTGCAGATTGACAATGACAGGTAGAGAAATAACTGAATTTTAAATACCGCATATACTTGATTGTATTTTAGTATTTATGCCCATTGTACGTTTACTGTTTTCTCAAGGTGCTTTGTGTTGGCATATGTTTGCTACATCCAGTTTTGGTTTTTTGTTCTGGTCTACACATCTATGCAATGTAGTGAAAGTATTTAGTAGCTTCTTCCTAAAACCCACACATTGGACAAGTGATTCAACTTTTAATAGGCCTGTATTAATATTTTTCACTCTGTGAATTGTGGTTGTTCTAGTTTATGCAGATAATTTATATTGCACATCATGATTTTATAATATTGTGTACTGTAATGAACTGGATGAAATATTGTTAGTATCTCAGAACTAAGAATAGGTTTGGGGTATACTATATAATCTGCTTGACCGAGATGGAAGTTTGATGGTGCTTTTATTTATAATTAAAACAAGGATAAAGGTTTTGTAGAGAACTGAATGTAACGAAGTGGAATTGAAGCAGAATATGAGTGCTATGCAGATAAATTTGTTGCGAAGTAAACCTTGAATTTTCTAGGATTCATATATATATAGAGCCAGGACAGTGTCTTAGGTAGCTGTAGACATGTTACAGTAATACACACACAGGCATAAGATGCTGCCAAAGTAAACAACCTTATATTTTCTATGATTTATATACTCAAGACAGATCAATGTCTTACTTAGTTGTAGACATGTTCCAGTAATACGTAGTAGACAGACATAAGAATAATGGACAAGAATAATGAGATTTACTCCACACAGACACAACTTAACAAAGCCGAGTAACGCAAATTAGTTAACAAGGATGAAATCTGATTTTTAGGATCACAAGGGGCGATCACTAGCTTGAATAGATAAAATATAGAAAAAGAACAATTTAATAAAAAGTAACTTCAACAGTCAACTATGATCTTAAAAGAAGAGTACTTTGATATCTGTTGCCATTAATCATACATATATACTGACTATATGTATCTCAATGACTAACAAAAAAGTACTAAACTTATTTCTGAAAAAGAAAACTGGAAGAAAGGCATGACCTTCCCTTTGCCTCTATATGACTTGCCTTTGAGTGGGCTATTGGTACCCGGTTGAAGACTATTGGTACCCTCTTCATCTGATGGTTCAGAATCTTAGGCTACTAATTGCGTCCATTGTGCCGGAGTATTTGCCCTTAACGCTCTCATAATCTTCTTTCTTTCTCTTCTTCCTCCACATGTTTTTCTCCTGCAACTCCGTAAGTAGTCAGTATTGTTCTGTTTCTGCAGAGTCTGCCTATATAATGAGTTTATATATCTAAAAAATTGTTTAGTCACAGGTATTATGATAATTACAAATAGAAAGAAACAGATCATAATCAACTATATAAAAGATTCTAATTTCAGTGGCCCCCTTGGCAGTTGGCATTATTCTCTAAACAGGCCATAGTTATGTACCACTATCAAATTATATATTCTTAATCCTACATGATTAACATTGATAATGTAGGGGGGTACTATTATTATAAGATTAATTGTTCCATTTGGAGTACTAAAGAAAAACAAAGCATTAAATTATATTGTGGAGGAAGGGGTAGCGTCAAAAGCAATCTGGAAGTGGACACTATGTTCCAAGTCAAAAGATGCAAACTGAGGGAAAAGAGTTGTTAAAGCAGTTGATAAGAGTACAAAATAGATAAGAGAGAAGATCTGTCTAGAACATGATACCATTACTGTCTATCTAATTTAACAAAGAGTTCGACTCCTGGCGTGTGCAAATCGTATTATGTACATTGCGAATCCTAGATGAAAGTATTATATAATAAAAGAAAAATTCAATAGGCCTAATAGATTCTTATATAATTTGAATCTTGTCTAGTATTACTTAAATTATTGGTGAATAACCAGAATATATGATTATTGGTGTGTGGATGTGGAGATCGTATGCAATGATGCTGGTTTGAATCTTTATGAATAACTTATTAGTAGAGGCCACCATAGCAGCTGCCCCATTAAGATTATTAAGAGAATCATTATGTTGAAGATGAGCAGATTTGTACCAATCATCCTTTCTGATAGCCAAAGCTTATCATTCTTTTAAAACCAGTTCTTGATAAATGCATCTTAACTAATGTTCTGGATTTTACATAGGAGATTCCTTTCTAACACGCGTTGGACGCTTTTGCAACTAAAGCAGCATCTCAAGATTATGTTCCCTTCTTTTGATAGTAAGTAATCTATTTTTTTAAAAGTCTTGGTAGAGACTCGAAGAGTGTGAGTTATTTATTTTTATGTAACTAATTCTAAAAGGGTCCGGATTTCTCGCAAACGATTGTATTTGTTGCAAACATCTAGCAATGGGTTTTTTTTATACGAGTATAACAATTGATTCTTTTCATGTGAATACGACGTACATTTTAGTTTTTTCTTATGTGAGTACTGTGTCAATAGTATTTAAAACGACAGGTTTAGTATTTTTACCTATCAGCGTTTTTAATTTGGTTGGTAAAAAAAGCGTTTTCCAGGGACAGCTAAAAATGTTAAGTTACGAGAGAAAATTTAAAAGGGAAAATACAGTTCCAAAAAAATAAAAAGGAAAGAAATGGAACAATTGATTAGTTGGGTTGATATTTTGCAGGGAATTCAATCAAAATTCTCACAAATAACATTGCTTCGAGGAGCCATGGATGCCTTTGCTTCTTGAATTCGACATTAACAATAAAATAAAAAGGAACCACTATTCTGGGCGCGCATGGGTATATTGTAAACCCTAGTTAAGAAAGTGACATTCTTATTCTTTTTCTGTTTGATTTATCTGTATCTGAATTCTGAAGTAGCATAACATAAAGTTGAAGGGCCATCCAAACTCGGGTATACAAAAAAATCTTAAAGACATGTATTCAAGGCTAACGCTAGAAGAGGGGGAAGAAGGAGGCGTTCTCGTTGGAGAGGAGGAGATTATACAACATAAACAGGTGCATATTCTGGTGGGGAGATTCTTGACGGATAAAAACATCAATTTCCAAGCAATGCAAAACGTCTTGGCTGCATTATGGCGACTTAAGGAAGGGGTGAAAATACATGATTTGGGTGTCCAGAGGTACTCTTTTATTTTTTATCACATTCTGGATATTCAAAAAAGTAATCGAAGGGGGGCCGTGGAGTTTTGAACAGAATTTACTGGTGTTCCATAAATTGGCTAAGAATGAGGATCCTCATCTGGTGCAGTTGAATGAAATAGACATTTGGGTCCAGCTGTATGATCTGCCTATGGGGATGCAATCGGAAAGGATGGTTCAGAGTATTGGGAATTTTGTGTGGACGTTAGTTAAGACAGACCCACTGAATATAAATGGAATATGGAAGCCATTTATGAGGGTACGGGTGACATTGGATATTAGTAAACCTCTGAAACGTAGAATGAAGTTGAAAAGGGAGGGTGGTAATTGGAGCTGGGTCAATTTTAAGTATGAAAGACTAACAACGTTCTGTTTTGTCTGTGGTATACTTGGACATTCAGATAGGGACTGTGAAGTGGTGTACGCGAATCCTGGGAAAATCATTGATAGAGCCTATGGGGTGTGGCTTCGTGCTCCAAATAAGAATGTCAAGAATCAAAATCTGGAAACCAAATGGTTACGTAATAGTTCGAATGGAGGTCAGTCATGGAGCTTAGGTAGTCAAGAAAATCATGGAAACGGAATGCAGGAGGGAAGAGATGTAACAACGCGTTTCATGGAAACAGATGGAATCATGACCGAAATTCCTGGAAAGGAGGTTGGAACGCAGTTCAAACAACGTGATCAGGGGGATTATGTTTCACAACAGACTTCTGGATTATCGGATACGCTGGTTAGGGGCGGGAATATTGCTCAAAATGAGATTGTGGTGCTGAATTCAAAAAGAAGATGTTTGGTTATTAATCATGAGATGGATACGGAAAATCAGGAACGTATATGGTTTCTATGGAAAGTGATAATACTAATGGGCCAAAAAATGGATTGGAGGCGGGTACTGGACTCCAGGCCCGCCTAGAGTCATGAGTCTGTTAGCATGGAGTTGTCGTGGGATGGGTAGACCACGAACAATTTGTTTCCTTGAAGATATTACCCAACAAAAAACCAAATATTATTTTTTTTATCAGAAACATTAGTTACAGAAAATAAAATAAAAGAAGTATGTCAACAATTAAATTATGCTGGTTACTGGTGTGTCGATGTGGAAGGACAAAGTGGAGGTTTGGCGCTTTTATGGAAAAGTGAAGGTAGTTGTACGGTGACTGATGCTACTCGTAATTATATAGATTTTGAGGTTGAAAATCATCAAGTGGGAAGGTGGTGTTATACGGGATTTTATGGAATTCCTGATCGATCTAGGCGACGTGAGTCATGGAACCTGTTAAGTATCTTGGCAGCAAAATCGACTCTTCCGTGGTGTGTGATTGGCGATTTTAATGATATAATGCTTCAAGATGAAAAAAGAGGGGGTAGACAACAACCTCGGTATTTACTTGAAGGGTTTACAACAGCAGTTCATGATTGTGGTTTAAGCGATCTTGGTTTTGTCGGGGAAAAATTTACGTGGGAGAGATCCAGGGGTAAGCATAATTGGATTCATGAGCGTTTAGATAGAGGTTTGGCTAACCAGGGATGGCAACACTTATTCCCGTTGGCAGAGATACAGGTACTTGAAGTAGCTACATCAGACCATCTACCTCTTTATCTGCATTTGAATCGAAAGACGTATGAAGTTAAGAAAAAGCGCTTTCGTTTTGAAAATGTATGGCTTAAAGAAGAAGAGTGCAGAACGGTGGTGCGTAATGGCTGGGAGACGAATGCAGATTTGGAAATAATGGAGAAAATTCATTTATGTGGAGTGAGATTGCAGGAGTGGGGTGGTGGAGTGAGTAATGAATACAAGTTTAAACTTCAGAATTGTAGAATCATGCTGCGTAAGTTGAGGTCGAGGAGGGATGTTCAGGGGATTCAAAGTTATAATGCAATCAGGTGGGAGTTTTTAAAGCTACTAGACCAACAAGAAGTCTACTGGAAACAGAGGTCTAAGCAGTTTTGGCTTCAAGAAGGTGATAAAAACACTCATTTTTTCCACAAATATGCTTCAACTCGGAAGAAAAATAACAAAGTGGATAGAATCAAGGATTCAGAAGGAAATTGGAAAGAAACACCTGATGAGATTAAAGCAGTGATTGAGGGATATTTCTCACTGTTGTTTACATCGTCGAACTTGGAGGGTAAGTTATCTGATAGGGAGGTTGTTAAACAAATTTCGGAGATAGATAATGAGAACCTGATGGCGGAAGTATCTTATGAGGAGGTCAAACATGCAACTTTTTCCATGCATCCGGATAAGGCTTCGGGGCCCGATGGGCTGAACCCTGCGTTTTTTCAAGCTTTCTGGGATATAGTAGGTCTGGATGTGGTTCAATTTTGCCGTAATTATCTGCATACAGGGGTGCTACCTGAGGGAAGTAATGAATCGATGGTGTGCTTGATTCCTAAGATTAAAATTCCTCAAACAATGGGGGATGTACGACCTATCTCTCTATTTAATGTTCTGGTGAGAATTCTATCCAAGGTAATGGAAAATAGATTAAAGGCTTGTCTGAGTACAATTATTTCCGATAAGCAAAGTGCTTTCATTGAGGGTCGTTTGCTTACTGATAATGCATTAATAGCCTTTGAGATTAACCATTTTATGAAAAGGTGTACCCAAGGTATCAAGGGAGTGGCAGGATTGAAGTTGGATATTTCGAAAGCATATGATCGACTGAAATGGGCTTTTATTAGAAATATGATGGAAAGGTTTGGTTTCAATCAAATCTGGATTCAACGTGTCATGACATTCATATCTTCTGCGTCATATACTTTTTTACACGATGGTGAACAGTTTGGGAGGGTGATACCAGGTCGTGGAGTTTGACAGGGCGGCCCAATGTCCCTATATATATACATCATGTGTGTCGAGGGTTTGAGTGCCATTATTCGCAGGAATGAGGAGGCTGGCCTGATACATGGTTGTCGTATTGCAAAAGAAGCACCTGTGATCTCACACTTGTTATTTGCAGAAGATTGTTACTTGTTTTTCAAAGCAACCAAGGCTGAAGTTGGGGTCATGAAGCGTATCTTGAGCAGATATACAGAAATTTCTGTACAAATAATCAATTTCAACAAGTCTGCAGTCACGTTCTCGCCAAATACAAGACTTGTAGATCGAGAAGAAGTTTATATGGAACTGGGGTGCAGGAGAATGCTAGTCCAGGAAAATATTTGGGACTACCAATGAATATAGGGAGGAATAAAAAGTCAGTTTTTGAATTTCTGGTGGATCGAGTAAAGAAGAAATTGCAAGCTTGGAGGGTGTAGAAAATCTCGAAGGCTGGGAAAGTGACTTTACTAAAGACTTCAGCTCAATCTATCCCAAATTTCTGGATGAATTTACTTTTAATTCCAGGGGATGTGTGTGATGCAATAGAGAAGAAAATGAATTCTTATTGGTGGGGAGGTGGTCAGAATCAGAATGGTATTAAGTGGATGGCTTGGGATCGCTTGTGTGAGGTCAAAGAAGGAGGAGGTTTGGGTTTTAAGAAGATAAGGGATTTCAACATAGCAATGCTAGCTAAGCAAGCATGGAGATTAATGAACAATTCAAATCTGTTGGTGACTAAGCTGATGAAGGCTAGGTATTATGCTAAGACTGATTTCTTAGATGCCACGTTGGGTATAAATCCAAGTTTTATGTGGAGAAGTATAATGGCATCACAAGATATTATGAAGCAAGGGGGAAGGAGGAAGATTGGAAATGGAAGGGATACAAGGGTGTGGCATATCCCGTGGCTGCCTTGTGTAGAAAATGGTTTTTTCACGACTGATGTTCAATCGGAATTGGAAACAACGACAGTAAATACTCTTATACACGATAATGGAAGAGAATGGGATGATGATATCTTGTCGAGTTTATTTAATGACAGAGATAGACAGCTTATACTTCAAATTCCGTTATCCAGTCGAAATACAAATGACTTTCGGTACTGGCTACTGGATAATGATGGGGTTTTTTCAGTTAGGAGCTGTTATAGGAGAATCCGTGGAGAAAGGGAATATGCAGACAGAGCATTCTGGAAAAAGCTGTGGCGTATTAAATTACCAAGGAAGGTGTTGAATTTCTTATGGAGGGTCTGTAGTAATGTACTGCCAACAACAGTGGCATTGGTAAGTAAACATGTTAATATTCAGCAAATGTGTTCCTGGTGTCATTTGCAAAATGAGGATACGATGCATACGCTCTTTTCATGTGGTTTTGCAAAAGAAGTATGGTACGGTATGGGTTTACAAAGGCTGCTACCAAATTGTGACGAGATTACTGTTCTGCAGATTTTTAAGCAAGTATTTGGTTCAAACAGTAGTGAGGTATGTGCGAGATTTGGTCTGATCTGTTGGGCTTTATGGATTCGTTGTAATTCTTGGGTTTGGAGCAGGAAGAGTATGCCAGTTTTTGGGGTTACTGCTATGGTGACCAACTTGTTGCAGGACTGGAAAAGAAGTCAGAAGGAGCAACGATATATGCCATCGGGTATCCAGCAGAGGAAGTGGTGCAAACCCCCTCAGGGTTGGGTGAAGATCAATGTAGACGCAGCTTGTCGAGGGGATAATGAATATATGGGTGCAGGTTGTGTCATTAGGGATGAACACGGCCAGTTTTTGAGGGGAAGAACAAGTAGTATCCAAAGGTGTATGCAAGCAAGAGAAGCGGAAGCGCTGAGTCTAAAAGAAGCACTGATGTGGACAAAGAATTGGAGGACAACTCGTTGCATATTTGAGCTGGATACAAAAGTGGTGGTGGATGCAATTCATGGAACCCCAAAGAACTCAATGTTTCATATTATTATAGATGAATGCTTAGAGATTCTTAAACACTTTGAGAAAGTGTTAGTGGTTTTTGACCATAGATCTGCGAATAGAGTTGCCCATACGTTAGCACAGGCGTCCTATTCTATGTCGGATCCAACGGAGTGGTTTCATGCTGCTTCAGATTTTATTTTTAACCTTACTGATGATGAGAAATAAAATATGCAAGTACGTTATTTTCAAAAAAACATTGCTTTGAGGAGAGTATCTATAACAGAGATTAACAATACAATTGAAACATTCCCGAATAGCATTAAATTTATTTCATTTTATTTTTGCATCCTCTTCTCTAATTTCCACACACTGCTACAATATAACAGACCTAACAATGATAGCAATATACTACTTATATGATATGTTGCAGCTTGAATAAAAATATAAACATATGTAGCATCTAATTAAATAAATAGGATGTGGTGTATCTCCAGTCTCTACTATGTTCATAACAGAAAATATATCCGTAATTAAATTGTTTAGTTTCCAGAACTATATCCCAAGACATGAGATATTATTCCTCGGATCTCCTGGCAACCTTATTCACAACTTGACCGACTAAAAATTATTGATCCAGAATTGAAGAGTGCAGATCAAACACAAAATCCACGGCCTAGAAAATCAACCAGGCATCCATCGCGCCGGGGTTGCTTTGGTATGAATTTATATATGTATCCGTTAATTAATACTTAACGTATTCATTTACATGGTCGCACTGGAGAGAAACTTATCGGAATTGTGAGTAGGTTCGGGGTAGGATTATATATCATTTGAGGATTACAAGTTGACAGGCTCAGGGCAAGAATCTTAAATTCTATACCAATTTGGCCTAAAATTTTGTCTGTTCTAAACTGCATCACGTTTATTTCATCAATTATATAGGGGAAAATTTTGTCATTTTACATGTGTCTGTCTGTCTCCTCTCTACAATGCCCAAGGTTCACATACCACTTAGATTTTTTCCAGTATATTTAAACCTGGGCTGTTATATTGTATGCTATCGCTTGCCACCAGCTCTCCTAGCAGGAGGTCTTTTGTCATCGTCATCATCTTCCATGTTATCTCCATACTCCCATATACCTAATCTCTTATATTTTGCTTCTTTCTGATATTTTTCTAACTCTTCAATTGTCTGTTTTCTTTCTGCAGAACCCCATCTCTTAACCATCTTAGCAAGTCCTTCCTGCAAAATTAAACGTAATGTTTTTAGTTCTTTTCAACTCGAAAATGATGGATAAGGTACCCCCACACAATACTCAGCTTTATACCTTTAGCATGACGGCATTGATACTTAATTCAGCTTCTGTATCGATCAAAGTTACCATATGAATAGTCCCCGTGCCTTGTCCTCTACGTTTTCCTCCTGAAGTATCCTTTTCCTCTATTATGGCCTTGAACTCCTTCTGCTCATTTAATAGGTGATTACAGAGACAAAAGGTTGCTTCCTTCCCATAATCCTCCTCCAAGCTGGGAACCGTGACATAAACAAGGTTGCATTGCTGAGCAAGGCATGGCGATGATGACATAGAAGGATCCAGAGGTCGCAGGTGACTGTATGCAACAACTTCTTGATTTCCATAATGGATGTAAAACACTTCAAATTTATCTTCTAAAGATTCAATGGCGGCACCTCCATGAGCATTCACAATCTTTCCATTTAAATGAAAATAGGATCAGGATAAGTGAATATGTTAAACTGTGTAGAACTATATTCAGATAATGGAGATTAATGAAATTTAAATAACTTGGTTTGACAGCCTCATTTGTTGGACGCAAAGCACAGATAGAGAAATTCTTAGGTGATCGACAATGTATGATGATGTTTGGTAAGGCTTTGAAAATCACAAATGAAGTAAAAAGAGAGTCAATGTATATCATCATGTTTCCCTTACCATTGCTCTGTACCAAGAATGATCTCCACTGAACTTTGCAAGCACGAGGTCACCCTTCTTTGGATTGAAGGAAACATTGATCCTAGGAGCTTCTTGAATCTTCAAAGAAGCAAGTTCCTGCTGAATAGAGGCCACTTCCTGATTTCCGGATGATTGAACATAAAACTTTCCACCATCAAGAACTTCTGTAATCACTACCTGATAGCACAAACGAGTAGAATACATGATCAACATACTAATGAAGAAACTAAAATAAGTGCTGCTCAAATTGATTAAAAAACCTAATCACCTGACACTATTCTTTTTCTTTTTTCCTTATAACTTGATTATTAGAAACTTGTTGTCCTTCAACATAGTTCTCCCATATCTGCAATATAAATTATTAGCGCCATAGACCTATGACTATATGAAACAGATCTTCAGTACAGGCTTTTATCTCACCTTCAATTTCTTCCACTTAACAAACTTCTCAGCTTGCACAAGCTGGGGAAACTCTGGTACCCTATCGGACTTAAATGAAGTTTGAAGTGTTCCCCAACCAGATTCAAGAAGTGCATTGCAACATTGGATTCTGACTCCCCTAAAGATCCCAAAAAATTCTCAGAACTATCAACAGTTTCTACCTCAACCTGAAGAAAAATAGTGAGAACATTACTAGATAATGAATGTCGAAGAGATATAAATAGAGCGTTCTTGGTTCAAGTAAAATAGAAGATATTACCTCAACATTCCTCTGTATTATCTTACTTCTCATTAGTGCAATTGCTTCACTATAATAGGAGGCATTTCGATCGGGACATCTAACATCAGAAAGAGAAAAAGTAATGTAGCATGCCTCCTCTGGTATATACAGTTCATAGCGATGACCATAAGATATGTTCCACAAGCGCAGTTATCCTCTTCCGCTGGATAATGGGTAAAAGATTTTTTGTTTTCTTTGATGATGCCTAGAGTGAAGTTACGTGTCAACAAGAACATTATAAAGCCTATAACACAAAGTAAAAATAGTTTGGAAAAACTTTCTAACCCTTTGGTCTGTAATATTTGCCACTTTGCCAGAGTGCATCCCCTTTTTTGCAGCTTTAGCTCGAGATTCAACAGCAAGAAGTTCAACATAATAATTTAATCTAATATCAAAATCTTGGTGTCTAATTACTTCAGCAAAGCCGCATGCAACAATCATCTCGGCAATGTTTTTGATAACATTCTGGCTTACATCACTAGGTTGTAATTCAAGAAAGACTGATCCGAAATGCATCTCCCGATCGCTGCTGCTGGGCGAGTTGGAGCACCATGTCCCTCAACAATCTTTACCTTCCTAGAATATTCTAATGATACATGCATCTGAAAAAGAATATTTTGTAATATTACATATATTGAGTTGCCTCTTACTTTTGCCTCTTAATTAGAAGTTTTCGCAAATAGTCCTTTACTTCGCTACGACCATTGACAAGTCCGGGACACTTAATGCTCGAGAGGTTGACTCTCTTCTCTGCCAATGGGCTACCAATTGGTAGAGAATCATCAGCAATAACAATGCAATCCCCATTTACAATCTCGACCACCTGAAATTGTTAAAAATAAATACTAGGTAAGTATGACAAAGTACAGTATTATAAATCGACATCACATGCACCAACAAACCTTTCCGGTGAAATTCTGGTCTTGAATTGGCCTTGAATTAGTAGGAGGGGGCAAATAGTTGGTCCACATATTCAATCTGCTTTTCTTTGCTTCAAGTTCTAATTATTTTAACATTTTCCTGTCTTCCTTAAATGACAACAAACTAGGGCTCCAATTAACAAATTTAGCTAAACCCTGTAAGATGAAGGAGACAAATATCTATCAGACCTATTTAACAATAGGCAAAAGAAACCATGCTGCCACACAGGTCACTATGATGAAGATATATCAGCTTCAACAAATAGTCTAGAAAAAATAGAAATGTCATATATTAAACAGAAACAAAATTATGGTACTTGTAACGTACATTTTCCACAAGCAGCCCAGCCAAGTTCTTGTCCTGTTCACTTTCTTGATAATAGACGGATCCAATCAGGTTTCTATATTCATTAGCACCCTCGAGAACAATTTGTACCAGCAAAATAAAGCAATGCATAAGAATATTTCCATTTATCAAGGAATGTAACGGCTATTATTACTGTTAATCAACTCCCCTCACATATCGATGTAAAATGTGAATCTCGGTAAAATGCTTGCTTTCCCTCCCAAAGGGATCAGGATAGCCTTTAGTTACGAATGCTGAAGTAGCTACTTTTTGTCCATTAGAAGTAGTTTTGTTTTCTTCAGAGGATGTCTTTTCAGGTGCAACAACCCTTCTCCCCTTGATGGTGCCTTGAAAATAAAGACTGTGAATGATTAAGGCCATAAAAATGGAGAAGATATGTCTAAACAAATGCAAATCAGGCTTTCATTTACCTGCACTCCAGCAACAAACACTTGGACAAACTGATAACCAGGTAGCAAATAAATACGAATAGTGCTTCCATCACGAACATACTCAACAAAAGCTTCCAAGGATTGGCCTTTGTATTTATTTAGAAGGGCCTTGTCGTCTAAGTTTTTACGATCACCGACTGCAGAAAGAGGGAGGTTTCTGATAAATTGTCGAGATACACCTGGTGCCTACAATTGTCATTTAAATCCAGGCATCAGTTCATAACATTTGAACAAAAGAACACCCCTAGCCGGAGCCATAACCTCCTTTTCTCAGTTGCATAGGCAATATCTCTATATATTCATGTGCTCGAGATTTTAATCAATAATATAAGGGCTATGTGATGATAATATATCAGTGACATCATCAAGTCAGCCAGCGACAAAAGATCAAGTGAGCATCAGTCAACAAAAGCTTCTAGAAGAAAAGTTGTTAGAGTTTGTTAGAATAATCAAGCACAGCTATTCTTGTATATACTCATATTAGAGAATTTCTTTTTGCAGTTGATAAAAACACAATGTAAAAATAGTTCTAAACAATCTGATGAATCACATTATTGATCTTCATTTTCTACATCTTGATAATGACATTTCTAGATCTTTCATGGTATCGGAGCTTTCAGATCTATATATATACATACAATTCCGCTGCATAAACACATTCATTTCTTTGTTAAGCATATAGATTTAACTTTAGTTTTGTTATCAATTCGATTTGATTTGCATTCAATAACATCAAGTTTTGTATAGAATCATTCATATATCTTCAAGAATCAACAACGAAACTATCAGATTTGCTGATTAACGTGTATCAATGGCATCTTCTTCTCCAACATCGTATCTCAATGCTACAACTGCTACGGTTATCGATTCTAATCACCCATACTTTCTTCATCCGTCAGATCATCCAGGTATGATCTTAATCACCATTACTTTGATGGAACAAAACTATAATCAATGGCATAGAGCTATGAAAATTACGTTATCATCTAAACTAAAACTAGGTTTCATTGACGAAACTTATAGTAAACCTGCTAGTCCTGTGAATTTGGCTATGCTATGGTCTCGTTGCAATGATATTGTCATATCATGGATACTGAACACAGTTTCACCAGAAATTAGGCTTAGTGTGATGTATATGACTAGTGTTAAGGATGTATGGGAAGATCTTGCTCTTCGTTTTACCCAAACTAATGTGCCTAAGATGTTCAATTTGCGTAAAGAACTTGCATCTCTTAATTAAGGAAATTTGTCAATTTTTGCTTATTTTACCATATTTTGAACTTTAAATGATGAATTAGATGCATTATCTGCTATACCTAGATGTGATTGTGGAAAGTGCATTTGAACAAACAATGCTAAGTTGAAGGATTACAACAAGAGTCTCAAACTTTCACAGTTTCTTATGGGATTGGGAGATCAGTATACTGCTATTCGAGGTCATTTGTTGCTTATGAATCCAATCCCTAGCTTGAGTGCTGCATATAGCATCCTAATGCAAGAAGAAAATCAGAGAGAGTTTAGTTCTAATGCTTCTGCAGGAGGTGATAATGTTGCTTTATCTGTTAAACAATATGATAATGGTGGGTCTTGTTAGGAATATATTATGAACTTGATGATAAGTTGAACAAAACACCTTAGTAGATTTAACTTAGTGTTTTGTAGCTCTCGACGGATGTTCTACAATAGTCCCGACGGATGAAGTTTATAGTCCCGACGGATGACAACTGAACATCCATCGAGAGTGTAGCTTATGTAATAATAAGTCTTGTAGCATATGCCCGCAAATAACAATGTATTAGTAGATGCTGTAGGATTCTTTAAGTCATGTTGACTAGTTGATTGATATGCAGAATATGTTGGCTAATTATAAATATAAGATGTCTTGTAATTCTGTATTAGTGAAATAAAATCAAGTGACAGAAAGGCTTTTGACGGATGATCTACAAAGACTCCCGACAGATAATCAACTAGGCTCCCGATGGATGACCAACATAGTCCCGACGGATGATCATAATTCAAAAGAGCAGTTGATAGTGACAATACAGTCACATGTGTCGGGTGTTTGCAAATGGAATGTGGCAGCCTAATTGCAGGATTTAGAGAACAAAGAAGTATTACCATTTCCATGCAATTATGAAGATATTCAAAGATGCTGAATAGAGTAATGAAGCAGCATGGAATTAGACTAGAAATAATTTTTGTTTTACTTGTTTGTCTTTTTATCATGTAACTTGGTAGTATATAAACCAAGTGTAGTAAGTAGAACAAACTAACTGAGAAAACATTATTTTTCAGAGAGATAGATAAAGCTGTAT
This sequence comes from Apium graveolens, assembly GCF_009905375.1. Lineage (NCBI taxonomy): Eukaryota > Viridiplantae > Streptophyta > Magnoliopsida > Apiales > Apiaceae > Apium > Apium graveolens. Next base: position 138,223,741 of record NC_133655.1, on the reverse strand, counting down.
CTGTTAAACATCTCTCTGTAATTCTGGTGGTTAAGTTCAAATCAACCAGAAAGTTTTAAAGTCTTGTGTTTTATTGCTTTGTGTTTTGATTTCCATTTTACTTTCATTCCGCACTTCTTGCAAAATCAAACATAGTTATATATTAAGTAAGAACATTCTTAAAATCAGAAAAACAAGCCATAATTACATTCAACCCCCCTCCTATAATTCTTGTTGCATTGATTGGGAATAACAATTGGTATCAGAGCAAACCCTTGAAGTACAAAGAGTGTAAAGATCACCACAATCAACAAGATGAACAGAAAAGATGTTGGAGTAAAGATTCCATTTCTGGACAAAGATAACTATCACCATTGGAAGGTGAAGATGCACCTGCATTTCCTATCTCAAGATGAAGCATATGTGGACTGCATTGAGAAAGGTCCACATGTCCCTATGAGAGCTGCCAAAATGAAGCATCAGTCCCAAAGCCATAAGGAGAATGGTCAGATCCAGATAAAGAACAAGTTCAAAAGGATAAAAAGGCCATGAATATTTTTTTAATGGTGTTGACAGTGACATGTTTGACAACATCATAAACTGCAAGACTGCTAAGCATGTATGGGATACAATTCAAGTTATATGTGATGGAACTGAGCAAGTAAGGTAGAACAAGATACAACTCTTGATTCAGCAATATGAGCATTTCCATTGTGAAGAAGGTGAGTCACTCACTGACATTTTCAGCAGATTCCAAAAACTACTGAATGCTCTAAAACTGCATGGAAGGGTCTATCAAACAAAAGACTCAAACCTCAAATTCCTTAGATCTCTACCAAAGGAATGGAAGCCTATGACAGTCTTATTGAGAAATTCTCAAGATTACAAGGAGTTCACCTTGGATAGACTGTATGGTATCCTAAAAACCTGTGAGCTTGAAATAGAGCAAGATGAGAAGATGAAGAAAGGAATAAAGAAGGGAGGATTCATTGCATTGGTTGCTGAGCAAGAAAAGGAGAAGGAGATAAAGGTTGAAGCTGTTGAATCTGCACCAAACTTAAGAGTTTGTGAAGGAAAAGGAAAGGGACTAGTAACTGAGCATGAAGACCAGCTTAGTCAAGATGACATGGATGACATAGATGAGCATCTTACTTTTCTATCCAGGAGATTTCCCAAGCTCAAATTCAAGAAAAATTTTGGAGCAGCCAAGTCAAACAGAAACATGGTTGATAAGTCTAAATTCAAATGTTTCAAGTGTGGCTTGGCAGGTCATTTATCTAGTGAATGTAGAAAGCCTGCTTCTGGTAAAAAAGTCTGAGGCTGTTGATTATAAGCAGAAATACTTTGAGTTGCTCAAGCAAGGGTTTCATTACACAAGAAAATGACTGGGCTGCAGATGGATTGGAAGAGGATGAAGATACAAGCTATGTCAATCTAGCACTTATGGTCAAATCAGATGAAACAGAGACAAGTTCATCAAGAAATCAGGTAATCATTACCAATCTAGCTCATTTATCTAAAGATGAGTGTAATGATGCCATAAATGACATGTCCACTAAATTATATCACCTGTGTGTTACACTCAAGTCTCTCACTAAAGAAAATAATAAAATTAAAGAGAACAATATGGTTTTAAGTGAAAGAAACAATGTCCTAGAGACATAATTTGTTGAGTTTGAAAAATTGAAAATAGAATGCAAGATTGCTAAGGATGAACTAACTGAATCTTTAAAAAAGAGGAGATTTTAAGAAAGAACTTGAACGAGAATAGGAAGTGATTAATGCATAGAAATCATCTAGAGATGTCATGCTCAAATCACTAAAGTTCAAGGTATAGAATCTTTCTGTGATACAGCCTAGAAAAAGAACAAAGAGAAGCTTGATTCCAATTTGGTTGAAGGACTTTCGACAGATGTGGATTCGACGGATAATTCGACAGATGTGGATTCGACGGATGATGAAAATTATCCGTCGAATAATCAAAAGGATTATTCGTCGAAAGACAATGAGCCACATCCGTTGAATGTAAGTAAACCAGTTAGCAAAGCTAAGCTAGCTAAGTTGAATGATAAATATGGACCAGTTTATAAAAACATTGTTCCAGGAGAATCAAGTCAAGTGAGAAAAGAAAAGAGAGTCAATGTTGCTCATCTGTCTATCAAGCAATTGAATGACAGATTGGAAAAGATTGAGGTTAAAACAGAATCAAAAAGGAAAAATAATAGAAATGGGAAAGTAGGAATTAGCAAACATAACAACTACACACCTGATAAATATGCACCAAGAAAAATCTGTGTTAAGTGTGGTAGTGTTAATCATCTGTCTGTTAATTGCAAACTTGCTAAGCCTGTACCCATGTCTGCACCTCCTTCTTTTCCCAACATGACTACCATGCCAGCCGTGCATATGAATGTTTTTCCTGTACAAAATATGAATGCACAATTTTCTAACATGCCATTTGCACAAAATCCATATTATGCTGCATTGAATATGCCACAAATGCCATTTAGCATGCCTTACTGGAATAACATGTTTGCACAAAGTATGCCTTTTCATGTTAACCAACCTGTGCATGATAATTCTACAATGATGAATGGTTTCAAAGGTCCAACTCAAATGACAAAGGATAAATCTGAAATACCCAAGTTAAATGAGGTCAAACCTAAGAAACCAAAGAAAAAGGCTAATAAGGCAGGACCCAAGGAAATTTGGGTACCAAAATCAACTTGATTTGATTTTGATGTGTGCATGGAAACAGAAAGAATCTTTGGTATATGGATAGTGGTTGTTCAAGGCTCATGACTGGAGATTCTACCCTGCTCACTGATTTTAGAGAAAGAGTTGGCCCAAGTATTACTTTTGGAGGTGACAGCAAGGGTTATACTTTGGGATATGGCTTGATTTTAAAGGATAATGTCATCATTGAAGAAGTTACCCTAGTGGATAGTCTCAAGCACAATCTGTTGAGTATTAGCTAGCTTTGTGATAGGGGCAACTCAGTTACTTTAAATACAGAAGCCTATGTTGTGACCAACAAGAAGAGCAACAAAGTGGTTCTCACTGAAGTGAGAAAAGGAAATGTGTACTTAAGCTGATTTCAACTCATCAAATGCAGAATATGTCACTTATCTATTTAGCAAGGCAAGTCAAGATGAAATTTGGCTGTGGCACAAGAAGCTGTCCCATCTAAACTTCAAGACCATGAATGAGCTAGTCAAGAAAGATTTGGTTAGAGGTATTCCTCAAGTGGAGTTTTCAAAGGATGGACTGTATGATGCCTTCCAGAAAGGAAAGCAGATTAAAGCATCATTCAAAAAGAACCTTGAATCATCTATTGAAGAACCTTTACAGTTACTTCACATGGCCTTGTTTGGACAAGTAAAAGTGTTGTCTATCTCAAAAAAGAGATATTTCCTAGTAATTGTGGATGATTTTTCAAAGTTCTCTTGGACATATTTTCTAAAATCCAAAGATGAGGCTAGTGAAATCATCACCAATCATATAAGGTAAGTTAACAATCATCCCAACTTCAAGGTTAGAAGAATCAGGAGTGACAATGAAACTGAGTTCAAGAATTCTGTGATGAGAGTGTTTTGTGAAGAGTATGGAATCATGCATGAGTTTTATGCAGCAAGAACTTCATAACAAAATGGTGTGGTGGAAAGGAAGAATAGATCACTCATTGAAGCTGCAAAAACTATGCTTGAAGAATTAAGGCTACCAACTTACTTTTGGGCAAAAACCGTGAATACAACATGTTATACTCAGAATATCTCCTTGATCAATCAAGCAAAAGGCATGAATCCATATCAGATATTCAAGAATAGGAAGCCAACTCTAAATTTTTTGTTCATGTCTTTGGATGCAAATGCTACATTTTAAGGAATCAAACTGAACAACATGAAAAGTTTGATGCTAAAGCAGATGAAGGAATTTTTGTTGGATATGCTGCTAAAAAAGCATATAGAGTCTACAATCTTAGAACAAATATTGTTATGGAATCTGTACATGTTGTGTTTGAAGATAAGAAGATTGAAGGACTAAAAGATGAAGGTTTCCATGATAACCTCAAATTTGACAATGTTGAGATAATCTGTGATGACAGTTATGATGATAGTGATCAAGAAATTAATAAGTGGATTTTATATCTACTTGGAAGGCTTCATTACAAGATTAAGTTGGTGTTTTGGACTCAAGTTGTTGGTATTTTTGATGTGTTTTTGTGTTTGTGCATATTAGGCATCAGTTAAATGAAGAAAGAAGTTTTTTTATATAAATATGCTGAAAAGAGATCAGAATTGTAAGCCTAGGTCATTCACAAGTTATATAGAATCTCGTTAGCTTCGTGTGGGCAGTTGAATCGCCTAATTCTGACGAGCGGAACTCAAGATACGGCCAAAAGAAGAATTGTCAGAATTTTTCCAGAATGTCAGCACGGCCACGCTGGAACCAGCGCACCCGCGCCGCTAAAAACACTATTCCAGCGCGGCCGTGCCCGAAAACAGCGTGCCTGTGCCCTGTTTCTGTCCCAGAATCCTGATTTTAGTCGAAATTGAAGATTTTGAGAGTCCTGGTCATCCTGGAGCCTATATATATACCAATAAAAAGACGTTTTTAACAACAAAGAGGCTCGGGAGAGCAATAAGAAGACCTAGAGAGCACGAGAAGGCTATGAAGAAGAAGACTTTTGTTTTCTTTAATATAGTTGATACTTGGATGCTCATTTTCGATTTGTCTTTGAACCCTAGTACTCTTATATTGTTTATTATCATGCTTTCATTGAAACCCATGGTGACGATGAGTTCAGTTATGAACTAATCATTATCGTGGGGTTCTAACGAATTTACTTATGAATTTCTATAGTTAATTTATTTCAATATCTTGGTGTGTTGTAATTGATTGATATCCTAGTATTAGTTGTGCTTATTCGTCTTATGTGCGTAGCTAACATATAAGATAGCGTGTTAATCTCTATTGAAGCGACAATGAATATGGGGATTTAGAACTTGCCATGCTAGCATAGGTTCATGTATTTATATACATGATTCGTAGGTAATTTTAACCATCTTACTTATCCTATGGAATCACGATAGATTACTTGTTCATTAAACCTTTATGTTGTCAAATTCTATAGACATATAGGGTCTCAACTTAATTGGTGTCTATTCAGCTTCTATCTCTTTTGTGGATGTCTGGTAGTAGGGTATCCGTGCAACAAAAGTGGGCGTTTACTAGTTTCGTGTTATCTGATTAGTGTCATCACCATTACATGCTAAGGTTAAGAATAAAAAGGCTATTGAATGAAGTATTTAATGAAGTTAGGATCCCATGTTTGTCTCATATAAGTAATTCAACCTCAATTCTCTTAGTTAATACTATTTAGTATAATCTCTTAGTTTAATCAAAACCCAATTTGTTAATTATCTTAGCATTGAGCGATAACCATACATTGTTGCATAGGCGCTTAAATTGAAACTAACCTAAACCAATCTCTGTGGGAACAAATCTGATTTATATCTTATACTACTTGTGAACGCGTATACTTGCGTGAATTTTAGCGCGTGTTTTCGCCCTAACAAGTTTTTGGTGCCGCTGGCGGGGAATCGGTGTTAATTTTTAGTTTATGTGCTTGTCATCAGTGGTCGTTAAAGTTCACTGACTCGGATTCTTTTACTTTCACGGTTTATTTGTTTATGTTTTAGGTACTCATTACAATGGGAGATCCAGCAACTTGAACGAAAGCCTTGATGGATTTTTCTCATCCCAAGATCAAAGACATTCAATCTACCATTGTCAGGCCAGCTATCACATCTAATACCTTTGAGATCAAGCCTGGCATAATTCAGATGGCTCATAATTCAGTTCAGTTTGGGAGTGCTCCAACGTAAGATCCCAATATGCACATTAGGGATTTCATAGAGATCTGTGACACCTTCAAGTTCAACGGTGTTTCTGAAGATGCTGTGAAGCTGAGACTATTCCCATTCTCTCTGAGGGACAAGGCTAAGAGTTGGGTACACTCTCTACCAGCTGGTTCAATTATTACTTGGGAGAATCTCTATGAGAAGCTTGGGAGCGCAACAAGGAGATGCTTAGGAAGTGTCCTCATCATGGAATGCCTGATTAGATGATCATCAATTGATTCTATAACAATTTTGGAGCACAGTCTAGACCCATGCTTGATGCAACATCAGGTGGAACATTATGGGCAAAGAGCAATGAGGAAGCTTATGGTCTAATTGAACTGATGGGTGCTAATAAATATCAGTATTCAACCCAGAGATTGTCACAGGGCAAGGTAGCAGGAGTTTTTGAATTGGATACAGCTACGGCTATCACTGCTCAACTAAAGGAGTTGTATATAAAGATCAATTCTCTAGCTAACTATGGTGTTAATCAGATAACCAGTATTTGTGAGCTATGTGCAAGTTCGCATGCGACGGAGCAATGCACTATATCTAGTGAATCAGCTCAGATTGTGAGCAACTTTCAGAGATCGCAGCAACCAGTTTCAGACACTTATCATCCTGACAACTGGACTCATCCTAACTTCAATGGAGCAACAATCTGAATGCGATGCAACAACCATTCCAGCAGTTTGGAAATGAGCAATTCAATCTTCCTAGTTTTTAACAATAATTTGCACCGAGACAATAACTCCAACTTCAACAACAAACTCATGGAGGTGCAGGTCAATATTCGAATAAAAAATCGGAATTGGAGGAGTTGCGGCTTATATGCAAAAACCAAGCTCTTATATGCCAAAGCCATGTTGTTTCTATCAAGACTCTGGAGAACCAAATAGGGCAAATTGTTAATGCCTTATTGAATCGACCACCAGGAACGCTTCCTAATGATACAGAAGCCAATCCAAGAAAGAGGGAAGTTGAAGAACAGGTGAACGCCATTACCTTGAGGTCTGGAAAGGCCGCAAGCCCCCAAATTCAGCAAGACGAAGAGACTGAAAAATCTCAAGTTTTGAAAAATGCAGTTGTGGCTGAAAAAATGGTGCAGAAGGATGTCGAGGTGGAATCAATGAAGAAAACTGTGGAACACACTACTCCTGAGGATAATACAGGGGAGAAGCAGGTCTATCCTCCACCTCCTTTTCCTAAAAGGCTGCAGAAGCAGAAGTTGGATAAGCAATTTGCTAAGTTTCCGGAGGTGTTCAAGAAACTTCACATCAATATACCCTTCGCTGAAGCTCTTGAATAGATGCCTAGCTATGCAAAATTTATGAAGGGTATTCTATCTCAAAAAGTGAAGCTTGATGACTTAGACACCATTTCTCTAACAGAGGAATGCAGTGTTGTGTTGCAACAGAAGTTGCCTCCAAAGCTTAAAGATCCTGGAAGCTTCACTATTCCTTACACCATCGGAAACTTATCGTTCGACAAGTGTTTATATGATTTGGGAGCTAGAATTAATATGATGCCCTTGTCTATCTTCAAGAAACTTGGTCTACCAGATCCGAAACCTGTGAACATGTCTTTGCAGTTGGCCGATCGTTCTTTTACATATCTACGATGCATTATGGAGGATGTGTTGGTCAAGGTGGACAAACTTATCTTTCCTGTTGACTTTATAATTTTTGACTTTGAGGATGATAAGAAGATTCCCATTATCTTGGGGAGACCATTCTTAGCTACTGGCCGAACTATGATTGATGTGCAAAAAGGAGAGCTTACGATGAAGGTTCACGATCAAAAGGTCACTTTTAATGTGTTCAAGGCAATAAAGTTACCCACATCTAAAGAGGAGTGCTTTAAATTATAGTGGGTCGACTCTGTCATGAATTCAGAGCCTGAACAATTGCCAAAGTTAGATACCTTAGAGCGATCTTTAATAGGGGAATCGGTTATTGAAGATGAAGAAGGAGCAGAGCAATTGCAGGTTTTGAATGCACCTCCGTGCAAGAGGAAGTTGGATATGCCATTCTCTTGGGTTAGCAGAGCTGAAAATTTCTCAGGAGCATCTCGAGCCGTCTATTAAAGAAGCTCCCACACTTGAGCTCAACCCACTGCCAGATCACTTGAGTTATGCATTCTTAGGTGCACTCCATGAAAAGGGCTTGGGATATATTTTTGATGATGTAGAGAGTGGCTGGACGGATCTTCCCGTGCCTACAAAGGGTTCTTCTCATGTGCAGCAGGTAGTTGATAGGACTGGTGTTGGTAATGAGCAGTACAGGCGAGTGACTAGGCGTATGGAGGACATGCACGACATTCACCGTCGTTTTGCTGCAGATTTGACACAAGCTTTAGGCACTATTTTCCGAGCCACTAGTGTCTAGGTTAATTAGCCACCTGATCCTCCACCCGAAGAGGGTGATCCTTTCGCTGACTAGGTATGCCTGAAATCCTTATTATTACCTTCAATGAGGACATTGAAAATTTTAAGTTTGGGGGTGATAATGTAAGGATTAGTTTGTGTGTGTCCATATAGTTCATATAGATTCATATTGCATATAGTTGTATTTCATTCATAGTGTTGCATGATTGTTCATATAGGACATATTTGTTTTTTTATGTGATTTCATATAGTTGCATTTGCATGCATATTTAGCATGATCCCTTAAGATGAACTATGCTATTTGATAAGTTGATGTTGATTTGAGTGTGGTGATGATGAATAGAGGGATGTTTAAGTCTTAGAAAAAATTGATTTGCATTCCAGAAGAAAAAATTTCATAAAGTCTTATAGGTTTGCTTTTGAACTAGATCATACTTGTTTATTTGTTTAGATTTAATCACTTGGTTATATTTAGAATTTTTGCTATTCTCGTAATGACGTAAGAACACTGGATTTTTAAACTAGACAAAAGCTTGGATTTCATTGCTAGTTGTTGTAAGGCTAGGCGTCAAATGGCTAATAGCCGGCTCATATTTATATGAGTAGTCTAGGGTTGAATGAGATGGAGCGTAACACACTCATTCAGAAATCTTTGAAGAAAAAAAAGATAAAAAAAAAGAAAAAATGAAAAGAAAAAAAAGTATGTGTTTATGCATAATTGATCAAGAGTGAGCTCTTTAATACTCGAGTTATTAAGTTCTTAAGGGACTTTGTGCCTAGTGACCTAAGGCTTTTCATAGTCTGGGATCCGCTAACCTAATGCTCGCTACATGGGTATTATTGTATAAGCCTTTTGGGACCTCATTCATTGCACGGTCAAATAAGCATGTTGTTATGTATTCAATAATAGCGTGAATCCTTGTATAACTCTAGTAGAAATAAGGTATTGAGAGTCATTATGCGTTTAACGTCTATTCTGTTTATAAACTTGTGATTATTTTGATGAAAGATAAGTTATGGTTATTGATCTAGTTTTAAGAGTATATCTGTTAAGCATCTACACACGCACGTTCTGGTTTGTGATTTGATTTCTGAGATTTATTCAAACTTTGTTTTGAGTTATTGAATTCTTAGAGGCATTGGCTTATTCATTTGGTTGTGGTTATTCTGAGGGGATCGATTGCATTATCATTTAGTTGCATTCATGCATTAGGTTTGTTTTGTAGTTTTGAGTCTGTTTATGCTTGAGGACAAACATCGATTCAAGTTTTGGGGTATGATAAGTGGATTTTATATCTACTTGGAACGCTTTATTACAAGCTTACGTTGGTGTTTTGGACTCAAGTTGTTGGTATTTTTTATGTGTTTTTGTGTTTGTGCATTTCAGGCATTAGTTAAATGAAGAAAGAAGTTTTTAAAAAAAATATGCTGAAAAGAGATCAGAATTGTAAGCCTAGGTCATTCTCAAGTCGTATAGAATCTCGTTAGATTCGTGTGGGCAGTTGAATCGCCTAATTCTGACGAGTAGAACTCAAGATACGGCCAAAAGAAGAATTGTCAGAATTTTTCCAGAATGTCAGCGCGGCCGTGCCAGAACCAGCGTGCCGGCGCCGCTGAAAACACTATTCCAGCGTGGCCGCGGCCGAAAACAGCGCGCCCGCGCCCTGTTTCTGCCCCAGAATCCTGATTTTAGTCGAAATTGAAGATTTTGAGAGTCCTGGTCATCCTCAAGCCTATATATACCAATAAAAAGACGTTTTTAACAACAAGGAGGCCCGGGAGAGCAATAAGAAGACCTAGAGAGCACGAGAAGGCTACGGAGAAGAAGACTTTTGTTTTCTTTAATATAGTTGATACTTGGATGCTCGTTTTCGATTTGTCATTGAACCCTAGTACTCTTATATTGTTTATTATCATGCTTTCATTGGAACCCATGGTGACGATGAGTTCAGTTATGAACTAATCGTTATCGTGGGGTTCTAACGGATTTACTTATGGATTTCTATAGTTAATTTATTTCAATATCTTGGTGTGTGGTGATTGATTGATATCCTAGTATTGGTTGTGCTTATTCGTCTTATATGCGTAGCTAACATATAAGATAGCGTGTTAATCTCTATTGAAGCGACAATGAATATGGAGATTTAAAACTTGCCATGCTAGCATAGGTTCATGTATTTATATACATGATTCATAGGTAATTTTAACCATCTTACTTGCCCTATGTAATCACGATAGATAACTTGTTCATTAAACCTTTGTATTGTCAAATTCTATAGACATATAGGGTCTAAACATAATTGGTGTATATTAAGCTTCTATCTCTTTTGTAGATGTCTGGTAGTAGGGTATCCGTGCAACGAAAGTTGGCGTTTACTAGTTTCGTGTTATCTGATTAGTGTCATCACCATTACATGCTAAGGTTAAGAACAAAAAGGCTATTGAATGAAGTATTTAATGAAGTTAGGATCCGATGTTGGTCTCATATAAGTAATTCAACCTCAATTCTCTTAGTTAATGATATTTAGTATAATCTCTTAGTTTAATCAAAAAACCAATTTGTTAATTGTCTTAGCATTGAGCGATAACCATACATTCTTGCATAGGTGCATAAATTGAACTTAACCTAAACCAGTCTCTGTGGGAACTAATCTGATTTCTATCTTATACTACTTGCGAACGCGTATACTTGCGTGAATTTTAGCGCGTGTTTTCGCCCTAACAAGTTTTTGGCGCCGCTGTAAGGGAATTGGTGTTAATTTTTAGTTTATGTGCTTGTCATCAGTGGTCGTTAAAGTTCACTGACTCGGATTCTTTTACTTTCACGGTTTATTTGTTTGTGTTTCAGGTACTTATTACAATGGGAGATCCAGCAGCACGAACGAAAGCCTTGATGGATTTTTCTCATCCCAAGATCAAAGACATTCAATCTAGCATTGTCAAGCCAGCTATCACAGCTAATACCTTTGAGATCAAGCCTGCCATAATTCAGATGGTACAGAATTCAGTTCAGTTTGGGGGTTCTCCAACGTAAGATCCCAATATGCATATTAGGGATTTCTGTCAACTCTGCATCCAGGAAAATCTGCATATGTGTATCCAACAGCTTTAAATCATGTTCCCTTAAGATACCACAATCCCAAGTTTGGAGTCCCCTTTAAATATTTGAAAATTCTCTTCACAGCCATCAAATGTGATTCTTTTGGATTGGCTTGAAATCTTGTACATAGACATGTTGCAAACATAATGTCTGGTCTAATAGCAGTCAAATATAGAAAAGATCCAATCATCCCTCTATAACTTGAAATGTCTACACTTTTTCCTTTCTTATCTTCATCCAACTTTGTATCTGTAGACATAGGTGTTAATACAGGTGAACAATCAACCATACCAAACTTTTTCAAAAGATGTTTAACATACTTGGTTTGGCTGATGAATATTCCATCACTTATTTGACTGACTTGAATTCCAAAAAAGTAACTTAACTCTTCAATCATACTCATTTCATATTCACTTCGCATGAGTTTTGAGAATCTTTAACATAGCTTTTCATTAGTAGAACCAAAAATGATATCATCCACATAGATCTGAACTAGGATCATATCACCACCATGTTGCTTATAGAAGAGAGTCTTATCAATAGTTCCTCTAGTGAATCCATGTTTAATTATAAATTCTGATAGTATATCATACCATACGCTAGGTGCTTGCTTTAGTCCATAGAGAGCCTTTAGAAGTTGGTAGATAAAATTAGGAAATTCAGGGTCTTCAAAGCCAGGTGGTTATTATACATAAACTTCTTCTTCTAGCTCACCATTTAGAAATTCACTTTTTACATCCATTTGATACACTTTAAAGTTTGAATGTACAGTAAATTCAAGAAAGATTTTTATTGCTTCAAGTCTTGCAACTGGAGCAAAAGTTTCATCATAATAAATTCCTTCTTCCTGTGAGTAGCCTTTTGCAACCAACCTTGCTTTGTTTCTTGTTACAATCCCATTTTCATCCATTTTTTTCCTGAACACCCACATTGTTCCAATTACACTTATGTTCTTTGGTACATGAACCAACTTCCAAACTTTGTTTCTTTCAAACTGATTTAGCTCCTCTTGCATAGCAGATATCCAATCAGGATCAAGTAGAGTTTCCTCAGTTTTCTTAGGCTCAACTTGTGAGAGAAAGCATGCATGTAGACATTCATTAGCAGTTGTACTTCTAGTCCTCACTATAGCATTTTGGATCACCAATAATTGCTTCTCTTGTGCGACTCCTATCCCATTTCCTGGTGTGAGTTTGTTGACTTGAGTTTTCTGCATCTTTTTCATCATTGGCATGACTTGCAGAACTTTCTCATCTTTCTTCCCCTGAGTTTGTGCTATCAAATTCAGGTGTTTGAGATGAGCTTCCATTCTCATGATTCACTTGTTCAGTTGACTCTTCATCCATTCTGTTGCTTGTGTTGACTTCAGCTTCATCTTCAGAATCACTATCAATGTTGAGATTTTCAAATTTAAGGGCCTCAGCTTCATTTTCATCAAGGCATTCCAAGCCTGGACACTTGTCATCATCAAAAATCACATCTGTGCTTTCCATAATTTTCCTTTATTCAAGCACATAGACTTTGTAGTCAGTTCTCTCCAATGAATATCCCAGAAAAATTGTTTCAAAAACATTAGAGTCAAATTTTTGCACATATTCAGAGTTGTCTTTTAAAACATAACACTTGCTTCCAAGCACATGAAGATGCTTCAATATAAGCTTCCTTTTAGATAAGATTGATTAGGGTGATTTGCCAAGATTCTTGTTAATGAGATATCTGTTTTAAGTATAGCATGTAGTGTTAAAAGCTTCTTCCCAAAAACTTGTTGGCAGTTTGGCATCTTGCAGCATTATTCTAGCAGCCTCTACTAGTGTTTTATTCTTTCTCTCAACTACCCCATTTTGCTGAGGTGTTCTGGTAGCTGAGAATTCTTGAACATTGCCCTTGTCTTTGCAGAATTCAGTTAAGGTTGCATTTCTTAATTCTGTGTCATTGTCACTCCTCAATCTCTTCACACAGTTCTGATCTTCAGCCTCAATCTTCTTGATGTGTTCAATTATGATGTGTGGAGTTTCATCCTTAAAATGCATAAATTATACCCATGTATATCTTGAGTAGTCATCCACCATCACAAGTGCATATTTCTTCATTAAAATTGATAATACATTAACTGGTGCAAATACATCCATGTGGATAAGTTGCAAATGTGCACTTATGGAATTCACAATTTTACTCTTGTGACTTGACTTTTTCATTTTGCCTTTTTGGCAAGCCTTACAAACTTCATTTTGAGCAAACTCCATATTTGGCATGTCTCTTACTAACTTTTTTTTCACCAGGGTATTGATTTCCATGTAATTCAGGTGAGAGAGCTTTTTGTGCCATATCTTTCTTTACTCTACAGATGCCTTGGTTTAGAAGTAACATATTCCTTTCGTATTTGCTGAGTGTAAATCTGCAACAAATAGGCTTCCCTTTCTTGCTTCTTTCAGAGCAACTTAACTAGTCTTTTTGTTGATTCTCCTTTGTCAAATGAAACATTGAATCCTCTGTCTGTGAATTGACTGACACTTAGGAGATTCACTTCTAAAAGTGCTACTTCTTTAATGACAACATTTCTAGAAAATAACTTGCCATATCCCATTATGAAACCATGAACTATTCGACTATAGAAAAGTTCGCTTTAGCCTTGGTTATGGCCTCAAGGAAATTGCATCCTTACTTCCAAGCTCATAAGATTGAGGTACTAACAAACCAAACTTTGAAAAATATCATTCATAATCCTAAAGCTAGTGGAAGGCTGATCAAATGGGCCATAGAACTGGGAGAATTTGATATTAAGTATAAACCATGAACGACGATAAAAGCCCAGGCCTTGCCTGACTTCGTGGTTGAATGTAACATCACCAACCAAGAAGTCAGAGGGGAGGAAGATACTATACCTCAAGACATGGGGGGGCAAAGAGGATAATGGAGAAGTACAGATCAAGGAAAAAGAATTCTGGGTACTTTATTTTGATGGGGCATCAAAAACAAATTCAAGTGGAGCAGGGCTAGTTTTATAAAGCCCCGATGGGTTCCTAATTGAATATGCTATGATGTTATATTTTCCTACCATGAATAATGAGGCTGAGTATGAAGTTCTGATCGCAGGACTAGGATTAGCAGGGACATTAAGGGTCAAAAACTTGAAAGTTTGTGGAGATTCGAAACTTGTAGTATCCCAGGTTAAGGGAGAGTTCGAAGCAAGAGACGAAATCATGGCGAATGATGTACGCCTAGTGAGAGTTGTAATGACTCAATTCGAAGAGTTCCACGTCGAGCATATTCCGAGAGAGGAAAACGCTAAGGCCAATGTGTTGTCCAAATTTGCCTCCTCGAAGGTGGAAGAAAGTTCCGGGAGCGTGTACTTTCAGTTTTTGAAAAAATGAAGCATTGATGTTAAGCTTGTTGCCCCCATAGGGCTTGGGGGATCATGGATAGATCCCATTAAGGCCCATATCCAAACTAGCTGGCTTTTGGACGATATGACAGAAGCATGAAAGTTAGTTATACGAGCACTAAGGTACTCTTTGATCGATGGAATTATATACAAGTGATATTATGTAATTCCTTATCTTAGGTGCTTTAGGCCCGATGAGGCGCGTTTGGCCCTTGAAGAAGTGCATGAAGGTAAGTATGGTCTGCCCTTGCGCACAAGATAACTCGTTGAGGTTTCTATAGGCCAAAAATGATGGCTAATGTCAAAGACTATATAAAATAGTGCAATCATTGTCATAAGTATGCACCTGTTGTCCGACAGCCTCCCAAAATGCTTACTTCCATAAATTATCCCATTCCCTTCGCCATTTGGGGAATGGATATCCTCGGGCCCTTTCCAATGGCCACAACACAAAAGAAGTTCTTAATTATGGCTATTGACTACTTCACTAAGTGGATCGAAGCCAAGCCTTTGGCCAGGATTACAACCAAACAGGTTGCATAATTCCTGTGGGAAATTATTATGTACAGATATGGGATTCCTCGCATCCTGGTAACCGATAATGGAACACAATTCAATAATGAAGAATTCAAGAAGTATTGTGAGAAGAATGAAATCGAGTTGCGGTTCACTTCCGTCGCTCACCCTCAAGCCAATGGTCAAGCAGAAGTGGCAAACCGAATTACTTTAGACGAATTGAAGAAGAGGATTGAGAAGTCCAGGAGAAATTGTGTGGATAAGTACTCCCTATACTTTGGGATTACAGGACCACATGTAAAGTCGAAATGGGAGCAACTCCATTCATGTGGACCTATGGAGCTGAAGCGGTTGTTCCTGTGGAAATATCACATTCATATCCAAGAATTCAGACCTATGACACTGAAGAAAATGAAGAAGGGCAAAAACTAGCCTTAGACTTAATAGATGAAGTTCAAGATCAAGCGCATGCTATGATCATAGAATATAAAAAAAACCTCTTTTTATTCTAATCTGAGAGTAAAGGAAAGGTTCTTTAAGCAATGAGACCTAGTGTTGAGGAAGGTTGAGGCATCAAAAGTCAGACATAAAGGAAAGTCAACTTCAAACTGGGAAGGGTCGTACAAAGTCAAAAGCGTTCAAGGACAAGGATCTTATAAGTTAGAGATAATGGAAGGAGAAGAAGTGCCACGGACTTGGCATGCCCAGAACTTGAAGGTTTATTATGTATAGTTGTTATAGTCAAGGAAAATATTGCGAATAATAATCTACATTTAAGTTTATTAAGTTATCCCAATTCTTTAGGATTTATATTTCAATTTATGATTATCGGGGTTGGACCCATTTTATGCTAGGTTTTGAAAGACCAAGTTGAGATTTTGGAGTTATGGTTTACTCGATTTTAAAAGACCAAGTTATGATTCTTTAAGTTTGTTTTATTAAGCTTTGAAAAACCAAGTCATATTCTTGAATTGAAGTGATGCTTTCTTTGTAAACTTAAATGAAACGTTATGTATAACAAATAACCAAAGCAAGGAAATAACTATAAAAAACTTATGAGATAGGTAAAAGAAGATAATAATATAAATAAACCCCAAAGGGTAATAAGTTCAAGGTATGATAATTAAAGTAAAAAAGTCATGAAGGACTAAGTAAAACTCTATTCATCCCTAGTTGATTCATCCTTGTTCCTCTCCTCCTCATCACACCCTTCCCTTTCAGCATTAGCTGAAGTCTCTGCATTTTTGGCTAGAAAAGATGGAGGATGGGAGGTGCTAGGATCAAGGATGTGATCTTCTTACATAGGGGAATCGAAAAGAGCATCCAAGCTGTCCTCAGTTTCTGGCTGCTCAGGACTTATAAAATCCTTGGCCTCTATTAAGCCAGGATGTTTCTCCATCATCGCTTTCACTGCAGCGTCCCATCATCGCTTGTCCGATTGGTTTTGATGTGTCTCTTTGCATAAATTCTGCAAGAATTATTTAATTGATGTTTCATAAAACGAAATTTTGTGCATAAAATTATAGTAATTAATCGATAAAATTTGCGAATGATGTTCGATAATCGGAAACCTGTTTATTTTATCGCCGTCGGTGATGAGCCTCGGCGAGCCGACGGTGGACGATGATGATTAATTCTGAGTCCTAAATTATAAATAAATAAAATTAATTTTGAAACGAAAAATAAAATTTTGTATTATAAAACGTACCGGTGTTTGGGATTGCGAGTTGGATTTTTTGTTGTTGTGATTGACGTCGAAATGATTCGACGGGTAGACCGATAAATAAAGGAAATGCTGCCCGATTTTCGGGAAAATTAATTCCAAAAATACGGGAACGTAACCTGTAATTATCGGAGACGTCAAACGAGGATATATAATTGAATTTTATGAAACCTACTTACGTGATGTGACAAGATATTTTGTGAATAATCGATTACCCTATTTTTCAAAATGACAAATATATATATATATTTTCTGAAATTAAATACCGAACCGAGTTTTGAAGGTGCAAGCCATAACTGCTATGTGTACTTCAATAATACATATAAATATAAGTTGGATTATGAAATCGTATGGGTAGAATAGGATAGTGATGTGATGTTAAGTGAAGCGATTATCTGAATTAGGGTATTTTAACCTAGTAGGTCCTAGTCGGAAGACCCGGGATTTGATGTTGGACTAGGAGTGATCTAGCGATTAGATGTCGAGATTAACAAAGTTCCAATCGAAGGGCCTGAGTGTTGGGATCGTATCCAGAATGGGATAATAGTTTGACGATAAGGCCGAACGTTCAAGTCGAACCAAAGTCAACTAGTAATAGCGATTAAAGCATATTGAGGCAAGTATTCCTGATTTTTCTTTTAAAATACTGTAAAAAATTATTCATTCCTATTCTAAGTTCAGAATAGTTAAATGTTTTATATTTCGCTGCAATCACTCTTATTATGCATGTTCCTTTCATTATTGTTCCTATAATTCGATTGCTCTCTTTAGCAGATACCCATTCTTTCGGGTTATTTGCGAACCCTGAGTTGGGATGTTTTGAATTCAAAATGATTAGACATCAAAACACTCTACGGGCTGGATGTTTACAGTAAGGGCCAGTGATGAGCTGGATCCTATGGGTCGGGGATGGACTGGACCCTTGGGCAATAATGCCTAGGTACCTGAATGAATCTATACGATTGGGTATAGATCTACACTGT
This sequence comes from Apium graveolens, assembly GCF_009905375.1. NCBI lineage: Eukaryota > Viridiplantae > Streptophyta > Magnoliopsida > Apiales > Apiaceae > Apium > Apium graveolens. The sequence goes on along the minus strand of NC_133655.1, from coordinate 138,205,766 downwards.
ATCCTGACTGATCAACTGGGTATAAGTACGAACTAGTGTCCAGTCTAATTTGTTGTTGATCGCCATTAACGGCATTCTCTCTCAAAAGATTTATGATTCTAAAAATGGACAAAACCCTGATTCAGGAGATGAATCGGGGAATCGCTTGTCATTTTTGAACTTATAGTTGAAGGCTGGTGACAACCAACGTTTATTCGCTCAACTCACTCAAATTAATAGAATTGTTTAAAATTGTTTTAAGATTTTGTCCGAAAGTTTTTCCTTTGGTATTAATGCTTGAAACTCAAATTATATACTTGCTGGGAATTTTTGGCTCACTCTTGCTTTGTAAATTCTTATTTCTGCCAGAAATAGACGAGGATAAAAGTGAATAGCCTTGATAGACATCAGAAGTTAGAGAAATTTATGTTGCGAGAGATTGAGGATGTTAGGAGAATATGACAAGAACATTAGTTTAAAGGTATTTACACTTGTATTGTAGTTATTGTAAATCGTAGAAGGTAAGATTCTTGTTTCATACCATAACCTGTAAACGATTCAGATTCAAGGGGTTAATTAAATATTCTTTTATTTTATGTAATGATTGGTTAGTGACACCAAATCTTGACCCCGGATTTGGGTTGTTACAGTGGTGCTTCAATGGGGTCAGAAGATCCTAGAAACTCTGGGGGTTTGAGGGATTTGAATGCCCTGAAGGCAGTGGCTGCAGTCTGTTGGGCAGCATGCGACTGTGGTGGAATGGGATGTTGGTTCAGATTTGCTCTTAAAAGTTCCATAAACTCATTCATGGGGTTCCCTCCCTGAAGGGTATCCTCATCCTCTTCTTTTACATATTATTCCTCATCATATTCATTATAATCTAGGTCCTCTTCACTTTCTTCATTCCTTACAGGGTCAGGTTCATTCCGTTATTGGTTAACAGATTCTTCGGGCTGTGCCCTGGTTCCTCTTCTACGGGGTGGCATTGTTCTGATAATGAGAATTTATCAATATAGTTGCAATTATTTTACAGTTGGATTAATTTATTCATATGTAAGCATGTTATTTATTATCTAGCATATTTTTATCAATGCAATAATATGGAACTCAATTTCTTAATAACTACTAGATATATATACCATAGGGTCTCCCACTTATATCTGGGGAACAAAACAACTAACTGAGTTCATACATGGCTTGATTATAATACATCATTACTTGTCCTGAATACTGAAATACAAATATATAAGTCGTGTACCCTGAAAGGCTAGGAACACTATCTACTACTAGCTATCCTATCAAAATTGGCGATAAGTCACCCAGCCTTCTTCAAGGTCCATAAATAGTCACTAGTCCCTCAGTCACTGTCACTGCGCGTGAGGTCACGCACCCTCCTCATCGCTCCTACCAACATCAGCTCTCCATCGACTACCAGGATGTATCCTCCAACTGCCGTCATCCTCATCTGAACCCGGGTACGGAGCTCGATCCCATCAATCTCTATGAGGGCTATGGCTGGGAAAGCAGCTCTGAAGTCCCCTGGGTATCCTAGTCTGATGGCTCTCTCAGCTGTCAGTGCCTGGCGTAACTCCACAATGCGGGCAGATGCCGCAGTGATCTCAGCGTTAAGCCGAGCCACTATCCAATCGTGTGCAGCTATATTTATGGTCGCCGGGGTGGTAGAGGTGAGTCTGGGTCGCTAGAGGATATGTCATAAGCCTCGTAGGTCTGTGCATCCATCCCATCCTCCTCGTCATCATCAATATAGGACAAAGGACTTCACATCCCTGGGTGTGGTGTAGGAGAGCGAACAGTCGGGAGAGGGTACATCTCTACATCTCTCCATCCTAAGTCATCTCCCTGGGGCATCTCAATGTCATCAGCTATGGGGACAGGAAGGTCAGTCTTCTCCTCCAGGGCATCCTCAGTAGGGTCATCATCTGAGTCATCAATGGGTGGGTCATTCGGCTCGGGAGTAGGGTCACGCTCAGGGACTATAGCATCATCAACAGGGTCAACCTCCCACATAGGCTCCACGGGTACCTGACACAATAGGCAAGGTGTTACTAACTTAGAGTAGGAATTCCCTTGAGGGTTAAAACTGTCAAGACTACCCGTGTAGCCCGACGACGAACTCAACTTGAGCTCTAATTGATTATTTATTATTCTTATGTCTACGTATTTTATATCCTATCGTTTCCAAGATTTGATAACCTAAGGCTCTGATACCATTTCTGTGGCGCCCCAAAATCTGGTGTTAGGGATCTCGGAGGCCATGCCATCTCAATCACTATAAACCACATAACTCGCATCACAATATACAAATACTCACACTTTACGACCCCACACTTATCACACACACACTTACAGGTTATTGTCTTGGAAACGAACCATTCATTACTAGAGTAAATCAACCCATAAAGTGATAATTATTAAAACCCAAAAGTAATTAAGTCTTATCGTGGAATAACCTTTAAGTAAGGCTAGTCCGTCGGCCAAATATACGTTTCTTATTTATTACCTTACATAATTATACTTATAAATAAGCCGAACTAAAATCAACTGAAAACCAATTCAGCTTATTCGGACTACCTGTGGTACCGCACCAAACAACCTATGGAACAGCTGGCCATTTCCTACCTGTTTCCTGGTTGTGAGTCTCATGGTAGGCATCTTGATTCACTGTTGTATTGTGTCAATTTAAGAAAATAAGTGTGAGCTATAATGCCCAACATAATAATGTACAGTATGAAAATGACTGTATGATAAACTCACGTAAAACATCATATATGATGATTATGTTTTATTCAAAAAAATAGTTTTCCTAGGTGATACACACTTTCTTATGAAAATAATCCTTTAGTGGATTTTATTATCCTGCGAATACCTTAATAGTAAACCCAGCACCTAGGCTTGGGTTACGGTATTGCATCACAATTCCAATTGGAAGAATTGGACATTCGTTGGAGCCACCGCATACGATGATCAGTTATACTATGATAATAGTAACCTTTTCTACTAGTAGAAGGACTGACACCTTCGTATCCCGGTTATCACCTTTGCCGCATTCGGGCTACGTGTCCCATATTTGGGTATACACATACTTCACAAGTTCCTGAGTACACAGAGTACCTTCGCCTGTGGTACCTTTGGTAGTCCATCTAGCATACATTGTACCAGAGTCTATCCCTCCCTTGTCCTTTTTAAAAGAATTATATCATATCTCGAGAACTCGAACCACATCAAAGTTCCCTCAAGCGTTTTACTTGTTGATAGGCACAGTTTTACCTCATATATATATATATGTACTTCCGAAAGTTTTCGGAGGAAGTACAAAGGATGTGAGTTGACCGTTGTCAACAGATAATTAAATAAGGGGGAGTTTCTTTTGAAACTATATTCAATATATTTAAAATAAGGTGAGATAATATTCTTCGACGATCTAAAATTATTCGAATGATTTTCCGAAAATCAGAAAGTATTTTAAATCAGGTTCTATAAATTTTAAATCATATATAAACCATTTAATAAATAACAATTATTAAGTAATAATCAATAAATAATTAAACCTCGAAGGAGTTTACTTTTAAAAGAATATTTAAAATAATATTCCTCAACTAATTTATGTTTACGTAATTTAATAACCTTTAATGTTTAATCAGTTTTGAAATAAATAATCATTGGAATATTATTCTCCCATAATAAATGAGTAGGTATATAATATTTATTACTCGAATGATAAAATATAGTTGAGGGAATACGATCTTTTGAAATCGTTTTAATAAAACTTTGAGGTCTTTAATATTTCGTAAGTGGACGTTGGGTCCCTTAATACGTAACTACTATGGACTTTTAATCATCCCATAATATCACCGGAATGATTCTTGGGTTTTTATTTTGAAATCCCGACCGACTCTCGGTCTTATAATAATATGTCACGCTTATAGCGGAATTAAACATATCACAATATATACTTATCGTACAACATCACTATATTATGCGAAAATTCAATTACTATGTATCATGGCAAGAATGGTATCTATGCAATGATAATAAAACAATCCTTTCACAATACAACAGTAAATGGAGTTGGGTTCGTAAACTTTCCTGGGTATCTTGAGGTGAAGGATGCTCTAGGTTCTGCTCGGAAATCTATAATCATAAACAAAATTCGTTTTGTTAGGTCCCGTTCTAATTTACGGCGACTCGCACTCATGCGCTACTTATTATGCACCCTCTCAACTTATACTACCCTTATTATTCCTTTAAGTCCTTGTTCTTGTTATGGTCGCTTCCTTTTTCAAAATATCTTATGTCTGTTTTCATTTTCATCGTCGGCTCCGCTTATGGAATCTACGGTTTTCTAATCGTGCGGTTTCGGCTCCGATATTTTTATAAAATTGAAAAACTATTATTTTCACTTAAAATTTTTATGGAACTTAGGAAACTAAATTTAATACTCTCTGTAAAAATTTCATGATTTATGAACATTTTTAAGTTGGTCCTTTTTATTTTCAAAGTTCGTAATTCGTAGAAGTTTTTGTCGCGTAAATCACTTTTAGTAAAACGGCCATAACTTTTGATCCGTAAATCGGAATCAAGCGATTCAAGCGCCTAGACGATCCTTATAAAATTTTATATCATAATCAAGGATTATCTTTCAAGAAACTATAGTTTAAATCTTCGGGACTTTCTGCAGAACTTAAAGTTATGTTTTGTTCATTTTAGTGAGATTACGGTTACGATCGGAGTTTCGTTTATGTCTTAAATCATTATACTATCACCAACAATCAACATATCATCATCACCACACTAACTCCTCTCATGAACATCATGTTCTTGAGGTAACAACAATCAACCTTAAATCTACTTAGTTAAACATCAAGATTACAAAAATACTTCCACCAAAACTAGGTTTACAACAATATTCTAAAAAGGATCTTGAACTTAAATCTTAAATAAGGTTGGGTCAAAGATTTATACCTCTCTTGAGAGATTGAGATGTGTTCTTGATGACGGTGAAGTCTTGGGAGAGCTTAGTATGGTTTTTGGAACCTAAAATAACCCTTTAAATCAAGAAACAAAACAAAAGTTACTATTCATACTATTCACTATCATCTTTCTTGATTTTATTTCACCCATCAAACCTTGATAAAAAGAGCTCAAAGATTCATCTTACCTTAATTTAGGTGGTATGAAGCTTGAGAATTAATGGGAGGATTTATCCATGGCTAGAGCTTGGAGATTTGAAATTGGTTTCTTGGTTTTTCTTTGAAAAGACCGAATGAAGAAGAAGAAGAAGAAGAAATGGGGAGTGAAAATTTTGTTGCTTCTTGGTTGCTTCTTGCAATAATGTTTGTGATAGCTTGTAGTTGATTGTTATTCCTTAGTATATATCCTAGTATTTGATCTTGGTTGCCAAATCTTGAGACAAAACTAGCTAGCCTTTGTAGTTTACAAGCTAAGCTATTTGGTTTAGCTCTTTAGCTTACTATTTGCTAGCCCTTGGTTGATCATCCTATGCCTTAGCTTACTATTTGATGAAGTAACCATGGTTACTTTTCTACCATGGTTAGTTAGTGCGTTACGTTTATTTAATCGTTTACGCGTTCGCTCGGTCGCTTAAACGTTTTCGTAATACTTTCTCGTAAATGATTCGCGATGTAATTCCTTTCATATTTATTCCTTATGTTTTGAATTATCATACTTGGATATAAATTCGTAGGGTTTTAAATTCATAATTATATTGTGATTCCTGTAATCCTCGATGATTCGTAAATATGGTCGTTTTTCAAAGTTTGTTTTCTTCGAAAACTAATAGCGTTTACATACACTCATTTGGTACGTATAATCATAATATCAACTCTGAAACTCATTTTCTCATACACTACATAGTGTGGGCTAAAAAAATTTCCCCGTCCGTCAGGGTTGCTATTCATTAAACGTTTTTACAAAGTCTCAAAAATTCGAGTTATTACAACAACAGCAAAGGATTCACAATGGGATATGGCAAGATTGTTTCTGGAAATGTTGTCATTGATGATGTAGCACTGGTAGCTGGTCTTGAAGTGAATCTTCTCAGTGTCAGCCAATTTGCAGACAAAGGTTTTAAAGTTCTATTTGACAAAGAAGAATGTATCTTCATCAACAAGAAAACCAATGAAGTTGTTCTAAAAGGAACAATAAAAGAACAATAAAAGGAAGCTTGTTTGTTGCAGACTTGGACTCAATAAATGAGGATGGAATTTGTTACTTTTACACCAAGGCATCCATAGAGCAAAGCAATTTATGGCATAAGAAACTCTCACATCTAAACTACAAGGCAATCAACACTCTGGTCAAGAAAGAGTTGGTGAGAGACATGCCAAAATTAGAGTTTGCTCAAATTGAAGTCCGTGAAGCCTGTCCGAAAGGAAAAATGAAAAGATAAAGTCACAAGTCAAAACCTGTGAATTCCATAAGTGCACCATTGCAACTTATTCACATGAACTTGTTTGGGCCAGTAAATGTCTTATCAATTTCAAGAAACAAATATGCGCTTGTGATGGTGGATGACTACTCAAGATATACATGGGTAGAATTTATGCATTATTAGGTCACACACACACTGTAGAGGGGGTGAATACAGTGTATAGTACACTCAAATCGAACTTAAAGAACTTGAGTAACAGAAAACAAACTTTATTGAAACAATAAACTCTGTTACAATATGGAACTGTTACCTCTCAGTGATGAACAAATATCACGAGAGCTGCTAGGGTTATATAGAATAATAACTTCGATAATGATAACACTTATAGTGTAAACCCTATGCCTGTGTTTATATACTACACAGTTACAAGATAATCGCTAATTGATATGGAATATAATTCTGCTTCCTAAAATATATCAATCAGATATCTTCTATTCCAAGTATTCCATTCTTCACGGAATTCCTTCTTCATGCATATCTCTTCTTATGTTTTATCTCTATCTTCTTTCCTTTAATCAGCTACTGTCCTAATCTGATCGTCCTTCAGCACTTAAGTTCTGATATCTATCTTCTGATGATTATCTCCTGATAATATAAGTACTGATATCCTTAAGTCCTGACTTCCAGTATAAGTACTGATCAACAGTTAAGTACTGATCTATCCTGTTCACACAAGATCTGAAAGCTAAACATAAGACATATTAGCCATAACATTATCAAATATATCTAACAATCTCCCCCAACTTGTAAATTAACAAAATATACAAGTTAAACAGATATTTGATGATGTCAAAAACATTAAGTACAAATGCATGAGAAATAGACTAGATAACTACAACTTACAGTCCTTAAAGTTTTACCAATTTCAACTTCTGATAACAACTTCAATCTGCATAAATATCAGAATTTAAGCAGTTGTAGATCTTCGACTTGGTTTCATCAACTTCTGATCTCTCTGATGTCAGGAGTTGTTCTGAGATAGTTCTTCAATAAACATTTCTCAGCATATCTTAGTTCATCAATCATTCTCCTTTTAACACCTTTAAGCTCTGCAGTATCTTCACCAGTTTGAAAGATTGCAGCTCTGAGATCATTAATCTTTGCTTTCCTTAACTCCTGGTCTAGTCTTATGACATAAGCTTTGTCAGATTCAAGATTGAATTCAAGTCACTTAATACCAAGATACGTTCTGATCTGTGCAGTATTAGGCTTCATATCAACAATATCCCCATTGTGATCTCTGTACTTTGGAACATATCTGATGTCAGACTTAACAGAATAAATCCTTTTCTGTCTCTGAATCTGTTCTTTTAAGTAGTTTGCAGCAGTCTCTGTTATTCTGTCATCCACTTGAAGTAAGAAAAGTACATGCTCCAATTCTTCAAAATACTTCAAAGGAATGGCATTTTGTCTTATATGATAAACCCTACCATCTGTCATAAAATACAACATGATGTATTCTTTCAAGTAGGTATGGTAAACCATCTGTACAGATTCTAGTTGATTCAATCTCTCAGGAGTTGCTCCAATACCTGGTTCACTCAAGGAAGTTGGATCATCGGTAGTGTTGTGTACTCTTCTTTCATCAGCACTTCCCAATCCAGTTTTATCTCTAGCTTCCTTTCCAGTAACTACTCTTGCTTCAAAACCACTTGGAGTAGTCTTCAAAGATTGAGTCTGTTTTGCTTTAGTGAATCCTGGTAGGAGTGTTTTAGATCTATTTTCTGATATCAAGTTAACTTGAGCACTGTCAGAGGTTACTTGCTTCTTCTGAATATCAGAACTTATAATTTCTTGACTCTGAACAACTTGAGCCATGTCAGAGGTTGTTTTAAGAACTTTTCTTGAAGTCAGAGCAAGATCATCTTTTCCATCAGTAATTTCTTCTTCCTCAGGAGGTACATAAGGCTTGATAGGGTCACCAACCTTTTCTTTACCCTTGGATCTTGGATCTATCTGTGGTTGTGATCTAGCCAAAGTTTCTTCAGTATGTATCCTTTCTTTGATCACAATGCCTTTAGGTTTTGGAAGTAACTTTTTACCAGAAGCTTCAGATTTAGATGTGACTTTCTCTGATTTAAGTCTGGCTTCTTCTTCCTTTAAACTTTCCAAGTCCATCCCTGGATTTTCTTGAAGAAATAACTGTCTTGACATTTCCTCATCAAGATCTAGAAGTTCGTCAGAACTTATCTTTTTACCAGCAGCAGAACTTATTCTTTTCCCAGTATCAGAACTTGTTCTGTGACTATCTTGTCTTGATGTAAACCTTCTACCTTGACTATGACCACTACCCATTCCAGAGTTTCCTTGGTCATCTTTTCCATCATCCTTTCCTTGCAGTGTCTTGTTGGTTTTGCATTTGGACTTAATTACCTTCTCCCCCTTTTTGGCATCAGCAGGTAATAAAAGAGAGATAAGTAGTTCCACTGAGGTCTGGATTTCAGTAAGTTGCGATTGCTGAGAAGCTTGATTTGTCAGAATTTGATCAATCTGAGCTTGTTGCTTCTCTTGAGTTTTCTCAATATAAGCAACCCTGTCAATGGTAGGTTGGAAGAACTTTTTCTTATCAATTTTCCAAACTTGTTCCTGTTTGATAAAGTTCTCCTGAATCTTGTGTAGCTCTGCATGAGTGTTAGAATGAAGACCTTGTAGATGTTTAGTACTCAATGCAGTGACTCTAAGCTGGGTTTTAAAATCATCAGAATGTAACATTTCATCAGCTTTAGTCAAGTGCTCAGCAAGATGTAAAGCATTTGGAACACATGAAACTGAGTTCCATTCCTTAGTCCACTCCTGACCTGCAGGAGTTTCACTCCAAGGTACTGGTGCATCCCTAATAACAAACTCCTTTACCAGTTCAGACTTAGGAAGAGTCAGTGGAGGAGTATGTCCTGAAGGACCTGCTTCATCAGCATCTACAGTTGTAGCAGCCTCACCAGTATCTCCAACATTTGCAGCATCAGAACTTAGAGAATTAGTATCTTCTGATAAGACAACAGTGTGAGTAGCAATGGAGGCTTCAGAATCCTCTAATTGCTGATCTGATACTAAGTTCTGATCAACAGCCATATCCTGATGCTCACCTAAAATTTGATCATCAGCATCTTGATGCAGAGAAGGTGTTAGTGATAACTCAGGAGTTTGAACATCATCAGTAACAGGTGTTGTGGAAGGATTATTTGCTGTTGGAGCTTCTAAGAAAAGTATTTCAGGCACAACCAGGTTCTGAATATCAATTTCAGCACTTGTGCCTGGATCAACAAGAGACACAGAAGGTGAATTAGCCTTGTCAGATACAGGTTCCTGAGATGGAGTTGATGGAGAAGAAGTGACTGGAGCAAATTCCTTGTCTTATGAGATCAGAGATTCCTGATCCCCTTCCTTAGCTGCTTCCTCCTCATCATCTGAAACTGGCCTTTGTGCCCTCTGTTTCTTGTACTTCCTTGTTGATTTGGATTCCTTGGGAGTTTCAGGAACCGTCATACGTCTAAGCCTCTTGAGAAGCCTAGAACCCCCAATTGCAGAATCCTTCTGAGAAGTTGCCTTCTCAGCTTCATTGACCACAGGTTCTGAAGAAGGAATCTGATCCTCAGAATCTGATTCATCTCTCAAAGTAATTCTCCTCCTCTTTTGAGGTGTGTGAGGAACAGTCTTTGTTCTCTTTGGCTTAGAGGATGTAGGCTTTACAGTAGGTGCTGAAGAAGAAGGTTGAGCAGTCTGTGAAGTGGAGAGATAGGATTTGAGATAAGTTCTGAGGGTAGGTTGAGTAGAATGAGAGGTAGGTACTGAGGTTGATGGATTTTGGTTATGGTGAGTTGGTTGAACATTTGAGTAAACAGATTTGTAAGTAGCAGGATCAGCATGTACCAGAATCTGTTTCACAGACTGAGGAATCTGTAATTGTCTCACCATTGATTTCTTTGTGTCAGCATTTATCAGGTCGTTAAAGTACCTTTTTGCAACCTTAAAAGGTGGGGTTTGAGTGCTGACTAACTGGGGTTCAGCAGTACAATACGTATAAATAAGTTGACAGAATCTAGCAAAATAAACAACATCTCGATCCTCTGTCATCCTATCCCCAATAAAACCAATTATTCCAGTTGCACAATCAAAATGAGTTTGATGGATAATAGCATACCCGATGTGCTGACTCAGAATTGGGATGGCATCAAAATTTGAACACTTGTTGCCAAAAGCCTTGGTGATGCAATCGAAGAAGAAACTCCATTCTCTTCTGATATTAGCCCGTTTCAACTGTCCAAGTTTCGTCAGACTCTTTTCATATCCCAAATCAGTCATTAACCCCCGAAGTTCTGATTCCTCTGGTATAGAGAAGGTACAATCTTCTGGAAGATGTAATGCTCTTCGTACTGTACCAGGAGTGACTACATAGGATGAATCACCCACTTGGAAGATAATACTGGGAGTGCCTCGTTTACCACCATCATCAAAAACTTCAGTCCTCCAGAACCGCAGAACTTGTTGACTTGAAAATAATTCAGGCTGAGTTAAGGCGTACCCAACCTCACTATGTGCAAGAAGATCTTGCATAAAGTGCAATTCAGATGGAGCTTCAGCATGATCAAGAATTGCAGAATAGTTGTTTGGAACAAACTTTGCTCCATCAATGATTAAATCCTTTGGTGCCATGTGAAAAAATGTTGAGATTCAAGTATGCCTGTTAGGTGTTTGAGATAATGTCTGTATGAAAAACCAACGTGAGAAAGAATGAGAAAGAGAGTAAAAGTAAGAAGAGAGATAAAGTATAAAGAAAATAAAAGATTAAAGAAATCTTCTCTCTGTTGTTCTTATACTCTGGAAAAAAAATGTTACCGTTGGACACCTGTCAGACATGCAGTAATAACGGATAGTTACTGGGCTCGAGAAAACAGGAATGATTACTTACCCAGTTGCCTTGTTTCAAGGAAAAACCGTTCCATTTATCAAGAGACACGGTTTTAATTCAAAATTTAAACCGTTAGCACTGATTGAATTATTTTTCACTGCAACATTAATATTCTGAAAATGAATCATGTTAAAAATGACCGAGATAATTTCGATGAATAAGTGCTGACAGAGAATCAGAACTTAAATGAAGACAAAATTTAAATGGTCATCAGAATATCAAGCAGGATTTAACAACACAAGATAAAATAACTCAGAGACAAAATCTTGAAGTAAAAACAGTTTTCATTAATATATCAAGTCAATACATATATGAAATAGAAAGTACATCAATACAAGATTTTCCCTAAGCTTCTAATCCTAACGTCAACAGCTTTAGTCCTAGCTAAGAAGCCTGACAAAGCTGAGGATGAAGAAGAACAGGAAGAAGATGAGATTAAGTCATCTTCCTCTTCCTATCTTCGACGAACAAGATGGCGAGTCGTATGATTTGCTCTTGCTGACGGATAGCTTCCCGCCTTTCCTCCTCCAGGCGCTCCAGATGGCGATGATAATCCATCTCGAAGAATAGAAGGTGAGCCAGCACCTCCTGTGGGACAGAGTCCCAGATCTCCTCAGGAATGGCTATTATATGCCACTCCTGCTGCCAGTCAGCACAACTGAGCTCCATTGTAAAGGTTTGTGTGTTCAAAAACATGTTGTATCGAACCATTGTGTTTTTGACAGAAGAAGGAGGATAAGTGTGTGAGAAGAATGTGATGGAAAGACTGATGTGAAGTGGTTGTTTATATAGGCAAAAGAATGCCAAGAGACGCAAAGATATTTAATGCTGACAGGTAGAATTAATTCTACCTCGTCTCCCTAGACTTTGAAAAAGAATAATAGTCATTGGAAAGAGGAATCATGGTCTAGACCGCACAAGACACAAGAAACAGTGGACTGTTCAAGTACAAAACCATTAATTCTAATCATAGTGACTATTAATCTTCCACTTCAACATATGCGAGTACAAACTGAGACTGTTATTAAATTTCATTCAAAGATAAGCCAAGTAAAGGATTAGACTGAGAAATCAGAACTTAGACCTATACCAGAACTTAACAGTCATCAGAACATAATTTCTTAACTCGAAAAAGGAATGCTCATCTTAGTAAATCCTCATACAAGTTCTTAGTTATGAACGTCAGAACTTAACCATCAGAACGTGTAACTAGAACTTGTCCTCAGAATTTGTGCAAAAATGACACAATGACTGTTTATCTAAAATAACATAGACCACCACAGAAATTTTCATCATTCAGATGGAGTGATTAGTGTGTGCATTAAGCTAAAAACAGACAAAGAGTAAAGTCTGATTCACTTCAGTATATCTTAGAAATAAGGCAAAACTAAAATTTTGCTAAAGATCTGTCATTGTCCTGAAACCTACTGATGAATGAGTTCATGCTTGAGTCCACCTCAACTGTTTTGTGCTCATTTTATGCATTTTTTGAAATTCTATTTTACAGTGGCTTCTCAGTGTAAGTGAGTCACGACTGTTTATTTGAATTTATGATATTATCAGAGTATTTCTCCAGTAATCATAGAGTGTGAAAAGTCACCAAGAAAATATTTTGCTTTTCTAATGCATATTTACTTAATACCAGCAATGCACTTGGGTCGTCCCTTTCACATTTTTTCTCTAGATCTCAAAGGAGTACCTGATTTTATTCTTTAATCTTTTTGCTTTTTCTTTTGATAAGGGAGGTTTATCAGCACTTAGTACATTCAGCAGTTTAACTAGTATCAGAACTTAACAGATGAGTAGCATTATTCTAATTTGTGACTTAGTAATAAGATATACAAAGTGAACTTAACTAAGCTCAGTTATCAGAATTTGCTAGTGTCATAAGATTTCCATTGAAATAATTACTTCTTCCATGGAGTCATTTGTTTATTGAAGATTACTAGGTCAGTATCTAGCACAGTTATCCTCATAGGATTGAATAGGTACTAGAACAAACATATCACTTATCAGAGTTTAGAAACATATATCAGACAACAGTCAGTACTAAAAGACATTTATCAATTAAGCACAGAATACACAATGATATTAATTCTGTAAATACTGAGCATAAAGTCTGATAACACAGAACAAGTCTAAGCAGATTTAAAGAAAGAACCTGAAACCATTCCAAGTTCATTTACCAATCTTGTAAAAGTAGCTTCACATAATGGTTTTGTGAAGATATCTGCCAACTGTTGATCTGTGGGAACAAAATGCAATTCCACTGTACCTTCATCCACATGTTCCCTGATGAAGTGATACATGATGCTGATGTGCTTTGTCATTGAGTGTTGAACTGGATTACCTGTCATAGCAATAGCACTTTGATTATCACAGTAAATAGGGATTTTGAAATATGTTAACCCATAATCCAGTAATTGATTCTTCATCCAAAGAATCTGTGCACAACAGCTTCCTGCAGCAATATACTCTGCTTCTGCAGTTGATGTGGAAATTGACTTTTGTTTCTTGCTGTACCAAGAAACCAATCTGCCTCCAAGAAATTGGCAGCTTCCACTTGTGCTTTTCCTGTCAATTTTGCAACCTGCAAAATCTGCATCTGAGTAACCTATTAGTTTAAAATCTGATTCTCTAGGATACCATAATCCCAGAGCAGCTGTTCCTTTAAGATACTTAAAGATTCTTTTTACAGCTGTTAAGTGAGGTTCTCTTGGATCTGCTTGAAATCTTGCACAAAGACAGGTAGCATACATGATATCAGGTCTACTAGCAGTTAGATAGAGTAGAGAGCCAATCATACCTCTGTAGTCAGTAATATCTACTAATTTACCGGTATCCTTATCCAGTTTTGTTGCAGTGGCCATTGGAGTGGATGCACTTGAACAATCTTGCATTCCAAATTTCTTTAGCAAGTTTCTGGTGTACTTGGTTTGACAAATAAAAGTACCTTCCTCATTCTGCTTGACTTGAAGGCCCAGAAAATAGCTAAGTTCCCCCATCATACTCATCTGATATCTTGACTGCATTAGTTTGGCAAACTTCTTGCAAAGTTTGTCATTTGTAGATCCAAAAATGATATCATCAACATAAATCTGGACCAGAAGTAAGTCCTTTCCATGGTTGAGGTAGAACAGTGTTTTGTCTATTGTCCCTCTGTTGAATCCACTTTCCAGAAGAAACTGAGCTAAAGTCTCATACCATGCTCTAGGAGCTTGCTTAAGTCCATAAAGTGCTTTATCAAGCCTGTAGACATAATCTGAATGTTTGATATCTACAAAACCTGGAGGTTGTTCAACATATACCTCTTCCTCCAATTCTCCATTGAGAAAAGCACTTTTCACATCCATTTGAAAGACAGTAAACTTTTTGTGAGCAGCATAAGCCAAAAATATCCTTATGGCTTCTAACCTAGCAACTGGTGCAAATGTTTCATCATAATCAATTCCCTCCTGTTGAGAATATCCTTTTGCAACCAGCCTCGCCTTATTTCTTGTAATTATGCCATCACTATCAGTTTTATTTCTGAATACCCACTTTGTACCAACAACAGATCTATTCTTTGGTCTTGGCACTAGGGTCCAGACTTTGTTTCTTTCAAATTCATTCAACTCTTCCTGCATTGCTTGCACCCAATCAGCATCTTGAAGAGCTTCTTCTACTTTCTTTGGCTCAGTCTGAGAGAGAAAAGAATTGTATAGACACTCATTTGAAGTACCTGTTCTAGTTCTGACACCTGCATCAGGATTTCCAATTATCAAATCAGGTGTATGTGATTTTGTCCACTTCCTTGCAGATGGAATGTTTTCTCTAGAACTGGATGCTCCCCCATGATCCATGCTATCTTCATTTTCATTTTCTGATGCTCCCCCTGAAACTATGCTCTCTGAGTTGGATTCTTCAGTATTTAGATTTTCAGCACTATCAGAACTTGGCTTATCAGAACTTGACGAATCAGAACTTGAAGAGCCAGATGCATGTTCTGATGTTTCTTGAGATATGGTAGAATCTTGAGTATGCTCCCCCTGCATAGGTGCATCTTCCTTTAACGTAGTCACCACAGTTTCAATAACATCAGAGTTTAATCCGTCAGAGTTTGTAGTATCAGGACTTAGACTGTCAGGTTTTTCAGTATCAGAATATGAGTCTTCATTTTCAAATCTCAGCTGATCATGATCAACGAAATCTTTAAGACCAGTGATCTTCTTGTCATCAAAAGAGACATTGATAGATTCCATGATCACTTTTGTTCTCAAATTATAGACTCTGAAGGCTTTTGTGGAAAGTGGATATCCAACAAAGATTCCTTCATCAGCTTTTAGATCAAACTTTGATAGCTGTTCAGGATGAGTCTTGAGAACAAAACACTTGCATCCAAATACATGAAAATATTTCAGATTTGGCTTCTTTTTCTTCACCATCTCATATGGTGTTTTTCCATGCTTGTTAATGAGTGTTGCATTTTGAGTAAAACAAGCAGTCTGCACAGCTTCAGCCCAGAAATAGGTTGGAAGCTTTGCTTCTTCAAGCATTGTACGTGCAGCTTCAATGAGAGTTCTATTCTTCCTTTCAACAACTCCATTTTGCTGTGGAGTTCCAGGAGCAGAAAATTCCTGCTTTATTCCATGGCTTTTGCAGAACTCTTCCATTATCAGATTCTTGAACTCAGTGCCATTATCACTCCTTAGAATTTTCACAGAATCTTTGACCATTTTATCCAGCTGTTTGACATGATCAATCAAGATAGATGCAGTTTCACTTTTTGTGTGCAAGAAATACACCCATGTGTATCTGGTGAACTCATCCACTATGACCAACGCATACTTCTTCTTTGCAATAGACATGACATTTACTGGACCAAATAGATCAACATGTATAAGATGATAAGGCTCAAGAATTGATGATTCAGTCTTGCTCTTGAATGAAGATTTTCTTTGTTTGGCTTTCTGACATGAATCACAAAGACCATCAGGAGCAAATACTGTGTTTGGCAATCCTCTCACAAGATCTTTCTTGACCAGTTCATTTATATTGTTAAAATTTAAATGAGAGAGTTTCTTATGCCAATTCCAGCTTTCTTCAATTGATGCTCTACTTAACAGACAGATTGTAGAGCCATCAGCACTTGTTGAAAGCTTAGCTTCATAAATGTTACCACGTCTATATCCTTTCAGAACAACTTTGCCTTTAGATTTACTCACAATTTCACAGTGTTCTTCAAAGAAATCAACATGATAACCTCTGTCACAGATTTGACTTATACTCAGAAGGTTGTGTTTAAGTCCTGAGACCAGAGCTACTTTTTTAATGATGACATTCCCAAGATTGATATTGCCATATCCCAATGTTTTTCCAATGTTGCCATCTCCATAGGAAACACTTGGGCCAGCTTTCTCCACAAAGTCTGATAGCAGGGCCTTATTTCCAGTCATATGACCTGAACATCCACTGTCCAGAACTAGAATATTTTTCCTATTGCCCTGCAATCATAAGGACCACTAATTATTAGTTTTAAGGACCCGGTCTTGCTTGGATCCTTTGGTCTTATTAAGTTTGTTAACATTTGCAGCGGATTTAGCATCAAAGTTTATGTTAACATTTTTCTTATCAGAATTTACATTATCAGACTTTGAATCAGAATTTATACTAGAAGGAACAATGGAAACTTTCTTCAAAGAAGGTTTTATTTGATAATAATCATAGTACAGACTATGATATTCCTTACAAGTATAAATGGAATGCCATAAACTACCACAATGAAAACAAGGATTTTGTGGTTTGTATCTAACTGACTGACTCTTAACTCCTGATTTCGAAGGTAAGGAGTTAATATTCTTATTTTTCCTGCAAAAAGAAGCCAGATGGTTAGAACTTCCACAGTTATGACATGTTTTCCTAGGTGCATCAGGAACAGGTTTATAATTATTGCTTTTATTCACACCTTCCTTTCCATTCCTATTTTTCCTAGGTGATTTTACCTTGTTTGCATTCTTGACATCTTTCAGCTTATGCTTAAGCTGCTTCTTTGTCATTAAGCCTATGTTTACTTCAGCTGTCTTTTCCTGTTTTAGTTTGTCAGAAGTTAATTCCTCTTTAACTTCTGATTTCTCATTATCAGACTTTACAGTTACAAACTTAACAGGTTTTAACTTTGGCTTTTGCTTAACAACAGGCTTAATTTCTTCAGTTCCTTTATCATTCTTATTTTCTCCATAACCTAAGCCCTCTTTCCAATTTTCACTACTTAGCAAATTTTGAGTTGTTCTGCCAGAGTTAGTCCAAGTCCTGATTATTTCTCTTTCCTTTTCTAACTCAGTTTTTAGAGATTCATTCATTTTTAGCACTTCATCCCTAACATAAAAACCATCATCTCTATCCTTCTGAGTTTGATGGAATATGACTAACTCTTTTTCTAAGAAATCATTTCTTTTCTTATATGCAAGATTTTCAGAAGTTAATCTTTCACATGTTAAAGTTTGATCTCTATAGCTGACAAACATGGTTTTAAGATATCTTCTCAACTCATTAATATCATCAGTATGAAAAGCATAAGTAGTCTGAGGTACCTTTGTTTCAGCAGCTTCAGAACTGCTCTCAGCACTTTCTTTATCAGCATTTGCCATTAATGCATAGTTCTCCTCACTTTCAGAGTCTGAGGTTTCTGTCCAGCTTTTCTGCTTTGTGACAAGAGCCTTGCCTTTGTCACCCTTTACCTTCTTGCAGTCAGGAGATATGTGGCCTTTCTCACCACAGTTATAGCATTTAACATTGGTGTAATCTCCTCTGTCAGATTTTCCTCCTCTTCCTTCAGATCTTCTGAAATTCTTCTTATCAGAACTTATGCGTTTCCTGGGAAACTTCTTTCCCTTCCTGAACTTTCTGTATGCAATCTTTGTGATTCCTTTCACCATAAGAGCACACAGTTTCATCATCTCCTCATCAGCATCAGTCTCAGGCAAGCTTTCAGAATCTGAGTCATCATCACTCTCAGAACTTGATGACTCAGTATCAGACTTTATGAAAAGAGCTTTACCCTTGTCTTTCTTTGAGGAAGCTGATTTGGGGAATTCTTCTTCAGCCTTAAGAGCAACTGTCCTTGACTTTCCTCCTTTCCTCTTGCTTCTTTGTTCCATCTCCAGCTCGTGTGTCTTGAGCATTCCATAGATTTCGTCAAGAGTTGTTTCATCAAGATTGTAGTTGTCTCTTATTGTCGTTGCCTTCAAATCCCAACATTCAGGAAGAGCTAACAGGAACTTAAGGTTTGAATCTTCAAGATCATACTCTTTATCAACCAATGACAAATCATTCAAAAGTTTGACAAATCTATCATATAAATCATTCAATGACTCATTAGTCTTTGAGTCAAAGTGTTCATACTCTTGAGTGAGTATTGTCTTCCTGTTCTTCTTAATTGTGTCAGTTCCCTGACATCTTGTTTCCAGAGCATCCCATATCTCCTTAGCAGTCTTGCAGTTGATTACCCTGTTTGACATTACATTGTCAATGGCACTATGCAGTAAGTGTCGTACCTTAGCATCCTTAGCAATTGATGCTATGTCCTCAGCAGTATAATCAATCTTCTCCTTTGGTACGGTCGTTGCTGCTTCACCTGCAACTGCAACAGCGAGTTTGGTTGGTTTGTGAGGACCTTCCTTGATTCTATCCAGGTATTCTGGATCTGTTGCTTCCAGGAACATGGTCATCCTTACCTTCCATATGGGATATTCAGATGGTCTCAGTATGGGGACTCTGATGGTCTCATACCGACTCTGAATTTGTGTCTTTGGTGGTTCCTCAGTTGTGGTAGGCTTAGTTGGAGTTTCTGTGTCCGACATGATTGTGTTTGGATCTTTAACTGTATGTAAGTTAACAGATAGGCTCTGATACCAATTGTTAGGTCACACACACACTGTAGAGGGGGTGAATACAGTGTATAGTACACTCAAATCGAACTTAAAGAACTTGAGTAACAGAAAACAAACTTTATTGAAACAATAAACTCTGTTACAATATGGAACTGTTACCTCTCAGTGATGAACAAATATCACGAGAGCTGCTAGGGTTATATAGAATAATAACTTCGATAATGATAACACTTATAGTGTAAACCCTATGCCTGTGTTTATATACTACACAGTTACAAGATAATCGCTAATTGATATGGAATATAATTCTGCTTCCTAAAATATATCAATCAGATATCTTCTATTCCAAGTATTCCATTCTTCACGGAATTCCTTCTTCATGCATATCTATCTTCTTTCCTTTAATCAGCTACTATCCTTATCTGATCGTCCTTCAGCACTTAAGTTCTGATATCTATCTTCTGATGATTATCTCCTGATAATATAAGTACTGATATCCTTAAGTCCTGACTTCCAGTATAAGTACTGATCAACAGTTAAGTACTGATCTATCCTGTTCACACAAGATCTGAAAGCTAAACATAAGACATATTAGCCATAACATTATCAAATATATCTAACATGCATTATAAAGATGAGACTCCACACATCATAATTGAGCACATAAATAAGATAGAGAAATAGGCTGAAGATCAAAACTGTGTGAAGAGATTGAGAAGTGATAATGGAACAGAATTCAGAAATGCAACATTGAGTGAATTATGCAAAAACTAAGGCATTGTTCAAGAGTTTTCTGCTGCTAGAACACCTCAACAAAATGGGGTAGATGAGAGAAAGAACAGGACATTAGTAGAAGTTACAAGAACAATGCTGCAAGATGCCAATCTGCCAACTAGTTTTTGGGAAGAAGCTGTAAACACTGCATGCTACACTCAAAACAGATATCTCATTAACAAGATTCTTGGCAAATCACCTTACTCAATCATGTCTAAGAGAAATCCTATTGTAAAGCATCTTCATGTATTTGGAAGGAAGTGTTACAATTTAAAAGACAACTCTGAATATGTGAGAAAATTTGACTCAAAGGTTTTTGAAGCAATTATTTTGGGATATTCATTGGAGAGAACTGCCTAAAAGGTCTATGTAATTTATCAAAAGAAAATCATGGAGAGCACATATGTAACTTTTGATGATGACAAGTGTCCAGGCCTGGAATGCCTTAATGATTATGAAGATGAAGCCCTTGCATTTGAAAACTTCAACATTAACAGTGATTCCGATGAAGAAGATGAAGTCAATGCACAACAGATGATGAATAAAGAGTCTACTGAACAGGAAAATCATGGAAATGAAATTTCATCTCAAACACCTGAATTTGATAGCACAAACGCAAGGGGAGAAAGAGAATAAGGATCTAATAGTCATATTAATAATGAAGAAAATGATGAAGGCGCCAGTCAACAAACTCACACCAGGAAATGGGATAGGAGTACAATTCAAATGCAATAATTGGTGATCCAAATGCTGGTGTAAGGACTAGAAGTGCTACTACTAGTGAGTGCCTACATGCATGCTTTTTGTCACAAGTACAGCCCAAGAAAACTGAAGAAGCTCTAATGGATCCTGATTGGAAATCTGCCATGCAAGAAGAGCTTAATTAGTTTGAAAGAAACAAAGTTTGGGAATTAGTTCATGCATCAAAGAACAGAATTGTAATTGGAAAAAATGGGTGTTTAGGAACAAGATGGATGAAAATTGTATAGTTACCAGAAACAAGGCAAGGTTGGTCGCAAAAGGCTACTCACAAGAAGAAGGAATTGATTATGATGAAACCTTTGCTCCAGTTGCAAGACTTGAAGCAATAAGGATTTTTCTAGCATTTGCTGCACATTCAATTTCAAAGTGTATCAAATGGATGTCAAGATTGCCTTCCTAAATGGTGAATTAGAAGAAGAAGTTTATGTGCAACAGTCACCTGTCTTTGAAGATCTAAAATTTCTAGATTTCTACTCAAGGCTCTATATGGACTAAAGCAGGCACCTAGAGCTTGGTATGAGACACTGACAGATTTTCTACTTGAACATGGTTTTACTAGAGGAACAATAGACAAGACACTATTCTACAAGCTGAATGGTGCTGATATGATCCTAGTTTAGATTTATGTGGATGATATCATTTTTGGTTCTACTAATGAGAAGCTTTGTCAAAGATTCTCTAAGCTTATGCAGAGTGAGTATGAAATGAGTATGATAGGGGAATTAAGTTACTTTCTTGGACTTCAAGTCAGTTAAAGAAGTGATGGGACCTTCATCAGCCAAACTAAGTATGTTAAAGATTTATTGAAAAAGTTTGGTATGGTTGATTGTTCACCTACTTCTACACATATGTCTACAGCAACAAAGTTATATGAAGATAAAAGGGGCAAGAGTGTTGATATTTCAAGCTGTAGAGGAATGATTGGATCATTGTTGTAACTCCCCCAAATCCGGGGTCAAGGGATTTGGTCGTCACGATGAAACCTCAATCCAAATTAACCTGCTTAATCAATAAACAATAGCCAGCGGAAGATATTTATCATTTATGACCCCAAACTAATCCAAGATCTTTTAAGGTTACAGTTCTAGAAACAAGATATCCAAATTCCACAAATAAATTTTTCATTTTCTTTTAAAACTCTTTTCAATAAATTCCAACTCAAAACTAAACCCACTAGTATAACTTTGAAATGAAGTATACTAGGCCCAAATAAAATAACACAAACATAATACAATATAATATAAACAGCTTTACACAATAGAACTTACACTAGCCCGCAAATCCTGGAACAATCACCTTCCAAAAGCTTCTTCTTTGCTTCCTCGAATTACGCAGTTAAACAGCGCAAGCTATTCCTCACTGGAGGTTAAATTTAAAACAGACAAGTATGAGCGGAAAAAATGCTCAGCAAGATCATTGTAACGAATATAGGGTCGTTTTGATATAAAACCGACATCTGCATTAGAGCAGGACATTTAAAATCATAATTGCCGAATCATAAAATTTTAGTTGAGGAACCCCAGAATTGATTCCTTAATTGTATTCAAAACCATTTTGATATTTTTGAGCGAAATGCTTCAGCAATACTTTGAATCTTGACGAGAATAAAACTCGTAAAATAGTGTTTAAGGAAATATCGTAAACCACAATAACATGAAACAATGATTATGGATTGAATTATAAACTTTACTCAAAACCGAACTTTTGAAATTAATACTTATTTTGCTGTCATATCAAATTAGATATCAATACGAGCTTTGATGCTCACAACACCCATACTGAAGTCAATATCAATCATCTATACTAATACCACCTTTGATATTTAACAACAATATAAGTATCAGCATAAATCAGAATCTGAATCAAAACTGGATTTCACCATTATTCCAAAACAGAAACAGTTGATAAATCATTTATTCTATGAATATCAAAAATAATAAAGAAATTTAGATATCAATTTAGATTGGAACCAATTATATTTCATGATGTTCCCGATGATCAGTCGCGAAACAACATCGATATCCCGCAGCCATACCGTAAATATAGGTACTACCCGTATCCCGAAGACATACGGTACCTATAGGGCGCCAGAAAAGGCATAACTAGCCTTGAAAGATATTACAGCTGGACCGATATCTCGATCACCTACGCTATAACCAGTAACCATTCCAATCTTAAAAACCTTTTTTATTGAAAAAGGAGCCGAATCCTTCGATATCCTAAATAATTTTTATTCCTCCATTCACTTGGGCAGGAATACTCGCAACAAAATCATCTTTCTCAAAATCCAAAACATTTATAAATCCGGTAATTTGATAAGTAAAATCACTTAGTTATTCTGAACATAGAATAGCAGAAGAATACTTGCATAAACAGAATCATTTAATTCAGCGATACGTAAAACATTTATCTATTACGAACTGAATAGGGAAAGCAATACTTGCATGAAAAGATTTAAAATAAATATCACTTGAACAATAAGTGATGATAGGGATACTTGCCTTTGGGGTTTTTAGCAGTTAGTCACACTCGTAGAAACGCAATCCCTCATTTTGACATTTTATGGCATCACCCTCTTTTATTTCAACAATTTACTGTTACGTCGCTCATGCGATTGCTAGAAGCCAGATATCGAATATCATTCCATTCCATTCTTTCCAAAGTCTGGTCCTGATCAACTCGAGCGATCCGTATCTATAATTAAAAGATACAACTTTAATCGTCTAAACAATAATTACTCGACGAGCTGCGCGTCAAAATTCTATCATCTACCCATACGATAGCCCTCGCATAAGGAAAATAGTCAAACACAAGAATCTTGACTCACATATGCACGTAATTCACATAAAATGTAAACACATAACTCACGTATCACATAATTCATATAACACATGCCTCGGTTTGTCAAAAGGGTCGGCTCGGTATGTTTAAAACTAAAATCGGGTCGAAAATATGATTTATCGATCAAAAATCGATTCAGAATGATTTGTAAAACAAGAGACCTTTCTAAACAAAAGGATTTGGATCTCGAAAGTATTTTAATGAAAGCAAAATATTTTTCTGAGTCTGGAGGCGTTCGTTTCGTATTAAACGGACGAACGGTTTATTTATTATGAATTTTTGAACATTTTTCGGAATTAAAACAGGTCTTTAAATCATTTTATAATTAAATAATAGGGCTCGAACACCCGAAAATAATTTTATAAGAATTATTGAGCCTGGAAAATAATTTTAAAATAATATTTTAAAACTCGAAACTATTTTTCTGAATTTTTATATCAATAATAAATAATTAAATCTAATTAAATAATCAATTAAAATTAATTAATAACTATTTAAATTAATTAATCAATTAATATTTAAATTAATCAACTAATTAAATAATTAATTATCAACTAAAATTAATTAAATAAATAATTTGGATTTATTTTTGAATTAAAAATAAATTTTCAGAATTAAAATAATGATTTTCAAAATAAAAATGAATTCTTTTAGAATAAAAAAACTGAATTTTAATTTAAAATAAAAACTGTAGAAACATGTTTTTGATTTTGGAATAGGAGAAAACAGGATCTAAACCGGGTTGTACAATCAGGAAAACGGGTCGGGATAAATTGGATCTGGGTCAACAAGAACTCCCACCGGAAAACGAAGAAGACGACCGGAAAATAATCCGGTCGCCGCCTGCCGCCCCGGCGACTCCCTCTGGGGTCAAAATGGGGTTATTCTTCCCGATTTTTCATCCGAAATCACCCTAAATCATCTCTGGAGTCCAGAAACAGTCACAAACACAACCAACGATCGGTTGTCTGTGATTTCCGATCAAAAATCCGAACATCACGTTCGTGATTCCGGTGAAAGTCGATACAACAGAAAGCTGAACCAAATTCAACGATTAATATCTTAAAATGAAGCTTGTAACACGTATAATCTAACCCCCAAACCCATACCAACAAACGATTAACCAGTAAACCAGAAAAATGAACCAAAATTTCGAAAAATTTATGAACTCGGTAGAATCATCGAACAATAGAACAAGCATAAAATTATCAGTAATCGATTGTAAATAATCATGTAAAGCTAATCATAGCATCAAAACAAGCCAAAAATCCTTATACAAGAAACCCCCAAATTGAACATAAACCCTAAAATTATGAATTGAAAAATTATCTAACCTCAAATTGATTTGATGATATAAAATGATAGAGGATGGTCTGCAATTCATTTTGGTTACTCATACTTGAAATTTGGAAATCAGAATCGCCTTCAAATTTGGATTTGATTCTCAGAATTTTTCAAGAACATGAAGAACAGTTTTTTTTACAGAATTTCCGGAAAATCAAACTTCAATCACTACATGATATTTAACTCTATTTTTGAATTATAATATACCAAATTGACCAGAAAAATATTATCTACACGATGGAATCATCAAATCATATCAACAACATCAAGAACAAATTTTCATAATTTAATTATCAAATAATTCGAATATAAATAAATAAATAGGAAAATTACCTTAATTTCTGCACCAAAATGGTTGGTTGAATCAGAAATTACTTTTCGAGAGCTTCGATTTGATATGATGCATGCCCGAATCGGAGTTCGGTAACGTCTCCGTTCGTGCGTTTGATTTTCAGGAACGTATCGGTTTCTAGGGGTTTTCTCTGTATTTACTGTATTTTTACTAGTTGCAAATGAAAAAATGAAATAAATGAAATAAGAAATAGGCTATTTATATTTACGGAATATTGGTTCGTTCTGGATCATTTTGGATCGATAAATTAGTTGCTTAGCCGCTAAGTAACTACAAAACGATCCAAAATAGATTACTTAGCCGCTAAGTAACTATAAAAACGATACAATTTAATATCAGATTTGGATAATTATCAAAACCGAGCTTTTCATAAAACACCATATACGAAAATAATGTAAAAATATCCCGTCTCTCGAGAATACGGGTTTTGTTGATTTATCGAAATGGTTATCGTATCGAAAATCTTGCGTCGGGCCGCGCACGGGTCAAACCGTAATCCGGATCGAAAAAGTCAAAACACGGAAAATGTCCGGAATTACCAGATTAGGTTAGGAAGGAGTTTTCGGAAGAGTTTCGGGTTATAAAAATGCAAAAACGGTTGAAGTTGGACGATTCCCGGCTTTATAAAATAATTTTATAATTACTCAAATAATAATTAATAAATCCATAAATCATTATAAAATCACCTAACAGTCCAAAAATTACCAGAAAAATATCACAATTATCTAAATTTTATTCTGGACATATAAAAAACAATTAAATACTCAAATAATATCACATATAAACACCCAACATCAATTCCAATTACTAGATAATTCACCAAAATTCACATAAAATCACATAAATAATTCCAAATAATAATAATAATAATAATATTTAGAAATATGGGATATTACAATTGTTTTACTTAACTACAAGTAGACCACACATCATGTTTGTTACATGTTTGTGTGCAAGATTTCAAGCCAATCCAAAAGAATCACATTTGATGGCCGTGAAGAGGATTTTCAGATACTTGAAGGGGACTCCAAACTTAGGATTATGGTATCCTAAGGGAACTGGTTTTAAAGCTGTTGGATACACAGATGCAGATTTTGCTGGATACAGGGTTGACAGGAAGAGCACTAGTGGAAGTTGTCAGTTTCTTGGACAAAGACTTGTATCCTGGTATAGCAAGAAACAATAATCTGTATCAACTTCCACAGCTTAAGCTGAATACATAGCTGATGGAATTTGTTGTGCTCAAGTGATTTGGATTAGAAATCAGCTAATGGACTATGGCCTAGTGTTACATAAAATCACAATTATGTGTGACAATACTAGTGCTATATCTATTGTGGCTAATCTAGTTAATCATTCCAGAACAAAGCATATTGATGTAAGGTACCATTTTATTAGAGAACATGTTGCAAATGGTACCATTGAGCTCATTTTTGTTCCAATAGAAAAATAATTAGCTGACATTTTTACTAAATCTTTGGATGAAACAACCTTCACTAGACTTGTGAGTGAAATTGGAATGTTAAATTCTTCTGTTAGATATATTTGAGATGTCATGTCTAATATGATTTATGTTTAGTTTTCAGAACTTAACAACAGGACAAATCATGACTTACTAAAATCAGGACTTACTGGAAGTCAGAACTTAATATCAGAACTTAAGGTCATATCAGAACTTAAGCGCGAGAAGACTTTCATTTAAGGAATGAAGCTGATTTACAGGAGAAGATTGAGACTAAAATAATAGAAGATATACATGGAAAGAGTTAGAAGACTGGAAGACTAGTAGAAGATATCTGATTGATATAGTTTAGGAGACAGAATTATATTCCATATCAATTAGAATATGTCTTGTAACTGTGTACTATATAAACACAGACTTAGGGTTTACACTATATGTGTTATCATTATCGAGAAGATTATACATTGTAACCTAGCAGCTCTTAGTGATATTTGTTCATCACTAAGAGAGAACAACAGTTTATATTGTAACAGAGTTTATTGAATATACTTGATATTTATTACATACTTGTGTTAAATCGATTTGATTGTATAAACACTGTATTAAATCCCCTTCTACAGTGTTGTATGACCTAACAATTGGTATCAGAGCTTTTCTATTAACACACATACAGTAAAGATCCAAACAATCATGTCTGAAGAAACATAAACCCCAACTAAGCCCACCAAAACTCAAGAAACTCAAAACACTCAAACCCACAGTCGATATGAGACTATTAGGTTTCCCATACTGAGACCTTCTGAGTATCCCATATGGAAAGTGAAGATGGTTATATTTCTGGAAGCTACAGATCCAGAATACCTTGATAGGATTAATGAAGGACGATATAAGCCTACTAAACTCTCTGTTGCAGTTGTTGATCAACCAGCAAAATCCATACCAAAGGAGAAAGGTGATTACACAGCTGAAGACATCTCATCTATTGCCAAGGATGCAAGGGTAAGGTATTTGCTGCATAGTGTCATTGATAATGGCATGTCAAACAGGGTAATTCATTGCAAGACTGCAAAGGAGATATGGGATGCTTTGGAGACAAGATGCCAGGGAACTGATGCTATCAAGAAGAATAGGAGGACTATACTCACTCAAGAGTAAAAGCACTTTGACTCAAAAGCTGATGAGTCATTAACTGGCTTATATGACAAGTTTGTCAAACTCTTGAATGATCTGTCACTGGGGGACAAGGAATATGATCTTGAAGATTCAAATCTAAAATTCCTTTTAGCTCTTCCTGAAAATTGGGATTTGAAGTCTACTACCATAAGAGACAACTATGACCTTACTGAAACTACTCTTGATGAAATTTATGGTATGCTCAAGACTTATGAATTTGAGATGGATCAAAGGAGCAAAAGGCATGGAAGAAAGTCAAGGACAATTGCTCTTAAAGATGAGGAGGAATCTCCTAAAGTGGTTGCCTCAAAGAGGGGCAAAGGAAAGGCTCTCATCATAAAGTCTGATTCAGAGTCATCATATTCTGATGATGATGATTCAGAAACTGAAAGTTTACCTGAAATGGATGCCGATGAAGAGATGATGAAATTGTGTGCTCTTATGGTGAAGGGTATCACAAAGATAGCCTACAGGAAATTAATAAAAGGCAAGAAGTTTTCCAGGAAAAGTGGAAGTTCTGATAAGAAAGGGTTCAGAAAGTCTGAAGGCAAAGGAGGAAAGTCTGACAGAGGAGACAACTCAAATGTCAAATGCTACAATTATGGTGAAAGAGGCCACATATCTCCTGACTGCAAGAAAGGACAAAGTGACAAAGGCAAGGCATTTGTCATAAAGAAGAAAAGCTGGACAGACACTTTAGATTCTGAACATGAGGTGAATTATGCCTTGATGGCAAATGCTAATAACAGTACTGAAACTGCTGAATTGAAGGTACCTCAAACAACTTATGCTTTTCATACTGATGATATTACTGAGTTGAGATTATATCTTAAAACCATGTTCATTAGTTATAGAGATTAGACTTTAACATGTGAAAGACTAACATCTGAAAACCTTGCTTTTAAAAAGAGAAATGACTATTTAGAAAAGGAGTTAGTTTTTCTTCATCAAACTAAGAAAGAAAGAGATGATGCTTTGTATGTTAGATATGAAGTGTTAAAGTTGAATGAATCTCTAAAAGCTGACTTAGAAAAAGAAAGAGAGATTATCAGAACTTGGACTAACTCTGGCAGAACAACTCAGAATTTACTAAGTAGTGGAAACTGGAAAGAGGGCTTAGGTTATGGAGATGATAAAAGTGAGAAAGGAACTGAACAAATTGAGCCAATTATTGTTAAACAGACTGCTAAGCCAAAGGTAAATCCTGTTAAGTTTGTAGCAAAAACTGTAAAGTCTGATTCTGAAAAGATGAAAGAGACTAGGACAGAAGTCAAAGAAAAGTCAACTTCCGACAAATTGAAACATGATAAACCAGCTGAAGTTAACATAGGCTTAATGACAAAGAAGCAGGTTAAGTATAAGTTGAAAGAGATTAGAAATGTGAACAAGGTAAAGGAAGCTAGGAAAAATAGGAATGGAAAGGAAGGTGTGAATAAAAGCAATAATTATATGCCTGTTCCTAATGCTCCTAGAAAGAAATGTTATAACTTTGGAAACTCTAACCATTTTGCTTCTTTTTGCAGGAAAAATAAAGATATAAACTCTTTACCTCCTAAATCAGGAGTTAAGAGGCAGTCTGTTAGGTTTAAACCATAAAATCCTTGTTTTCATTGTGGTAGTTTATGGCATTCCATTTATACTTGTAAGGAATATCATAGTTTGTACTATGATTGTTATCAAATAAAACCTTCTTTGAAGAAAGTTAGTATTATTCCTTCTAGTGTAAAGTCTGATATAAAGTCTGATAAACAGCATGTAAACATAAACTCTGAAATCAAATCCGCTGCAAATGCTAACAAACTTAAAAAGGCCAAAGGATCCAAGCAAGTCTGGGTCCTTAAAACTAAACAATAGTGGTCTTTGTGATTGTAGGGAAACGGGAAAAATATCCTAGTTCTAAACAGTGGATGTTCAGGACATATGACTGGAAATAAAGCCCTGCTATCAGACTTTGTGGAGAAATCTGGCCCATACGTTTCTTATGGAGATGGCAACATGGGAAAAACTCTGGGATATGGCAATATCAATCTTGGGAATGTCATCATTGAAACAGTAGCTCTTGTCTCAGGACTTAAACACAATCTGCTAAGTGTGATTCAAATCTGTGACAGAGGTTATCATGTGGATTTCTTTGAAGAACACTGTGAAGTTGTAAGTAATTCTACAGGCAAAGTGGTCCTGAAAGGTTACAGGCATGGTAACATTTATGAAGCCAGACTTTCAACAAGTTCTAATGGTTTTGCAATCTGTCTGTTGAGTAGAGCATCAATTTAAGAAAGTTGGAATTGGCACAAAAGACTCTCTCATTTAAATTTCAACAACATAAATGAGCTAGTAAAGAAAGATCTTGTGAGAGGACTGTCAAAATCAGTATTTTCTCCTGATGGCCTTTGTGATTCATGTCAAAAGGCAAAACAAAGAAAATCTTCATTCAAGAGCAAAACTGAATCTTCAATTCTTGAGCCTTATCACCTACTGCATGTTGATCTATTTGGTCCAGTCAATGCCATGTCTATTGCAAAGAAGAAATATGCTATGGTTATAGTGGATGAGTTCACAAGGTACACTTGGGTGTATTTCTTGCACAAGAAGAATAAAACTGCATCTACTCTAACTGATCATGTCAGACAGCTGGATAAATTGGTCAAAGGTTTTGTCAAGATTATAAGAAGTGATAATGTCACTGAGTTCAAAAATTCAATCATGGAAGAGTTCTGCAAAGAGCATGGAATGAAGCAGGAATTTTTTGCACCTGGAACTCCACAGCAAAATGGAGTTGTCAGAAAGAAAGAACAGGACTCTCATTAAAGTTGCACGAACTATGCGATGAAGCAAAGCTACTAACCTACTTTTGGGCTGAAGCTGTGCAGACTGCTTGTTTTACAGAGAATGCTACACTAATAAACAAGCATGGAAAAATACCATATGAGATGGTGAAGAAAAAGAAGCCAAATCTGAAATACTTTCATTTGGTTGTAAGTGTTTTGTTCTTAAGACTCATCCTGAACAGCTGTCAAAATTTGATCTAAAAGCTGATGAAGGAATTTTTGTTGGATATCCACTTTCCACAAAAGCCTTCGGAGTCTACAATTTAAGAACAAGGGTTGTCATGGAATCTATCAATGTATCTTTTGATGATAAGAAGATTACTGGACTTGAAGATTTCAATGATCATGATCAGCTGAGATTTGAAAATAAAGATTTAAATTCTGATTCTGTAAATTCTGATGACTTAAATCTTGATCCTGTAAGTTCTGACGGGTTAAGTTCTGATGTCATTGAAACTGTGATAACTACTCCAAGGGAAAATGCACCTATCCAGAGGGAGCAAGCTGAAGATCCTACCATAACTCAAAACTCTCAAGAAGCATCAGAACCCGTCACTGGCTCTTCAAGTTCTGATTCATCAAGTTCTGATAAGCCAAATTCTGATAATTCTGGAAACTCTGATACTTCAAATCCTGAAGGATCCAACTCAAATTCTGAAGTCTCAGAGAGCATAACTACAGGGGGGGCATCATAAAATACTAATGGAGACAGCATGGATTATGGGGGAGGATCCAGTTCTAGAGAACAACTTCCATCTGTAAGGAAGTGGACCAAATCACATACACCTGACTTAATAATTGGAGATCCTGAAGCAAGTGTCAGAACTAGAACTGCAACATCAAATAAATGTCTCTATCATTCTTTTCTATCTCAGACTGAACCAAAGAAAGTAGAAGAAGCTCTTCAAGATGCTGATTGGGTGCAAGCAATGCAGGAAGAGTTAAATGAATTTGAAAGAAATACAGTCTGGACCCTAGTGCCAAGACCAAAGAACAAATCAGTTGTTGGCACAAAATGGGTGTTCAGAAACAAAACTGATAGTGATGGCATAATTACAAGAAACAAAGCAAGGCTGGTTGCCAAAGGCTACTCTCAACAGGAGGGTATTGATCATGATGAAACATTTGCACCAGTTGCTAGATTGGAAGCCATAAGAATCTTTTTAGATTATGTTGCTCACAAAAAGTTCAAAGTCTTTCAAATGGATGTGAAAAGTGCTTTTCTCAATGGAGAATTGGAAGAAGAGGTATATGTTGAACAACCTCCAAGCTTTGTAGATTCAAAATTTCTGAATCATGTCTACATGCTTGATAAAGCACTTTATGGCCTTAAGCAAGCTCCAAGAGCATGGTATGAGACTTTAGCTCAATTTCTTCTGGAAAGTGGATTTCACAGAGGTACAATTGATAAAAACACTATTCTACCTCAACCATGGAAAGAACTTACTTTTGGTACAGATATATGTTGATGATATCATATTTGGTTCTATAAATGCCAAACTATGTGAAAGGTTTGCAAAGCTAATGCAGTCAAGATATCAAATGAGTATGATGGGAGAACTTAGTTATTTTCAGGGACTTCATGTCAAGAAAAATGAAGAAGGTACTTTTATTAATCAATCCAAGTACACCAGAAATTTACTGAAGAAATTTGGAATGCAAGATTGTTCAACTGCATCCACTCCCATGGCCACTGCAACCAAGTTAGATAAAGATACTGGTTCATCAGTAGATATTACTAACTATAGAGGTATGATTGGATCTTTACTCTATTTAACTGCAAGTAGACCTGATATCATGTATGCTACCTTTTTTTTGTGCAAGATTTCAGGTTGATCCAAGAGAACCTCATCTTATAGCTGTGAAAAGAATTTTCAAGTACCTCAAGGGTACAGCTGATCTAGGATTGTGGTATCCTAGAGAATCAGACTTTAAGCTAATAGGTTACTCAGATGCAGATTTTGCAGGATGTAAAATAGACAGGAAAAGCACTAGTGGAAGCTGCCAATTTCTTGGAGGCAGATTGGTTTCTTGGTTTAGCAAGAAACAGAAATCAATTTTCCACATCAACTGGAAAAGCAGAATATATTATTGCAGGAAGCTGTTGTGCACAGATTCTTTGGATGAAGAATCGGTTACTGGATTATGGGTTAGAATTTTCTAAAATACCTATTTACTGTTATAATCAAAGTGCTATTGCTATGACAGGTAATCCAGTTCAACACTCGAATTGCATTTTGTTCCAACGGATCAACAACTAGCAGATATCTTCACAAAACCACTATGTAAAGCTACTTTTACAAGAATGCTAATTGAACTTGGAATGGTTTCAGGTTCTTTCTCTAAACCTGCTTAGTTTTTGTTCTCATGCTTCAGACTTTATGATCAATGTTAACAGATTGCCTTATCTTCATGTAATATGTGCTTAAATTATAATACATTAAATACTGATTGTTATTTGATATGGATCTATATACTCTGATAGTATTTTGAATGTTCTGTGACTATTCAATCCAATGAGGATAACTGTGCTAGATGTTGACCTAGTAGTCTTTAACATACTAGAAATCCCATGTTGAATTAGTTGTTTATGTGGAAATTCATTAACACAAGCAAATTCTGATGTTAAACTTGTCAAATTTACTTTGTGTATCTTATTACTAAGTCACAAACTAGATTCTTACTTCTTATCTGTCATATTCTGATGTCAGTAAATCTTAAGGATGAACCACATGCTTGATAAGCCTCACTTATCTGAAGAAAAGAAAAGAAAAGAAAAAGAAAAGTCAGGTACTCCTTTGAGATCTAGAGTAAATATGTGGAAGGGAAGACCCAAGTGCATTGCTGGTATTAAGTAATATGCATTAGAAAAGCAAATAAAGTTTTCTTGGTGACTTTTCACATTCTCTGATTACTGGAGAAATACTCTGATAATAGCATAAATTCTGATAGCAGTTGTGACTCACTTACATTGAGAAACCACTGTAAAAAGAATGTTAAAAGATGCATAAAATGAGAACAAACAGTTGAGGGGGACTCTTGCATAAATTTATTCTATAGTAGACTTCATTATTAATGACAGATTTTAAGCACTTTTCTTAGTTATGCCTTATTTCTAAGATATACTGAAGTTTATCAGATTTTAATCTTTATCTGGTATTCTGCTAATGCACGCACTATCACTCCATATGAATGATGAAAATTACTGTGGTGATTAAGTTGTTTTAGATAAACAGTTAAGTGTCATATGCATAAATTCTGAGGACAAGTTCTGATGCTTAAACTCTGAAGAAACAAGTCAGTATTTGTATGAAGAATCATAGAAACAAACATTCGCTTTTTGAGTACAGAAGCCATGTTCTGATGACCGTTAAATTCTGATGTTAGTCAAATTTTGATGCAAATCCTGATGGAAACTCTGATGCTTACGTGGCATTATTTATTTACTTGACTTTTTGTGGTAAATACTGAAACGGTCATATTTTATCAGAATATAATTAGGTGAGATAAAAACAGTCATAATCATTTGGTTAAGTGGGAAACGTGTTTGTCTTGAAAAACTGCATGTGCATATTAATTACTGTTTGGTTCTCGTGCCCACTAACTCCTGCTTTAACTTTTTACTGACTGTTCACATGTTTTCAGGTGTAAATTGTCTGCCATGCTTCAAAAATATAGTTGTTATCACATGGGCTGTATAAATAAGAGAGTTAAAGGATTTTCTATTCTTTTGCCTACTTTTCTTATTCTCTCATCTCTCTTATTTTCTCTTACCCACTAATATTCTCTGAAGCTATTTTTCATACAGGCATTAATGATGAGTCTTCTTCCAGTACTGCAAACAGTGTTTCTGTTGATACTCCAGCTCCCGTTCTTGGAAAGGAAGTATTGGTTAAGAAGTTTGTTGAGCCAGCTGTACCTGTTCCTTGGGAAGAAACTCACATGGGAGTTGAGTGGACCAAGAAGTGGAATGAAACTGATTTCATTCTAAGCTCTAAAGTTCTGACAGAGCACATTACCAAGGCTGATGAGCTGATGACAAGTTCTGATTTCAAGACTCAACTTAAAATCACAGCTCTAACTACCAAAAGCCTTCAAGGTCTACACTCTGAAACTCAAGCAAAGGTTGATAAACTACAAGAATTAGCTAATAAGCTAGATATGCAGATCAAGCTTGACAAGACAAGGATTATCAGACCTACTCTTGAGAAAGTTGAAGCAATTGAGAAAGTTCAGGAGAAGCAACAGGCCCAAATTACTGAGGTCCTGCAAAATCAAGCTTCTCAAAAAGCTTAATTGGATGAAATCCAATCTTCAGTTGAACTTCTTCTCTCTCTCTCTTATTACCTGATGATGCCAAAAAGGGGGAGAAGATAGTTAAGTCCAAATGCTCTAATACTCAGATACTGAAGAAAAGAGATAATAATGAAAATGACCAGGGAAACTCTGATAAGAGTAGAGGTCATGGAAAAGAGCAAAACAGCAAGTTTTCTTCAAGGAAACTAAATACTGATGCAAGCAAATCTTCTACTCAAAAGAAGACAAGTTCTGAAGCTGCTAAAACTCAAAAGCTGATAGCAAGTGCTGATAATCAAAATCTGATATCAAGTTCTGATAAGCAAAGTCTGATGACAAAGCCTGAAGTTCCGATACAAGGTGGAAGTCAAGACTCTCAAAAGTTTATGCAAACTCTGAAACTAAAGGGGAAGCAGACTACAATCTACTACAAGGATCCCAAGATTCAGATACTTGATGAGGAAATTGCTAGAAGATTATTTCTGACGCATAATCCTGTAATGGATTTGGAAAATCTCAAGGAGGAAGAAGCTAGATTTAAAGCTGAAAAGACAAATCTAAAGCCAAAAGCTTATGTTTCAAAGAAACCTCCAAGGCCTAAGGTAAAAGGCATTGTGATCAAGGAGAAGTCAAATACTGAGGCATCAAAGCCCAAGACAAGATCACAGACTGAGATTGATCCCAAAGACAAAGGGAAAGGAAAGTTGATGAACCAACCAAGCCACAGAAGATGAAAATTCCTCAAATCCTGATGAAACCAGTGTGCAAAATGGTTCAAGTTACTGATGATACTCTTGTTGAAGATGAAGATGTTCAAACTCTGAAAAGAAGGAAGATTTCTGAAGAATCAAAGACAACCTCTGACAAAGCTCAAGTTGTTCAGAGTGAAGAAATGCAGGCTACAAAAGAAACAGCAAGTTCTGATAGAGTTATCAAGACATCAACCTCTGATAGTGCTCAAGTTGATTTAGACAAGATGGAAGTAGCTAATAAAAAGCAACTTCTGTGGAAAAATGTCAAACCATCAGATCCAAGAAAAGCCAATTGCTGTCTGATTTCATGACTATTGGGTTAAATGCTAGAGAACCAAGAGACAGGGCTAGACTAGGTTCTGATGAAGCTAAGTTTAAAACAGGAGTTAAAGTTGCTACTAGAGATCCATTTCTATTGACTGACAGACCTCTTGAAGATGTTACACTGAAACACCTTGATAAGGTTATCTATGTTCAAGTGGTACTGGATGTTCATGACAAGTACAATGTCAAGGAAAATCTGATTCTATTTATTGAAGATGGAAGGTCATATCAAATGTCAGAATCAGATGTGCTAAATAAATCACTGAAAGAACTTCAATTCTTTCATTACCTTTTAGAGGTAAAGTCTGATATTACCAGGAGATGGTCAAATTTCATATTGAAGACCATAAGAGATAAAGCTAGAATTTCTGGTTAAAGGGTTACAGAATTCATTCCTAATATTGTTGAAGATGATGGAAGTGAGATTCCAATGAAGAAGGATTCTGCTAAGCTTGAAGTGATGCTGAAAGAGAAATGTTTATGCTACAATGAAGATTCTTCTCATCCAAGGGTAATAAGATTGAATGATGGTTTAGAAAGAAACCATATCTCTGCTTTAAGGACTATAATCTACCAGATTGGAAGTCAGCATGAAGAGATGAAGCAAGTCAAGACTACACTATCTCAAGTCCTGAGGATTAAAGAAGAAAAGCTGATATCAAACTTTGTCAAGAATCACTTTGGATTCAGAATGACTCAGTGAGATTGGTAAAAGCTACAAGGACTGTAAGTTGTAGTTAGTTATCTAGTTAAACTCTTATTTGCATTTGTACTTAAATGTTTTTGACATCATCAAATCTATTAACTTGTATATTTTGCATAATTTACAAGTTGGGGGAGATTATTAGATATATTTGAGATGTCATGTCTAATATGATTTGTGTTTAGTTTTCAGAATTTAACAACGGGATAAATCATGACTTATTGAAATCAGGACTTACTGGAAGTCAGAACTTAATATCATAACTTAAGGTCATATCAGAACTTAAGTGCTGGAAGACTTTCAGTTAAGGAATGAAGCTGATTTACAGGAGAAGATCGAGACTAAAACAATAGAAGATATGCATGGAAAGAGTTAGAAGACTGGAAGACTTGTAGAAGATATCTGATTGATATATTTTAGGAGACAGAATTATATTCCATGTCAATTAGAATATATCTTGTAACTGTGTACTATATAAACACATACTTAGGATTTACACTATATGTGTTATCATTATCGAGAAGATTATTCATTGTAACCTAGCAGCTCTTAGTGATATGTGTTCATCACTGAGAGAAAACAACAGTTCGTATTGTAACAGAGTTTATTGAATATACTTGATCTTTGTTACATACTTGTGTTAAATCGATTTGATTGTATAAACACTGTATTCAACCCCCTTCTAAAGTGTTGTGTGACCTAACATCTTCATCTTAAGGCAAGAACTCAGCTAATGTGTTGCAGCAGATTAATTTCTAGTAAATCAAAATTAATTTGATTTAATTAGAAATTAACTGAAATATGAATTACAAATATTTCAGAAATCTCTGCATGTTTATTTTTCAATTTTTATTATTCAGCTTGGAAATTTTCACATTCTAAGTAAACTGTCTGGATGTTAATTTACATTTTCAATATTAAAAATTAATACAAGATAGAATCAAAGTGATCAAAAGTATATAGAGAACTGAGTTCTCGATAAGTCTAATTGACTTATCGACAAGTCATTTTAAGACTTCTCGAGTGAGTTATGGATAAGTCAATTTACTGACTTCTAAATGACTTATCGATAAGCCATTGTAGAGTTCTCTATTAGTCTTAACTCACAGAGTTCTCTAAAAGTATAATTTTAGACTTATAAATAACTCAGAACTGAAATAATTTAATCCAATAAATTATTTTGGTAAAATACTTTTGGCAAAATTATTATGATTTTATTTTATAAAAATTGGAATCAATCTAGTCCACTTTTGGACAAACTAGGTATTTATTTGACATCTCGATAAGTTTATTTTTAGTTCTCTACAAGAATAAAACAAAATAAATTATCGATATGTTTTTCACTTCCTAAAATGACTTCTCGATAGATAAACTCCAAACGTCTATTTTTAAGTTCTCGACAAGTCAATCATTTTTTCTATAAATACCCAGATATCTCGATACACATATACTTACGCCTTCGAGAACTATAAGTGACCTAGCTTTTTCAATTCTAAACCGATTTCTCTCTCGTTTCAAACACTTTTTCAATAATTTTTCTTACCCACTCACTCTTACTCAACAACAATGGCACTTAACAATGTTAGAGCTGTAATCCCAGAGAAAGGAACCAACTACATCGCTTTCACTGATGCTAACCAAGCCCCTAACAGTTTCAAGGGGTTTGTGAAATTTTTATCTAAATCTTATCTTGTAGGTGCTTTAACACTAACCTAGTCCTAGACTTGGATGTTCTGCATGAATTTTGGACAACAGCTGTGGTGAGAACTGTTATGCATGACAACTCTGTGTCCTTGGTGGTAACTTGCTCAATTGGAGGCCAACAAATAGAGTTCAATGAGCAAGATGTGAATGCAACTTTGGGTCTTCCTACTGCAAATCTAGTGGAGGTGCCAACACAGGATGAACTAGCTGTAACACCCCCAGATTCGGGGTCGGGGATCCGGGTCGTCACGGTCTTTCTTTCCACAATATCACTTAACTTAATTAATAATAAATAACCTCATGCTGTGACCCCACACTAACACACACCACAACACGTTATAGTCTCAGAGATGAAATTGAAATAAGGACAAGTCCTTTAATCCATAATTTAAAAGTTATTACAACCCAAAATGATTACTTGATAAATTTACAGTTAATTGCCATTATTTGTCATAAGTTATTATTATACATATTTGATTCCCAAAAGTAGAATGCCTGATCTACAAATATATCTACCTATGCAGCTATAGCAGCTACGACATCAACGGGAAGACGCGGGACGTTTCCCATGCGCTTGCGCTGTTAATTGCCATTATCTGTCACAAGTTATTATTATACATATTTGATTCCCAAAAGTAGAATGCCTGATCTACAAATAGATCTACCTATCCAGCTATAGCAGCTACGACATCAACGGGAAGACGCGGGATGTTTCCCACGCGCTTGCGCTGGGTCTGCTTGAGTCTGGCCATCTTTCCTAACTGTTGTTGTGTGATGAAGAAATGAAGCAAGTCCTTTAATCCACAATTTAAAAGTTATTACAACCCAAAATGATTACTTGATAAATTTACAGTTAATTGCCATTATCTGTCACAAGTTATTATTATACATATTTGATTCCTAAAAGTAGAATGTCTGATCTACAAATAGATCTACCTATGCAGCTATAGCAGCTACGACATCAACGGGAAGATGCGGGACGTTTCCCACGCGCTTGCGCTGGGTCTGCTTGAGTCTGGCCATCTTTCCTAACTGTTGTTGTGTGATGAAGAAATAAGGACAAGTCCTTTAATCCATAATTTAAACATTATTACAACCCAAAATGATTACTTGATAAATTTACAGTTAATTGCCATTATCTGTCATAAGTTATTATTATACATATTTGATTCCCAAAAGTAGAATGCCTGATCTACAAATAGATCTACCTATGCAGCTATAGCAGCTACGACATCAACGGGAAGACGCGGGACGTTTCCCACGCGCTTGCGCTGGGTCTGCTTGAGTCCGGCCATCTTTCCTAACTGTTGTTGTGTGATGAAGAAATGAAGCAAGAGTGAGCATTACAGCTCGCAAGATAATATATAAGTGTAAACAGTAATGCAAGTATCTAAATGGATAACTTACTAGAAGTATTTAACAAGTGTAAGGTAATTACTTACTGGATATAAGCTTAAAGAAAGATGAAGTTACCAATTACTTCACTATACTTATACCATTTTAGAAACCTACTTGAACTACCACTGTTCAAAGTATAATAAGTTTTCGAAGTTTCATTATATAAATGAAACTACAATATAAGACTTGACTAGATTCAATCTTTGAAATATTGTTTAAGGGAAATGAAGTTACGAGATACTTCATTCGATGGAAACACCATTATAACTGTTTGACTCTGTCAATGCTTCGGCAACCACCCATCCGTAGCCTTTCGATCGAAATGCTCCGGGTAGTGTTGCAGAAATATCCAACTGGATGATGAACTCATTACGGGAGTTTGCCGCGCCAGGAAGACCACTTACGATGATCAGTCGCAGTAGTGCAATCTCACCATTTTCTACATGTAGAGGAGAACCTGTCGGATTTACTTGTCAACCGAACACTGGACTCCTAAGGAATGGACCGTCTGAGCGGAACTTCCAGGCCATTTGGGCCAATATAATAAGGCTGGGCCAGCGCCACTTGACCACTTACGCCACTCCTAGTTCAGATGAAATCCATGACTCTGAAACGTAAAGCTCGTCCCCCCTTTCCCCCAAGTAGAAACTTGTTGATACGGCTCCACCAAGAAGTCGTATCTAGTTGGAAAGGAAAACTCACCGATATTTCCCAGGAGGTGCCTGTTAATGGATTAACTTGTTCTAAGAATTTTACTTCCCGAGTGTTGGGTAAGTAATCAAAAACTCTTTTATCAAAACAGCAACCTTGTTGCGAATATAAAATACACCACAGAGCCGGATCCCTCAGGTTTTGAGCGTGTATTTAAATCCCCTTCGAAAGGAGGATCTTAAATATAAAAATGAGTTTTGGGATCCGCCCTAATTTTTAAAATCACTTTGAAGACTCGAAAACATTTTTAAGAATGTTTGGAGTAATGCTGATTTAATGAAATAAATTAGTCCTGATATATTAGAAAATATCTGAATATTATATCTAAATAATATTCTCATAAAGGATAATCTTTATAAAAATAATTGAAGTAGAAGTTTTAAAACTTATACTTGAAACGAATAATAAATAACAAAAGATATACTTATACGAAAGTACGATCTTTATTTGTATAATCAAAAATAAGTTTGATTATCGAAACCTTATTCTTTAATAAAATAAAGAATATTATTTAGTAAATAAGCGGAGTCATAGGTCTTCAAATGAATATTCAAAATAATATTCATTAAATAGAATAAACGGAGTCATAAGTCCTCGAATGAATATTCAAAATAATATTCATTAATTAAAATAAAGTTATCGAATAAACCTTATTCGATTAATAGTTTTGAAAACTATATCT
Organism: Apium graveolens; assembly: GCF_009905375.1. Taxonomy (NCBI): domain Eukaryota; kingdom Viridiplantae; phylum Streptophyta; class Magnoliopsida; order Apiales; family Apiaceae; genus Apium; species Apium graveolens. The sequence continues at coordinate 138,164,435 of NC_133655.1, read as the reverse complement.
ATATATATATATATGAATATACATAATATACTCGGGAACATCGACTCCCGGTTTTAGAAAATGTTCATCTTTGGGTCTCATATACTAAGGGTATACGCAACTACTGTTTATCTCTAGCATAGGTATTATGCAATTATAAGCATTGGAATCAACAGATAGATGTCAAGATTATGAAACAGACATGCATATAAACCATATCAGCATGCTCCAATATATCGCAAGATTTGCTAATTAACCATCATGCATCTATCACAAGATAATGCATATACATATATACATCACAACAACAGTATAACGGGTAGAAAACTTGCCTGAGCGACTGGGGGTGATAAAAGGCTTGGGACGAGTCTGGTAACCTATAAACAACATATAAGTTGGAATTAAACCAAAGTCGCTTATGAATCTACACTTTAACCAATTAGACCCCAAATGTTCGCTTTTGCGCTTAACGATTCACTTAAGTCGCTCGAGTACCCTCGGCTCCACCATTTTTAATAATTTAACCATTAAGAGTTTTAAGGCGATTCTTTCGCGAGTACCCTACCAACTGCCTAACCCACTTTAAATAATTGTTTCATACTCCAATTAGTCATTTAAGGGTCTTAACCAAGGTTTCAAAGTAAGGCGAGGGGTAAGGGTTCGGTCGCGAAACGCTGTTACTTAAAACGGTCGTTTCTCCTAAACCGTACATCGGATTCAAGCGAACCACATATCAAAATGAAGCTCGTAACATGAACTATCTAATCATGGCAATGGTCAAAACCTAACAGTGAGTTCTCGGGTCCTGATGTTAAGAACAAAAACAGTCTAAAGTAAATCGGGCATTACGACGGCTATGTTTACGTGATTACCAAATTTAAACCATTCCAATCAATTCACAATTCAACCCACAATCACCACTACAACCAAACTTCATCCATTCCTTATTACAACAGCCCCAACAACTCAATATTTCCAATTTATACTACTTCTCAATCATGAACTAAGAGCTTACTTAAGTTCATTAACTAATAATCAAGATTTACTACTCCAAAAATATTACAAAACCAACCAATCTCTAAATATTCAATAACCATGCTTCTCATGAACCATACTACTCATAACAAGCTTCTTAACATTCAATAATTATGCTAGTTTAAGAGATTATACCTTCCTTGTGAGTAGGAGTAACTAATGAGCTTGAAACAACCTTGGAAAATCCTTACTAAAGCTTTATATAAACAAAAACACAAGATCAAAATTTCAAGTTCTTGAAAAACACTATTCACTCTCTTCTTCCATGAATTATAGGAAGAGATTGTGAAGGAATTTGAAGCTTAGATTCATAGGATGTCTATATCTATGTACAAGGAACCTTAGATAATTACCTCACTAATTAACAAGGCTTGGAACTTGAATTTGAGTTTTTCTTTCTTTGAAATGGAAAAGAGGCCGAGAGCTTCTTCTTGAATAATTAAAGTCAACTTGTGTGTTTTGTGTTATGAATTGTTTTTCTTGGTTGTTTTGCCTTTTGTTTTGCTTAATTACCTTTTAACCATGGTAAATTTTGTGTGGTTTATAATCAACCAACACTTCCTTCCCTTTGATCATGCTTATGTCATCCTCCTATGTCATCTTCCCACACTTGTCCTCTTCTTGTTGGTGTGATGACATCATCATCACTAATCTCTTTGATTAGCTTCCAATTACTTGGCTAATGACCGTTGATATGTTATACGGTTCGCTTAACTTTCGTTCTCGTTTATCGTTTGAGGGATCATACCCGGGATCTTATTACTTGGATTTCCTTAACCTTTCTCAATACATTATATTCCTTTTATGATCCTCTCTTATACTCCTTGAATTTAAATCCTTTGTATCATGTTCCCTTATACTCAGTTCTTTCTGTATCTGGTGGATTTTCGGGAAAAATCAAAGTGTTCGAATTTGGATTCTGACGATCTTTACATACACTTATATACCATATAGAGTACTAATAAGATCTCAGAATAACAATAATAGAACCCCTACAAAGTGTTGCATAAAAAGTTTTCTTATTCAGCATAATCAGCAAAACACTATTCATAAGGGTTACAAAAAGTTCAAAATTTTGGGGTCATTACACTAGCTGAGTTCATGGATTTCATCAACTATGGTGGAAGAATCAACCTGTCAAGCTTGAATAGAACAAACCTAAGGAAGAAATGGTCCTTTGTGTTTGATTCTATACTAAGGGCCTTCACATGCAGGAAGACAGGATATGACAACATCTCAAGTGTGGTGCAGAAGTTGGTATTGTCAATAGCCCACAACAGATACTTGAATGTTGATCTATTGATCCTGGAAGAACTTGCAAACAGGCTCACCATGCCCCAATCTGCTAGAGGCAAGGAAATTTTCTTTTCTAGATTTATTATGTCTACTTTAAATCATAAGGTATCATACATACATTTGTTGAATGGTATAGACAACATTAAAATAGGAAATTGTAAGCAAGTGTCCAAAATTATATTTAGTTCACTTACTACAAAGAATAAGGTAAATGTGGGTCTGAAAATCACTTCATTCATGATGGAGAGGTTTAAGACTTACCCTTACCCTATTCCTGATATGAGATCAAATGTTAAATCTAGTACAGCTATGGTCCCTGAACCTGTAAAAATTCAAATACAGGAAAACCAACAGGGGCCTTCCCAAGCTGAGACCACTTCTTCGAAACAAATAGAATCTAGGAAACCAATCACTTTATCCTCTCAAAAGGATGAAGTGAGTAAAAAGAAAAGAAAGGAGATAACCCTTACTATAATGAATGAGAGTGGTGAGGAACAAACACCAACAAAGTCACCTTTGGTCAGAAAAACAAAGAAGGCTAAGAAAACTGAGTTGACCACTCAAGCCACATCTATATCCTCCCAAAAGGATGCAGTTGTACAAATGGGGCCAAAACAGATTCTAGAGACATCCTCTCAACAGGGTGTTTATATTGAAAAGAGCATTCTCCCAATTGCACCATATACAGAGTCTGCACAACCATCATTTGATCAAATACAGGTATATGGAAGGAGAAATAAGGATGGCACACACAAGAAGAGCACATCTCTTGAAGCTCCGTCATCCATTCAGGGGGAGCTGCCAACACTCAGTCCTAAACTTCAAACTTTTATATCTAATATTTCTTCTTCCTATACTGAAACACTTGAATCAAATCCTCAAATGTTGCTCCTTTCAAGTGACTTGGTCCAAAAAACCTTGCTTACCACCCAGACACTAAATTCATATGGTGAGAGGCTACTAGCTGGGGTAGACCTTGATGACACCATCAAAACCATGTGCGATTCATCAGTTTATACTGAAGACCCCGTGGAGGTCTCAAATGCACCTTCATGTGCAAATCAGTCTTCACGGACTGTAATGTTTGAGGGTAGTACTCCTAAGGTGGAGCTATCTAAATCCTCTCCAATTCAATTGGAGGTTCCTGTTTGTATTAGAAATTGATTATAGGAGTACAATTGCCAATGATCCTGTCATAGAGGAGGCAAGTATAGCACATTTAAGTGATAGTGTGGTGCAAGACACACAGGGGTTTGAGACTGGTGCACATGACAGTAACCCAGTCAAATCCCCTCCAATTCAATTGGAGGTTCCCACCACAAGTGAAGAACAACAACTTGTCATAACCACGGTACCTACTATGAGTCAAACTGTGACTTCTGTCACATATGGTTCTGTTATTTTGTCACCTTCTCACCCAAAAAATCAACCATCAACCTCTCAACCTCAACCATCTCACCTTATCTCCCAGTGGCTCCATGAAATTGAAGATCTAGTAGTTGATCAGATTGGAGGCCTTGCACAGATATCATAACAGCTGCTCACATTTAACATGTCAAATCAGGACTACCAAGCTATCATGCTCACCTACCAGGCAGATGTTGAAGAAAATCAAGCTAAAATTGTAGATGAAGTTGGTCAGGATGCAAACTGTGATGCTTGTCTAGATAAAGAATTTTTTTATTGAAATGGATGTTGTGCTAGCTAAGTTCAGGCAGGAGTATATCACTGTTCTGGGAAGCAATGCTAGATCTCTCACTCCTCAGGAAGTGTATGATACCATCAATGATGTCTACAAGGCTCAAATCAAGGCTTTCCACAACTTTGGAAAAGCACTTCAACTCAAATTGACTGATCATCAAGATAAAATAATGAAGATAGTGAGGGAAAAGATGGATCAAATCATTCCTTCTCAAACTGAGATCAAAAACAAATTCATAAACTTTGCTGACCAGATGTCAAGGCATGATCTCAGTGGAATGGAATCAAGTGTCAAGAATCTCAAGACCTCATTTATGGCCCTGAATGAACAAGTCCAAAATCACATCATTTATTCTAATGACACAAGACTAAAGCTGGATCAAATGCACTCAAGCAGATACACTCCTTCAGCCTTGCTCATGGATGAAATCAAGAAGGTTATTCAGGACACTTTTGGAGTTTCTACTTCTTCTACATCTCAATCCTCATCCACATTACAAGTTCAAGAACTGCAATACCAAGTTTCTTCTCTCAAATCATCAAATTACTCACTAAGTGCACAAGTTCAAGCTCTTACATCCTTGGTGCAGAGTCAAAAGACAGATATCAAAACCCAGGTGGATTCTCACAAGCATCTCCAAATGTAGAATTTTGTTGCTTTGGGAGCCATCATGGGGAAACTCAACATCCCATTGCCCTCACTACCTGAAGAAATAAGTCCAGAATTACCAACTCCTCTACTTATGTCTGTCACCAAGACTAAAGGGGAGATTGAGGCTAGGATTCAAAAATCTAGGGATGCTAAATCTAAGTCTAAAGAGCCTATTCAGGTTGGCCAAAACTCTTCACAAACTCAACAAGACCAAGATGTAGGAAAAGAAAGACTCATCAAGGCTGCAGAAGGACCAAATCAAGATCAAGAATTTAGTAAATTTCTTGCAGTCTTGAGAGTGTCTCTTCAAAATAACTTCATCGCATACAAAAGACCATTGACCAAGACTATCAACTCTGTCAAGGTAGTAGTTATGAATGTTGAGAACTATCTACAGAAGAGAATTGTTGTTAACATCAATGATGGTGGTGTAGATAGATGCCTTCAAGTTTATCTTTCAAATCTCAGAACTCTAAGGGCATATGAGCTAGATATTGTGATTGAAAAAGTTCATATAATCATCACAGAGGACACTCAGCTTCTTCATGAGCTTAAAAATGCACAGATAGCAGCCTTCCCTGAAGCCTATCTATATCCAAGTAAGGGGGTGTCCTATATCTGCTCACAGACCAAGAAGAACAAAATCCTAAATGTTCCCAAGAACTGTGTGAAAGGGAATATGAGACTGATCATGACTCTTCAATCCGACTTAAAATATAAGAAGAACAAGAAAATTGAAGATGAAGAAATGATCAGAATCCTTGAAAGGTATCTTGTGAATGCTGACACCATGTTGCCACCCAATCAGTTTAATCTAAGAAATGACAAGGATGATGATGAGTAGAAGCATGATGAACAAAAAACTTCTGACTCAAATCCAAGTCAGTCATCAAGAGCAACTGGCAACAAGGATAAGAAGTAGGATGAGAAGAAGGATGATGACAAGAAAAGAGGAGAAGAAAGGAGAAGCAAGAAAATACAAGAAGGTTCAGAACCACACCAACAAACCCTATAAATCCAAACAAATCAAGCTCAACCTTCAAAGCCAACAAACTCATATACTGAACAACCTTCTACCTCAAAGCCTAAATTCCTATACAAACAAAATGCTAACACCTTTCTAAAAATACCAATCACCTCAAGCCAAATATTTCTCAAGAAAATCATAACCCTACCCTATGTTAAGCCATCACTCAAGGTTCACTACAAGTCTGTTGGGAGGAAATCTAAGAAAGCCAAGCATACTGAAAAAGTGCAAGTTACTGAGAGGGACATCTGGAATTGTTACAAGCAAAGTGATTTTCTACCTCTAAATTGGTGCAACTCAGATGAAGATTACTTTCAACAACTAGCTGTGGGAATGGTCAGAGCCTGGGTTGTAACACTAAGAGAAGTAAGAATCTAATATGAAGATGGGTCTTTCACATTTCTTGGCAGCACCTTAATGGACACCTTTTCACAGAGTGATAAGTTTACTGAAGGATAAGGATGCTGCGACAAGAGCATGGAGATCTGTTTTAGCTGAATGGTTAATAGTAAGGGAGGAAAGAAGAGCAAGGAATAAGGCTGAATATGAGGATAGGAAAAGGAAGTATGATGAGGAGATTGAAATGTACATTAAATTATCAGAAGAACCCAAGGCAAAAGGAATGAGCATAATTTCCAAGGATGGAAGATTCCTAAAGTCAAAGCTGGCACATTCTCAAAATTCAGGATTGATTTGTTGAGTGGTTATCTAAAGCCTGACAGACTCAAACTTGTGGAAGCTCTAAGAGGGACACCAATAATAGAAGAACTTGAAATTCTTGTATATTTAAATGACCTCATTAGAGAAGAAACAAAAGACACGGTATTTGTCTAATATATGTGTCTGTTTAACTCATGCAATCATCTTATGTATAAATGTTGTATTTGTGTCAATTTTATTTATTAATCTATTTTCCATTATAGCTTGGGGTTAGTCTTGCTAACATGCATGAATTTGTAAGCCAAAGTAAAGACATGAAGATAAAAGATCTCGACAAGCCAAATTCTCTTATAGAGAACTCAGAGACTTCGATAAGTTAAAACAACTATAGAGTGATGAGAGATCTCGATAAGCCAATATACTTATCGCGATGTCAAGTTCTCTATATACCAAACTGGAGATCTTGAGGTAAAACTCAAAGTACAAAGTGCAGACCATTTAAATATCCAAGATTATTAATCAACAAACAATCTAATCAGTTGGATTGACAAGTCTACAAAAGCAGTTTGAAAAGTATAAGATCAAAGGCCAAGATTAACTAGCAAAGTAAAAGTCAAAGGCGTGCAAGATTAGCAAAGATACACTAAACCAGAAATAGAAAGATTTTGTTATCCAAAAATAGGGTTTAGTACATGCTACTGCATACTGTGTAATAACCAGTGTTTACTGTTCTATAAAGTAAACACTGGATACTTTGTTTTAGTAGTAACAATTTAGATCAAAAAATCTTGTATTCTCTCAAGGAAGAAGCTAAGTTTTTTATCAACAAAGAGCCTAGAAATTTTGTAGCAAAATATTCTTAATTTAAATATAAAATTAAGTGAATTTTGAAAGATATGTGTTCACCATTTTTATCTGTTTAAATTAAGTAACAACATATTTAACTACAAGGTTTTAATTTACTTTGTTCATCGCAATAAATACTTCAAGAAAAGCAGAAAAACACAAAAACACATTCACCCCCCTGTGTGTAACTCATTATCTAACAAAGATGTTTATCATTAATCAAAAGACTGATGACAACTCATAAACTGAAATCTAATTTACAATTTTCTTGGCGAGGCAAGGCGGGGGGTGGGTGGGGAGATACTTGGATGAGAGAAGTCTATAGTACTATTATTAAACGATCCGAAGAAAAATCATTACAACATCGTGAGCTTTATAGATTTAAATCAATTCCAATAAAAACTTTATACAAGCTTTTTGGTTAATGTTTGAAGAATTTGAAACTCAAATGCACTCCAACAAGCTTCTTTCCCCCTAAAAATCTTAGGAGTTTCATTTGCTTCCTCGGTGGTGTTATATTTCTTCCCAACTCATTTTATATTCTTTTCTCTCTTTTCAGTATACTAAACATCATGAAATATATACATGATTGAAGTAATAAAGGATAGATAGAGAGGATCAGTTTGAGAAAGATTGCTAAAGAGTAAAAAAAAAAATTAACACCTAAATAATTAAGAGTTAATTTTCATAATATATTTAGAGAAAATTTTAGGTGACTCTTGGAGTTACTCTTATCCAATTTAAATGAACCTTATAAATAAACTTATTAAATTTATATTAGAATAATAAAATTATCGAGAATCATACTTCAAATTATATTAATATTATATAAATTAATCAGTCAAACGTACCCAGTAATACCGTATAAATTATTTCAGTTCTGAGTTATTTATAAGTCTAAAATTTGGTCATATAAAAAGCGAGACAATACCTTGACCCGTGATTTTATCCACATGGGACTTAGCTATACCATGAAAATCATTGTTCATTATATGTGCTAAGCCCTTCTCGTTTGACCAATTTACCGTTAAAGCCTCGACTGAGAAGGTGACAATATCATTTGCTTTCTTTGTGAATCCAGAAGGTGGATATGAAAAGTACTGAGACATGATTATTATAAAATTAATAATCAATCAAATAATTAAACGATTTAATTAAAGATGACGATATGAGATTCAATTCTTATGGCTAGGGTTTGGCCCTGAAAGTTTCTGACGCCCCATACAGTTAAAACTACAATCATTATAATAGATTACAATGAATTTTGTAAATACAAGTAATAGAGTGGGAATTAAGAGTTAATGTGAAACACCAAAGGTATACATGTATTTTAGAATTGGAATAATATTCAACTTATATTCTTATATTATAATAAGCACTTTTTATTCAAAACTTTGGTCCTGTACTGAAAAATAATCTCAACTGTTGATCTAATATAATCAAATTTATATCGATTAAGATTATATTTTTAATACAATTATAAATTCCCTCAGATCCATTTTTCTTGTCCCTCAATCTAAACCCACCTTTTATTCAGTCAAATCAAATAAAATGATAATTGTCATAATATAAAAATGGGACAATAATTTTTACCTTTTACCTGCCTTTTATTCACCATTTATTTACCAAATTTATTAAACTGAACAATTATTTTGGGATGAAGTAAAATGGTAATTATGGACAATAAAATCGGGATGGAGGGAGTAGAAAATTATTACATTATTTTACTCATATTCAAACACCAATTGAGATTTTATTATTGGTTGACTACTATTCAAACACCAATTGTGATTTTATCATTGTTTGACTACTATTCAAACACAAAATGTGATTTCACGAGACGTCCAAAAAATAGATCATAATACAATTGTAGATAAAATATGATTAGAAATTTAAACAATCATAAATATAAAAAAAATTATATTGTTCTTCTACTATTGAAACACCAAAATATAATAGATTAATGATACAATAGTAGATTGAATATGATTAAATATTGTACTATATAGCAGTAATTTATTATATATTCGTATATTTTTCAAAATCTGAATATTTGTTATAAAAATATTATAATAAACTATCAAAAATAAAAACAAAAGTATAAAAACTTCACAAATAACAATATGAATATACATTAAAAAAAAATTCGTGTATCGCACGAGATATAAGTTAGTATATTAAATATGAATAAAATCATAAATACTCCATTCACCCCATTTTAATAGTACACTTTACAAAATACAAATTTCTCAAATTATTTGTCATATTTTTTAACCTATGCAAATTTTATACTTTTAATATTAATTAAAATAACCTACTCATAAATGTACTTATATAAAAATTCAAAATGTACATTATTTTATAATTTTCGTGTGTGTATATGTACTCACATATATATTAATTTTTTATTGGAGTATGTGTAATTAATGTAATATGTAAAAATTAAGTTATATTATTATGTAAAAATGAGAAAATAGATATTACATCCTTTATTTTTTTAATATATGTGAAATTTAAAAAGTGTATTATTAAAATGGGATGTGCAACATCAAAATAGGATGAATGTGTTTTCGGATAAAATAATCAGATTGATGCGAACTTCGAGGCACTGATGTGGGCCGATCAAGAGGGCCTGTCCTCTTTTTTTTCAAACGGGTACCTTGTTTCTGAAGTCGCTTATTAAAAAATCCACCATCCCTATTAATTAATTTGTTTTCACTTTTCATGTGCTGAACATTTTTTAATTAATATTTACTGACTTAAATTTGGTGAGATGCACGTGTTCCCGTTAATAATTTGAAATTTTATCTATCCCGTTATTTATAATTTTTAAAATATTTTTGTAAATATATAACAATTATAAATTTATAATAAAAATAATAGGATAACTTTAGTACAATAAATAGATTATGTCTAATGGTTTAACAATTTGATAGTTTAGCGGATATATAACACTATTTATTTATTTTTTAATAATAAGATACGTTGTGGTCATAGTTTAGTAGCATAAGTAGAATATATATCTAGTAGTTTAACGGATATATAACACTATTTATTTATTTTCTTTAATAATCAAAATTAGAGAATAATTTTGAACCAAATTATATCTCATTCCGATTATTACAGTATACTAGTATATAACTCGTGCATGTTTTTATCATATATATTGTAAATTCTAATTTTGATTATATCTCTTAAAGAATACTCATTTTTTCATAATTTTAATATGTTGCCGGCATAATTCGAATCTTATATCTTTAAAATAATACTAATTTTTAAAAATAAATTTAACGATCAACAACAGTGTCCTATTTTAAATATAATAGAATTGATATACGATTAATTTTAGGTGTCCAATTTTAAATATAATATTAAGTAGCATAATATAAGTGTTCTATTTTAAATATAATAGAAATGATAGTCGAGTAATTTTAAAAATTTTATTTTAAATATAATATTAAGTATCATATTTTAAATATAATAAAACTACTTACAACCAATGTGTTTCCCGTAGTAGTACATATAGATAGATCGTATAGTATAGATTCTATTTTATCTGTTGAACAAATCTCTCATTGGAAAAACTTGCGACTAAATCATTGAAAAGGCTTAAGATTTATCCTCGTCTACCGAGTGTTTGATTAAATGCCTCACTGACACTTTATATAGGTAATCTCTCTCTATTAAATTTGATATTTATGGGTTTTCTAGCTACATATATACTTCAATTTTACAAATACTTATTTTCCATTTGTGCATAATTAAGGTCTAATCATACTAATGTACTCTTATAAATATGTTGAAGGTGATTTGCTAGATAATCTATTGTGTTTAATAGTTGATTTGGTTGGAGTCCTTGATTGGGATACGACTAAATTTTAGTTTCCTAATTAAATTTTAAAAAATTTAGGGTGCAGGGGACAGGGTTGGACTTGAGATCTCGAGGTAAACCCGAGATATGATACTATGTTAGATGACAACTTTTTTGATATCTTAATGTATTGGGAGAATGTTTTAATTGCATCGTGTATATTTATCTTGATTTATGATCCGTGCTGCTCTTATTTATGCTTCATTTTCAACTGCTATAGTACTGTGTTTGGAAATTAGATGGATCAGAGACAGGCAGAGAATAGAGAGATAGTAATTTTATATTAGATACTTTAACAAATTAGAAGTTGTTCGAGTTGGACAGAGTAGGGATGATGTGAAAAGAAATCTGATAACGACCTAGGGAGGAAAAGATCGGGCATCTTGCTTAATGAATTGTAAAATGTAAATGGCTTATTTTATAATTATAACTATAAGCTATTCTATGATATCTCCTATCTTTTTTCACATGTCTGGTGGCTGGGGTTGAGACATTTCTTTTACTTTCTCGACAAAGGATTTCATTTGTAGAAAATTTATGTAAAGCAATGCCAAGTGCCAACTGCTGGGTTTTTAGAATTTCCTGATTTTACCTGATTTTTGTTGTTTGCTCACTTTATTTATAAAAACTTTTTTCTATGTTTAGTCAAGGAATACTAGAGTAATCGTGTAGTTTGTGCATGCAGCGCCTAGTCTCTATCTCTCTCTAAAAATCTTTTCATCTCAACTTGCAGGATAGGCCAAGTTATCTTAATGTTAAAGGACTTGGTAGACTTAGTGAGAATAAAAGAGAGTCTGTATAATTGTTTTTGCTGTGAGGTTTCAGTCCGAAGATGTTGAAGGCACCAAGTCATCAAGTGGCAGGACACCAAGCCCGTGATGGGAAGCTTGGTCCCCTTGTTGACGAGTTAGGACGCTTTTACAAGCCTCTTCAAAATGGTGAACGTGGATCCAAAGAGGTGGCCTTCTATGAAAATTTTTGTTCAAGCACTACGATCCCTGATCGCATTCGCAATTTTTTCCCTATCTTCTATGGCACTCAGCTTTTAGAGGCATCAGATGGATCTGGAAAGCATCCTCACCTCATATTGGAAGATCTCGCTTCAGGTCGTGTCAATCCTTCTATAATGGATATCAAGATAGGGTCTAGAACCTGGCCTCCAGAATCTCCTGAAGACTATATCCATAAATGTCTGCACAAAGATAGGGCATCCACAAGCCTACCATTAGGATTCAGGATATCTGGGTTACAAGTAAATGGTAGCAAAGAATCTGCTTTGTGGAAACCTGACAAGAAGTACATTAAGAGTTTATCTGTGGATGATGTCAGGCTAGTTTTAAGGAACTTCGTGTCTTCAAATGTGTCTGCTGATTCGAGTGTGCACCCTGATTGCTCTCTCGCTTCAACTGTATATGGTGGTTCAACTGAGATTTTGGCACAACTGCTGGAGCTAAAAGCATGGTTTGAAGAGCAAACTGTTTTTCACTTCTATTCTTGCTCAATTCTTTTTATGTATGAGAAGGGCTCGATGTTGGAAGAGAATAAATCTAAACCAAAAATCAAGCTTATAGATTTTGCTCATGTCGTGGATGGTTGTGGGGTTATTGATCACAACTTCTTGGGCGGCTTATGCTCCTTGATAAAATTCATCAAGGAAATAATTGACACTCCGAATGCTTAAACAGTAACGTCGGATTACAGAAGTGGTTCACCACCTACACCTGCTGGTAGTCATCTAATACTAGTTTCAAAGATTTTCGGTATCAAATAACTTCCTTTTTTTGGAATATATGTACCTTTTTAGTTTTCAATATAGCATTGCTATGTTCATGGTCAAATATCGAGAAATTCTTTTGCAACAGAAGTAATTTTGAATTTTCAATATAGCATTTCTCTATTTAGGTTATATTCTTCCTTGTCATTTTCATTAGCATCCTTCTCAATTATATACTTAGTTACAGAGGTGTTACAAACTAATTGATATCTTCAGGAGGATATTAAGGGATATATGCAGGGGTCTGATTTACGGATCTGATTTACCTACATAATAGTTACAGCTAACGCTAACAATTGTTTCCATATATAACTAGTACAATTTACATAATCTATCAGTTCGAATGAACGAGTAGTCTGCAGCGGTCTCTATGTTTAGAGAATTGCGTCTTTCAAGCATTGCAGTTGATCTTGTTACCTTTACCACTGTCATCGATTGTTGTTGTCGCTTAAGTAGACTTGATTATGGCTTCTCATTACTGGGCGGAATCAGTAAGTGTGGTTTTGTCCCTACTGTTACCTACACAACTCTCCTCAAGTGGCTTCTATCTCAAGAGAAGTCGCTAGAGGCTGAGCGTCTGTTTGAGAAGCTTCTTATATACGAAGAGATTCAACTCGATGCATTTATCTTCACCACCATCATTGATGGCCTCTGCAAAACGGGTCACACTTCCGTGGCTTTTATGTTGTATGCCGGACAGTAACTTCTAGCACTATTATTGATAGTTTGTTCAAAGACAGATTATTGATGATGCTTTAGCTGTTTTAGGCGAAATGAGGGACAAAAGCATTCAACCAGATGTTATCACCTTTAACTCATTAATTCAAGGTCCGTGCAAGCTTAGTCGATGGGAATATATTATGCAATTGTTAAAAGATATGGACCGCCGCAAAATATCTCCAGATGTGCATACGTATAGTATATTGGTCAATGGTTATGGCAGAGATGGAAGGATAAAAGATGCAGAGGATCTGAAAGAGTTAATGATTGGAAGAGGTCAATATCCTGATGTAGTCGCATATAATTCACTCACGGATGGATACTGTTTAAGAGGATTTTACCAAACATTCATACTTATGCTGTTGAAACTCTGTCCGTATTTCACATGATGGAATCCTATGGCTTAATTAATTCCTGATATATGCATTTACAATATTCTAATTCACGGATTGTTCAAGGACGGCAAAGTCGACGAGGCAGCAAATCTTTTTCTTAATCTCCCTTTGAGAGGGGGGGGGGGGGTTACGGCCTGATATCAAATCCTACACAGTTATGATCAGAAGAATTTGTAAGGAAGGGTTCTTGGAAGAAGCAAATAAAATATTTGTGGAAATGAAGTAATAAGAGGAGAAGAGGTTTTTTGTTGCCCAGGTCTTAAACCTTTGACATGAATGAAGTCCCTCACCAACTGAACGCTTGATGTTGGCAGTTAATTAAAACTCCCGTGGGATGCTGCATTCCACTATTATGCAATCTGAAACTTGTTTCCTTCCACGTTGATTGTACTGCAATAGCTAGATGGAGGCCACCCATGTACTGCATTCAGCTTCTTTAAAATGGACCCAGTCAAAAACATTAAAGAGCTCCAGTACTCCCCAGGATACTTTGTTAAAATTCCGGTCATGAAGTTTGGTGGTTTTCAACGGCAGGTCAAAATAAGTAATTAATAGGCAACTCATAAAAAAATTCATTGTTAGAGTATGCCCACCTCGTAAAAAAATCATTATTACAGTATGCCCCCGGCACAACACACTAAACAAACCCTAATTAAAATAACAACTTCTAGTAATCAAACCATGTTGGAGTTAATCTTGGATTTTGTCATGAAAGCAAGTCATAATTTTGTCACTAATAATTGATGGATTATATCTGTCCATGATTGAACATGTTTCATTTTCATTAGTGCCGACTGCTGAACCCCCAAAATATTGGAAAACATAAACAAGGAAATAGAATTCTCAGGGGAATACAAATGTTATAACATACATTCTTCTTCTACTACATCAGTCCCGTTGAATTTAACTTCCTCACTAGCCTGTTAACTTCAACTTAAAACCAATATCTACTGATACACCACTCAATGGCTCTAGAAAATCATCTACTGATACACCAACCAGTGGCCTCACAAAATGACAAATGTATGATGGAAAATATATTGGATCAAGAATGCATCTCACCATCCACAGTGTCTGCAATAAATTGCACAAGGATCTATTCCTGAAATGTCAAAGATACATGCGAAAATATTAGATGACATGGTGGGATATAAAAGGACCACTATCAGGACTTTTATGCCAATCTTATCATTAATATAGAAATAGGTAGTTCTAAACATGTATTCTTATATATTACTGTGATGTTAAAACAAGAATTATTAACAAGAGTCAAATAACTTGTGCAAGAAAAGGACTCGAAAATGACTATGCAGCGGATATTTAACTTGTGTGGTCACAATCAAGAACCCCACCCTTTATTAGTACTGACTGCCCCGTCCTGATCAAATTTGCTTAGTTTAACTTTTCAAGGGCAAATTGATTTTATTTTGACAAAAAATTAAAAATGATTGTTTCGTTAACTCGTATATTTACAAATTAAAATAATCTAATAATAAACTAGCAGTATTTTTTATATGGTATTTGTGTGTGTGTTAATTATTAGGCAAAATTTGGTCAATTGGACCTTCAAAACTCAAACTAAGAGATTTTGACTGCAATGGAGGGAGTAAAGAATTATCATTTTAAACTTTAACCACAAATAATCAACATAAGTCACACCACACTACAAAACTACAGTAGTTTAAACTTAAATGATTATCCAATCATTATGTCAAGATATAGCAATGACAATATTTATTATTCCAACTACCTCTATAAGCTTTTTGTTTTCTTTTTTTTTTTTGCTAATTTACTACCCTTTATAAGTTGGTACTAAAAGGCCATCTTACTAAACCACACAAAAGGTAGTTCATGCCAAGTATTAAAATCACTCCTAAAACACATGAATTCTAGAAGCATGCAGAACAGGAATGGCAGTTTATTTGTCTTCTCAAGGGTGGTTGAAGAAAATGGAATAACCTATCGCAAATCAAGCAGGGGAAAAATTAGTCAGACAATAGTAAACCGATTGTACCTGCTCCATATCTGCAGGCCCGTCATTCTTCTCTTCACTGACGTTACTTGTCCCATCATTAACTTCCTTTTCACTTTCACTTATTACTTTGTCCACTTTGATGTTTTTGTTGGTTGTCACGGGATCATTATCACTAATATCAAGATCTGCAGGAAGCTGGCCAGACTTCAATGCCTGCTCCAGTATGCAAAACCATGGTATCATTAAAAAATTCAACTATTTTGAACCAAGGAAATTTAAACAGTATTTCATACTCTGTACAATATAATAGATTAGGAACCAGAAAGGAACGACTAAGAGATTACAGAAATTGGGTATAACCTGTTCAAGCCTTGCAACCTCTTCAAGTGTTTGGGAATTAACAATGGCAGCCTACACACACATAAAAAAAATTCAATGGAAAGCATTTAGAGGATTTATATAGAATCATTAGAGGGTCAGAAATCATAATCACTCGAGCAAAAGAGGAATGTCTGAAAAATCCAAAGACCTTACTTCTGTCATGGTCAATTACATAAATTCTAAAAATACACCCACAAATGCCTGCCTGAGTCTTGAGCCCTCAACAGTCAACATCTTATTACCGAGAGAAAAGGGGAATCCTATAGTGGATAGGCTAAATCCAAAGACATCGATACTTATATATTACATATAAATGTTCCATAGACTACTATTTTGTGGTCCACTAGAGTTGAAAAAGAACAAAAACTTTTTATACTTGTGTGGAATCCAGTAATCCACTACAGTAAATATTTTGATCACTGTGACTCACATTTCAACCACATTTTTCTGGAAATAACAATTGAGAAATTTACTCAAAAATTCCATTCAGGCTGCTGGTTTAAAATTTGGTGGAATAAGAAAAATTGATCATTGTTCTTTTAAACAGTCTTCGAGAACCATCTTCCTCCAAATTCAAGTACCAGTAATCTGTGAATGAAGTAAAAAAATAATGACCTGTGGCATACAATGACAAGAGCAAATACCTTGATAGCTATGATTTGCTCTGGTGTCGGGGCAACATTTTTTGGTGCCTGCTCTTCCTTTGAAACCTCAGGGGCCGGTATCTCACCAGGTACAAATGTCTTTACAGATTCCTTTCTTGCCTCAGCTTCAGCTTCTTCAGATGCAAACATACGAGCTGCTTCAGTTCGCTCCTATCAACATTAAAAAAATACCAGATAAAACACCTTCACTGAAATCATATTTAGAAAGTATTAGTATATACACATTTTCAATATAAACATAAATCTGAACGCAAATGCAATCAACTGACCAAAGCAGAACCGAGACACTGATAGATTAGAGCACCTCCAAGAGACAGGCTAAATGAACCCTTGAATTCAAGATATAAGAAATTTGACATAAAAGTCACTCCCAGAGACTAACTACTTGTCCCTTAAAAATTGACATGCTCCTCTTCTGCCTTTTATTAAGGAACCCTATCTCATCCCCTTATTTCATTTTTATGAATAAAATATCCATTTCCCTCCATCTTTAATCCTCTTTTTCCTCTCTCTCTATTTCCTTCTTTAAATTTAATATTATATTAATAATAAGGAGCATATATAAATAGTGTTGTTGGAGTTGTCTTCACTTATGGTGTCCTAAAGGTTAAACCTAATTGTTTATTATATTTATAAGGAATGGGCTAAGGGACTCTTGGAGATTCTCTTATAAGCAATGATGCAGACGAAAATTATGAACTTAGTTATTTTACATAATTACTTAAATACCTTTGTATTCATCTAATTAAGAATATCTTACAGTTGTTAAATATGTGCATGAACAATACCCAAGAATGACTTAACTGGCTCAAACAATGTCAGAATACACTTTGTGTCAGGAACTTGTATGTTTCTGACCTAGTTTTTGACTATTTTTGGTATTTTCTGTTTAATAGAGTAAGAAAGTAGCTAGACTAAGCTAAAGTAGAGCAGAAATAGAGAGATGAGACAGAGATCAGAGAGAGTTCAGAGAGAAATGAGAGAGAAACTTGTAGAAGAAGATAGGTTTTAGAGAGAGAATTCAGTTATAGAGAGAGAAAGTAAGAGAGAGAGAGAGAGAGAGAGATTTGGTGGCAAATGCCATTTTCCATATATTCCAATCATGATGAAAATGAGAGTTTACATCATGTATTTATAGATATCACCCAGTAGAGCAACTAACTAAACAAAGACTAAAATGCCCTTAATGACTCTACTGTCATACTGCTTTACTACTACTGCCTTACTACTAGTATTACTACTATTACTTGAAGTATACTTAGACTGATTCCTGACATTACTCCCCCGTTAAATTTACACCATGTCCTCATGGTGTGCAAACTGCAAATTAACCTCCTTGCCCAGGTCCAAATGATCTTCAGGTAACTTGGAAAATGAGCCTTAATTCCTGTACCTTCTTTTCCTTTAATGAACAGGTCTTGTTCCAACATCTTGTATAAATGGTTGATTTGTAAATCACCAGTAAATACACCAAGTAGTACACCATGGAGACAAATTACATCTCCCCCTGGATCAAATTGTATGTTATAACACTTCTCCTTGAGGCTTCATGGTATTTAGATCTTAGAAACTTGTTCGTGTCAGGTCTGCCATATACCATCCCCATATAATGGTACTTGAGGGTTAGTACAATCCCAGTTCCATCATAATCAACAAATTTATGATGAGTCTCACAAACAATTTTGTCAAACCCATACTCTTTTTGAATATTCTGGCACTGGCTTTGCAATCTATCTGCAGTTCCAATCTCAATGACATAGACCATCCTCTGTAACGGAGAAGGTTTCTTCAATAGATGCTCTATTGCAAAAAAGTCCATGTCCTGCCCATGCCTGAATTGACTACCAGCAAAGTCTTTCAATCCAACTTCTTCTAATTTCACCTCACCCTTGTGATTACAACCTTTTAACTGCTTGTTTAGCACTTGACCTCCTGAATCAAAGATGAGCATGTTGCCCTTACCAAAATTGCTTAATCCCTTACCCCCATTATGAGATATTTCAACTGTTGGAAAATCCTTAAAATTTCTGCCAAGGGAAACCTTAGCACTCCCACCCATGTTGGTTGTAATTTCTGAAGACACTGCTTCACTGTTACCTTGTTTGTCTTCAACCTTGTAGCTACTATCAATCTTGGGTATATCACCATGTATAGGTAAACTTCCAAAGGAACATAACTTCGTGTCACTTTCTAACTTGCTTTTCTCCATTGCATAAGTAGAACTACATTTTTCAATAAATTTCTTGGGCTTAAAGAAGTCCTCCACGCCCAAGGCTTTGCAAATGATTTCTTCAGATTGCCAATCTTCTAAATCTTCTACTGGAAATGCATCATAAACAGGTTGTTCATCATAGAAAGGTTCGTTTGTGTAAGTTTCCAAAGCAGAATTTGCAGGATCTTTAAACTTTTCCTTCTTCATTTGTATACCAGAAAACTCCTTTAACTCCACAGTAGTGTCCTGCTGAACTTGCTTGAAGTGATCATACAAAAACTCTTGTCCATGAACTCCAAATCTGGCATTGAACTGGTTACAAAATTCTGACCACACAAAGCTGTTTTCCACTACTGTATAAACATGTAACCATTTCCTAGTTGTGCCTTCGAAGTGCATTCCAGCAATTGCAACTTTTTGGTTATCCCTAACTTTAATCACAGAGAAGTATTGCTCGCAGTCCTGTATCCATTCTGTCACACTTGAGCCCTCTATAAACTTAGGAAAACTAAGTTCGAAATGATGCTAGGGCTCAGGTACTTCAACCTGATTACAATTTGTCATTGTTTTAGCAAAAGAATTCACAAACTTAACAGTCTTCTTTCTTTGAGGTTTCCTCTTTTTTAGAATCTCCATTTTCTGATCAGCTAAACTAATCAATTCTTCCAAATCCTGAAATATCTTATCCAAACTCTCCTTATAACCAAGGAACTGTTCTTGAACCTCTTGTAAAAGTTCATCAAAATTTAATTCATTTGTCTCTTCCATGTTTACTCTACTAGTAACTACAAACACTCACTCTAATAGCACTACAGTGGTACACACCAGCAACAACTGATCATAAACTCTGCTTGCACAACACAACAACACACACTCCTTAACAATTTATAGTCTCAATTACTTCACAACAATATAACAAACACCTGAAGTGCACAACTTCTAATGCACAGCAATATTACAACTTCAATCTCAGTGACACACCTTTACTTCCAGATACTAAATCAATTCAGAGTTTCTTTACTAAGGCAATTAATCAAACATTTTGAGATCAATGCTAGTTTTTACACAGAACACACTCCTTCTAGTTTCCAAATTCTCAATCCTTCACTTCACAACACAGTACTACTACACAACCTCTTCACCAGTTATCACTCCCAACAATCAGCAATAATCCTAATCAGGATCAACTCCAAAACACAGCAGTTTCTCCAACTCAGTTCACTCAAACAATTACTCAAACACCTAGCAAGCAATCACCACAACTTCACAGAACTTTAGCTACTTCACAACACAGATCCTTTCTCCAACTAACAACTACAAACTCCAGTAATCACTAAAACTCACACTGACAATTCCTCGAACACCTTCAAGGCACTGTATATTACTACTCAGAATCACTCCAACTCTTTACAACAACTCAAAACCAAACACAACCACAGAGCACCAATATACCACAGTAATTCACCTATAGTACTTACAGATTCAAGTACATAACCTTCTCCACACCAACAGAACAATATGAACTTCACAACAAAGTATTTACTACTAGCAACACCAAAACTGTAGCAAACTTGCTATTTTTGTACTTTTCTCCAATAAGCTCAACTAGCTTTTACTAATAACAACTAAACGGAAAGCAATCAACTAAAACAACTTCAAAAATAGCTAAGAACAGTAGATAATCAACAGATCTGAGAGGAGAACTTAAGAACAGAGCACCTGGACTAATCTGAGAAGATCTCTGAGATTACAGATGCGATTGTTGTGCATCTAAACTCGCACAACTCGTCTGGAGATGCACAACACAGAGGAAGCAACAATAGATCGAAAACAACAGCTCTGATACCAATTTTTCAGGAACTTGTATGTTTCTGACCTAGTTTTTGACTATTTTTGGTATTTTCTGTTTAATAGAGTAAGAAAGTAGCTAGACTAAGCTAAAGTAGAGCAGAAATAGAGAGATGAGACAGAGATCAGAGAGATCAGAGAGAGTTCAGAGAGAAATGAGAGAGAAACTTGTACAAGAAAATAGGTTTTAGAGAGAGAATTCAGTTATAGAGAGAGAAAGTGAGAGAGAGAGAGAGAGAGAGATTTGGTGGCAAATGCCATTTTCCATATATTCCAATCATGATGAAAATGAGAGTTTACATCAGGTATTTATAGATATCACCCAGTAGAGCAACTAACTAAACAAAGACTAAAATGCCCTTAATGACTCTACTGTCATACTGCTTTACTACTACTGCCTTACTACTAGTATTACTACTATTACTTAGTATACTAAGACTGATTCCTGACACTTTGGCATTTGTTGTTACAGGTCATGATAGAATGTGCACGAAAAACAATATTTGTATTACTTTCTCTGTATTTCTCCTAGGAATAGAAGGCATAGTGACACAAGCAAAGATACAAAATCCAACTGTAGCTACGTTGTGGTTATGAAGCAAATTTGTCTCATATCCAGCCCACGTGATTCATTCACTTGTAACAGATCAACAGTATATGGATTGAGAAATATGGTTATTAATCTTGTTAAATGTGTATATCTAATTAAGCCAACTGCCAACCAGAGAGTGTCTAGGACTCTAGGACAAGATGTTTAGCCTTGGACGGTAACTTATTTTAACAGATTATCACTAATATAAATCAGAATTTTAACATTAGTAAATTTATTTATTGACAATTCGGTTCTCCAGTACTTGTCAGATTATTAATATTTGACCATTAACGCTACTGGCCAACAAACATGGTACGTGTATCTTTCTTTTCTCTTTAGCATCATTCCCTATATCCTGTACTACTGTATCATAGGAGACCTGATAATAATTCCACGGTATTTAGCAAAAGAAACCAATCACTTCATCGGCATTTTCATCAATTAGTCATTCTCCATTTTATGTTGATGAAAGAAAACACATTGATAACAAAACAGGTTTATTAGCAATAGAGGACTGACCTTTAGCTTCACTTTCTTGAAATCTAGCAGCCTTATAGACTTCAGTTTATGGATGACATACAGACGATAGTTGGGTTTCTTTGTGATGTTATTATCAAGTAGACTAAGAAACGTCAGCTTGGGGAATGATGCAAGCGGGTCAATCTCAACCAAATTAACAAGACGATTGTTAGTAAGTACCAAAGAATGAAGGTTTGGCAAGAACTCTGCACATTCAAACATAAGAACTTGTAAAAGTAAACCAAAACCACATAATTCCGAACAAAAACAAATTTGGCGAAGGAGTCTTTACCTCCAATGTTGGAACTGATACGAGTGATTCTATTGTTGTTAAGTAACAGAGTACCAAGACGATTTAGATAAGGGAAGTTTTCAAGCTTAACAATCTCATTATCTGACAAATCTATGCAATCAAATTGATCCTGTAAATATATAAAGAGAGGGAGAACACAAACTCTATAAGCTTTCAGTTTATAACCAGATAAATGAAGAGAATGTGAATCAAAAATGAATAAACCATAACTTGAAGACTCAAATAAACCTAACAAATAATAAAATCTGAGAATAGTTGTAATAAAAATTAACCTTGGTAGCACCAACATTCTCTATAACAGCTATCTTATTGCCTGTAAACACAGATAAGCATCCATTATAAGAAGCAAGTTACAAAACATTAAAAAATAATATCTATCTCTATCTGTTCTATAAAGAACTTGAGTCTACCATAAAACATTGATTCAGCAACCACTCCCTCAACTATATTTAACTAGACTATAACTTTAAATGGATTAACATGAAAAGGCAAAACATGAAATGGAATGGAATAACTTCCAAGTACCATATCATATAAAAATTACTTTCCTTCAATAAAAACTTCTCATAGTACTCTTCGCACGAAAAAGAAAAAAAATCATGAAATGGATTTAAAATTTGTCCCATCAGTTTTTTTATTCATTAAAAATTATTGAGGAATTATTTAAAAAATTAGGAGAAAAGAACTCTTATTATCAAATAAAAGGTTTAATACATGATATTTGATTTTAAATATACAACATATTATAAATGATATTACTGGAGAAAAAATTAACTAAAATCACAATATCAACAAGTCCCAGTTAGTTGTTTGTTAATTCTTAGTTTACAAACCTCTGTTCTAAATATAAGTCTATAACTCATTTATAATAGGTTCCCATACAAACAATAAGAGACAACATTATAACTTGCTAAAAATTCAAAAATAAAATCTTCTTAACAAGCAATGGTGAAAACCATGTTCAAAGACATCGGCTATACCAATAAGTAGTGCATGCAATCACGTTTGCATATAGATCATACAAAAGTTTATGAATTATAGTACTTGTACAACTTTGCTACATAATTTTACTTCTTCAAAAATATACAAACGAGATAGTATTTTATGTAATCCACAATCTACAATTTTCTCCCTTCTGTGGCTATTGACGAAACACTCTGAATTTTTCTCACTTCTTTAGCCAATTTTTGTAAAGTGCACCTTTCGTATAAAATAACCACGGTGTACAGAATATCTACTTCTACTTTATATGCTATTGTTAATCCTACTGCATTAAACTATAACGTTATTTTAAACTACATTCTTCATGCATTTTCCTCTTTCTATGAACGTTTTACGACTTGTATCCTTCCGAATTCAAGCACTCCTACATTATATTTCCAATTAAACTCCGTACTCTTATTACACTATATATTAGGAATAAATATTGTTAGAGTGGATATAAAATAAGATTGAATATATTCATACTACTAATCATAGTGCTTTATCACAAAAATATTTACTATTCTTTAGACATTAACTTAACGCTTATATAATGAGTTAAAAAAATTGTACTACATATTAAGATGAACATTGCACTTTCGAAAAATATGCATTCCTTTATAAGTTTGTATTGATATAAACTATTTCAAAATGAATAACATAAACAATATAGTAGAATATGTTAACAGGTGCATTCAAATAATATAGTATATGTGTGTGTGGGGTTGATGTATAACATGGTCAAACCGTTAGTTAACAAAATTTATAAATTATCATTACTTCAGTTATAATAAATACACAATATCTTACTAATCACCCAACATATCAAGCACCGGTTGATTTCATGTAATTCATAATTTTTCTATGGCATTACACTGTTTTAATAGTTTAGAAATCACATATTATCAAATAATGTATTTGAATAGAGAACAACATGATAATAATAAATAAAATTGCAAGCCAGCTTAAAAATATCATGTTAGGAACAAATTCACAATATAAGGTCAAAGTTGCATTGCAAATATTATCCATGGCATTATCTTTTAAATAATAACCCAGAGTTGTTAAAACAAACTGCGGTCCATTATTTGGACAAATTACAGAGCAACATAACACACATGCAAAGATAAAAATATAAGCATACAGGTTGCCACAATTAACCTAAAATTGAAATTAAACTTCCATTAAACTTATACCTTAATTTAACACCAATCAACCTTTAATCTCCAAGCTAATCGGCGTTGATACTTAATACCACTTGCTGGGGTAAACAGAATGTAAATGGAAGCTTAATTTAAATTTTGGTTGAACTCTGGTGAGGTATAGATATTATAGTTTGCAGTTTCCACATGTCAATCTGGTGTATATAAAGGCACCAAAACCAAATAACTCTACAAGAAATTTAGGATGTTAACTGGAAAAAGAAAATCATCTGAACAATATTTTTGATCCGCAGAGTCAGCAGTCAGTTCGGTATTTACGACATATCTAAATAGTAAATACAGTGTGTGCTTAAAGTCCGGGACTCGGGTAGTCAACTTAAACTTCTTATTTTGAATTATCCATTGACGTAATATGTGATGCATAAATTAATAGAGTGAGAAAAATAATTATTAATTACACAAGATCAGAATATTGTTATATTTATTATCAAAATTAAAGTAAAATAGATTACTCCTAAATTTCCAGCTAGAGAACTCATATACTTCTTCCGCAAAATTCGATCCTAGGAACTATCAACCGAATCTATATCTGTAAGCCACACAGTCAAAATGGAGCTAAAAAATCAAAATATAATGAATACTAATTGCATATATCAGAAACATAAGTACATAAATAAATAAATTGTAATTGAAATACAGTACGGTATAGTTTAAACTATAAAGTAAATTGTTACAGAGACAGGTAGGATACACTCCATACACATCAATGTGTCAATATATATAAGAGAGAGAGAGTGAGGGAGAGGGAGAGAGGGAGGGAGAGGGATCGGGAGAGGGAGGGAGAGAGAGAGAGAGAGAGAGGGGGTACCTCGAAGATCTAATTCACGCTCGCGAAGGGCGTTGAAGAAGTGAGGGCTCTTCCATATCAAGTCCGCCGTTAGTCTCACCATCTCTCTCTCTCTCTCAAACCTAAAACCAAAATCAACGATTGTTTCTCAGATTTATAAAGCCCTCTTCTTTTTTACTAATATCTCCATCCGTATATTTAAAGGTAGCAAATTGACTAATTTTAATGGCCGTAAAATTATCAATTTATCTTTTCTAAGTACATTTCACTACCATTATACTATATATTTCATTGAATTTTTTTCAAAAATCTTATTAAATAAATTATATCGTCTCTTTCAATCATAATTTTTTTTTTATTTTAATTTTAAAGTAAATAAAATGTTTCTTTATATTATTTATTTAACGCCGTTTTTTTAAATTTTCGTAGTTTAACTTATATTATATCTCCTTATATATAATAAAAGAGAATTAGGGATAAATTAAGAAATTTTAATAACGGTAAAATTACAATACTGCCCTTTTATGTTGGAAAATTATAAAAATACCATTACTCACACAATTATTATTAAAAATAGATATATTGTTGTATCTCCTAAATCCCAAATCTTCTACTCAAAATACAAGCTACATATATTCTTGAGTTTACATTAAAAAATTTATTAGATGAGCTATATCCTTTTTTTAACAAATTCTTTTTTATTACTTTAATTTTTGAGTAAATAAAATATTAGTTTATATTATTTACGTGTCTCCTTTTTATTTAATTTTTGTAGTTTTATTACAAAATTTTAAAAATATCATCACTTCATATTTTTTTCACTCACTTCATATTTAAAAATTATCTTAGTCAACCTCGATAAATTTTTATATATTTTTATATATTTTTTATTAAATAAATTTTTATAAAATTAGTATTTAAAAAATTATAATAATTTTAAAATAATCTATAATTTTATTGATCAAATTTTCTACATTATGATATAATATATATTTTTAATTAGACATTCATTTACATTAAAAATAAATTTTAATATGATTTGATATTAAAAATATGAGATATAATTAATATTTTTATATATAAGGAATTAATATACTGTTTTCTATTTAAAAAATATACTAAAAATATAAAATTGCTTTTTTAATTATTCCCCGCATCTCATGCATCCTCGCGAGAATCCTCGTCCCGGCGGGGATCAGTGATAAAAAAAATCCGTTTAGGATTAAAAAAAGGAAGTAAGACAATTTAATGAAAAGTTAAAATAATTATTTATCATATTTAAAAATTATTTTTATATAAATACAAATTTGTTTGAAATAATATTTTAATATATATAGAAGTTCGCGTCTCGCACGGCTAGTTTGATAATTAAAATTGAAACAACAGATAGGGGTGAGCAAAAAAAATCGAAAAACCGAAACTGGACCGAAAAACCGAAAAACCGAAAAACCGCACCGAAAAAAACCGAAACCGACAAAAACCGAAAAAATCGTAACCGAACCGAACCGACCGGACGGTTTGGTAACGGTTACGGTTTTAAGGATAAAACCGTAACCGAAAACCGAACCGCTAATATTATTTTAAAATATTTAATATATATTTATTTACTTATCTATTTTATACAAATATGAGTATATGATACTTGCCAAATTTATATAAGAATTTTAAAAACCTTTTTTTGTTGGGCCTGTAGATGGATTATGATAGTCATTTACTTGCACTTGGACTTGTCGATAGTCATTCATATTATAGCTCTATTAATTCATCAATACGAATCCCTCATTTAACGATGCTACTTGTTTGTTACATTATACTAAATAATTAATTTTCTTAGATTTATATTAAATAACGTCTATAAATATTCTTAGTATTATATTAAATAATTATTTTTAAAAAAAAAATAAAAACCGAAAAAAACCGAAACCGATAAACAGTTAACCGAACCGAAAATAACCGTTCCGAACGGTTCGGTTACGGTTAATAGCTAGAAACCGAACCGAACCGACATACACGATTCGGTAACGGTTTTCGGTAAAAACCGAACCGAACCGAACCGTGCACACCCCTAACAACAGATACGAATGTTGAAGGGTACAGCTCCGTTTCCATAAATACCCTTGTTGATTTCCTAATTAATTATTGTTTTTATTCGACATAAACTTTGAATGGGCTTCTTCAAAGAAACAAAAAAACTTTGAACGGGCCATTTAATTTAGATTTTACCAACAAGTCGATGAAATTTATAAATTTTAAAAAAATCGTTGTTAATTTAAATTATGGCGATATGACATAAATTTTGATGCAAGACATTTAATTTAATTTTTTAACGGTGTTTCAAAAAAAATAATGAATTGATAATAATTTATTAGTTTTAAAAAATTATTATTAATTTTAATTTTACATTATTAACAATATTTTTAATTTAACAAGTCAAGTTATCCGTGGGATTATTTGAGCTCGCCTCAGAAATCATTCAAATGATATTAAACTCCCTAAAATAAATGATCATGTTCGAATACTTTTCGAATAAATGATAAACATCCATTTTTATCACTGCACAAGATAAGGTTAGATCGCTCCCTGGGTTGGCTCAGGTTAAAGAGAGGATAACTATCCTCTTGATCATATGTTCGAATCTCACGAGACTCCTGAATCAGAATCTGTCGTTTAAATGCGATTTAGCTTGGTTCATGTGATTTGCAGGTTACCATAAAAAAAAGATAAGGTTAGATCAAAAACCATTTTTAGGGATGGTAACTAGTCGAATCAGATCAGATTTCTTAAGATCCAAATCCAATTCATTATTATGTTTCGGTTCAGATCGAATTCGGGTTTGGATATTAAAAACAAATATCAAAATCCAATTCATCGGGTTTTTTGAGGTTTCAAATTAATTTCAGGTTTAATTCTTTTTAGGGAACCCGTAGCCGCTACATTTCAAGTGCACACTGGATAAATCATGCGGCTCACGCAATAGCCCGCAAATTATATGAATCAAGATAGATAACACTCTACCTCCGGGTTTAATTCAGATACTTTAAAAGTAATTAAATAAAAATAAATAAATTTATATCATCATAGAAATATGTTAGGTAACACGTTTTTTGAATGTTAATGATATAAAAATAGTATTTTATATACGGTCAATAAAATATTGGTGCAGTGGTAGAGGTCTTATTTTTCTAAATATAGGTTAAAAGTGCGACTCATAATGCATTTGTTTAACTAAAAAAATAATACTCTACATGTTTAGATAATTCAATACTAGCGTCAAATATAATAAATTAAATTATCAATAATTATCCTACGTCCTGGTTAAATTAGATTTAAATATTTGATGTATATAAATCATGTATTATTGTTACAAAATTATATTATATAAGATAAAAATATGATATCGAATTTTTTTCGGATTTTGAGTTATGAAGTTTGGAACGAACTTCGGGTGTCGAGTCGGGTATCAATTCAGTATACCTAAGATCCAGATCCAAATCCAAAAAACCGAATTCATATAAATTCAAACAGATCAAAACGGGATAATATCCGTCAGGTCTAATAAAATTGTCATCTTGTCCATTTTTATATAGGCACCCTCCAAAGAGCAGGTCCTCTCCCAACAACTAGGGAAATCGAATAAGCAGAGGAAAATCGAATTCATGTACAATACATGGGAAGGTTATCCCAATTGAGCTCGTTGGACCAATATTTATATAGAACTTTTGTTTTTACTAGCGAGTAGCGAACATAAAAGCAAATTTTTGATAAAAAAAAATTGTAAACCCTAAACCAAAAAAACTTCGCAGAAAGTGCAACATCGCCTAATCTACTTTGGCGTCAAGCATGGTGAATTTGAGATTTAAAGTGGTGAGTTGATAGCATTCATAACTTAACCCGGTTAATACGTTTCACCGCCAGCATCAAAGTAAAGTGAGTGCTTGACAAAGCCATTGACATGTTTAAGGTCAATCTTTCATGAGGCTCAAAATTTATTGTTCATTACAATGACACAGCTAAGTGAAAAGATGCAAACCACCCAATCTTGTTCTGATCAATGATGGTATCACATATTCACAAGTGCAGCAAAGAGACAAACTCACTGCAATTTCATATACCAGTTAGAAAAAGCTTCAAATGTATTCCAACAAGTTAAGCCCGTAAAACACATCCAAGTTATGGAAATTAAAACTTTTAAGAATGTATATTGCCTTCTTACAGAGAGGTCATCGTTTATGATACAAAGACCTTGGTTAAGAAACTTATTTCAAGCCAGTCCAAAAGCCGTCAAGATCTCCACACTCTAGTACCCCTTGTTTCCACGAATTCGAGCCCTCATGTCAATCTGGAAAAAAGAAATGGAAGCAAATAGTTAGCTACTGGAACTTTACAAGATATGTAACAAAATCTGATTCACCAAGGGTGAGGTTGGTTCTTCTGTCAAGTCACAACCACCTAAAATATCCACCAATTATTGATAACTGAATCTACAGTTCAAAGATAAAAATTTAGCTTTACATCCATTTCTTGAAAGCTGCATTGCATGTGAATTGTTCAGGGTCGCTATATCTGCATGCTGTTTCCAACCAATCACATTCCAATATTGTCTAATTGGCGTTTTGGAACATAATGATCACTTACTACACATAAAAACTTGATGCTTTGCACTTTAAAAATATTATAATTTTAGTCAATTGAACGATTTAAGTCTTTATGTGAGTATTTAGCGACATCTACGCTTCAAATGGTTAAAGTTTAATGTTTGAAATACGTATATGTTGTTAAGAAATAACGTTATATATGCACGAGTATAATCATGAACAGGCCCACGGGTTCTCTGGGAATCACTGCTCCTCTGAATTTTCAGTAAGTACTAGTGTTATGAATGTAAACCAACATGGTTGTCACGTCGATGAGTCGACGCGAGTCGACGGACCTGACTAGTCGTTGACTAGTCGACAAAAAATAATATATTATTAGAAATTAAATAAACAATATATATACACACGCATATATGTATCGAGTTTTGAAGTTCCAACCCCTTCCACAACGTTTTATTTCAGATTCTAAGGAATTAAGAATCCGAATGATGAAAAAGCTAGAAGAGCTAACAAATAACAACAAAGAAAAATATTGCAATCATGTGAAATATGTACCAATTGATGATGTCATGTGGTAGTGCAGCATGCAAAAAATTTTTTTGCAGAAAAAATATATAAATTCAGCAACTCGACTAGTCAACCGATTAGTCGACCAGGAGACCGATATATCGACATTCAGCTTGTCGACGTGTTGAGTCGACAACCAATCACCGGTTAGTCGACTACTCGCCGATTAGTCGCGACTAGTTGGCCAACATGACAACCATGTAAACCAGATTTCAGGTAGTAAAGATGGTTTGGAGGAAGTTGATGAACACAACACTTGGGTTCAAATCCCTACAAACTCTTTCTTGTCCTTGCATCTTTGATGCCTAAAAAAAAATTTGTCATGTCCTAAAAATTGGTATTCACTAGCTTATATCCCGTGCGGTGCACGGATTTTCTATAATATTACATAATATTTTAATTTAATATTAGATAAAATTAAGTAGAATTGCCCATGTTATTTGGAAAAAGAAGCAAATTTGTTATTCAAAACAAAAAGGTAATGTGTTTTAGCTGAAAAGGCTAATTGGTCACTTATTAGTAATTTTTTTTTATTAGAGATAATTAAGTTAGAGTAAAAAAATGAATAATTAAGTAATTTCAGCAAGTACCGTACGACCGACCGACTATCAAAATTTTAATGTTTCGTCTATTACAATATAGTATAGATTTCTGACCATATGAGCCTCAAACTTTGACTATATTGAAAACAATTTGTCAAAAATGGAGATGAACACAATTTATCGAGAGGGGTGAGCAAAACAGAAGTGATTATACAAACTATTAAGTTCAAAATCAAGTAAGCAGGTGACTGGAATACTGTAAATTAATCACTGACAGTGACAGGCAATATTTTTTGAAAAAGTATTTTAGGAGTAACCTGAACAAGGTTAAGGGTCTAGCGAGTTCAAAATCTTATGGCAAACTCTAAACTGGAAAGTAACTAATGAAGCCTGCTTCGTCCAATAAAACATTTTCTGATAGGTACACAAGAGGTTGACGGGTGGATGATCGAAGATAGTTAAAGCTCCCTTCAAAACTTCGATAAGGGTATTGATCTTAATATCTTATAATTGAGAAACTTAGGCAGCAAATTCTACTGTGTCCACTATAGAATCTTATTGGGGGTTGTCCACAACTCCCTCTTTTGTTTCCTTTATCAGTCGAGTGCATGACTAATTATTTGCTCCTTCAGCATACACTAAGCACTTACCTTATTGCAATGCACTGCATATACAACCACAAATGAATGAAAGATGTACTTTGAAAAGAATGAAGTATTGGCATGACTTCAGTCAAGCCAGAAAATATACAACTATGTCTATATCCACTGATCCACATATGCATACTCTTTTTTAAAAGATTAAACCAGTGGAAAAGATGATTTCTGCCCAGTGCTAATAGATGGACCTAGCCAGGTAACTCGATATCTATATCTATATCTGTACATGCACATGTATAGTATATATAGAGAGTTCATAGTAAACTGCTTGCTTTAAGTTGTTTACTCTCTTAGAGAAATAAATTCAACGGATAAACTTCAGGATTCTAAATAGCATACGGGTGAAAAGACCTATGCAGCCCAAGCACGCTGAAAAATAATTACTTGTGCACGCTGAAGTTTGGAAGGACAGAATCTATTATCTGATACATTTTCCTGTGGTTATGAGTTATAGTGGGGAAGGAAACATAATTCACCACGTGCCTTTATCATAATATATCCATTGTTGACAAGTAGCCTCAAAATGTCTAACTTGCCACACAACTCTGCTCAAATAAAATTAAAGTTCTTAGTAAATTGACATGGAATAAGATGAATTTATAGTATCTTGTATATAATTATACATTTCATTTCTGCATCCATTCCATATCTATCAATTGATCCAGATGTCAAAGCACCACAAGAATGCTCTGTTCTCCTTACTACTATTGTGTTCACAAACCTCTTCACAGAAAACTTGCACTCTTTCATTTTGTTACAGTATTCCCTTTTACATTCTTCTCTCTTCTTCGATTTCATTCCACTCTTTCTAACAATCGGAGAATTAATGTCAAGTAATAAATAACTTTATCAAGGATAATACCTCAAAGACCCCATAGTATAACTCTGTATTTCAATTTTCACCGACTAAAGGGTTATTCCGCATTTACTTCAACCATATAAGATAGTCAGACTTTATATAATGCCTTGCATGAATTAAAGACGATCCTAAATGGATTCGTGTATGATATTTTTTACTCTCTTTCAATAATTTTAATTGTAAGGTACATTATGTTGTGAACATCAGTGAGGCCATGCTTAGTACATCTGAAGGTTATATGTGAGAAACACTTGGTGCTTATCACTCTTTTTGAGATGGAGGTAGTATTCTTTTGATTAGAAAGCAGAAGGGGGACAATCTAATTCATAAATGGTGTAAGCTTCCTGGTTTCAGTACTGTGCTAGTTGCTTGTTTTAAAATCCCAAATGATAGTCTTTCCTCTTTAGCTAGTATTTCCTCTCAGTCAGCATGGTCAATTGCATTAGTACTAACATATTCCATATGGCTTATTATTACTACTACCGAGGAGCTATAGTTACTGCTACAGTGTGCTATATCAATTACGCTCCCTATATAATAATATATCACAGTGAACCATCATAGTTTAAAAATCCACAATGAAAAGAAGTCAAGAGAGGGAAACTCGAGAAGGAACTAGGCTGAAGCACAAAAACATGCCAACCCTCTAATCTCTTAAACTTGCAGGGCTACACCACTGTAACACGGCTTCATAATTCATTTTTCGACAAAAACAACTGATCATGTAAAGAATTGATAAAATATGAAGTATGCCAGTTTCCATCAAACACTGTTTCTTGTAATTACATCTAGTGATCATGCACATGCTTCTGATAGGCATTTAAACAGACTATTGACATATTCCGAGCAACCAAATAATCTAAAAGTAAAATTTATTAAAACAAGGCCGTAACGTTTTTATGATATTCTGATTTTGAATTAACCTGTACATTTTACAGTAATGAAGTTTGGCAATAGGCATAATGTCAAAAACGATATCGTAATGAAAGGAGAGATGGGAGAGGGAAGCATACCTGGCCTCTCTTGCAATTGAAATAAGTTTCTCGTAAACCAACGCATTCGGAAGAAATACAAGGGCTTTGCTCCTTGGCACAATCTCTAAACGGCCGATTCTCAATCTATAAGTTTATATATAAACAATAAATAATCAATCAGAAAACAAAGGGGGGGGGGGGATTCATTTCAATTAAAATGTGAAATTAATCATCAAAAATTAAAACAGATCAGTAGAAATACATATAAAGGATGAAGAGGGAAGTAAAATACAGTAACGCAATCGGATTCGCTGAGGCACTTGACGAGTTCCGCTGCAAGTCCCTTACATGATTTCGCCATTACTTCTCCTTCTAAAAACCTCCAGACTCCTCTGTTCCAAGTTGTTTGGGTTCAACCACAAAACCTTCTTTCTTTCTTTTTTTTTTTTTTTCACTTTGAGAGTACCTTCTTCTTCTTCTTCTTTTTTAAAAGAATTAAATATTTCGATTTGGACCTCTAAACTAAAACAATATGAATCATCAATATACTTATATAAAAATAAATAAATAAAAAATATATATATCAGTATTTAGGTGGCGCATCTTATATTGTCTCATTTTATTTTTCTAATTTTCTCAATTTGTTGAATTAATAAATATCAAAAATTATAATTACCTTATATTCTCCTAAATATATTATTACCGTTCGTAATATTTTCCTAAAATTTCTGCAAAATTTTTAATTAAGATTTTTGAAACCAACTTACCATCATAATATTCTGCTGGAACTTCTACTTCCCATTTAAATCAACTTATCGCATTGATATTCTCCTAAATTTCCTTTCAATACCAATTCTCCTTTTTCTCCTTAAAACAAGTTACTATATTTTATTTTTCTATATCAAAAATTACAGTTAACTTATATTTTTCTAAATATACTATCACTGTTCGTAATATTCTTCTAAAGTTTCTACAAAAACTTTAATTAAGATTTTTGAAATCAACTTAGTATCATAATATTCTCCTAAAAAAATTTATTTTCCATTTAAATCAAATTACCATCTTGATATTCTCATTAAATTCTTTTTAAATATCGTTTCTTCTCTTTATTTTAATATCAACTTACTATATTACATTTTCCTTATATTTTTCTTTTAATTTTTAGCCTATAAAATAATACAAAGACAAGTATTTACAAATACGTTTTCTAAATATTTTTTAAAATTATTATATCATTATATTATTATTCTATGCTCATGTAAAGGAGAAAACGAGAGCGGAGAGGTGGCGGCTCTCAAAATGTTTCAATCTATTTTTTATAATTTTCTAAAAAAATTATATGATTAAATAGAAAAAATATTACATTAATTATTTACTAATACATAATATAATTTTATGATAATTTGTGAATAATGAGAGAACGACTAATTGTAATAAAACGTTTAATAAGAAAATAGTTTTTCAAACTTTTTAATTTATTGTATTTATTTGTTATTCATAATTTTCAAATGATCAAGACTAGACAAGAAAACAAATAAAAGACGAAAAATTATTTTAGAAGGTCACTGCGAAACGCGGCTCAGTAAACTAGTTTTGTTAAAGAAAATACTGCAAGCGTAACATTTTGATTTGGACTTCTAAATTAGACACACCCAAGTTTACGGGTCTAGGATCGGACCTTATCGAATATAAGTATATAACTCATTCGGTTCCCGAGAAAAATCTGAAAAAATACGCTTCAGAATGTGTTGTGCAAGACATGCCTGTACAATAACAAAACGAAGTCAAATTGACAACCCTAAGTAAGTTGTATTGTAATCTAAGTTTGCATTTTGTATTGTATCATTTAAGTCTGTAAAAATGTTCGAGGGCAGACTGGAGTCTTTTTCTGTAAACAGTGTCAAGCCTAAGAATTCTATCTGGAAGAAGATCAAGAAGATCATGCCTCAGAAGAATTATAAAGAAACTTGGAGTTGAATAAATCTGTTTTGAGAAAAATATTATAAGTCAAGATCTTTACAAGTCACGGATTAAGTGGTATAGAGAAGTCATTCGAGAACTCCAAAATTACTTATCGACAAGTCAGGAAAAGCTACTAGAGAACTCAGAGATATCGACAAGCCAATTTGAAGATATGAAGAATAGAGATATCGACAAGTCATTTCTTCACTAGAGAACTCTGAGTTATCGACAAGCCAATTTGTCACTAGAGAACTCAGAGTTATCGACAAGCCAATTTGTCACTAGAGAACTCAGAGTTATCGATAAGCCAAATTGTCACTAGAGAACTCTGAGTTATCGATAAGCAAAAGTGAAGACATGAAGATGAGAGATCTCGACAAGCAAAATTCTCTTATAGAGAACTCAGAGACTTCGATAAGTCAAAACAACTATAGAGTGATTAGAGATCTCGATAAGCCAATATACTAATCGAGATGTCAAGTTCTCTATATACCAAACTAGAGATCTCGAGGTAAAATTCAAAGTACAAAGTGTAGACCAGTTGTTAGGAATATGTGTATTAGTTTGATGATAAGTTAAGCAAAACACTTAAGTAGAAATCTAGTGTTTGTAGCCTCAACGGATAAGACCATCTTGGCTATCCGTTGAAGGAGTAGCCTTACTTAGCAGTAAGTTTGGTATTGTAGCACATTTCACTCTCTGGTTTCAAGCTGTAATTCTTAGATGTTGTTAGGAAATAATCAGTCATGTTGACTACTAATGGATGTACAAATAGGAGGGCTAATTGTAAATATTTCATGCCTTGTAATTCTTTATAAGTGAAGAAGTGTAAACGGATATTGAAGACCTTCAACGGATAAGAAACAAAGCTTTAACGGATAATATCCATCAACGGATAAGTGCTTCAACGGATAAAGCTTCAACTGCTAGAGCATCAACGGATAAAGCCATCAATGGATGAAAGCTTCAACGGATGCTCAGTCTCATAGCAGTTGATAGTGACAGTTAACAAAGCTGACAGAGGCACATGGATTGACAGAGATAACTGGAATGTGGTAGCCTATTTCAGGAACAGCAGAAAAAGCAGCCGTTTTTTAGTCTGGTTCAAAATGGAAAGTCAACAGATAATTCCATATTACACTGGATAAAAATGGAATAGAAACAAGTGGAGAACTATTTTCTTATTATACTTTATCTTTGTCTTCACTTGTAAACTTGGTGATATATAAACCAAGTAGTAGCTAGTAATTAGATGTGAATTTTCCCTGAGCTGTTTAGAAATATCAAGAGAGAAAATCATCTAGTTTGTACTAGGAAGCAGCTGTGATTTAATTTTGAATCACAGATTTTCTGAAATAACACATCTCTGGTGGAACAACAAATCCACCAGAAAAGTTTTTAAGTTCTTTGTGTTCATTACATTTGTGTTTGAATATATATCTGTCTGCATCAGCTCCAAGCAATTCACACACATTTGATCACTCAAACACTTAGCCTTACAAACTGCTCAAAACTTGAAAAAGTTTTGAGATTTACATTCAACCCCCCTTCTGTAAATCTCATTGTTAGTCCACTGAGAATAACAATTGGTATCAGAGCAAGCTCTTAACATATAAAGAGTTTAAAGATCTATTCTGCTAACATCATGAGTGCACAGAAGAACTCTCCTGTTACCATCATGAATAGGAAGGATATTAGTGTAAAGATTCCAGTCCTGGAAAAGGATAATTATCATCACTGGAAAGTGAAGATGCATTTACATCTTCTTTCTCAAGATGAAAGCTACATCAACTGTATTGAAAATGGTCCTCACATCCCTCACAAGGTAGCCACAGCTGCTACTGTAACAGTTGCTGTTGGACACTCTATTCCCAAGCCAAGAGCAGAATGGACTATTGAAGACATGGAAGAAATCCGCAAGGATAAGAGAGCCATGAACATTTTGTTTAATGGCTTAGATCAAGATATGTTTGACAATGTCATCAATTGCCAAACTGCAAAGGAAGTTTGGGACACTATACAAATCATCTGTGAAGGTACTGAGCAGGTCAGAGAGAACAAAATGCAGCTTCTTATTCAACAGTATGAATATTTTCACTTTGAAGAAGGTGAATCATTAAATGATACCTTCAACAGGTTTCAGAAACTGTTGAATGTATTGAAGCTGTATGGTAGAGTGTACCAAGTCAAGGATTCCAACTTAAAATTTCTTAGGTCTCTGCCAAAGGAATGGAAGCCCGTGACTGTCTCTTTGAGAAACTCTCAAGATTATAAGAACTTCACACTTGAAAGATTATATGGAATTTTGAAGACTTATGAACTTGAAATGGAGCAGGATGAGCTGTTGGAAAAGGGAAAGAGAAAAGGAGGAACAATTGCTCTTGTAGCTGACTGTGAGAAGATGGAAGCCAGGAATGAGGAGAAGACAATGCCAAGTCTCAAAGTTGGCACAAGCAAATTAGAATCAAGCAAGGGTAAAGAGCAAGTTGCTGAGGATGAAGACAATTCTAGTCAGGATGAATCTGATGATATTGAAGAACATTTGGCCTTTCTGTCCAGGAGGTTTGCAAAGATGAAGTTCATGAAAAACACAAAGTTCACTAAGCCAAACAAAAACATGGTGGACAAATCAAAGTTCAAATGTTACAACTGTGGCATTAGTGGACACTTTGCAAGTGAGTGTAGGAAGCCAAATTCTGAGAAAAAGAAATTTGAGCAAGTTGATTACAAAAAGAATTATTTTGATTTGCTCAAACAAAAGGAAAGAGCATTTCTCACTCAAGATGATTGGGCAGCAGATGGGGCAAACGAAGATGATGATGTGGAATATGTCAACCTAGCCCTGATGGCTAATTCTTATGAAAATGAAACTAGTTCATCAAGCAACCAGGTAATTACTACTGATCTCTCTCAGCTCTCTAAACATGAATGTAATGAAGCCATAAATGATATGACCAATGAATTATATCATTTGCGTGTTTCCCTTAAATCTCTAGCAAAAGAAAACACTAGGATCAATGAGAATAATGTGTTTTTAAGTGATAGGAATGTTGTGTTAGAGGATCAGGTAATTGAGCTTGAAAAGATAAAACTTAAATGCCTGACTGTTGAGAGTGAACTAGCAGAAGCTGTTAAGAAAGTGGAAATTCTTTCTAAACAGTTAGAAAGTGAGCAAGAGGTAATCAAGGCCTGGAAAATATCTAGGGATGTCAGTGCTCAGATTGCAAAGGTCCAGGGAATTGAATCATTCTGTGAGGATGCCTGGAAGAAAAACAAAAAGAAGTTAGAATTAATTGATGGATTGTCAACGGATGTGGAATCAACGGATGATGAAAGTTATCCGTTGAAGGAAGAAAAGGAGCATCCGTTGAAGGCTCATCAATTAAAATAGGCAAGTTCTTTTAAAAATAAAAATCTAAATAAGAAGAATGATTCAACTCTCAAGAACTTTGTCAAAGAAGGAGCTAGCACATCCAGAGATGTTAGTAAGGTGAATATAGGACATATGACTTTAGATCAGCTAAAAGATCGACTTAAGTTGGTTGAGGATAAGAAGGAAACTAAAAGAAAATCTAAAAGAAATGAGAAGGTAGGGATTAATAAACACAACAATTACACACCTGATAGGTATGCTCCTAGAAAAAGCTGTGTGCATTGTAAAAGTGTTAATCACCTATCTGATAATTGCAAATCTGTTAAAAATGCTCCCATGCCTTCAAATCCCTCCATACCTAACATGTCTATGTCATCTCTGCATGCTATGCCTGTTATGTCTCACCAGAATCCCCATGCACATTTTGTAAACATGCCATACATTAACAATCCTTATTTTACTGCATTTAGTATGCCTCAAATGCCATACAGTATGCCTATGTGGAATAACATGCTTGAACAACATATGCCCTATCAAATTCAATCAAATGTGTTAAATGATTCTGTGACTAACCCTACACTTCAACCAACCACATCTGAGACCAAGGTTGACCCAAAGTTACCTAAGTCAAAAGATGCAGGAGGAATGAAGTCTAGGAAAAAGACTAACAAGGGTGGACCCAAGGAAACTTGGGTACCAAAATCAACTTGATTGATTTTGTTGTGTGCAGGGACAAAGAAGGAATCTATGGTACTTGGACAGTGGTTGTTCAAGACACATGACAGGAGATTTCACCCTGCTCACAGAGTTTAAGGAGAGAGCTGGCCCTAGCATAATCTTTGGAGATGACAGCAAAGGACTCACTATGGGATATGGCTTGATTTCAAGAGAAAATGTCATCATTGATGAAGTTGCATTGGTTGATGGTCTCAAACATAATTTATTGAGCATCAGTCAACTATGTGACAGAGGGAATACTGTTTCCTTCAATTCTGAAGCCTGTATTGTCACAAGTAAAAAGGACAATAAAGTGGTTCTAACTAGAGTTAGAAAAGGGAATGTGTACTTAGCTGATTTCAACTCTACAGATGCAGAATCCATTACTTGTCTTCTCAGCAAAGCAAGCCCAGTTGAAAGTTGGCTATGACACAAGAAGCTGTCCCATTTGAATTTCAAGACAATAAATGATCTAGTAAAAAAGGACTTAGTTAGAGGAATGCCTCTAGTGGAATTCACAAGGGATGGACTGTGTGATGCTTGTCAGAAAGGAAAGCAAAAGAAAGTATCATTCAGTAAGAAGCTTGAATTTGCAATTGATGAACCTCTACAACTTCTACACATGGATCTTTTTGGACCAGTCAATGTATTGTCAATTTCAAGGAAAAGATACTGCCTAGTGATTGTAGATGATTTCTCAAAGTTTTCATGGGTTTATTTTCTTAGATCAAAGGATGAAGCTAATGAAATCATCATCAATCATATTAAGCAAGTCAACAATCATCCTGATTTCAAAGTAAGGAATATTAAGAGTGACAATGGAACTGAGTTCAAGAATTCAACCATGAAGTTGTTCTGTGAAGAAAATGGGATCATGCATGAGTTCTCAGCTCCAAGAACTCCACAACAAAATGGTGTGGTGGAAAGGAAGAACAGATCACTAATTGAAGCTGCAAGGACAATGCTTGAGGAGTCAAAACTCCCAACTTATTTTTGGGCTGAGGCTGTTAACTGTGCATGTTACACTCAGAATATTTCTCTAATCAATCAGGCAAAATGCATGACTCCCTATCAATTATTCAAGAGAAGAAAACCAACTTTAAACTTTCTACATGTCTTTGGTTGCAAATGCTACATCTTAAGGAATCAATCTGATCACAAAGGAAAGTTTGATGCAAAGGCTGATGAAGGAATATTTGTTGGTTATTCTGCTGGAAAATCATATAGGGTCTACAATCTAAGAACCAACATTGTCATGGAATCTGTACATGTTGTGTTTGATGATAAAAAGATTGATGGACTAACAGATGAGGGACATCATGAAGGACTCAAATTTGACAATATTGAGATATATTGTGATGATAGTGAAGATGAGAATGATGAAGAAGGCATCTCAAGAAGAAACCAGAGTCTGCCTTTGGATAATGCACAGAATGCTGCATCCATTGAAAGTCATAATTCAGCTTCTGTTGAAAGAAGCAATGCAGCATCCGTTGAAAGACAAAGTGCATCATCCGTTGAAGTTCATAACGAAGCATCCGTTGATCACAATCTGTCAACGGATAATCAATTCACCTCATCAGTTGATAGAACTCCCAATTCCTTTCAAAGGATCAGCAACTCAGGGGGAGTTTCAACAAATCAACATTCTATCTCACATCATAACAATACTGAGGCAACCTCATCAAGGGCTAATCTACCACCTCAAAGGAAATGGACCAAGAATCATCCTTTTGAACTGATCATTGGTGATGCTACATCAAAAGTACAAACTAGAAGGGCTACTCAAG
Organism: Apium graveolens; assembly: GCF_009905375.1. NCBI lineage: Eukaryota > Viridiplantae > Streptophyta > Magnoliopsida > Apiales > Apiaceae > Apium > Apium graveolens. Next base: position 138,122,945 of record NC_133655.1, on the reverse strand, counting down.
ATGAATGTCTGTATAGTAGTTTTCTATCACAGGACGAACCTAAGCGAGTGGAAGAAGCTCTTTTGGATCCAGATTGGATTTTAGCAATGCAAGAAGAGCTAAATCAATTTGAGAGGAACAAAGTATGGAAGCTGGTACCCAAGTCAAAGAACAAGAGCTCTATTGACATAAAATGGGTATTCAGAAACAAGATGGATGAAAATGGCATTGTCATAAGGAATAAAGCCAGATTGGTTGCCAAAGGCTATTCTCAACAAGAGGGAATAGATTTTGATGAAACATTTGCTCCAGTTGCCAGACTTGAAGCCATCAGAATCTTTCTAGCCTATGCAGCTAATGCCAATTTCAAAGTCTATCAGATGGATGTCAAGAGTGCATTTCTAAATGGAGAATTGGAAGAAGAAGTTTATGTAAGCCAACCTCCAGGTTTTGAAGATCCAAATTTTCCAGACCATGTGTATTATCTGATGAAAGCACTCTATGGACTAAAGCAAGCACCTAGAGCCTGGTATGAGACTTTGTCAAAGTTCCTTCTAGATAATCACTTCACAAGAGGTACTGTTGACAAAACTCTCTTCTTTAGAAATGTTAATGGCTCTAAGATACTTGTACAAATTTATGTAGATGATATTATATTTGGATCTACAGATGATAAACTTTGTAAAAAGTTTGCTAAATTAATGTAAAGTAAATATGAAATGAGCATGATGGGAGAGCTAACTTAATTTCTTGGTTTACAAGTTAAACAAGTTAGTGGTGGAATTTTCATTAGTCAAACTAAATATATTTATGATCTTTTAAAGAAGTTTGACTTAATGGATTGTTCACCTGCAAAAACTCCCATGACCACTGCCACTAAGCTTGAATTAAACCAGGCTGAAAAGTCTGTGGATATTACAAGTTATAGAGGCATGGTTGGCTCACTTTTATATTTAACTGCTAGTAGACCTGATATTATGTTTTCTACTTGTCTCTGTGCTAGATTTCAAGCTGACCCTAAAGAATCTCACTTAGTGGCTATTAAAAGAATTTTCAGATATCTCAAGGGCACTCCAAATCTAGGAATTTGGTACCCTAGAGAGTCTGGTTTTGATCTAATTGGCTACTCAGATGCAGATTATGCAGGTTGCAAAATAGACAGGAAAAGCACAACAGGCACCTGTCAATTTCTAGGGAACAAGCTTGTATCATGGTTCAGCAAGAAGCAGAATTCTGTTTCCACATCAACAGCTGAAGCTGAGTACATTGCAGCTGGTAGTTGCTGTGCACAAATACTATGGATGAGGAACCAATTATTTGACTATGGTATAACTGTTGACAAAATTCCAATATTTTGTGACAACACAAGTGCCATTGCCATTACTGAAAATCCAGTGCAGCACTCAAGAACTAAGCACATTGATATCAAGTACCACTTCATTAGGGAACATGTGATGAAAGGTACAGTGGAACTTCATTTTGTTCCAAGTGAAAAGCAGATTGCAGACATATTTACCAAGCCACTTGATGAATCAACATTCACAAGATTAGTAAGTGAGTTAGGTATGCTTAACTATTCATAATCTATGTCATCTATGTAATCTGTCTTGTAGCCTGAAATGAATTTGCTGCAAGAACAAAGTTGGCTTTAATCAAGACTTATCCTGTCAACGGATATTCCCTATCCGTTGAAAGCCAAAATTGTTCTATCAACGGATATTCATCATCCGTTGAAAGACAAATACATTTCTGGTAATTTTATCCTTCAACGGATAAAATGGTGTTGTTCATCAACGGATAACTATTTACCTTATCCGTTGATGTGTCACGTCAGTGAGTCACAGCCGTTGATTCTTTTACTCAACCGTTGATACAGATATACAATGTTGTATGTATTTGTATTTATGGTAGTTTTCAGAATTTCTACAGTTTTATTTATTCCTGAACGGCTGTCACTTACTTAAAAGTATCATTTAATTATTTTATTTATGTTTTAATTCAAGAAAGTATAAAAGCCCAATTGAATTCTTATTTTCACTTTACGCTTTCTTGCAATTATCATTCTCTTTCTCTCTCAATTCTCAAGTTTTTCTCTGCAACCTGTACTCACAACAATGGCACCAGTAGTCAAAATTATGTCTCAAACAGGATTTGTTTATGAAAAGAATAATTTCATAGTCTTGGTTGAAAAGAATGAAGCCCATTCTGATTATCACAAGATGATGGACTTCATCAAGAACTGCAAACTGAGCTATGCAATGCTGGAAGCCCCAACCATCTACTGTGAAGTGATTGAGGAAATTTGGACAACTGCAGAGTTCAACTCCACAGATATGACTATTGCCTTCTCTCTCAAAGGTAAGGACTATTGCATTAATTGTGATGATATACAAACTTGCTTTAAGTTGCCTGAGAATAATGCCATGACACCACATACTGATAAAGATGTCTCTGCAATGTTAGATTCCATAGGCTATGCTTTTGATTATGCTAGTTTAGGTAGTATTAGAAGGAAAGGCCTTAGGAAAGAATGGAGTTTTCTTGGAGATGCCTTTATTAAGGTTTTCTCTGGGAAGATTAGCAATTTTGATGCTATCACTTCATCTCTTGTTAACATGCTCTATATGCTAGTTTCTGATAGGTACTTTAATTTTAGCAACTGTGTTATGCTAGAATTAGGTTCCAGATTAGGCAACAAAGCTAATAGACCACATAACATCTACTTTGCTAGATTCTTTATGTTATTGGCTAACCATGTTGCTGAAGGTTTGGTTATATCCAATGAGAATAATAAACTCAAATGCTAGGCACAAGAGAAAAGGGTCCTTGCAGACCTTTTGAGAATGAACCTCAACAGCCAGGTGCCATTGGTATACTTGCCAATCATGAATGCACCACAGGTAAGTGAGGTAAATGTTTCTATAACTCCTACTATTTCCAACCCCAATGTTTTTTTGCCTTCTAGTGTGGCTATGGAACCTGTGTCTTTGTCCAAACAGGCTCCTACCAAAGCCACCAAATCTAAAGTTTCCAAAGTCAAGTCAAAGAAACCTACCTCTGTTGTTTCTCAAAAGACAACAGTTGTAACAACTACCATAAACCCTGAAGGGAGTGAACAGGGTGTGAGTGGTGAGGGGAGGGGTGAACATCAAAAAGCCCCCCAGGATAAGGTGGGAGAGGTGAGTGGTACCCAAACCAGCCAAGCCACAGTCTCTCAAAAGACTGTGGTGGTTCAAAAGGAGTCCAGCACATCCCTAGTTGCATCCTCCCAAAAGGATGTAACTATTGAAAATAGTCCCCAACGAGGGACACAGAACAAAAGAGGGAGGGACACTGAAGCTACACATTCACCAATTAAAGCCTTCTCAAGGAAGAAGAAGGCCAAAACCCTAGTTTCCACACAAGGGACACACACAGCACAGATACATCCACCAGTATCTGTGCCTTCTCAAATTCAGCTTGATGTGATTCCAGCAAATGTGGAATCACAGCCCCATTCTCTTAATATAGAAACACACCATTCATCAAGCTCTCCAACACCTTCTCTGGATGTGGACATGATATTCACATCAATTCCTGATTCTCCCTCATTAAAACTCAGGGAGGAGCCCCACTCAAAACCTGATGATCATCATCCTTTTGATGATTTGTTGGATCATCAGCTAATTCTTTCGGATGTAGTTGAAGATTCTATGTTACCTCACCTAAAATCAATCCACACAGATTCAACAATTATGTCACTTTCTATCTCCACATCATTTCCTTCTTCAACGGATATCTCTCATCCGTTGACAAGTGGTTGTTCTTCAACGGATAAGCTTAACAACAGTTATCCGTTGATACCATCAGTTTCTACTTCAACGGATACTCCTTATCCGTTGATGGCCTCTACACACTTAACAGAAACAATTCCAACTGTAGAGGACATGGCAACTGTACAATCACTTTTAGGCTTGAGGGAAGGGAGTGATTTTTTGAGTGAGAGGCTGGGTTACTCCCAGGCAAAAGGAGAGGTTGAGAGTCACCAAATGCATGCTATTTCTTCCAGCATGGCAAAAGTAAGTGAGAGGAGTGCCACCTTAGAAGGTGAAGGTGAGGGTGTGTGTGAGCCAGGGGGAGCCCCTGATGCAAGAACAGAGAGAAATTGAGAGAAAGGCAGGTACAGAAGCTATAAGGGTGGATCCAGCCATTGCTAGTGAGTTCATGAAAGTGGATGATGCAGATAAGGAAAGATAATTTCAGCAACATTACAAAGCTGTCATTGATAACATTTCCTTGGATGCTGACATTTTTACTCACCCTGTTTCAGCCTTTCAATTTTTGGCTGCTCAGGGCAATGTGGAGGCAGAACAGACACTACACATTGTACACACTTCAGAATCTCTTCTCAGAGACAAAGTTGCTGTCAACAGGCTGCCTTCTCAAGCTGGTGAGCCATCTGAAGAATTTGGAGTAAATTCTAATGATGATGACTCTAATTCTTTGAATGAGAGCATGAACTTAGGGGGAGTAGAAGGCCCAAGTTCTGCTCCTGCTCTTCCTGAATGGGCACTGGCCAAATCACCAACACCAGGAGAATTTGGTGTCACTTTGGTCAGACAAGTCATGACAATTCAGAAGGCCTTTCAGGAGACTCAAGATGCTGGTACCAAGGCAATTCTTCAAGCTCATCTGGAATCTCTGCATCTCTTGCAGTTGCAGCATTACCAGCAAAATCTAAGTGTGGATGAGCTCAAGCAGGACATTGCTGATCTGAAATCCTACAATGCTGAGAAATTGGATTCAGTTATACCCTATGGTACTATGCAAGATTTGTTGGGGAGACTGAGGAAAGCATCTGATGCTGACAAGAGGCTGGCCAGATTGGAAGATAGGGTTCAAATCATTGAAGACTCTATGGTCACCATTCTTCAAAATCAACAAACTCAAACAAATCTACTCATGCAGCTGGCAAAAGCACAAGGCTTGACCCCTACCCTTGATGATAACAAAAAGGGGGAGAATAAAGGGGAAGGGGAAGGAGAGCCATCTACAACAGTTCAGATTTCTCAAGTGCTAGTTCCTGTCATCACAACTTCTCCACCAATTCAAGTCAAAGGAAAGCTAGATGGAATTGATCTAATCCAGATAGCATCAGCTGAATTGCAAGTCAAAGAGCAAAGGAAGAAGATTGATGAAAAGATGCAACTAATATTTGGTTCTACAACTTCTCAATCACAATCTGTGAAGCATAGCACAAAAGTGGAATCAATTATTATGGAACTCAAGCCAGTAGGGAGGCATAAGGATGGAGAAACTTCTTCCAAAGATCTGCAACCTATGGTTCTCAAGCCCAACAACAGCTTCAACAAGGACTCTACAAAGAACCCTTTAAGCCTTGCTCAAATGAAAGGAGTGGATTTTCCTCTTCCAAAGCCTGATGAAGACAAGCTTTTGGGTAGAAGTATCATAAAGCTCAAAGAGAACATGGATGAGGCTGTAAGGAGGAACATGGCTGTTATCTTTAGAGAGGGAAAGAGCATCTATGTGATGCAAGGACATCCCAAATTCTCAATAGCCAAGAGGGAAGAAACCAAGAGTTTGAAGGAAGAATCCAAACAGCTAAAGGCTAACAAAAGAGCACAAGCAAAGCTTGAAAAACAGCTAAAGTTAAGTCAGGCTGAAGAACATAAAGAAATTGAAGATAAAGGTGAAGATAGAGCTATGGGGGACATGGTTGGTACTGAGATGGAGGAAAGAAGTAAGGAAGAATGGCAGAAAGGGAATAGAAAGAAGGTCAATGCAAAGAGAAAGATGGTAGATGAGACTGAAGAAAACCAATCAATATCCAAACCACTACCCTCTATTCCTGAACCCATTGTGCCTGACCCCTTCATAAACATTCATGGTGAACCAATCATTCCTAAGGAGGAACCAATTGATTGGGACACCATCAAATTGCCCACCTTCCTAACCTCTTTTACACCATCAAAGAAGCAGAAAAGAAGAATCAAATCAACACCCTCTAAAGCCTCAATCAAATTCACACAGAAGCCTAAGCCTAAACCTCAAACCTCTAAAGATGATTATGTTCACATCTGTGACATAAAAGAATTTTCAGACATTGAACTCTATCTGGATGAGCTGGAGGATGTAAGGGGAATAGCTGCCTACAGACAGCTACCAGAAAGACTAGTGTTCAAATACAAATGAGCTGGGGAAAGAACATGGCCTCTTCACAGAATTCTGAATGAAGGCTACTCTACCTTGATTAGAGTCTACTCAGCCATACAAAAGGATTCTGGCTTTACCAGGACTGCCAGGACTGAGATTCTCAACAAGATTGCCAACATAAGGAAAACTTGGAGGGAGCCCAATGCCTTGCCTAGAACTTTACTCATTCAAGAGAGAGGTATTACAATTCACAAATCACCTCATTGGTTGATGGAGTTCAGAGACAACAAAGGAGTCAGAAGATTTTTCAGAATTGAAGATCAGCTAAAGATTGCCAGTAATGAAACTCTCAAGGATATGCAATCTAAGTTAGATATCAATGAAGAAGATGAAGCTGAATTCTACAGATAACTTCAACTTCAAATAGAGGAGAATGACAGGAGGCTAGGAAAGAAAACCAGGGATCAAAGGAAAAGAAAGTAATTTGCTCAGGCTAAAGGAGCACCCTTGGAAACAATGTATTTCTTCAATTTCATCTCAGCATATACACTTTTGTAGCACTTTTGAATTTCTGCTTTGTTACAGTTTATATATTTGTTAAGTGTTTTGTTATCATCAAGCTAAACCCAAATTTATGCCTACAGTTCTAGTAGACATAAATAGGGGGAGATTGTTAGGAATATGTGTATTAGTTTGATGATAAGTTAAGCAAAACACTTAAGTAGAAATCTAGTGTTTGTAGCCTCAACGGATAAGACCATCTTGGCTATCCGTTGAAGGAGTAGCCTTACTTAGCAGTAAGTTTGGTATTGTAGCACATTTCACTCTCTGGTTTCAAGCTGTAATTCTTAGATGTTGTTAGGAAATAATCAGTCATGTTGACTACTAATGGATGTACAAATAGGAGGGCTAATTGTAAATATTTTATGCCTTGTAATTCTATATAAGTGAAGAAGTGTCAACGGATATTGAAGACCTTCAACGGATAAGAAACAAAGCTTCAACGGATAATATCCATCAACGGATAAGTGCTTCAACGGATAAAGCTTCAACTGCTAGAGCATCAACGGATAAAGCCATCAATGGATGAAAGCTTCAACGGATGCTCAGTCTCATAGCAGTTGATAGTGACAGTTAACAAAGCTGACAGAGGCACATGGATTGACAGAGATAACTGGAATGTGGTAGCCTATTTCAGGAATAGCAGAAAAAGCAGCCATTTTTAGTCTGGTTCAAAATGGAAAGTCAACAGATAATTCCATATTACACTGGATAAAAATGGAATAGAAACAAGTGGAGAACTATTTTCTTATTATACTTTATCTTTGTCTTCACTTGTAAACTTGGTGATATATAAACCAAGTAGTAGCTAGTAATTAGATGTGAATTTTCCCTGAGCTGTTTAGAAATATCAAGAGAGAAAATCATCTAGTTTGTACTAGGAAGCGGCTGTGATTTAATTTTGAATCACAGATTTTCTGAAATAACACATCTCTGGTGGAACAACAAATCCACCAGAAAAGTTTTTAAGTTCTTTGTGTTCATTACATTTGTGTTTGAATATATATCTGTCTGCATCAGCTCCAAGCAATTCACACACATTTGATCACTCAAACACTTAGCCTTACAAACTGCTCAAAACTTGAAAAAGTTTTGAGATTTACATTCAACCCCCCTCTGTAAATCTCATTGTTAGTCCACTGGGAATAACACCAGTTCAATATCCAAGATTATCAATCAACAAATAATCTAATCAGTTGGATTGACAAGTCTACAAAAGCAGCTTGAAGAGTACAAGATCAAAGGCCAAGATGAACTAGAAAAGTTGTTGTGAATATGTTATGAACTTGATGATTACATTAACAAAACACCTTAGTAGATTTAACTTAGTGAAAAATGTAGCACTCGATGGATGATCAATTATAGTCCCGACGGATGATTCAATATAGTCCCGACGGATGACTAATTGATATCCATCGGGTGAGTAGCTTATGTAACAATAAGTCATGTAGCACATTTCTGCAAACATCTTTGTATATATTCTGTAGTAGCATATAAGTCATGTTGACTTTAATTAGATATGCAGAAGAGGTTGATTAATTGTAAATATAAGATGTCTTGTAATTCTGCATAAGTGAAATGAAGTCAAGTGTCAAATAGCTACCCGACGGATGATCAACAAAGCTACTCGACGGATGATCAACAAGGCAACCCGACGGATGAAAAGCATGTACCCGACTGATGATCAATTCAAATATCTGTTGACAGTGACAATACAGTCACATGCGTTAGGTGTTTGCAAAAGGAATGTGGAAGCCTGTTTATAAGGAAATGAAGAACAAAGAAGCATTACCATTTCCATGCAAGTTAAGAAGATTTTCAAAGATGCTGGAATAGAGTAGTGAAGCAGCATGAAGTTTGACTTGATAGTTTTGTTTTATTATCATGTCTTATTACCATGTAAACTTGGTCATATATAAACCAAGTGTAGCTAGTTGAACAAATAACTAAGCAAATACTTTTAGAAGAGAAATAGAAAAAGCTGTAACTGTTAAAAATTTCTCTGTAGTTTGTTTGTTCACTTGTAAAGCAGTTGTGAGACATTTTATTCTTCACAGAGTTCTTAAATCGATATATATATATATATATATATATATATATATATATATATATATATATATATATATATCTGGTGGATACTTTCAAATCCACCAGAAAGTTTTTAAAAGGCTTGTAACGCATCACCGGAATGCGTTACAGGGCTTGTAACGCGTTCCTGTAATGCGTTACAGCCCGTCTGTTATTTTTAAATTTGATTTCTAGGAGTTTCGTAACTCCGTTTTGGGCGTGCAATATATCGTTGGATTCGTTTTTCCGAGACGTATCTAATGGAGTGATCAAATTTTAGTTTATATAAAAGTTTTGAACTGTTTATATTTCCGAAAGTGTTTTAAAGCTGTTTTTAACTGTTTTAACTGCTTTTAAATGCTTCATGTGATACATAGAGATGTATAATGCTTAGACCAATATGCTAGATGATGTAACATGCCTACCTTGATGTTTATTCATGTTTATATATGTGATATATGCTTAGTTTATCATGCGATGATAGATTTAGGTGAACTTAAATGAACATAAGGCAACCTAGTATAGTGAAAGTGTTTCATAACCTTAAGAATAATATTATGAATACAATCATGAGATTCTTGTATTTATGAAACACGTAATTGAATATGAATTTTCGATATGAGAGAAAGGATGATTATGTCAACAACAGATTTCTATCTGTAAGAAAGGGTTATTAAGTGATGGCTCTTGACAATGCTCCACCCGATCTGGGAATCATCTGATTATTGATTATTGATTTGAAATATTTAATTTAAAAGGAAGAATCTCTTTATAATATGATTATGATTGTAACGTAATATAATCCCTCTAAAATTAAATAATATCAAGTAGTAATTGGCCAATGACACAACGGGCTTGTGTCGGTCATAGCCTTCCAACATGATAGAAAAGTAGTTCTTATTTTTGAATCATTGTCGGTTCGTGCTACAGCTGAGGGCTTTGATTTCGAAATAAGAAATACTTGTCTATTACATAGAGATGTGTACATTGAATAAGAATCTAAAGGTCGGTACGTGCCACAGCCGTGGGCCTTTGGGGACTGATTTAATTGTACGGAATGTTGGGTTAGACTTGACTTAGAATATTGAGTTTGTCGTGCCACAGCCGAGACTCAATTATTCAAGAGGCTAAAGTTTGATTAGGGAATAACATAAGATGTAATTGACAAGAGTTGTCTACCTATTGAACATTACATGGCGGTTCGTGCTACAGCCGGGGTTGTGTAATAGAATGTAGGATCCCTATTCCCACTAGCATTATGAATGCTTAATTTTTCATGTAGGGGGTTGAATAAATTAGGTAAACTAGTGGGAGCCACTTATGAATAAAGAACCGATTCATATAGTGTTTTAAAAATGAAATCGAATATTTGCTAAGTGTTGTTATGTGTTTATCATTTACAGATTCACTTTGTACGTTATGTCTTCTGCACTATCACTCAGGAGCATACTAGATGCTCACAAGTTGACTGGTCCTAATTATGCTGACTGGCTTTGAAACTTGAGAATTGTTCTCAGGATTGAGAAGCTGGAATATGTGATTGACTCACCTAAGCCTACTGAACCTGCTAGTGATGCACATAATGATGAACATGTTGTGTATCGTAAGTGGATATATGATGCAAATATTGCTCAATGCATCATGCTAACTTCCATGAACATTGAGCTACAGAAGCAACATGAGCATATGGATGCTCACACTATCCTCATGCATCTACAAGAGTTGTATAATGTGGCGGGGAGGACAACTCGATATAAGATATCGAAGGAGTTGTTCGGTTGTAGGATGTCTGAGGGATCATCTGTGAATGACCATGTACTTAAGATGATCAATTTGATTGAACGTCTTGGATAACTTGGTTTTGCCATGGATGGGGAGCTGAGCCAAGACTTGGTCTTGCAATCGCTTTCGAGTTCGTTCTCGCAGTTTGTTGTGAACTTTCACATGAATAAGTTGGATGTCAGCCTGCCTGAACTCCACAACATGTTGAAGACTGCGGAATCGAATTTCCCCCCTAAGAAGAGTTCTGTTCTTCTAATTGGTGAAGGTTCCAATCCTAAGAAAAGGAAGAGGAACTCTTCCAAGAAGAAGAAAGTAGGTGAAGAAAAGCCGGTTCCACCAAAAGCTGAAGACCCCAAGAGCAAAGTTGTTTGCTTTCACTGTAACAAGGTGGGGCACTGGAAGAGGAACTGCAAGGTTTACCTTGCAGAATTGAAGAAGAAGAAGGGTAGTGAGACTACCGCTTCTGATTCAGGTATGCTTATGATAGAAGTGAATATATCATTAAATCAAATTTCTACTTGGATATTAGATACCACCTGTGGTTCTCATATCTGCAATTTGTTGCAGGGACTAAGGAGAAGTAGGACTCTTAAAGAAGAGGAGGTGATTCTACTGATGGAAATGGAGCAAGAGTTGCTGCTAAAGATGTAGAATCATTTCATTTACATATGCCTACGGGCAAGACTATTGTTTTAAATAATTGTTATTTTATTCCCTCGATTGTGAGGAATATTATTCCCATGTTAGACTTGGCTGGATTTTTATTTATTATTGAGAATAATGAATGTTCTATTCTTAGAGATAATATTCTTTATGGACGTGGTACTTTAAATAATGGTCTGTATGTATATGACATAGAGCATGATTTACTTCAGATTGAACAAACTAATAAAAGAAAATGGATGATGAAAATCTCACTTTATTGTGGCACTGCAGTCTCCATTTAGTGGACATGGAGAGAGGGCTGCAGATTTGCTAGGATTAGTACACATAAATGTATGTGGACCAATGTCTACGCAAGCCATGGTTGGATTTTCATACTTCATTACTTTCATGGATAATAGATCTAGATTCGGATATGTGTTTGATGAAACACAAGTCTGAAGCCTTTGAAAAGTTCAGAGAGTATAAGTATGAAGTGGAGAAACAAACCAAACATAGTATTATAATTCTTCGATTAGATCGAGGTGGTGAATACTTTAATGGAGTGTTTCTAGATTATCTCAAAGTAAATGGTATAGTCTCCCAGTGGACGCCTCCAGATTGGTATCTGAAAGGAGAAATCAAACTTTGTTAGACATAGTTCGGTCCATGATGAGCTATGCAAATCTTCCAGTATTCCTATGGGGTTATGCATTGGAAACCTCAGCATATTTACTGAATAAGGTGCCTTCCAAATCTATTCCTCAAACTCCGTATGAGATATGGAAAGAAAGGAAACCGAGTCTTAAACACGTTAAGATTTGGGGATGTCCAGCTTATGTCAAGTAAGTTAACCCAGATAAGCTGGAATATCGATCCGTAAAATGTAGTTTTGTGGGATATCCTAAAGAGACTTTAGGGTATTACTTTTACACCCATCATCGGGTGTTTGTCTCCAGACATGCTACCTTCTTGGAAAAGGATTTTATCCTTGAAGGAAACAGTGGGAGCAAAATTGAACTTGATGAAGTTCAAGAAGCACAAACTACTACGGATCAAGTGGAAACACCTGTTCTGACTAGACAACCTTTTGTGGAACAGCCTATTCATAGAACAGGGAGAGTGTCTCGCCAACCTGAGAGGTAATATGGCCTTGTCATTGAGAATGACAATGAGTTATCGATCATTGATGATGACGACCCTGTGACCTATAATGAGGCTATGAGTAGTGTTGACTCAGAGAAATGGCATAGTGCCATGAAATCCGGAATGAAATCTATGTATACGGGATACAAAAGAATGATTAGAACAGATGGCCAGGTGGAGACCTTTAAGGCCAGGCTTTTTGGAAAAGGATTCAAACAAAGGCAATGGATTAACTTTGATGAAACCTTTAACGTGTAGCCCTGTTATAATCAGTTCGGATTTTGCTTGCGAATGCTGCTTACTACGACTATAAGATCTGGCAAATAGCCAGATGGTTTTCTTTCTAAGAGAAATGAAAACTTAGTGCGTAAGCTGCTGCGAACCATATGTGGTTTAAAGCAAGCTTCTCGTAGATGGAACATCCGTTTTGATGAGACAATCAAAGAGACTGGTTTTATGAAAAATGAAGATGAACCATGTATCTACAAAAGGGTAAGTGGGAGCGCGGTAACATTTCTTGTATTGTATTGAAATAGAGTTGACACACATAACAACATAGCAGACCCACTCATAAAGCTACTTTATGAAAGTCACTTTGATCGTCATAAAGACTAGATGGGTATTAGATACCAGAGTGATTGGCTTTAGTACAAGTGGGAGATTGAAAGGAATATGTCCTAAGTCCAATCATGTATTAGGATTTAGGAATAACTTTTATGTAATCTGTTTTGATTTCATTGATATTAATAAAAGACTTGTTTTGTTTTTTATTACGGGCTCTATCTATTTAAGTGTTTAAATAAGATATACCATAGTTTAGAGTAAAACTTTTATGGATTATGATGAGATCATAATAGTGAGACCTAAAAGATGATAACTCTAAACTTAAATAGTTCCTGGTCATAGGATTACTAACTGGTAATTAATAATCCGCAAAGATCGGTACATACTATGCTTGCTTCATTATGAAGGATGTCTGTTCTCATATACATTTGTGTGGTGACACTATAGCTAGTATGTAGGTGCTTATTATAGAATAAGTTCACAGAACATGACTCGCACAGCTGAACAACTGATGGAGTTCACTCACGTGTCAGCAGTTGTTCACATAGTGATAGTTGTACAAGTATCCTTAGATTTGAGGTCATCATAGTCATCTTGTGTACACTGAACTATGCTTTGGTTTAGTTCTTAGTCTCCAGGGACAATTATTAGGGCTCTACTGGGTATAGGAATTTGTACACGAAGATAGTGTATGATCAATAAAGGATCTACCCCTTCCAGTGAAGGAAGAGAATGTTCAAGGCTGATCCACTTATGCTAGTTCAGGAATCTCTGGCCAGAGTGAATGAAATTAAAAAGGAGTTTCTAATTTGTATAGAACTAAGCATAGTAAATGGTAAGCAAGTGATTAAATTAGATAGGCTTGACACGAGATCCATGCCTTGTATTTAATCGGGACATTGTAGGGTAGAAGGAGTTTATTGTACGGTAACTATTCACTGAATAGGTTCTTGGTATTCTAAGCAGTGAATTCGTATTATCCGGATAGTCGCGATATGCTGAGAAGTATCCCTCACGATGTAGAATAAATGTGATTAATTAATTAATCATATTTAATAAATTAGAGAATTTATATGAATAATGATAAAATAGTTTTATTATTATTTATTTCTACTACCGGCTTAATATTGAACCTACAGGATCACACCATAAAAAGAGAATGATTTAATGGTGGAGGAATTAATTAATAATGGCTAATAATTATTTATTTATGAAATAAATAATTAATTGGCAAATTTAATAATTGATTAAATGAGATTTATTTGATTATAAATTAATTAAGAAAAGTTCTTAATATTATTAATTAAAGGATTTAATTTTTGGAAATTAAATCAAAAGAGAGAATTATTTCTAAAGTGTTTAGAAAAAGGATTAATAATTAAAAGGTGTTTTAATTATTAATGAGAATAATAAATGGCATAATAATAATAATATTTATGAGAAAATTTCAGCTGAAAATTTTGCCTATAAATATACTATTATAAACCCTATTTTTATTCTAACCCCAATTTTAGAAAAACCTAATTCTCTCCACCTCCTCCTCCTCCTTAACGTCGTTTTCTTGGTGGATACCGGTGGAGTGCTTCATGTTTGAGGAGCAGCTGCTAAGGATCTGCGATCGTTGCTCTTGGATCGCATATTAAAGGTTAGTAATTGATCCCTATGTTTTTACCACGATTTATATGCTTTTATTTGGATTTTATGTGTAAAAAGTGTTTTACCATGCCTCCGCTGCGATTAAAATCCAACAAAAATGACTGGGCAGCAGATGGTCTGGATGCGGATGAATATGTCAACAATGTCAATCTAGCCCTAATGACCAAGTCTGATGAAACAGAGACAAGTTCTTCAAGTAATCAGGTAATCACCACTAATCTTGCACATTTATCTAAAGCTGAGTATAATGATGCAATAAATGACATATCTACAGAATTATATCATTTGCGTGTTACACTTAAGTCCCTCACTAAGGAAAATGCTAAAATCAAAGAAAACAATTTGTTTTTTTAAGTGAGAGGACTAATGTGCTAGAGTCTCAGTTTATTGAATTTGAAAAATTGAGAATATAATGTAAGATTTCTAAGGATGAATTAACTGAGTCCTTGAAGCAAGAAGAGATTTTGAAGAAGCAGCTTGAACGAGAACATGAGGTGATTAAGGCATGGAAATCATCTAGATATGTCCATGCTCAAATCACCAAAGTTCAAGGTATTGAGTCCTTCTGTGATGCAGCCTGGAAAAAGAGTAAAGAGAAGCTAGAATCCAATTTGGTTGAAGGATTGCTAACAGATGTAGACTCGACGGATGATGAGATTCATCCGTCGGATAATCAAGAAGGTTATCCGTTGAGTGACATAAATCCTCATCTGTCGGCTGTGAGCAAACCTGTGAGTAAAGCCAAACTTGCCAAGTTAAATGATGAATATGGACCAGTTTCCAAAAACTTTGTTTCAGGAGAATCAATTCAAGTGAAGAAGGAGAAGAAAGTGAATGTTGGTCACTGTTCATCAAGCAATTTAATGACAAATTAGAAAAGATTGAGGTTAAAATAGAGACTAAAAAGAAAAACAATAGAAATGGAAAAGTAGGGATTAACAAACATAATAACTACACAACTGTTAAGTATGGTAGTGTTAATCATTTGTATGTTAATTGCAAAATTGCCATGCCTACTCCCATATCTGTTCCATCTTCTTTTCTCAACATGAATGCCATGCCTTCTATGCCTATGAATGCTATGTCTGCACTGAATATGAATGCATAATTTGCTAATATGCCATTTGCACCTAATCCTTATTATGTTGCATTTAGTATGCCTCAAATGCCATTTAGCATACCTTACTGGAATAACATGTTTGCAAATAGCATGCATTTTCCTGTTAATCAAAATGTGCATGATAATTCTGTTTTAATGACTGGTTTCAAAGGTCAAACTCAGATGACTAAGGATGAATCTGGTATCCCCAAGTCAAATGAGATAAAACCTAAGAAACAAAAGAAGAAAGCTAACAAGTCAGGACCCAAGGAAACTTGGGTACCAAAATCAACTTGATTTGGTTTTGATGTGTGCAGGGAAACATAAAGAATCTATGGTACTTGGATAGTGGTTGTTCAAGACACATGACTGGAGATTCTACCCTGCTCACAGAGTTCAAGGAGAGAGCTGGCCCAAGTATTATTTTTGGAGATGACAACAAGGGTTATACTGTGGGATATGGCTTAATTTCTTAAGACAATGTAATCATTGAGGAGGTTGCCTTAATGGATGGTCTCAAGCACAATTTGTTGAGCATCAACCAGTTTTGTGATAAAGGCAATTCAGTAACCTTCAATTCGGAAGCCTGTGTTGTGATAAACAAAAGAAGAAACAAAGTGGTTCTCACTGGAGTGAGAAAAGGAAATGTGTACCTAGCTGACTTCAACTCACCAAAGGCAGAATCTGTCACTTGCCTTCTCACCAAAGCAAGTCAAGATGAAAGTTGGCTATGGCACAAGAAGTTGTCCCATCTAAACTTCAAGACCATGAATGAGCTTGTCAAGAAAGAACTGGTTAGAGGTATTCCTCAAGTGGAGTTTATAAAGGATGGATTGTGTGATGCTTGCCAAAAGGGAAAGCAAATCAAAGCATCATCCAGAAAGAAGCTTGATTCAACAATTGAAGAACCTCTACAATTGCTACACATGGATTTGTTTGGACTAGTCAATGTGTTGTCCATTTCAAGGAAAAGATTTTGCTTAGTAATTATGGAATATTCTCAAAGTTCTCTTGGACATATTTCCTAAAGTCTAAAGATGAAGCTAGTGAAATCATTATCAATCACATAAGGCAAGTCAACAATCATCCTGATTTTAAAGTAAGAAGAATCGGGAGTGACAATGGACTGAGTTCAAGAATTCTGTGATGAGATCATTTTGTGAAGAAACTGGGATTATGCATGAATTATTTGAAGCAAGGACTCCACAACAAAATGGAGTGATAGAAAGAAAGAACAGATCCCTTATTGAAGCTGCAAGGACAATGCTTGAAGAATAAAAGTTACCAACATACTTTTGGGCTGAAGCTGTGAACACTGCCTGCTACACTCAAAATATCTCTTTGGTGAATCAAGAAAAATGCATGACTCCCTACCAATTGTTCAAGAACAGGAAACCAACTATAAATTTTCTTCATGTCTTTGGCTATAAATGTTATATTTTGAAGAATCAAACTGAACAACATGGGAAGTTTTATGCTAAAGCAGATGAAGGAATTTTTGTTGGATATGCTGTGGGAAAAGCATATAGAGTCTACAATCTAAAAACCAACATTATTGTGGAATCAATACATGTTGTGTTTGATGATAAAAAGATTGAAGGACTGCAGGATGGAGATTTCCATGAGAGCCTCAAATTTGACAATGTGGAGATGGTTAGTGATGACAGTGATGATGAAAGTGATCAAGAAACTACAGCTAAGGATAATGCAAAAAAATCTACAACTAATGACGCTAATAACTCATCATCCATCGAGTTAAAAAATGCTTCATCCGTCGGGAGATAATCTGCATCATCCATCGGGAGACAATCAGCCTCATCCGTCGGAACTCAAAGTGCTTCATCGGTCGGGTCATTGAGAGAAGCCTGAAAGTCAAGGTAGATCACTCATAGAAAGTTATCCTCTCTCAAATCAAAGACTCACTAACTCAGGGGGATTTTCTCATAATCAAAACTCAGTCACACACCAAGACAACAATGAGGCCTCTTCATCTAGAGCAAATCTACCACAACAGAGAAAATGAAGAAGAGATCACCCCTATGAGCTAATTATTGGTGATGCATCTTCTAGAGTTCAGACAAGGAAATCAACTCAAGAAGAATGTCTATATAGCAGCTTCTTGTCTAAGGAAGAACCAAAGAAGGTAGAAGAAGCTCTGTTGGATCCTAATTGGATTTTAGCTATGCAGGAGGAGCTAAACCAATTTGAAAGGAATAAAGTATGGAAGCTGGTACCCAAGCCTAAAGGAAAGAATCCAATAGACACCAAATGGGTATTCAGAAACAAGATGGATAAAAATGGCATAGTAGTCAGGAACAAAGCTAGATTGGTTGCTAAGGGATACTTTCAACAAGAAGGAATAGATTTTGATGAAATCTTTCCTCCTGTTGCAAGATTTGAAGCCATCAGAATCTTCTTAGCCTATGCAGCCCATGCCAATTTCAAGGTCTATCAAATGGATGTCAAGAGTGCTTTTCTAAATGGAGATTTGAAGGAGGAAGTCTATGTCAGTCAACCTCCTGGTTTTGAAGATCCAAATTTCCCAAATCATATCTACTATCTTTTGAAAGCACTCTATGGACTGAAGCAAGCACCTAGAGCCTGGTATGCCACTTTATCAAAGTTCCTTTTTGAAAATCACTTCATAAGAGGTACTGTGGATAAAACTTTATTCTTTAGAAATGTTAATGGTTCTATTATACTTATTCAAATTTATGTAGATGATATTATATTTGGCTCTACAGATGAAAAACTTTGCAAAAAGTTTGCCAAATTGATGCAAAGTATGAAATGAGCATGATGGGAGAACTAACTTACTTTCTTAGTTTACAAGTTAAGTAAGTTAGTGATGGAATATTCATTAGTCAAACTAAATACATTCATGATCTTTTAAAAAAGTTTGATCTAATGGATTGCATATCTGTAAAAACTCCCATGACCACTGCAACCAAGCTTGAATTAAACACTACTGAAAAGTCTGTGGATATTTCAAGTTATAGGGGCATGGTTGGTTCACTTCTGTACTTAACAGCTAGTAGGCCAGATATAATATTTGCTACTTATCTTTGTGCTAGATTTCAGGCTGATCCTAGAGAATCTCATTTAGTAGATATTAAGAGAATTTTCAGATATCTCAAGGGAACACCAAAACTTGGCATTGGTACCCTAGAGATTCTGGTTTTGATCTAACTAGTTATTCAGATGCAGATTGTAAAATAGACAGAAAAAGTACAACAGGAACCTGTCAGTTTCTAGGAAACAAGCTTGTGTCCTGGTTCAGTAAAAAGCAAAATTCAGTTTCTACTTCTATAGCTGAGCTGAATATATTGTTGCTGGTAGTTGCTGTGCACAGATTCTATGGATGAAAAATCAATTGTTGGACTATGGTCTACAAGTGGACGGGATTCCTATTTTCTGTGATAACACAAGTGCAATTTCCATCACTGAAAATCTAGTACAGCATTCAAGAACAAAGCACATAGACATCAAGTACCACTTCATAAGGGAACATGTGATGAATGGTACTGTGGAACTGCATTTTGTTCCAAGTGAAAAATAGCTTGCAGACATATTTACCAAGCCACTGGATGAATCCATCTTCTCAAGGTTGGTAAGTGAGTTAGGTATGCTTAATTATTCTTGAATCTTTTCAGTTATTTTGCAAGTTGTAATGCAGTCATAATTTTAATTGATTTTCTAGTCTTGGATGAAATTTTGGCCAAGTCAAAATTTACATCCTGATGGATGATCATTATCCATCGAGTTCGATCATCCGTCGGAATACAATTTGTTAATAAAATCAATTATTTTTCTGGAATATTTTATAACTTGACGGATAACTGATTTATTTTCATCCGTCGAATTGTCTCAATCCTAACCGTTAATTCTATGAACATTATCCATCGAGTATACTTACAGTTTGTAAGCATAACACGATGGATAATTGATGAAATTTTTACAGTTCATTTTTTTAAAACGGCTATTTTGGGCAATTTTTATTGGTCACTTTATTTTACTTTATTATTTTTGATAGTTATTTTCTGAGATAGTATAAAAGTAATTTCATTTTTATCCATTTCTTTTATCATTCTCAATTCATCTGCTCTAACTTCTTTCTTTCTCAAAAGCAATTACCCTCTCTTTCTCCCTACAATTTTTACTCTCTAACAATGGCACCAGTCGTCAAAATCATGTCTCAAACTGGCTTTATCTATGAGAAGAACAATTTCACAGCTCTGGTGAACAAGGGGATTCAACATTCTGGCGACTACCACAAAATGCAAGGCTGTAAGCTCAAATATGCCATACTAGAGTCTCCCACTATCTACTGTGAGGTTGTGGAGGAGATATGGACAACTACAGTGTATAATTCAACTGACAAGACCATCACTTTCACTATTAAAGGTAAGTAATTATGTGTTAATTATGACATTATTTTAGCATTCTTTAGGAATCCTGATAATATTGTCACTACTCCACACACAGACACCGATATTGTTAACATGTTAAACTTCATGGGTTATGCACTCACTATCTCTAAATTAAGTGAAATTAGGAGATTAGGTCTTAGGAAAGAATGGAGTTACCTGTGTGATGTAGTTACAAAAGTATTTTCTGGTAAAATTAGCAATTTTGATTCTGTTAATATCTCCATGCTCAACATGCTTTACATGCTAGTAACTGATAAATACTTCAATTTTAGTGATCTAGTCTTATTTGAGTTAGGGTTTAAGTTAGGGGAGCTTAATAAGAGGGGTAAGAGTGTGTATTATGCTAGATTTTTCATGATGCTTGCTAACCACCTCTCTGAGGACATTGTGCTTGAGAACCCAACCAACAAGTTAAATTATTGGGTTCAAGAAAGAAGAATTATTGCAGATCTCAATAGAGTAGATCACCACAAAGAGGTGCCACTCTTCTACTTTCCAGTAATGGAGGCACCTCAGGTAAGTGAGGTAATTTCAACTGTCTCTACTCTTCCAACCTCAAAATTTCTTTGCTTTCTAGTGCAACAATGGCAACTGTGTCAATGACCCAACAATTGCCTACCCAAGCTGCTAAACCATCAAAAGTTTCTAAACCCAAAGCTAAGAAAGCCCCCTCTGATTTCTTTCAAAAGAGATCAGTTGTAAAATCCACCAAACCTAAAGAGGGGAGTGTGAAGGTGGGTAAGAAATGTGAGGGACAGGGTGAAAATCAAATAAGCCCTAAGAATAAGGATGGTGAGCATAGTGTACCCAAACCAAGCCACACCACAGTTTCCAAACAAACTGTGGTTGTTAATAAGGACAAAAGCTCAATTCTAGTTTCATCCTCCCAAAAGGATGTAACTATTGAAACAAGCTCTCAACCAGGAGCACGGAACAAAAGGGGTAGGGACACAAGTTCACCACAAACTTACACAAAAAAGAAGAAATCTAAAACCCTTGGGGATGCACAGGGTACACACACAGTGTAAACTGGAGTTAAAGACCCAGTCACTATACCATCTCAAAGTCAAATTGATGTGGTTCCAACAAATATGGAGTCACAGCCAAAATCTGTACAAATTGAAATACCTGAAATACCAAATTCTCCCACACACTCTTTGGATGTTGACATGATTCAAATATCACAACCATATTCTCCATCTTTAACTCTGTTGGAGAAGCCAAAAATCCATGCAAGTGAGCATCATCTTCTAGATGATTTGTTGGCTCACTTGCCATTTCTTTCTGAGAATGTTGAGACATCTGTGCCAAAATTTTCATCAATCTGCACAGAGTCTACAATAGTCTCCACTCCACACTCATTCATTTCTATTCACTCGATGAATATTGTTCATTCGTCGAGTAGTGATTGTATCCCAATGGATGTGCCTAACAACAGTTATCCGTCGGATAGACAAATTACTAACCCGATGGATATTTCTCATCCGTCGGATGTCTCTGCACAACTCCAAAATTCAACTATAGTTACAAGTGCAGATGACTTAGTAATTGTACAATCACTATTAGGATTGAGGGAAGGTAGTGACTTGAGTGAGAGTCTGGGTTGCTCCCAGGAAAAAGGAAAGGAAAAGAGTGATGTAGTTCATTTCTTCAGGACTGGAAAAAGTGAGTGTGAGGAGTTCCACCTTAGATGGTGAAGGTGAAGGTGTGAGGGTGGGGAGCCAAGGTGAGACCTTGATGTAAGAAAAGAGAGAAAATAAGAGAAATGCAGATATAAGGGTGGATGTCATTATTAGTGAGTTAATGAATGTCCAGGATGCAGACAGGGAGGGACTATTTCAGCAAACTCAAGCTGTTATAGATTCTATCTCCTTGGATGCTGAGACATTTACTCACCCTGTTCCAGCATATCAACTTCTAGCTGAACAGGGCAATGATAATGCAGAAAGAATGCTCAATTTGTTGCACACCATACAGTCCATGCAAAAGCTAAGGATGCCATCACAACTTTGCCCTCAACAGCTGGTGATGTAGATTATGAGACTGGTGGTTCAGAAGAATTCTTTGAAGGTGAGGGTGGAGATAGTGAAGAAGAGTCATTGGACATAGGGGGAGAAGTAGGCCCTAGTTCCAGATCAAGCATGCCATCATGGGCCTTCTCCAAGAAATGTGATGATCACCATTTCAAGACCACACTCATCCAACTTATCAGCCAAACACAGTCTGTACTTCAATCAACCACCAATGCTAGCACCAAGAAGCTTCTGCAAGCACATCTTGCTTCTCTCCAACTATAACATATTTTAGGCTACCAACAAAGTCAAAATGTCTCCCTCATCAAAAATGAAGTTGATCAGCTTAAGAAAGACATATCTGACAAGTTGGAAGCTAGACTTCCAGAAACAACAATGACAGACATCAAGAGACAGCTCAGGAAAAACTCTGATCTTGCAACCAAGGTGGATTCCTTGGACAAAAGAATGGTTGCTATGGAAGCTTCTCTTACAGCAATCCATCTACACCAAGCTCAACAAATAGACTTGTTTCAGAAACTGGTGGCTGCACAGACCTCCTCCTCTACTCAACTTGCTGATAACAAAAAGGGGGAGAAAGAGAGTTCTAGGAGTGAGGGGGAGCATCAAAAAGTGCTTAATATTCAAGTGAGTAAGCAATTGTACCAACAATTGCTTTCACAAAGCCACCAGCTAAAGATATCATTGATCTGATAAATGGAGCAGTAACCACTTTGAGAGCAGCTGAGAAGAAGCAGTTTAGTCCAATCAACTGGGAGAAAATTGATGAGGATATTCAAAAGAAATTTGGTCTAGCAAAGAAGCCAGAAAAATCAGTCATTCATCACTCTCAAGTCAGGCAAATTTCTGTGAATGATATGAGCATGAACTATCTCGAGAGAGGCCAGACATCCGACATCAAATCCCCAAAGGCAGATCTAATCATGAAGCCAAAGGTGAACTATCAAAAGTTTTCACTCAAAAACCCTTTGGACACAGTGTATGAGACACCAAAGCCTGATGAGAAGAAGCTATTAGCCAGGTCTATAGCATTCTACAAAGATACTGCAGATTCAACTCTAAAAAGGAGAATTGCCAAGATTTTCAGAAATGGTAAGGAAATTTGTGTGGTGGCTGGACACCCTCGATTTGCTGAAGCAAAAAGGGAAGAAAAGGCAAGATTGAAGCAAGAAAAGAAGCAAGCTGCTCTAAATGCTAAAAAGCTTAAACAAAAGAAAGAGCAAGCTGCTATCTTGGCCAAGTTGCAAGCTATGAAACCCACACAACAAATTCCTGAACAACCATCTGAAACCACTGAATCTAAAGATCATAAAATGCAAGAAGCACCTCAAAAGAAAAGAAAATTCAGATACAAGCTTCCTTCTAAGAGAAAATTGGATTTCAGTGATGAGGAGATGGAAGACTACTTTCCAAAGAGTCTACTTCTACAACAACTCAAACATCCATGCCCTCTGTGCACATGAAGAATTCAAGATACATCCATCCAAGAATTTTCATGGTGAACCTATCATTCCAAAGGATGAGCCAATAGACTGGAAGAGTCTACCAATTCCTGAACTCAATCTATCTCATTTCATGAAGCCAAAGAAAATAAAGACCAGAGAAGTCAAGAAAGTGAAGCCCTCAACTCTCAGATCCAAGTCCATAACCAAAGCTCAAACCAAGGTCAACAAGGGAGATATCATGTAGATCTGTGACATCAAAGAATTCTCTGATCTAAACCTCTATCTAGATGAACTGGAAGAAGTTAGAGGGATTGATGCTTACAGGAATATACCTGAAAAGCTAGTATTCAAGTACAAGGCAGGAAAAGAGATGACATGGCCACTTCACAGGATTCTTCAAGAGAGCTAATCTATACTGATAAAAGTCTATTCATCTTTCAAGAAGAACTTTGGATTCAATGTGACAGCTAGAAGACTAGTTCTAAAGAAGATTGAAGAACTGAGGAGTATTAGAACCAAAGATGCACTCCCAAAGACTTTAACTATTCCTTACACAGGAAGTAGAGTGCATCTAAAGCCCTACTGGCTGATGGAATTCTTTGATGATAAGGGAGTTAGAAGATTCTTCAGACTAGAGGACCAGCTGAGCATCTCTAGCAATGAGACTCTACTGGAAATGCAAGAAATGCTAGATCTGTCAGAACCTGATGAACTTGAGTTCCACAGACAGCTCCAAAATCAGATAGAAGAAAATAACAGGAAGCTTGGAAAGAAATCTAGACCTTCAAGGAAATAGATCAATCTGCTCAGACTAGAGGAGCACCTTGAAAATGACTGTGAGCAAATATTTGTACACTTTGTCTTGTAAACTCTTCTGTAAATTTTGCAGCACTTTTTAGTTTTATCTACTACCTTTTAAATTTGTATATTTAAGGTATTTTATTATCATCAAGTTTCTCTTAATTTATGACTACAATTCTAGTAGGCATAAATTGGGGGAGATTGTTGGGAATATGTTGTGAACTTGATGATTACATTAACAAAACACCTTAGTAGATTTAACTTAGTGAAAAATGTAGCACCCGACGGATGATCAATTATAGTCCCGACGGATGATTCAATATAGTCCCGACAGATGACTAATTGATATCCATCGGGTGAGTAGCTTATGTAACAATAAGTCATGTATCACATTTCTGCAAACATCTTTGTATAGATTCTGTAGTAGCATATAAGTCATGTTGACTTTTATTAGATATGCAGATTAGGTTGATTAATTGTAAATATAAGATGTTTTGTAATTCTGCATAAGTGAAATGAAGTCAAGTGTCAAATAGCTACCCGACGGATGATCAACAAAGCTAACCGACGGATGATCAACAAGGCAATCCGACGGATGAAAAGCATGTACCCGACGGATGATCAATTCAAACATCTGTTGACAGTGACAACAGAGTCACATGTGTTGGGTGTTTGCAAAAGGAATGTGGAAGCCTGTTTAACATGAAATGAAGAACAATGAAGAATTACCATTTCCATGCAAGTTAAGAAGATTTTTAAAGATGCTGGAATAGAGTAGTGAAGCAGCATGGAGTTTGACTTGATAGTTTTAGTTTATTATCCTGTCTTATTACCATGTAAAATTGGTGATATATAAACCAAGTGTAGTTAGTTGAACAAATAACTAAGCAAACACTTTTAGAAGAGAAATAGAAAAAGCCTTAACTGTTAAGAATTTCTCTATAGTTTATTTGTTCACTTGTAAAGCAGCTGTGAGACATTTTGTTCTTCACAGAGTTCTTAAATCGATATATATATATATATGTATACATATATATATATATATCTGGTGGATACTTTCAAATCCACCAGAAAGTTTTTAAAGACTTGTGTTTTTAATTACTTTGTGTTTTTGATTTATTTAACTTGTAATTTCGCACCTTGCAAATCAAAACACTTATATATATAGTTTGAGTTAGAACATTTTGTAATTCAGAAAAAGTTTACTAGAATTACATTCAACCCCCCCTTCCTATAATTCTTGTTGCATTGTTAGGGACTAACAAAAGTAAAGACATAGGCATGCAAGATTAGAAAAGATACACTAAGCTAGAAATAGAAAGATTTGATTATCCAAAAATAGGGTTTAGTACATGCTAATACATACTGTGTAATAACCAGTGTTTACTGTTCTGTAAAGTAAACACCAGATGCTTTGTTAGCTGTAACAATTTAGATCAGAAAAATCTTGTATTCTCTCAAGGAAAAAGCTAAGCTCTATATCAACAAAGAGCCTAGAAATTTTGTAAGAAAACATTCTTAATTTTAATATAAAATTAAGTGAGTTTAGAAAGATTTGTGTTCACTATTTTATCTATCTAAATTCAGCACTAACATATTTAACTACAAGATTTTAATTTACTTTGTTCATCACCATAAACACTTCAAGAAAAGTAGAAAAACACAAAAACACATTCACCCCCCCCCCCGTGTGTGATTCATTATCTAACAAGTGGTATCAGAGCAAAATCTGAAGGCAAACAGATTCAAGATCTTGGAAGAATGAATACACATAAAATCAGTTGCATCAAAATCCCTACCTTTGATAAGACTAACTACACTCTTTGGAAGAAGAAAATGTTGTTGTTTATCAGGATGGCCAATCCATTATATATTCAGATTCTCAAGAATGGGTCTTTCACTCCTATGGTAAAAGTTGAGGAATCTACAGATGGAGATATGGTCATTTCACCTCATTATGCTCCTAAAGATCCTTCAGAGTACACTGAGCCTGAAAAGGAAAAAGTCTCCCTAGACAATGACTTGCAGCTGATCTTGATAGAGTCACTTGACAATGTAATGTACAATAACATTGTCAACTGTGACATTGCTAAACAGATCTGGGAGAAGATTGAAATATTTTGTGAAGTTAGGTCAAATCAAAGAAGGATACTGATTTCTCAGTATGAGGGTTTCATAGCTAAGCCAAAGGAATGTATTACTGATGTGTTTAAAAGGTTTAACAAGCTGATTAATGACTTACAGTTGCATGATAAAGATTATGAAGCTGAAGAAGTGAACTTGAAGTTTTTGCTCACACTCCCTGATCATTTGGAACAGAAAATTTCAGCAATCAGAGAAGGGAGAGACATGAGCAGAATAACTCTGGAAGTTCTATATAGAATCTTAAAAACATATGAATTAGAAATAATTCAAAGGAAATCATTAAGAGTTGATCAAGGGTATGTTGTAGATGGTTCAAGTGCTCTAATTATAAATAAAAGTCAGACCTCTAATGATGAGCCAAGATCCCAGACTCCTGTTACCTCAACAAGTGAGCAACTTAACAATGATTCACAGAAACAAGTCATACTGGAATTGGAAGAAGATGAGTTCTACACCTTGGATGAACTTGATGAGCTAGATCAGTCAATAGCCTATCTGGAAAGAAAGTTCTCTAACATTAGAGTAAAGAATCCAAGATTCAAAAAGGGTAAAGGACAATCATTCAACAAAGACAGCAGCTGGAAAGGAAAAGGGAAGTACACATCTTATAGCAAAAATGGTTACAAAACTGGATCTGTTGATAGATCAAAGATAAGGTGATATAACTGTGATGAGCTAGGCCATTTTGCTACAGAATGCGGGAAACCCAAGAAATCAAAGAAAGACAAAGCTTATCTTGAACTGGAAGCAAAGTATGAAGCTCTTCTGAAGAAACAACAAAATAAAGCCTATATTGCAGAGAGAAAGAGTTGGGATGATTCTGATAATGATGAAGATGGGGAAGTTGGAAATTATACATTTATGGCCTTGGAGCAAGGAGAGTCATCCTCATAAAAAACACAGGTACCAACTCTTACCACTAATGATTTAAATATGAGTCAATATAAGGAAACTGTAGAAAAGATGAGCACAGAAACGTTTCACATTTATACAGGTATGGTTGCTGCTAATGAAGAGGTTAGCAGACTGACAAAGATAAATGAGAAGCTTAAAAATGAGAAACAATAAACTGAGTTGTTGCTGGTAGAGCTTGAAGTTGTGAAATAAGAAAATGCATATCTAAAGAATAAGCTCAAGTGTGCAAATGAGATTGAAGCTGTGTTAAGGGAAAAGTTAGAAAATAATGAAGTCAAGTTAAAATCTTTCAGGAATGCATCTGAGTTGGTTGGAAAATACCATGAGAAGAACAAGCCATGTGAAAATATTGCTATTGGTCTTGATTATGATGCGTTGAACAACAAGAAGAAAGCTGTAGGTGAAAAAGGGAAAGCAAATGAAAATGAAGATGTTCCAACTATGCTGAAAAAGGTTGAATCACCTATGTTCAAAGCATGTGAAGTAGATTTCAGTGAAGAGGAGTTGATCATAAAACAAGAAATTGCTGATGAAGATAATGAGAAGAACAATGCAGAAACAGCTCAAACTTCAAAAGCTGAATAGAAGCTCATGGATAACCAAGATTCCAGGACACCTGTCAAGGAAACAAAAACTGAAGATGCAAGAGAGAAGAATAGAAATGGGAAGATTGGGATAAACAAAAGAAACAATTTTGCTTATGTTGCAGATGCTCCAAGGAAGAAATGTGAAAAGTGTGGCTCTGTGAATCACCTAACTCACCTTTGTAAAAACGTTGTTAGCAAGCCGGCTGAAGGAGCCTGCAAGTATAATGAAGCCAAGGAAAATGATCCCTATTCATTTTGTGATAAGTTTGACTGCATTCCCTGTAACTTAAAAGTAATGAAAAGTTGCCACAAGCTGAGAGTAGATCTCAAAGAAGTCAGTATTGGATCTACAACTGCAAGGGAAAATGCACAAACATATATGAATGTTATTCTTTCTGAGACTTCTAACTCTACTTCTACTAAATCAGTTAATAATGAGAAAGTACCCAACACTACTTGGGTTGCTAAACACACTTAAAATTCATTATGTACATGGCAAAATAAAGAAGGTCATATAGATCATAGACAGTGGATTCTCCAGGAATATGACAGGTGATAAGGCCCTTCTATCACAATTTGAGGAGAAGGTTGGCCCTTTGGTGACCTTTGGAGACAACAATAAATGATTCACAATGGGATATGGCAAGATTGTTTCTGGAAATGTTGTCATTGATGATGTAGCATTGGTAGCTGGTCTTGAAGTAAATCTTCTCAGTGTCAGCCAATTTACAGATAAAGGTTTTAAAGTTCTATTTGACAAAGAAGAATGTATTTTCATTAGCAAGAAAACCAATGAAGTTGCTCTGAAAGGAGCATGGAAAGGAAGCTTGTTTATTGCAGACTTGGACTCAACAAATGAGGATGGAATTTGTTGTTTCTACACCAAGGCATCCACAGAGCAAAGCAAGTTATGGCATAAAAAACTCTCACATCTAAACTACAAGGAAATCAATACTCTGGTCAAGAAAGAGTTGGTGAGAGATATGCCAAAATTAGAGTTTGCTCAAATTGAAGTCTGTGAAGCCTGTCCAGAAAAGTTAAAATGAAAAGATCAAGTCACAAGTCAAAAACTGTGAATTTCATAAGTGCACCATTGTAACTTATTCACATGGACTTGTTTGGGCCAATGAATGTCTTATCAATTTCAAGGAACAAATATGTACTTGTGATGGTGGATGACTACTCAAGATACACATGCGTAGAATTTATGCATTTTAAAGTTGAAACTCCACACATCATAATTGAGCATATAAAGAAGATAGAGAAACATGTTGAAGATCAAAACTATGTGAAGAGATTGAGAAGTGATAATGGAACAGAATTCAAAAATGCAACATTGAGTGAATTCTGCAAAAACAAAGGCATTGTTCAATAATTCTCTGCTGCTAGAACACCTCAACAAAATGGGGTAGTTGAGAGAAAGAACATAACATTAGTAGAAGCTGCAAGGACAATGCTACAAGATATCAATCTGCCAACTAGTTTTTGGGAAAAATCTGTAAATACTGCATGCTACACTCAAAATAAATATCTCATTAACAAGAATCATGGCAAATCACCTTTCTCAATCATGTCTAAGAGAAAGCCTACTGTAAAGCATCTTCATGTGTTTGAAAGCAAGTGTTACATTTTAAAAAGACAACGTTGAATATGTGAGAAAATTTGACTCAAAGGTTTTCGAAGCAATTTTTCTGGGATATTCATTGGAGAGAACTGCCTACAAGGTCTACGTAATTGATCAAAAGAAAATCATGCAAAGCACATATGTGACTTTTGATGATGACAAGTGTCCTGGCTTGGAATTTCTTGATGATAATGAAGCTGAAACCCTTGTATTTGAAAATCTCAACATTGACAGTGATTCTGATAAAGAAGATGAAGGCAATGGACAACAGATGATGAATGAAGAGACTAATGAACAAGAAAATCATGAAAATAAAAGCTCATCTCATACACTTGAATTTGATAGCACAAACTCAGGGGAGAAAGAGAAGAAGGATCTACTAGTTATACCAATAATGAAGAAAATGATGAAGGCACCAGTCAACAAACTCACACCAGAAAATGGGATAGGAGTTACAATCAAAATGCAATAATTGGTGATCCCAATGCTGGTGTAAGGACTAGAAGTACAACTGCTAATGAGTGCCTACATACATGTTTTCTATCACAAGTAGAGCCTAAGAAAACTGAAGAATCTCTTATGGATCCTGATTGGATATCCGCCATGTAAGAAGAGCTTAATCAGTTTGAAAGAAACAAAGTTTGGGAGTTAGTTTCTGCCCCTAAGAACAGAAGTGTAATTGGAACAAAATGGGTGTTCAGGAACAAGATGTATGAAAATGGTATAGTTACCAGGAACAAGACAAGGTTGGTTGCAAAAGGCTATTCATAGGAAGAAGGAATTGATTATGATGAAACTTTTGCTCCAGTTGCAAGACTTGAAGTAATAAGGATTTTTCTAGATTTTTTTGCACATTCAAATTTCAAAGTATATCAAATGGATGTCAAGAGTGTCTTCCTAAATGGTGAATTAGAAGAAGAAGTTTATGTGCAACAACCACCTGGATTTGAAGATCCAGAATTTCCAGATTTTGTGTACAAGCTACTAAAGGCTCTATATGGACTAAAGCAGGCACCTAGAGCTTGGTATGACACAATGCCAGATTTTCTACTTAAACATGGTTTCACTAGAGGAACAATAGACAAAACACTATTCTACAAGCTGCATGGTGGTGATATGATCCCAGTTCAGATTTATGTGGATGATATCATTTTTGGTTCTACTAGTGAGAAACTGTGTCAAAGATTCTCTAAGCTTATGCAGAGTGAATATGAAATGAGTATGATGGGGGAATTAAGTTACTTCCTTAGACTTCAAGTCAGCCAAAGAAGTGATGGGATCTTCATCAGCCAAACTAAGTATGTTAAAGATTTATTGAAAATTTTTTTGCATGGTTGATTGTTCACCTGCATCTAAACCTATGTCTACAGCAACAAAGTTGGATGAAGATTAAAAGGGTAAGAGTGTAGATATTACAAGCTACAGAGAAATGATTGGAGCATTACTTTACTTTACTGCAAGTAGACTAGACATCCTATTTACTACATGTCTGTGTGCAAGATTTCAAGCCAATCCAAAAGAATCACATTTGATGGCTGTGAAGAGGATTTTCAAATACTTGAAGGGGACTCCAAACTTGGGATTGTGGTATCCTAAGGGAACTGGTTCTAAAGCTGTTGAATAAATAAATGCAGATTTTGCTGGATGCAGGGTTGACAGAAAAAGTACTAGTGGAAGCTGTCAGTTTCTTGGACAAAGACTTGTATCCTGGTATAGCAAGAAACAACAATCTGTGTTAACTTTCACAGCTGAATTTGAATACATAGCTGCGGGAAGTTGTTGTGCTCAAGTGCTTTGGATTAGAAATAAGCTAATGGATTATGGCCTAGTGTTACACAAAATTCCAATCATGTGTGACAATACTAGTGCTATATCTATTGTAGCTAATCTAGTTAATCATTCTAGTACAAAGCACATTGATGTAAGGTACCATTTTATTAGAGAACATGCTGTAAATGGTACAATTGAGCTCATTTTTGTTCCAACAGAAAAATAATTAGCTGACATTTTTACTAAACCTTTGGATGAAGCAACTTTCACTAGACTTGTAGGTGAAATTGGAATGCTTAATTCTTCATCCTAAGGCAAGAACTAAGCAAATGTTTTGTAGCAGATTAATTTCTAGTAAATCAAAATTAAATTGATTTAATTAGAAATTAACTGAAATATCAATTATAAATATTTCAGAAATCTCTGCATATTTATTTTTCAAAAATGAAAATTTAGCTTGGAATTTTTCAATTCTAAGAAAACTGTCTAATTGTTGATTTACATTTTCTGTATGTAAGATTAACACAAGGAAGAATCAAAGTGATCAAAAGTATATAGAGAAATGAGTTCTCGATAAGTCTAACTGACTTATCGACAAGTCATTTTAAGAATTCTCGAGTGAGTTCTCAATAAGTCAATTTACTGAGTTCTCGAGTGACTTCTCGATAAGCTTTATTATGACTTATCGATAAGTAATTGTAGAGTTCTCTATAAGTGTTAACTCACAGAGTTCTCTACATGCATCATTTTGGACTTATAAATAACTCAGAACTAAAATTATTTAATTCAATAAATTATTTTGGTAATATACTTTTGGCAAAATTATTCTGATTTTATTTTGATTTATTCAAATAAAAATTGGAAACAATTCAGTCCATTTTGGACAAACTGGGTATTTATTTGACATCTCGATAAGTTTATTTTTAGTTCTCTACAGGAATAAATAAAATGACTTATGTTCGGTCACACACACTGTAGAAGGGGGTTGGATACAGTGTATAGCACAATCAAATCGAATTCAAAGAACACAAGTAACAAAAAACAAACTTTATTAAACTCTGTTACAATGTAGAACTGTCCTCTCTCAGTGATGAACAAATATCACGAGAGCTGCTAGGGTTACAATGAATAATATTCTCGATAATGATAACACTTATAGTGTAAACCCTATGTCTGTGTTTATATATTACACAGTTATAAGATAATCGCTAATTGAT
This sequence comes from Apium graveolens, assembly GCF_009905375.1. NCBI lineage: Eukaryota > Viridiplantae > Streptophyta > Magnoliopsida > Apiales > Apiaceae > Apium > Apium graveolens. The sequence continues at coordinate 138,090,329 of NC_133655.1, read as the reverse complement.
ATGGAATATAATTCTGCTTCCTAAAATATATCAATCAGTTATCTTTTCTTCCAAGTATTCCATTCTTCACAGAATTCCTTCTTCATGCATATCTCTTCTTGCGTTTGTCTTGATCTTCTTTCCTTTCAATTAGCCGCCTTCCTTATCTGAAAGTTTCCTTTAAGTCCTGATATTATCTCCTGATAAATATCTCCTGAACCTTAAGTACTGATAACTTAACTTCTGACTTCAGTATAGTGTTGATTTCAGTTAAGTACTGATTTGTCCTGTTAAAGTAAGATCTGAAAACTAAACAAAAATCATATTAGACATGACATTATCAAATATATCTAACAACTTATCGATATGTTTTTCACATTTCAAAATGACTTTTCGATAGACTATTTCAAACGTCTATTTTTGAGTTCTCGGCAAGTCATCTGCTTTTACTATAAATACCCAAACATCTCGATACACATATACTTACGCCTTCGAGAACTCTAAGTGACCTAGCTTTTTCAATTCCAAACCAATTTTTCTATCATTTTTAACTCTTTCTCACTAATTTTTCTTACCCATTCACTCTTACTCAACAACAATGACACTCAATATTGTTAGAGCTATAATCCCAGGGAAAGGAACCAATTATCTTGCTTTTACTGATGCTAACCAAGCCCCTGATAGTTTCAAGGGGTTTGTGAAATTTTTGCTTGAATCCTATATTGCAAGTGCTTTAACTGCTAACCCAATCCTGTACTAGGATGTTCTAATGAGTTTTGGACAACAGTAGTGGTGAGAACTATTATGAATGACAACTCTGTATCTTTGGTGATAACTTGCACAATTGGAGGCCAATAGATAGAGTTCAATGAGCAAGATGTGAATGCGGCTTTGGGTCTTTCAACTGTAAATCTAGTGGAGATGCCAACACAAGATGTGATTGTTGAGTTCATGGACTTCATCAACTATGATGGAAGAATCAACCTAGCAGGCTTGAATAGAACAAAACTAAGGAAGGAATGGTCCTTTGTGTTTGATTCTATAGTAAGGGCCTTCACATGCAGGAAGATAGGGTATGACAACATTTCAAGTATGGTGCAGAAGATTGTAATAACCCCAATTTTTGGAATTTTTGAAACACGGATGAATAGTAACTTTTGCTGATGATGATGATTAAGGAAAATTATCAGACCACGCTATATAGGAGTACTGTTATGGAAATTCTAAGATCGTATTAGTATTCCATAAAGTAAATAAGTGTATGTAAAGATCGTCAGAATCCAAATTCAAACACTTTGATTTTTCCCGAAAATCCACCAGATACCGAAAGAATTGAGTATAAGGTAACATGATTAAAAGGATTTAATTCAAGGATTATAAGAGAGGATCATAAAAGAAATATAAAATATTGAGAAAGGTTTAGGGGAACCCAAGTAATAAGATCCCGGGTATGATCCCTCAAACGATAAACGAGAATGAAAGTTAAGTGAACCGTATAACAGATCAGCGGTCATTAGCCAAGTGATTAGGAGTTAATCAAAGAGTTAGTGGAGGGTGATGTCATCTCACCAACAAGAAGAGGACAAGTGTGGGATGTTGACATAAGGGGATGACTTAAGTATGACAAAAAAGGAGGGATTAGTTGGTTGATTGTGAACCATTCATTCTTTACCATGGTAAAAAGTTAATTAAACAAATAAAAGGATGTCAACCAAGTAAAGCAAATCAAAAACACAAAGTTGACCTTCATTATCCAACAAGAAGCTCTCGGCCTTTTGTCCATTTAAAAGAAAGAAAAATTCAAATTCAAGTTCCAAGCTTTGTTAATTGGTGAGGTAATACAAGCAAGGATCAAGGTTCTTTTAGGAATTCAAAGCTCTTGTGTTGTGTTAAGAAGCTTCAAGAAGGTATAAACTCCAAACCCTAGCTTTATTTTTAAGTATTTAGGAATGGTTATGATTGATATAGTATATGTGAAGCATGATGCTTGTTTGTTTAAAGTTTGGTTGAGTTTGTAGAGATTTTGATGGTTGAATCTTGGTTATTAGTTAATGAACCTTAGTATGGTTAGTAGCTTTTGTTGTGATTGAATGAGTTGGTTAAAACATGAAGTAATGGACTGATGTGGTGAGGTTTGGAGGGATTATGGGTTGTAATTTTGATTGTGGGTTGATTGTGGATTGATTTGGAGTTGTACAAATTTGGTAATCGCGTAAACATAGCCGTCGTAATGTCCGATTATCCTAGACTGTTTTTGTTCATAACATCAGGACCCGAGAACTCACTGTTAGGTTTTGACCATTGCCATGATTAGATAGTTCATGTTACTAGCTTCGTTTTGATATGTGGTACGCTTGAATCCGATGTACGGTTTAGGAGAAACGGCTGTTTTGAGTAACGGGGTTTCGCGAATGAACCATTTCCCCTCGCCCTTTGAAACCTTGGTTAAGGACCTTAAATGACTAATTGGGATATTAAACAATTATGTTAAGTGGATTAGGGAGTTGGTAGGGTACTCGCGAAAGAATCGCTTTAAGACCCTTAATGGTTAATTTATTAAAAATGGTGGAGCCGAGGGTACTCGAACGACTTATGTGATTTGTTAAGCGTAGAAATGACCATAAGCAAACGTTAGGGTTCAATTGGTTAAAGTCTAGTTTCTTAAGCGACTGTGGTTTAATTCCGGCTTATGTTGTTGTTCATAGGTTACCGGACCCACTCTAAGCTTAAGTCTACCCCGGAGCACTCAGGCAAGTTTTCTACCCGTTATACTGTTGTTGTGATGTATACATATGTATATGCATTATCTTGTGATAGATGCATGGTGGTTAATTAGCAAATCTTGCGATATATTGGAGCATGTGATATGGTATATATGCATGTCTGTTTCGTAATCTTGATATATATCTGTTGATTCAAATGCTTATTAGTTGCATAATACCTATGCTAGAGATAAGCAGTAATTGCGTATACACTTAGTATAGGGGACCCAAAGGTGAACATTTTCTAAAACCGGGAGTCGATGTTCCCGAGTATATTATATATATATTTATATATATATAGATATAGTTTTCAAAACTATGAATCGAATAAGGTTTATTCGATAACTTTATTTTATTAATGAATATTATTTGAATATTCATTCGAGCACTTATGACTCCGTCTATTTTATTAATGAATATTATTTTGAATATTCATTCGAGGACTTATGACTCCGTCTATTTTATTAATGAATATTATTTTGAATATTCATTCGAGGACTTATGACTCCGTCTATTTTATTAATGAATATTATTATTTGAATATTCATTCGAGGACTTATGACTCCGATTATTTACTAATTATTATTCTTTATTTTATTAAAGAATAATGTGTCGATAATCAAACTCACTTTTGATTATTCAAATAAAGATAGTACTTTCATATAAGTATATCTTTGGTTATTTAATATTCATTTCAAGTATAAGTTTTAAAACTTCTACTTCAATTATTTTTATAAAGATTATTCTTTATGGGAATATTATTTAAATAATAATATTCAGAAATTTTCTAATATATTGGGACTGATTTATTTTATTAAATCAGCATCACTCCAAACATTCTTAAAAATGTTTGAGTTTTCAAAATGATTTTAAAGGTTAGGGCGGATCCCAAAGCTCATTTTTATATTTAAGATCCTCCTTTCGAAGGGGATTTAAATACTCGCTCAAAACCTGAGGGATCCGGCTCTGTGGTGTATTTTATATTCGCAACAAGGTTGCTATCCTGACAAAAGAGTTTTTGATTACTTACCCAACACTCGGGAAGTAAAATTCTGGGAACAAGTTAATCCATTAACAGGCATCGCCTGGGAAATATCGGTGAGTTTTCCTTTCCAACTAGATACGACTTCTTAGTGGAGCCGTATCAACAAGTTTCTACTTGAGGAAAGGGAAAATGAGCTTTACGTTTCAGGGTCATGGATTTCATCTGAACTAGGAGTGGCGAAAGTGGTCGAGTGGCGCCGGCCCAGCCTTATTATATTGGCCCAAATGGCCTGAAAGTTCTGCTAAGACGGTCCATTCCTTAGGAGTCCAGTGTTCGGTTGACAAGTAAATCCGACAGGTTCTCCTCTACATGTAGAAAATGGTGGGGTTGCACTACTGCGACTGATCATCGTAAGTGGTCTTCCTGGCGCGGCAAACTCCCGTAATGAGTTCATCATCCAATTGGATATTTATGCAACACTACCCAGAGCACTTCGATAGAAAGGCTACGGCTGGGCGATTGTTGAGTGTTGGCAGGGTCGAGTTTTCAAAATGATGTTTTCATCAAATGAAGTATCTCGTAACTTCATTTCATTTTGATGATATTTCAAAGATTGATTCTATACAAGTTTTGTCGTGTAGCTTCATCTATGGGATGAACTATTTATACCTTGAACGGTGGTAGTTCAAGTAGTATTCGGAAAAAGATATAAGTATATTGAAGTATCTTGTAACTTCATGTTTTCAACTTATATCTAGTTAATGATTATCTTATGAATGATAAAGGTTTTCAGAAAAACGTTGAGATAAGGTTAGATATATGAGATCACCTTGCAATGATATTTTTATACAGTTATAAACTGGAACTCTGTGTATATTATACATGTCAGAGGATTTCAAAGATTGTGAAAAATATATATGTATATATATACAGAATATTTTGTGACTTAGTCACGTTAAGATATCAACTTGGTTCAATTCTTCTTGACCAAGACTTTCATGAGTGCTATGAGAATGCTCATATATTGTTATTCATTATACATATTATTTCGGTGGGCTTGTTGCTCACCCTTGCTTTCTTCTTTCATCACATAACAACAGATAGACAAGATGAACAGGATCAAGCTCCCAATTTGTGAGCGGTTAGGAAACGTTCTGCAATTTCCTGTAGGCGTTGATGTCGTTGTAGCTGAGGTAGGAACTACCAGTAGGCTAGGCTTTCAACTTTTTTTGTACCGGACTTATGTATCTATATGAATTGTAATAATGGCAAAGAAATGTAAATTTATTCAGAAACCCTCTTGAGGTGTAATGGTTCATAATTGTGGAATAAAATTACTTATGTTATTTTTGGTATTCATCTCTGAGACTATAACTTGTGGTGTGTGTATATTGTGGGGTCACAGTACACAATAGTTGGTTGTTTATAAAGATTGAGTGTTATTAAGGGAAATGGAACTCGTGACAAACCGGATCCCCGACCCCGGATTTGGGGGTGTTACAAAGATGGTGTTCTCAATAGCCCACAACAGACACCTGAATATTGGTCTATTGATCCTGGAAGAACTTGCTACCAGGCTGACCATACCCCAATCTGCTAGAGGTAAGGAAATTTTCTTTCCTAGATTCATTATGTCTACTTTAAACCATAAAGTAACAGACATACATTTGTTGAATGGTATAGATATCACTAAAATAGGCAATTGTAAGCAAGTGTCCAAAATAATATTCGGTTCACTTACTACAAAGAACAAGGTAAATGTAAGTCTGAAAATCACTCCATTGATGATGGAGAGGTTTAAGACCTACCCTTACGTAATGCCTGACATGAGATCAAATGTTCACTCTAGTACAACTATGGTCCCTGAACCTATAGAAGTTTAAATACAGGAAAACCAACAGGGGTCTTCCCAAGCTGAGACCACTTCTTCAAACCAAATAGCAGCTAGAAAACCAACCACTTCAACCTCTCAAAAGGATGAAGTGAGTAAAAAGAAGAGAAATGAGATAACCCTTACAGTAATGAATGAGAGTGGCGAGGAACAAACACTAACTGAGTCACCTTTGGTCAGAAAAACAAAGAAGGCTAAGAAAACTGAGTTGACAACTCAAACCACCTCTGTACCCTCCCAAAAGGTTGCAGTTGTACAAATGGGGTCAAAACAGATTATAGAGACATCCTCTCAACAGGGTATTTCTATTGAAAAGAGCATTCTCCCCAATGCACCTTATAAAGAGTTTGCACAACCAACACTTGAACAAATCCAAGTGTATGGTAGGAGAAATAAGGATGACACACACAAGGAGAGCACGTCCCTTGAAGCTCCCTCATCCATTCATGGGGAGCTGCCAAAGGGCATTGTGATTGCTCGAACACCTAAGTAAGTTGTATTGTAATCTAAGTTTGCATTTTGTATTGTATCACTTAAGTCTGTAAAAATGTTCAAGGGCAGACTGGAGTCTTTTTCTGTAAACAGTGTCAAGCCTAAGAATTCTATCTGAAAGAAGATCAAGAAGATCATGCCTCAGAAGAATTACGAAGAAGCTTGGAGTTGAATAAATCTATTTTGAGAAAAATATTCTAAGTCAAGATCTCTACAAGTCACAGATTAAGTGGTATAGAGAAGACATTCGAGAACTCAAGAATGACTTATCGACAAATCAGGAAAAGCTACAAGAGAACTCAGAGATATCGACAAGCCAATTTGAAGACATGAAGAATGGAGATATCGACAAGTCATTTCTTCACTAGAGAACTCTGAGTTATCGATAAGCCAATTTGTCACTAGAGAACTCAGAGTTATCGACAAGCGAATTTGTCACTAGAGAACTCAGAGTTATCGATAAGCCAAGTTGTCACTAGAGAACTCTAAGTTATCGATAAGTAAAAGTGAAGACATGAAGATGAGAGATCTCGACAAGCCAAATTCTCTTATAGAGAACTCAGAGACTTCGATAAGTCAAAACAACTATAGAGTGATTAGAGATCTCGATAAGCCAATATACTTGTCGAGATGTCAAGTTCTCTATATACCAAACTGGAGATCTCGAGGTAAAATGCAAAGTACAAAGTGCAGACCAGTTCAATATCCAAGATTATCAATCAACAAACAATCTAATCAGTTGGATTGACAAGTCTATAAAAGCAGCTTAAAGAGTACAAGATCAAAAGCCAAGATGAACTGGAAAAGTAAAGTCACAGGTGCAAGATTAGAAAAGATACACTAAGCCAGAAATAGAAAGATTTGATTATCCAAAAATAGGGTTTAGTACATGCTAATGCATGCTGTGTAATAACCAGTGTTTACTGTTCTGTAAAGTAAACATCGGATGCTTTGTTAGCTGTAACAATTTAGATAAGAAAAATCTTGTATTCTCTCAAGGAAGAAGCTAAGCTTTTTATCAACAAAGAGCCTAGAAATTTTGTAGCAAAACATTCATAATTTTAATATAAAATTAAGCGAGTTTTAAAAGATTTGTGTTCACTGTTTTATCCCTCTAAATTCAGCACTAACACATTTAACTACAAGATTTTAATTTACTTTGTTCATCGCCATAAACACTTCAAGAAAAGCAGAAAAATATAAAAACACATTCACCCCCCTGTGTGTGATTCATTATCTAAAAGAATTCATTTATATAATTATTTTAATCTTAAAAAATCATGTACAAAGATTAAACGTTTACGCGTATTATATATACTAGCTTAAATCCCGTGCAATGCAGGGTTCCGTTAATATTTAAAATTTTTATTTATCCCTGTATATTATAATCTTAAAATATTTATATAAATATATAATAAATATAAATTTATAATAAAAATAATAGAATAACATGTGCTCATAGTTTAGTTGAATAAGTAGACTATTTCTATTAGTTTAACAATTTAATAGTTTAGTAGATACATAACACTATTTATTTACTCTTTAATAAAAAAATAAGCTCTGGTCGTAGTTTAGACTATTTCTAATAGTTTAGTGGCCATAGTTTGGCGGATATATTAGAAATATGTTGTAGACTTGTTGATAACTTAATAAAACACTCTAAATAGATAAGTTAAATGACTTTGTAACCATCAAATGATGGAGTAGCTTGTATTAAACAAGATTGTAGCACATTCCTGTATACTGTGATTACTTAGATGTTTAGAAATGGTTGGAAATTCCGAGTCATGTTGACTACTAGAAAGATATACAAAATAGGTTGGCTAATTATAAATAGAAAACTCCTTGTAATTTTGTATAAGTGAAAGGGTGTCAACTGCTAAAGAATTCATCATCAACGGATAAACTTAAAGCCTCAACAGATGACTCAAGCCACTTTCAACGAATAATCCACTTGAGACTCAATGAATAACTCAAGAGAAGGATTAACAGATAATGCTGAAGTCTTAAAGGATAACACATTCAAATAGCAGTTGAAAGCGACTTGACAGTCACATGGGTTGATTGTATACAAAAGGAATTAGGCAGCCTGTTTGAAGGTCTTAGAGAACAAAGAAACATTTCCATTTCCATGTTTAACTGAAAATATTTAAAGATGCTGGATAGAGAAATGAATCAACATGTGAATAGACCTAGATTCTTATCTTTACTATTTGTCTTATTTATATGTAACTTGGTAGTATATAAACCAAGGGTAGCAAGTGTTTATTATTGATCGAACGAGAAAAATAGGAGTTGAACAGAGAAATAGATAAAGCTACATGTATTAGGAATTCTCTTTATTCTTCTTTGTAAAAACACATGTAAGCAGCTGTGTGCATTCTTGCATCACAGAGTTCTCGAATCTATATATATCTCTTATGGAAAGATCAATTCACCCGAAAGTTTTTAAACCGCATTGTTGAATTGCTTTGTGCTTGAATACTTACAATCATTTAATCAGCACTACTGCATATTCATTCACAACTATATATATATGTATATTCAAAAGAGATTTTAAATTTCCAAAAGAAATCTGAATTCCTTGTGTAATTCTATTGTTAGATTGTTAGGGAATAATAATTAGTAACTGAGCAAGCTCTTGACACACTAAGAGTTTAAAGATCAAAATAAACTAACAACATGAGTAGAAAAGATGTTGGAGTGAAGATCCCACTTATGGATAAAGATAATTATCATCACTGAAAAGTGAAGATGCACCTTCATCTACTCTCTCAAGATGAAAGATATGTTGACTGTATAGAGAAAGGTCCTAGTGTTCCTCGTAGAGTTGCAACAGATATTGAAGGAGCTGTTGGAAATGAGCAAATAGTCCCAAAACCAAAGTTAGAATTGTAATAACCCCAATTTTGGAAATTTTTGAAACCCTTATGAATAGTGTTTTTGCTGAACGAGAAAACTTTTCATGCCACGCTATGTAGGGGTTCTGTTATTGATCTTATGGGATATTATTAGTACTCTATGAAGTATATAAGTGTATGTAAAGATCGTCAGAATCCAAATCCGAACACTTTGATTTTTCCCGGAAATCCACAATATACGGAGAGAATTGAGTATAAGGTAACAGGATAAAAAGGATTTAAATTAAAGGATTATAAAAGAGGATCATAGAAGGAATATAATATATTGAGAAAGGTTAAGGGAACCTAAGTAATAAGATCCCGGGTATGATCCTTCAAACGATAAAACGAGAACGAAAGTTAAGCGAACCGTATAGCAGATCAGCGGTCATTAGGCAAACGATTAGGAAGTTAATCAAAGGGATTAATGGGAATGATGTCATCCAACCAATAGAAAGAAGACAAGGAAGGAAGGATGACATCATGAGGATGAGGTAAGCATGACATAGGAAGGAAGGAGGTGTGGTTGAATAAGAACCACACAAATTCAAGGGCAAGGTAGTAATTTGCTAAAGCAAGCACAAAAACCAAGCAACCAAGCCAAGCAAAAACCATTTTCATCAAAAATCAAAAGCAACCAAGGCTTGTTCATGAAGCTCTCGGGTGGTTTCTTAAGAAATGGGAAGTCCAAGCTCCTCCACTTGTTATTTTCCAAGGTAATTATCCTAGCTCCTCCTAGTTAAGTTACATACTTCCTATAAGTTTAAGCTTCTAATTCCAAGCCAATCTTTATCTATAAATCATCAAAGAAGATGGTGAATAGTGTTTTCAAGAACTAAAATTTGTGTTCTTGAAGTTTTGTTTAGATTAAGCTTGGTTAAGGGCTTTAAAGGTGATTCCAAGCCATCCTCTTGATTCTCCACTCTCCAAGGAAGGTATAAACTACAAACCCTAGCTTTAGTTTTGAGTAATTAGGATTGAATGTGTTTGATATAGCATATGTGAGGCATGATGCTTGATTGGTTGAAGTTTGGTTGAGTTTGTAGAGATTAGTTGGTTTTGTTGTATTGTTGGAGTTGTAAATCTTGGTAATTAGTTAAAGAACCTAAGTAAAGCTTTTAGTTCATGTGAGGAATAAGTATAAATGGTTAATATGGATTTGTTGGGGTTGTTATGATGTGATAAGGATGGATGATTGTTGTATGATGGATTTGAGGTTGGATTTGGGGTTGATTTGGAATGGGTTTGAATGGTTTAAAAAAAATGGGAAATCGCGTAAACATAGCCGTCGTAACATCCGATTTTCTTTGGACTGTTTTTGTGCATAGCATTAGGACCCGAGAACCCCCTGCTAGATTGTGACCACTGCCATGTTTAGATAGCTCATGTTACGAGCTTCGTTTTGATATGTCGTTCGATTCCGATTTACGGTTTAGGAGAAACGACCGTTTCAAGTAACGGCGTTTCACGAACGAAACTTTTTCCCTCGCCTTACTTTGAAATGTAGGTTAAAGACCAAAAAGGGTTAATTAATGCATGAAACATTTATGGTAAGTGTTTTAGGCAGTTGGTAAGTCACTCGCGAAGGAATCGCTTTAAAACTCGTAAAGGTTAAATTATTAAAAATGGTGGAGCCGAGGGTACCCGAGTGACTTAAGCGAATCAGTGAGCGCAAAACAAGCGTTAGAGTCTAAGTTAGTTAAAGTATAGATTCACAAGTGACTTTGGTTTAATTCCAACTTACTTGTTGTTTATAGGTTACCAGACTCGTCCCGAGCCATTCGTAACCCCCAGTCGCTCAGGCAAGTTTTCTACCCGTTATACTGTTGTTGTGATGTAAATATATGTATATGCATTATCTTGGGATATTGCATGATTGTTATTAGCAAATTTTGCGATATATTGGAGCATGCTAATATGGTATATATGCATGTCTGTTTCGTAATCTGGTTATCTATCTGTTGATTTCAGTGCTTATAGTTGCATAATACCTATGCTAGAAATAAGCAAGTAGTTGCGTATACCCTTAGTATAGGGGATAAAAGGTGAACATATTTCTAAACCGGGAGTCGATGTTCCCGAGTATATTATATATATGTATTTATATATATATATATATGGATATAGTTTTTAAAACTATGGATCGAATAAGGTTTATTCGATACCTTTATTTTATTATTTGAATATTATTTGAATATTCATTCGAGGGCTTATGACTCAGTTTATTTTATTATTTGAATATTATTTGAATATTCATTCGAGGGCTTATGACTCAGTTTATTTTATTATTTGAATATTATTTGAATATTCATTCGAGGGCTTATGACTCCTTTTATATTATTTATTGAATATTATTTGAATATTCATTCGGGGGTTTATGACTCAGTTTATATTATTTATTGAATATTATTTGAATATTCATTTGAGGATCTATGACTCCGATTATGTACTGAATTATATTCTTTATTCTATTAAAGAATAAGGTGTTAATAATCAAACTTATTTTCGATTATTCAAATAAAGATAATACTTTCATATAAGTATATCTTTGGTTATTTAATGTTTATTTCAAGTATAAGTTAATACTTCTACTTCAATTATTTTTATAAAGATTATTCTTTATGGGAATATTATTTAAGATAATAATATTCAGTCATTTTCTAAAATATTCTGGGGACTGATTTACTTCATTAAATCAGCCTTACTCCAAACACTTTTTAAAGTGTTTTCGAGTCTTCAAAATGATTTTTAAAAGTCAGAGCGGATCCCAAAAACTCATTTTTATATTTAAGATCTTCCTTTTAAGGGGATTTAAATACTCGCTCAAAACCTGGGGAATCCGGCTCTGTGGTGTATTTTATATTCGCAACAAGGTTGCAGATTTGGTAAATGAATTGATTACTTGCCCAACGTTCGGGAAGTAAGCCCCTCTCATTGAGTCGGCATAAGCGACAGGCCGAGGTACGGTCTATTATTGTGTAAGTGGCTCAGTGGGAGTCCATCAAATGCATAGGTGGCTGAGTGGCAGTCCAGCATAGGTCTTAATTATGACCAGGGTGATGACCAGTGGGGAATTCGTCCATCTACTAGTAGAAAAGGTTACTTATAGGTATCTTTGCCTGATCAGCGGGATATCGGGTTTATGCCAAAATTCTTTTCCTTTCCAAAATTCATTGGATGTTTCGAACTCTGTTCATACTTCACATAACAGAGGTTCCAGGAAATGTTTAAAGGGATATATATATATATATATATGTGGTTATATATATATCGGGACTAAATAAAGTATCTCATAACTTTTTCATTCAATAATATTTCAAAGATTGAATCTATTCAAGTCTTATCTTGTGGTCTCATCAGTGGGATGAACTTTTGAAACTGATTATAACTTGAATGGTGGTAGTTCAAGTAGTATTGGGAAAGATATAAGTATATTGGGGTATTTGGTAACCTCATCTTTTAAACTTATATCTAATTAATAATTGTCTTATGAATGACAAAGATTTTCAGAAAAACGTTGAGACAAGGTTAGATATATGAGATCACCTTGCAACGATATTTTTATACAGTTATACACTGGGATTTTGTGTATATTATGCATGGAAGAGGACTTCCAATATTTTGAAAAGTATATATGTATATATACTGAATATTTTGCGACTTCATCGCATTAAGATATCAAACTTGGTTCATTTCTTTTGACCAAGACTTTCATGAGTACTATGAGAAGGCTCATATACTAGTAAGTATATACTAGTAATTATCTTACACACGATAAAAGATTCTAGTAAGTATCCATTTAGATACTTATATTATTGTTATCACTATATATTATCTTGCGAGCTGTAAGGCTCACTCTTGCTTTATTTCTTCATCACACAACAACAGTTAGGAAAGATGGCCAGACTCCAGCAGACCCAGCGCAAGCGCGTGGAAAGCGTTCCGTGTCTTCCCGTTGATGTCGTAGCTGCTATAGCTGCAGAGGTAGATCTATTGTAGATTAGACCATCTGCTTTTGGAGAATCAATTATGTATAATTATAACTTGTGGCAGATAATGGCAATTAACTGTAAATTTATCAAGTAATCATTTTGGGTTGTAATAATTTTAAATTGTGGATTCAAAGACTTGTACTTATTTGAATTTCATCTCTGAGACTATAACGGGTTGTGGTGTAGATTAGTATGGGGTCACAGCATAAGGTTGGTTATTATTAATTAAGTGAAGTGATATTGTGGAAAGAAAGACCGTGACGACCCGGATCCCCGACCCCGGATCTGGGGGTGTTACAGAAATGGTATCAGAGCTAAGCGTTATAAACCTCAGAGATGATGGGACGTTAAGATAATAAGTTAACTAAGATAATAAGAACTCTTGCCAAGTTCATAGTCGGGCTACCTAACGTAGCACTGACAGTTAAAAACCCTTATGGGAACCCTTATAAATATCGTGATAGGAGCGTAGTTCGTTATCGTATATGGTAGCGGGACTCCGAACCCTGAGGTTGAGGAGCAACATCGCGATGATGTTTTATTACTCATTGGAGATCAAATTATGGATCCAATAGAGCGTCCTAACGCAGGACCGGATGATGTTGATATTGAGGAGGTAGCGGTTGAGGAGGTTGTCCTAGAAGGGATAGTTGTTGAGGAGGATCCCAAGGAGGATCCTGGCAAGATTGGATAAAGGACCACTGATGAATTGATGACCATGGTTAGGGCAACTCCCAGAGGTAGGATTGGCCGGTCACTACCGGAGGTTCGTTCAAGTTTGTAAAGATAGTAACCCCTTTAACGCGGCTTACTCGTAAGACTGAGAAGTTCGAATGGACAGAGAAATGCGAGAACAGCTTTCAAGAACTGAAGCAGAGGTTGGTGATGGCCCCTATGCTGGCATTGCCGGATGGAAAAGGTGATTTTGTGAAGTGTAGTGACGCTTCGCACAAGGAATTAGGGTGCTTCTTATATAGCACAGCAAGATAATCGCGTCTGCGTCAAGATAATTAAGGGAATTTAAAATTCGATATCCCCACCCATGAGCTTGGGCTCGTGGCAATAGTTTTACCCTAAAGATTGGAGGCACTACTTGTATGGAGAGAAGTGCGAGAATTACCTAAGCCATAAGTGCTCTAGTACATTCTTACGTAGAAAGAGCTCAACATACGCCAGAGGAGGCGGTTAGAGCTAATCAAGAATTATGATTGGGAGATTCTTTATCATTCGGGGAAAGCCAATATGGTGGCTGATGCCCTTAGTAAAAAGGAGAGACTCAAGATGATAATGTCTTTTGGAGAGTTTATAAGAGATTTTGAGAAAATGGAAATAGAAGTGAAGGTAACCGGAGCCGGTACCGAAAAGCTGTTTAAGATTGCAATACAGCCCGAATTATTGGAAAAGATCATATTGTGCCAGAAAAAGTTATGAATGAAGGCAGGGAGCCAACAATTAGATAAAAGATTAATATCGAGAAAGATGATAAGGGAATAATGAGGTATTCCTATAGAATTTGGGTTCCAAAAGTTCAAGAGCGTAAGGATGAGAACTTAGATGAGAGCCATAGTTTGAGGAATAAGATTTAGAGCAAACCCTGAACGTGATAGTCAGGGAGGTCGCCATCAAGATAGAAGGAACCCATGACATAATGGAGTGGAAAATGAGGATTTTAAATTAAAAGATGACCCCAATTATGGGGAGTAGGATGAAACATTTCATACTAAGGAAACAGAAAGTCGAGTAAGGAAAGGAGACCCGAGACGGTACTCCTATACGGCAATTCATGGACCTGTCTAAAAAGAACTTAGACTATTATCCCCAACCACCACCCTGAGGAGACAGTGCGGTGAGAAATTCTTTCAGGACCTTTAAATCGCTAAGCTCTCAGAGTTCCAAGGAACAAGCTGACCCAGTCGAGGCAAGAGCCTGGCTAAAGGAAATATAGGAATCATTTGAGATTCTAAATGATTGACGAATCACAAAAGACTGTTTTTATCACTTACCCTCCTAAGAGAGAGACCACCCGCCGGTAAAAGGCCAAGGAAGGCACGGAACAAGAGATTATAATAAACTGATTTAAGTTCAGTCAATTGTTTTCGGGAAAGTAATTCCCAAAGATAAGGAGATAGTGTAAAAGCTTTAGAGCCAGAACAAAGGCAGACGAGTATGATAAATTATGAATCTAAGTTGTAAAAGTTATCAAGATTCGTTCTGATGACACGAATCCAGAATGACGGGATGTTTGGAATCAATGCTTATGTTGTGATGGTTCATGAAATAATGATAAGAAAAAGGGAAAAAAAAAAGGAACTGAAGTGGAAAGGGATATAAAGGCAAAGGAGTTTGAGGTATGATAAGGGAGTCGGGTATGAGGAAACCCTAAAGACTCATAGCAATAGAAATAGAAAAGTATGTAATCGTCCGGATGAGAGTGATTCACCATGAGTTAAATTGATGGTTGAAGGTATAAGAGATACATATATTTTATCCCCTGTAAGTTGGAAAGATTCGAGGAAACCTTGAGATAATTCGAAGGATAGACAATGAGACGCGAATAGACTGAGGAGACAAGAAAGTAAGAAACTAGGAAAATTGGATGAAGGAAGTGACCTTCAAGAATGTGAAGTGTAAGAGCGGTGGCTTGATACCCAGAAAGGGAGACGCCAGATATGAGAGATATCCCAACATTGAGGTGACTGTTGAGAAACAACAGAAGTAAATAAGGAATTATTAAAAAGAAGTTCACGTTGAACACGACCAATATCTTCCAGAACATCCTTGTTATCGTTACCAAATTAGGCAAGACAAGCGGATAACCGTTGTTATCTTTTGGAGGCCATATGGATTGACCTCAATTTGAATAAGGATGCTATTATGAAATTAGGTATCGACTATCAAGGTGGGAATGATGAATAAGATAATCTGTCGAGGATATATGACTTGATTTATCCATGGATGGATGCAGGTACCTTTTAAAGGTGGAATTAAGGCTAGAACATCGGTAACTTAAAATGAATCCTAGGGGAATGCATAAAGGTTTGCATTTCACCCTTAATAGGGACGGTATGAGTTTTGACAGTATGATTTGGAAAGGGTTAAGGTAACAATAACCTTTAAGAATTCGTGGAGAAATTTTCAGAAGTATATAGACAATGGTTCTAGTAATAGTAAATGGTATTTTGATATGCCCTGTATCTAGGGAATACAGGAGGAACGATTCAAGGATAACCTTAGAGGTTTTACAAGGAGAAAGGTAATATTCAAAATTCTCAAGAATAGAAATGTTGATAAAGGAAATATGACGTAATTATGATGTTGCCAAGTGGGGCACATGTTAAACCACGAGAAAGTATGGATCGAACCAGTAAAGGTTGAAATTGTCAGGGCAATTAGGGCCTAGGATAAAAGATGTTCTAAGTATGATTGAGAGTCAGTCGTGACAGTGATTAACCTCTAAAGATTGAGGCAATAACTTATGGAAAAATGGTGATATTTTTTTTTACTCATCAGATTTTAAGGAAAACATCTTCACATAAGCTGTGATTGAAATAAGGTAGAAAATTTATTTGGAGGTGGTTAAAATGACATTGACTGTAAGGAAATTTTACTATCAGGAAAGGCCAAAGAGGTGGCCGACACTTTAAAGGTAAGTGGATAATTATAGGCGCGTGTGCCAAAAGAATACAGTGATGATGGTTAAAAAAAATGTGAAGGTTGTATTATGGTTTGGAAGATTGACATTCCTTCTGATGACTGTGCAATACCCAACCGTAATAGTAGTTAGTAAAGGTTTAATTCGTGTAATCGCCATGAGCGGGCTATCTATCTCAGAAGATACTATCTTGAGATAAGCCAGGACCATAGTTCAAAAAGGACTAAACAAACCTTTGAGTTAAGTCTTCTATTGAAGGCATATGATTAAGAATGGTATTAACCTGCTATCATTGCTTTGAGCGAAACTCTTCTGCAAATTTTATCTGCTTCATGTCATGAAAGTACGTCAGAGTTTGGAGTGTTCTTCATAAATTGTGATTGGTGGTTGTGTTAACTCCTTAGGAGAATTAGATACGAGATGGATGGACTCCGTATGGTTAGTTATTAAGACTTCATGGAAAATGAATGACTACAGTAGGTCAGTGGTGGACCTTAGTAAGGCAGCAATGATTCTGCGAGTAATGAGCTGATTACAACCGTGAGAGTTGTATTGGAATGGGTGTTGAGATTGAGTACCACTAATCGGGTAGTGGTAGTGTATAAGTTATCATTGATAGACTAATTAAGTAGAGTATCTACCTAGTGAATAATTATTCTTTCTTATCAATAGAGAGTCGTATTATTATACAAGGAAGGTTGCGGTGCAAGCATAGAATTCAAGTAACGATGATGTCTAGAATGAGATCCCAGATTCGATTTTCGATGTCGAGGGAGTTTCAAAGGTAATTGTGTATAAGCTCGAGGAAGAGCATGGGTCCATAGAATGATGGACGGGATAGCGAAAATATTTAGGCACGTGAAATGCGATGCTATAATACTTGATGTTGATTAAATACATATATGTTTTGTTCTTCTATGACAAACCTCTATAGTTCAGAGGTAGGTTCCAAGCCAGATATTTTGTGGCAGTATATTTTTTTTCATATATACAATTCTCTTCAGTTCGTTCTTTTCTCTTCTTTTCATTTCATGTAAGCTGAGAAGAACAACCCTTCCAGAAGGGGAGGTATTGCCGAATGACTATCTATCTTTGTGATAGAAGCCTAGTAGGATACCACATGTTGTTTAATTGCTTGTCAAGTACTAAAGGCTGGCCACCTTCTGTACTAACTATGCAATATAACAAGTGTTCATGATCATAGTGATCTCTCAACAAATTCCTTTACTTCTATTTGATTGATCAAATTTTGGAAAATAGAAACAACTGAAAAAGGAGTAATAAAGTGGTGGTAGTATGCGGAATGGGAACACATTCGTGATACTAAGGTTGACGTGGTTATTAAAAGGTTATAGAACGCTAACAAGCAAAAGTATAACCCGTATAATATTAGGAACGGAAGGTAGTAGCGATTACGAACTGGAAAAGAATGGGTATTGAGAAGCAAGAGCTCTAATGATTGGAAGCTATGATGAGAGTCTGTGCAATAGACTTGAAAGAATTTGGAATGATCACTTAATTCGGATTGAGTTATCTTACGACAATAGATCATATGTCATTATCGAGGTGTCACCTTATGAAATCCTTGAGGGAAGACAATGTCGATCTCCCTTATGTTAGGATGAAGTTGTAGAGCGCAAGATGCTCGGACCCGCAGTAGTCCAAAGGACCAAGGATATGATAGATCTAATCAGAGGACGGCTGGTAGTAGCCCAAGATGGACATGATAAGTATGTTGATTTCACACGAAAGGATAAAGAGTATAAAATAGGGGACCTAGTAATGTTATAGGTATCCCTTAGAAAGGATTGATGAGGTTCGGAAAGAAAGGAAAGCTAAGTCTACAATTTGTTGGACCCTTGGATATATTAAGATGTTTGGGAAGTTAGCATATGAGCTAGCCCTAACCCCGAACATGTAGCAGGTCGTAACGTGTTTCACGTATCAATGTTAAGGAAGTGTAATTCAGATGCCAGATAAATAGAGGCATATGAGCGCATAGATATGCAACCCGACGTAACCTATATGGAGCAACCAGGAAGGGTTATAGAGTGAAAAAGGAACAAGTGCTTAGGAGAAGGATTATCAAACTAGGCAGAGTTTGGTGGTAGAACCACAATGTGGGAAAATTGACTCGAGAGTTAGAAAGTGTAATGCTAAGCAAGTATTCCCATTTGTTTTCTATCTGATTCCGGGACGGAATCCTTTTAAGGAGGGGAGACTGTAATAACCCCAATTTTGGAAATTTTTGAAACCCTTATGAATAGTGTTTTTGCTGAACGAGAAAACTTTTCATGCCACGCTATGTAGGGGTTCTGTTATTGATCTTATGGGATATTATTAGTACTCTATGAAGTATATAAGTGTATGTAAAGATCGTCAGAATCCAAATCCGAACACTTTGATTTTTCCCGGAAATCCACAATATACGGAGAGAATTGAGTATAAGGTAACAGGATAAAAAGGATTTAAATTAAAGGATTATAAAAGAGGATCATAGAAGGAATATAATATATTGAGAAAGGTTAAGGGAACCTAAGTAATAAGATCCCGGGTATGATCCTTCAAACGATAAAACGAGAACGAAAGTTAAGCGAACCGTATAGCAGATCAGCGGTCATTAGGCAAACGATTAGGAAGTTAATCAAAGGGATTAATGGGAATGATGTCATCCAACCAATAGAAAGAAGACAAGGAAGGAAGGATGACATCATGAGGATGAGGTAAGCATGACATAGGAAGGAAGGAGGTGTGGTTGAATAAGAACCACACAAATTCAAGGGCAAGGTAGTAATTTGCTAAAGCAAGCACAAAAACCAAGCAACCAAGCCAAGCAAAAACCATTTTCATCAAAAATCAAAAGCAACCAAGGCTTGTTCATGAAGCTCTCGGGTGGTTTCTTAAGAAATGGGAAGTCCAAGCTCCTCCACTTGTTATTTTCCAAGGTAATTATCCTAGCTCCTCCTAGTTAAGTTACATACTTCCTATAAGTTTAAGCTTCTAATTCCAAGCCAATCTTTATCTATAAATCATCAAAGAAGATGGTGAATAGTGTTTTCAAGAACTAAAATTTGTGTTCTTGAAGTTTTGTTTAGATTAAGCTTGGTTAAGGGCTTTAAAGGTGATTCCAAGCCATCCTCTTGATTCTCCACTCTCCAAGGAAGGTATAAACTACAAACCCTAGCTTTAGTTTTGAGTAATTAGGATTGAATGTGTTTGATATAGCATATGTGAGGCATGATGCTTGATTGGTTGAAGTTTGGTTGAGTTTGTAGAGATTAGTTGGTTTTGTTGTATTGTTGGAGTTGTAAATCTTGGTAATTAGTTAAAGAACCTAAGTAAAGCTTTTAGTTCATGTGAGGAATAAGTATAAATGGTTAATATGGATTTGTTGGGGTTGTTATGATGTGATAAGGATGGATGATTGTTGTATGATGGATTTGAGGTTGGATTTGGGGTTGATTTGGAATGGGTTTGAATGGTTTAAAAAAAATGGGAAATCGCGTAAACATAGCCGTCGTAACGTCCGATTTTCTTTGGACTGTTTTTGTGCATAGCATTAGGACCCGAGAACCCCCTGCTAGATTGTGACCACTGCCATGTTTAGATAGCTCATGTTACGAGCTTCGTTTTGATATGTAGTTCGTTCGATTCCGATTTACGGTTTAGGAGAAACGACCGTTTCAAGTAACGGCGTTTCACGAACGAAACTTTTTCCCTCGCCTTACTTTGAAATGTAGGTTAAAGACCAAAAAGGGTTAATTAATGCATGAAACATTTATGGTAAGTGTTTTAGGCAGTTGGTAAGTCACTCGCGAAGGAATCGCTTTAAAACTCGTAAAGGTTAAATTATTAAAAATGGTGGAGCCGAGGGTACCCGAGTGACTTAAGCGAATCAGTGAGCGCAAAACAAGCGTTAGAGTCTAAGTTAGTTAAAGTATAGATTCACAAGTGACTTTGGTTTAATTCCAACTTACTTGTTGTTTATAGGTTACCAGACTCGTCCCGAGCCATTCGTAACCCCCAGTCGCTCAGGCAAGTTTTCTACCCGTTATACTGTTGTTGTGATGTAAATATATGTATATGCATTATCTTGGGATATTGCATGATTGTTATTAGCAAATTTTGCGATATATTGGAGCATGCTAATATGGTATATATGCATGTCTGTTTCGTAATCTGGTTATCTATCTGTTGATTTCAGTGCTTATAGTTGCATAATACCTATGCTAGAAATAAGCAAGTAGTTGCGTATACCCTTAGTATAGGGGATAAAAGGTGAACATATTTCTAAACCGGGAGTCGATGTTCCCGAGTATATTATATATATGTATTTATATATATATATATATGGATATAGTTTTTAAAACTATGGATCGAATAAGGTTTATTCGATACCTTTATTTTATTATTTGAATATTATTTGAATATTCATTCGAGGGCTTATGACTCAGTTTATTTTATTATTTGAATATTATTTGAATATTCATTCGAGGGCTTATGACTCAGTTTAT
Source organism: Apium graveolens (assembly GCF_009905375.1). Taxonomy (NCBI): domain Eukaryota; kingdom Viridiplantae; phylum Streptophyta; class Magnoliopsida; order Apiales; family Apiaceae; genus Apium; species Apium graveolens. The sequence goes on along the minus strand of NC_133655.1, from coordinate 138,069,162 downwards.
TTTATTATTTGAATATTATTTGAATATTCATTCGAGGGCTTATGACTCCTTTTATATTATTTATTGAATATTATTTGAATATTCATTCGGGGGTTTATGACTCAGTTTATATTATTTATTGAATATTATTTGAATATTCATTTGAGGATCTATGACTCCGATTATGTACTGAATTATATTCTTTATTCTATTAAAGAATAAGGTGTTAATAATCAAACTTATTTTCGATTATTCAAATAAAGATAATACTTTCATATAAGTATATCTTTGGTTATTTAATGTTTATTTCAAGTATAAGTTAATACTTCTACTTCAATTATTTTTATAAAGATTATTCTTTATGGGAATATTATTTAAGATAATAATATTCAGTCATTTTCTAAAATATTCTGGGGACTGATTTACTTCATTAAATCAGCCTTACTCCAAACACTTTTTAAAGTGTTTTCGAGTCTTCAAAATGATTTTTAAAAGTCAGAGCGGATCCCAAAAACTCATTTTTATATTTAAGATCTTCCTTTTAAGGGGATTTAAATACTCGCTCAAAACCTGGGGAATCCGGCTCTGTGGTGTATTTTATATTCGCAACAAGGTTGCAGATTTGGTAAATGAATTGATTACTTGCCCAACGTTCGGGAAGTAAGCCCCTCTCATTGAGTCGGCATAAGCGACAGGCCGAGGTACGGTCTATTATTGTGTAAGTGGCTCAGTGGGAGTCCATCAAATGCATAGGTGGCTGAGTGGCAGTCCAGCATAGGTCTTAATTATGACCAGGGTGATGACCAGTGGGGAATTCGTCCATCTACTAGTAGAAAAGGTTACTTATAGGTATCTTTGCCTGATCAGCGGGATATCGGGTTTATGCCAAAATTCTTTTCCTTTCCAAAATTCATTGGATGTTTCGAACTCTGTTCATACTTCACATAACAGAGGTTCCAGGAAATGTTTAAAGGGATATATATATATATATGTGGTTATATATATATCGGGACTAAATAAAGTATCTCATAACTTTTTCATTCAATAATATTTCAAAGATTGAATCTATTCAAGTCTTATCTTGTGGTCTCATCAGTGGGATGAACTTTTGAAACTGATTATAACTTGAATGGTGGTAGTTCAAGTAGTATTGGGAAAGATATAAGTATATTGGGGTATTTGGTAACCTCATCTTTTAAACTTATATCTAATTAATAATTGTCTTATGAATGACAAAGATTTTCAGAAAAACGTTGAGACAAGGTTAGATATATGAGATCACCTTGCAACGATATTTTTATACAGTTATACACTGGGATTTTGTGTATATTATGCATGGAAGAGGACTTCCAATATTTTGAAAAGTATATATGTATATATACTGAATATTTTGCGACTTCATCGCATTAAGATATCAAACTTGGTTCATTTCTTTTGACCAAGACTTTCATGAGTACTATGAGAAGGCTCATATACTAGTAAGTATATACTAGTAATTATCTTACACACGATAAAAGATTCTAGTAAGTATCCATTTAGATACTTATATTATTGTTATCACTATATATTATCTTGCGAGCTGTAAGGCTCACTCTTGCTTTATTTCTTCATCACACAACAACAGTTAGGAAAGATGGCCAGACTCCAGCAGACCCAGCGCAAGCGCGTGGAAAGCGTTCCGTGTCTTCCCGTTGATGTCGTAGCTGCTATAGCTGCAGAGGTAGATCTATTGTAGATTAGACCATCTGCTTTTGGAGAATCAATTATGTATAATTATAACTTGTGGCAGATAATGGCAATTAACTGTAAATTTATCAAGTAATCATTTTGGGTTGTAATAATTTTAAATTGTGGATTCAAAGACTTGTACTTATTTGAATTTCATCTCTGAGACTATAACGGGTTGTGGTGTAGATTAGTGTGGGGTCACAGCATAAGGTTGGTTATTATTAATTAAGTGAAGTGATATTGTGGAAAGAAAGACCGTGACGACCCGGATCCCCGACCCCGGATCTGGGGGTGTTACAAGAATGGATGAAGACATTGAGCAAGTCCATAAGATAAAAAAGCCATGAATATTCTATTCAATGGTCTTGATGGAGATATGTTTGACAATGTTACCAACTGCAATGTTGCCAAGGAAATTTGGGATCAAATTCAAGTACTATGCGAGGGAACTGAGCAAGTCAGAGAAAACAAGATGCAACTTCTTATACAACAATATGAACATTTTCATTTTGAAGATGGTGAGTCACTGAGTGATATCTTCAGTAGATTTCAAAAATTGCTGAATGGTTTAAAGTTGTATGGGAGGATCTACCAAACTAAAGATTCCAATCTAAAATTCCCGAGATCTCTACCAAAAGAATGGAAGTCAATGATAGTCTCTCTCATAAATTCTCAAGAGTATAAAAAATTTACTCTAGAGAAACTATATGGTATCTTAAAAACCTATGAGCTCGAAATGGAGCAGGATGAGCTATTGGAGAAAGGAAGGAAGAAAGGTGGATTTGTTGCCCGAGTAGCTGAAGAAGAGAGGAATATAGTCGAAGGTTGTAGCTGTGGAATCTATACCAAACTTAAGGGTTTGTGAATGCAAAGGAAAAGGGATAATGGCTGATAATGAAGATTATCCCAGTCAGGATGAAATAGAGGACATAGATAAATATCTGGCTTTCCTATCAAGAAGATTTGCCAAGCTCAAATTCAAAAAGAATTTTGGAGCAACCAAGGTAAACATAATCATGATGGACAAGTCAAAATTCAAATATTTCAAGTGTGGCTTGAGTGGTCATTTTTCCAATGAATGCAGAAAGCCTAATTATGAGAAAAGGAGGTTTGAGCAAGTGGATTATAAAAAGAAATATTTTGAATTGCTCAAACAAAAGGAAAATGCTTTATTGACTCAAAAAAGGATTAGGCAGCAGATAGGGAAGATGAAGATGAAGAAACAAGCTATGTCAACCTAGCCCTAATGGCCAAATCAGATGAAGTAGAAGTCAGTTCCTCAAGCAATCAGGTAATCACAGCAAACCTAGCACACCTATCTAAAGATGAGTGTAATGATACCATAAATGACATGTCTACAGAGTTATATCACTTGCGTGTTACACTTAAATCACTCACTAAAGAAAATAATAAAATTAAAGATAATAATCTGTTTCTAAGTGAGAGAAATATTGTGTTAGAAACTCAATTCAATGAGTTTAAGAAACTGAAAATAGAGTGCAAGATTGTAAAGGATGAACTGACTGAATCTTTGAAGAAAGAGGAAATTTAAAGAAAGTAACTTGAACGTGAGCAAGATATGATCAAGGCATAGAAATCATCAAGGAATATAAGTGCCCAAATTGCCAAAGCTTAAGGAATTGAGTCTTTCTGTCAAGAAGCCTGGAAAAGGGACAAGAAAAAACTGGACCCTATATTGATTGGTGGATTATCAACGGATGTGGAGTCGACGGATGATGAAGCTTATCCGTCGAAAGCTGAAAGTTAACATCCATTGAAAGACAAGGATTCACATCCTTCGATAGAAAAGAAGCCAATTAGCAAAGCCAAGCTAGCTAAGCTGAATGCGAAGTATGGATCAATTTCTAAAAACTTTGTTATAGGAGAATCAAGTCGAGTCAAGGAAATAAAGAGAATAAATGTGGGGCATCTATCAATGAAGCATTTGAGTGACATATTGGAGAAAATTGAGGTCAAGGAAGATTCTAAAAGGAAAAACAACAGGAATGGAAAAGTAAGAATTAACAAACATAACAACTACACACATGATAAATATGCACCTAGAAAAACTTGTGTAAAGTGTGGTAGTGTTAATCACTTATCTGCTAATTGCAAATCTGTTATGCCTACACCCATGTCTGCACCTCCCTCTTTTCCCAACATGCCCACATTACCAATGAATGTCATGCCTATTATGCATGCACAGAATTTAAATGCACAATTTTCTCATATGCCATTTGAACAAAATCATTATTATGTTGCATTCAATATGCCACAAATGCCATTTAGCATGCATTACTGGAATAACATGTTTGCACAATCAATGTCATTTCATGTTAATCAAAATATGCATGATAATTTTATAATTGATCATGGGATTCATAGTCAATCCCCTAGGACTAAGGTTGATCCTCAATCACCTAACTTTGATGGTGGAAAGCCTAAGAAACCTAAGAAAAAGGCTAACAAGGCATGACCCGAGGAAACTTGGGTACCAAAATAACTTGATTTGATTTTGATATATGCAGGAAAATATTAATAGCATATGGTATCTAGACAATGGATGTTCAAGGCACATGACTGGAGACTCTACCCTGCTCACTGAGTTCAAGGAAAGAGTTGGCCCAAGTATTACTTTTGGAGATGACAACAAAGGGTATACTGTGGGATATGGCTTGATTTCAAAAGATGATGTCATCATTGAAGAAGTTGCTCTAGTGGATGGACTCAAACATAATATTTTGAGTGTCAGCCAACTATGTGATAAAGGCAATTATGTAACTTTCAATATTGAATCTTGTGTTGTTACCTGTAAGAGAAATAACAAAGTGGTTCTCAATGGAGTGAGAAAAGGAGATATGTATCTAGCTGACTTCAACTCATCTAAAGCAGATTCTATTACTTGTCTTTCTAGCAAATCAAGTAAAGATGAAAGTTAGTTATGGCACAAGAAGCTGTCTCATTTGAACTTCAAGACTATGAATTAATTTGTCAGGAAAGACCTAGTAAGAGGCATTCCTCAAGTTAAGTTCTCGGATAATGGATTGTGTGATTCTTGTCAAAAGGGAAACAAATTAAAGCATCATTCAAAAGGAAGCTTAAATCAACAATTGAAGAACCACTACAACTGTTGCACATGGATTTGTTTGGACCAGTCAATGTGTTGTCAATTTCAAAGAAAAGATGTTGCCTAGTGATTGTGGATGAATCCCCAAAGTTCTCTTGGACACACTTTCTTAAATCTAAAGATGAAGCTAGTAAAAATCATTATCAATCATATAAGGCAAGTCAACAATCATCATGATCTCAAGGTTAGAAGAATTAGGAGTGACAATGGAACTGAGTTCAAGAATTCTGCAATAAGGTTGTTCAGTGAAGAAAATGGGATCATGCATGAGTTTTCAGCAACAAGGACTCCACAAAAATATGAAGTGGTGCAAAGAAAGAACAGATCCCTAATTGAAGCTACAAGAACCATGTTAGAGGAATCAAAGTTACCAGCTTATTTTTGGGCTAAACTGTCAATAATGCATGCTACACTCAGAACATTTCTTTGGTCAATCAAGCAAAATGCATGACTCCTTATCAATTGTTCAAGTACAGGAAGCCAACACTGAACTTTTTCATGTCTTTGGCTGTAATGCTATATTCTAAGGAATCAAACCGAGCAAAATGGAAAGTTTGATGCCAAAGCAGATGAAGGTATCTTTATTGGATATGCGGTTGGAAAAGCATATAGAGTCTACAATCTAAGAACCAACATTGTTATGGAATCTGTACATATTGTGTTTAATGAAAAGAAGATTGAAGGACTACGGAATGAAGGTTTCCATGAAAGCCTCAAATTTAACAATGTTGAGATGAACTGTGATGACAGTGATGATGAAAGTGATCAAGAAATAATTTCTAAGGAATGTGCAGGAAGATCAACAAATGAAGCACAAAATTCTACATCCGTCGAAAAATATGGTGCATCATCTATTGACAGACAAATTGTATCATCCGTCGAAAGACAAAATTCAGCATCCGTTGAACCCTCAATAGAAGTTGAAAGTTATTCTAGATCACAAACTGAAAGAACTCCAATCTCAAATCAAAGATCCAAATGTTCAGGGGATTTTCTTCAAATCAAAACTCAATCACACATCAAGATAACTATGAGGCCTCTTTATCTAGAGCTAATCTACCACAACAAAGGAAATGGACTAGAGATCAACCATTTGAATTGATCATTGGTGATGCATATTCAAGAGTGCAAATAAGGAAAGCAACTCAAGATGAATGTCTATTCAACAACTTTCTGTCTCAGGAAGAGTCAAAGAAGGTAGAAAAGGCTTTGTTGGATCCTAATTGGGTTTTAGCTATGCAGGAAGAGCTAAACCAATTTGAAAGGAATAAAGTATGGAAGCTGGTGCCCAAACCTAAAGGCAAGAAATCTATTGACACAAAATGGGTATTCAGAAACAGGATGGATGAAAATGACATTGTCATAAGGAATAAAGATAGATTGGTTGTTAAGGGCTACTGTCAATAAGAAGGAATAGATTTAGATGATACTTTTGCTCCTGTTGCAAGACTAGAAGCTATTAGAATTTTTCTAGCCTATGCAGCCCATGCCAATTTCAAAGTCTATCAAATGGATGTCAAAATTGCTTTTATGAATGAAGATTTGGAGGAGGAAGTCTATGTCAGTCAGCCTCCAGGTTTGAATTCCCCAACTTTCCAGATTATGTCTACTATCTTTTGAAAGCATTTTATGGATTGAAGCAAGCACCTAGAGCCTGGTATGGTACTTTGTCAAAGTTCCTTTTAGAAAATCATTTCACAAAAGGTATTGTTGATAAAACTATTTTCTTTAGAAATATTAATGGCTCTAGTATACTTGTTCATATTTATGTAGATGATATTATATTTGGCTTCACAGATGAGAAAATTTGTAAAACTTTTGCCAAATTGATGCGAAGTAAATATGAAATGAGCATGGATGGGAGAACTAACTTACTTTCTTGGTTTACAAGTAAAGCAAGTTAGTGATGGAATATTCATTAGTCAAACCAAATATATTCATAATCTTTTAAAGAAGTTTGGCTTAATGGATTGCACATCTGCAAAAACTCTCATGACCACTGCCACTAAACTTGAATTGAACACTACTGAAAAGTCTGTGGACATTTCAAGCTATAGAGGCATGATTGGCTCACTTTTATATTTGACAGCCAGCAGGCCATATATAATGTTTGCTACTTGTCTTTGTGCTAGATTTCAGGCTGATCCTAGAGAATCTCATTTCGTAGTTATTAATAGAATTTTCAGATATCTCAAGGGAACACCAAAACTTGGCATTTGGTACCCTAGATATTCTGGCTTTGATCTAATTGGTTATTCAGATGCAAATTATGTAGGGTGCAAAATAGACAAAAAAGTGCAACTGGCACATGTGAGAATATATCGCTGTTGGTAGCTATTGTACACAGATTTTATGGATGAAGAATCGACTGTTGGATTATGGTCTACATGTGGACAAGATTCCAATTTTCTGTGACAATACAAGTGCCATTACCATCACTGAAAATGTTGTGCAACATTCAAGGACAAAGCACATAGACATCAAGTACCACTTCATTAGAGAACATGTTATGAATGGTATAGGGGAACTACATTTTGTTCCAAGTGAGCAGCAACTTACAGTCATCTTTACCAAGCCACTTGATGAATTAACTTTTACTAGGTTGGTAAGTGAGTTAGTTATGCTTAATTATTCTTAATTCTTTTTGATGTCTTTGCAATTTGTAATGCAACCAGAAATAAGTTTGACTTTATTAGAGCTATAAATCAGAATTTGCAAATTATCAGATCCTGACACCAAAATCAGGATTTGCAAAATGTCAGATCCTGACACCAAAATCAGGATTTGCTAAGGGTAAATATTGATGGTATTCAACGGATAAGAAATATCCGTTGAAAGTCAAAAATGTTTCTGGGTACTTTATCCCTTGACGGATAAAGACACATGGTGTATCCGTTGAATTGTTTCAATCATAGCCATTAATTTCAAACCCTAGCCGTCGACTTTAATTACAGTATGTATGTATATGTCGATGTATAAGTTTTGGAATTTCTATAAACTACTTTATTTTTAAATGGTTATTTTTGACAATTATCATTGGATACTTTTTTTTTATTTTTAATTATTTTTTTATCCTTTTTAGAGTCAGTATAAAAGCCCATTACATTTTTATATTTCATTTTTATCTTTCTTTAAATTACATAGCTACTTTTACTCCCTTCATCTCCAAAAACCCTTTTCTCTCTCTCTGTAACTGCATACTTAGCAACAATGGCACCAATAGTCAAAATCATGTCTCAATCTGGGTTCATCTATGAGAAAAACAACTTCATTGCACTTGTGGACAAGAGTGTTGGTTCGGAAGACTTTCACAAGATGATAGACTTCATTAGTGTTGTTGTGTATTTTAAGAGTATCGTTCACAGGGAAGGACTGAAAATCAACAACAATTTTAAGTCTTTTATTTCTTGCAGTTCAGAAGTGTGGGGAAGAATTTATGGATGTGTGATTATAACCTAAATTAATTTAATAAACAAATAAAATTATATAACAAGAGTGAGAGAAAATAATTCAAGAATCAGTGTTCTTCAATGACTATCATGAATGTCTAATTTGTGTCTCTTGTTAGCTAAAAACAATTATTCTTATGTTTATAAAATTCTCTCCCAAGGTAGATTATAGTGCCTACAAGTATCCATTGAACGTCACTCCCATGGTCATACAAAGTTTAATTATAGACTATTAAAAGCCAGGGATTATAAGTTTCATAATTCTCATATCAATCTCCCGATCTAATATTTAAATTATGTCTATTATATCATGTACTACAATTATAAATCTTCTCTCGATTCGTTGTGACTCCTAAAGATTCAGTTAGAAGTTAGCTATTCCTCTAATTATATAAAGCGCTCAATGAAAGATTAACAATAACAAGAAAATCACAATACAATTAAACAAACATATTAAGCCAATGAATACTACCCAACTCTTGGATAAAGGAATTTGTTATGCCTGAAATTTAGTATAGACTCTAATTTGGGTCAAAGTCAAATAATGTGGCTAAATTTAAGATATGAATTTCTAGAATTAAGGAAAGAACGAGGCAAGTTTCCTTCCTGAAAAAGGAAGAAGCGTGCCCTTTGAATTAAGGAAGGGCGCGTTCTGTGCTTATGAAGGATTATTGCTGCGGTGCATTCTGTAAACATTGAAGGCGCACCCTCATGAGAAGAGGGAGGCGCGCCCTATTGATTAAGAAGGAGGTTTTGGTTGATACCCTCGAGTTGATTCCTTACTTATGTAAAATGCCTAGGGCGCGCCCTAAAGTAGTAAAGATGATTTGATGAGATATTAGTTTGGCGGAGTTTTCAAGAGGATTCAAGGAAGATGGAGATGATTATTACTAACATATTTATTTCAGGTACTCTATTGAAGAACTCCTTACTGTAGTACATCTACATGAAGGCGGTGTCCGTGGTCAGAGACCTCCAAAGGTATGCCTGGATGGAAGGCCTCCTCCTGTAGTCAATGAATGTCCTCATTGGGGATATAGGGTAAATCCCGTATGTGCTTTGGGAGCTCTGTCTCTGTAGTCAACATGTATCCTCATTGGGAGACGTTAGAGTATCCTGCACTTTGCACCCAAAAGCTTGGGATCACTTGTCCTGTAATCTGGTAGGGGCTCCTTATTGGGGGAAAAGGATGCGTCCAACATTTGGGGTGAACCACGACTATACTTGCGTCCACGGAATAGAGAAACAGCTGGTAGCAGAGTGTTATCCTTGGCTAGGGAGATGCCTTATCCGTGAAGTCTCGAAGCCACGGATGTGCCTTGGGCCTTTGTGGTTGGGCCTCATCGGCGGACATTTCTAAAGCTAGTAGAAGACGGTTTCCAGTAGGTTTCCTACTGGGACTCGGGACAAGAAATCTAAGGCCGTTAGGTTTCTTGTTCCCCAAGCACTACGTTAGCTTGATTCCCTATAAATAAGGATCCGTAGGAAAACTGTAAGGTGTAAGAAGTGAGAGCGCAAAGGAGCCACCACTAACCCTGAGCAATCTCAGCCACCAATAATCACCACCACCAAACACTGTTCATGTTTCCCGACGATTGCTGTTCATAAAATCCGACGATTTCTGTTCACGTTTTCCGACGAAGGACCACCATCACAGATCTTGTTTCCGGCTACAAATCTCAAACTTTGTTGCTCCTAAATTCCTCCGTCAACAAATTGGCGTTAGAAGGAGGGGCTAATCAAGATCTGCATCTAGGAGGAAATATGTCTTAATATCGTGATGGAAGTTTTTATGACGGAAGCTCTGAAGAAGAATCTGATCATGGCTATGATCACCATGAACCCTATGTTCTACCTATGACTGATCGCCCCACCCCAGTTGTTGGGGTTCAACCACCTGTGCTGATCAGTAATGCTGACCAATGTTCACCATGAACCCTATGTTCTACCTATATCATATGGAAGATGCTATAAATGGTTTAGACTGAAGGTTGAGCATCGTGGAACGACGCAAGACCAGAAGGGGCCTTCGCCATAATCGTGCTTGGCGGATGATAATCTAAGGATGTTACGGTTGGAATGGCAAAAGGAGGCCGATCGTGGAGATGTGATGCCCATGGTACAACGCGTGTGCCCCTGAATTCCCTTGGGAATCAGGAGCGGCACCGCGATCATGAGAGAGCTCCTCCTCACGGATCGATGGATCGGTACAACCGAGGATACGGAAGTGACCATTGAAGAAGATACCAATGGAGGGGAAGAGGCGGAGGCCGAGGCAGGTACTTGGATGGCTACCGCCGCGACAACTATCGTGGGTATAGGGACACTCGCACCTATGACCGCACTGAGAGAGGCAACAACGCAGAGAATGATGGCCAAAGGGACACCCATAATTATGATCACGAGACGCCTCATGGCCGCGACCATGGGAAAAACCAAGAAAACTAGGGAGGAGACGGAGGGAAAACCGAGAAGTAATGGTAAGGCCCAAAGAAGGGCAGACTAATGCTCACACTGCCCATTAGCAACAGGCTCCTCCAGATGGAGATCAAGTAGTAGTGCCTCCGCCACAGCCTCAAGGTCCACAACATCAAATGCAGGCTATCCCGGGCATGGGAACTTTCAATGTGGATGATCTGAAGAGGCTTCTTAATCACTTGGAAGGAAGAGTAACATCCATGGACGAAATCCCTTCTCCATTCTCTGCTGCGGTAAGAGAGGCCCAGCTGTCGGCCGAATATCATAACACTACTAGCAATCTCCATTTCCACGGAAGTTCAGATCCTGTGAAATTCTTGGGACGATACAATATAGAGATGGATGTATATCAAGTTACAGACTTGGATCGATGCCGATTCTTGGCAGCAACTTTCAGGGAGAGCGCTCAGCAATGGTTCCAAAAGCTCAGGCTAGGAGTGATCACTTCCTGGGAATAAATGAAGACTCTTTTCCTGACTAAGTTCCAAGCAGCTGTGAGATATGCACCATCTGTTACTACTCTTGCCAATGTCAAATAAAGGGAAAAAGAAAGCTTAATATCCTATTTTAAAAGGTTCAACGCTGAGTCCACCAGTATGAGAGGTGCTTCAGACGAAGCTTTAAAAAGTTTTGTAATAGCGGGACTAAGGGTTGGCTCAGATTTCTGGAAACATCTGCAGGGAAAAGACCCTGCTATTCTGGAAGATATCTTCGCTTTGGCGGAATCATTCAAAACCATAGAACAATGTTTGGCAGAGGTACAGCCGATCTCGCAAACAAGTCAAAGAGGCAGAACAAGAAAGGGAGATAGATCTCCGAGTCCAAGATACCGAAGAAGTAGTAGAAGCCCAAATCGGATAAATACTACGACAACGAGAAGGGAATGGATCCCCCCTCGAGCTATGACAACAGAACAAGTGGGTACACGCCTTTAGCCGCGTCAATTGAGTATATATTTGAAGTAAACAAGAACAATGGGCTATTCAAAATGCCTGAGGCTCTGTCATCATGGAAAAGCAAAGATAAAAAGAAATAGCGAATACCATGAATCATCCGGATATAACACACATGAGTGTCGGCAACTAAAGGACAAAATCGAAGCTCTTATTAAGGAAGGTTATCTCGGAGAATGGGTGGTAAAAGAAGTAAGGAGACATAAAAATAGTGTTGATAGAGTAAAGGAATAAGGAGGTTGTATACCTCGGGGGTCTAACAACGAAAATCTGGAAGAAAGTAAGTTCTTCAGGGATGGCAACATCCGGGAAATATACAGAGGAGATTCTGGTATGGAATGCAACAATAGAGCTTTGGCCAGATATGCAAGGGAAGCCCGGTTCAGACCTCTAACTGATATTCACAGGGTGGAGACTTGGCCACCCAAGGTGTTTAAGGGTGAATCCATGGACATTACCTTTAGAGAAGCAGATGCTCGATAGGTGCATCACCCCCACAATGATGCCCAGGTTATTTCTATCCAAATCAGAACTAATAACGTCTATAGGGCCTTCGTGGACAATGGAAGCTCAGCAAACATCCTCTACTACAACACCTTCAAGAAGATGGGGCTTCCTGACCGGGATATGTCAGGAGAGGATTCTTGGGTCTATGGTTTCTCTGGTGAAGGAGTTCGCATCATGGGATCGATTCGATTGCCATGTACCTTAGGAGAAAGCCCATTGTCTATAACAAAAATGCTCAAGTTCATGGTCCTAAATCAGGAATCATCCCATAATGTGTTGCTAGGACGACCCTTTCTTAGGGAAATGAGGGTCATCACTTCCATCCACCATCTCACCATCAAGTTTTGAACCCCAAATAGAGTTGGAAGTATAAAAGGCTCCCAGTATGATTCTCGGGAATGCTACAGGCAGGCTATGAGGGGCTTCAGGAGAAAGGATTTCTGAAATGGAGATGCGTCGGATGATGAACGAGAGAGAAGTATCGAACAGCCTATCGAAGAAATTCGGGTCCATTACTATGTCGAGCAAGAAGATGAGTGCTCCTTCGAATTGCCTTCAACAACACTGTTCTTAGAAGACGTTATCAGGATTGAGATGTTGGATGAATAAGAGACTCCAAACAAGATAGTCCAAGTAAATTTCAATGGGGAAAGACGCGAAGGGAGATTTGATGTGTTGCAGAGTCTTGAACAAGATGTGCATAAGAAAGATGCCTCTTTTTCTGAGGGCGCACCCTTATCGTCAAAAAACCCAAAAGAAGTTGATACCCCTGTGTTCAGGGCACGCCTTCTACCATGCTAAGTCTGAAAGAAGTTGATGCCCCTATTATACAGGGCGCACCTTCAATAAATGAAGAAGTCGATGCTCCCCTCATGGGGGATGCACCTTCTCCGCAAATATTGAGGATCATAATCAGCTTAACTTAGACCCACGAATACCAATGCCGACAGAAAAAATGGGGCTGACATAAGACACAATTGAAATCCCTGTCGACAAAAAAGTTCCTAGCAAAGTTTTGAAAATTGGGTCTCAGTTGCCTCAAAAGCTGAGAGAGGTACTTTCAATATTTCTCTTGGCAAATCTCGACGTATTTGCGTGGAGGCACTCCGACATGGTCGGGATTGATTCAGAAGTCATGTGTCACCGATTAAATATTGATCCAAAACATAAAGGTATTCGACAAAAGTGCAGAGCCATAAGTAGAGAAAGGGTTGTAGTGTTGGCAGAGGAAGTTGATAGACTTTTGGACGTTGGACTAATCAGAGAATCTTTCTACCCAGAATGGTTGGCTAACCCAGTGTTAGTGAAAAATCCCAACGGAAAGTGGATAACTTGCATAGACTTCACTGATCTAAATAAAGCATGTCCAAATGATAGCTTTCCTTTGCCAATAATTGATCAGTTGGTTGATGCAATGGCCGGACACACTTTACTGAGCTTCATGGATGCATACGCTGGATATAATCAAATTCCTAGGCATGAACCTGATCAAGAGCATACCTCCTTTATCACTGATAGAGGACTCTACTGCTATATCGGAATATCATTCGGTCTGATCAATGCCGGGGCAACATACCAAAGGCTATGAATAAAATGTTTAAAAATAGATTGGGAAAATGATGGAAGTATATGTTGATGATATGCTGGTAAAATCTAAGAGAGCGGAGGATCACATAACAGACTTGGAAGAAATGTTCCACATTCACAAAAATGTGTGTTTGGCTTCGAATCAGGAAAATTTCTAGGGTTCATGGTGAACCACCGAGGAATCGAAGCCAATCTTGCAAAGATCAAGGCCCTGCTAGACATGAAATCTCCCACCAACATTAAGCAAGTGCAAAGTTTAACGGGAAGGATTGCGGTACTGAATCGATTAGTATCAAAGTCCTCAGATAGGTGTAGGGAGTTCTTCAAAGCAATTAAAGGAATGGGAAAAGACTTCGTGTGGACCTCAGATTGTGAGGAGGCCTTTTAAAAAATTAAAGAACAATTTAGAAATCCTCTCATGTTGGCCAAGCCAAAAGATGGAGAGACATTGATTCTTTATTTGTCAGTCTCAGAGTATTCGATTAACGCGACATTAGTAAAAGAAGCAGAAGGCCGACAGTCGCCAGTATACTACGTCAGTAAGAGGTTACTAGATACAGAGACTAGATACACCAACATGGAGAAATTAGTGTATGCCCTTATCCTTGCGGCACGAAAGCTAAGGCCATATTTCCAGGCTCACCAAATAGAGGTCCACACCGCTTACCCTCTACATAAGCCAGAGTCATCAGGAAGAATGCTAAAATGGGCAATAGAGTTGGGACAATTTTGATTTGGAATACTTCCCTCGCACAGTAATCAAGGGACAAGTGTTGGCTGATTTCATACTTGAGTTTGACTCTGAAGTAGATGATAAGGCTATAGTATTGGCAGAACCTTCCTCACAAGGGAATCCCCCTGTTGACGTAAGAGAAGAGTTCCCACACCCTTGGTGGATCTTGCATGTAGATGGGGGCATGAATAATAATAGAGCAGGAGCCGGGATCATTTTGGTCACCCAAGAAGGGCATCATCTGATGAGTGCCATTAACTTCAAATTTTATGTCACTAACGATGATACTAAGTATGAAGCATTAATCAATGGTTTGAAAATAGCTCTGGAAGTGGGGGTTGTGAACTTGATCGCTCGGAGTGACTTAGAGTTGGTAGTAAACCAAGTCAACGGAGGTTTCCAGGCCCTCGGCCCTCGGACAGAGCTATATATGAGATGCGTGCAGCGTCTACTGGAAAGGTTTGGAAGTGCCAGGCTAGAAGGTGTACCGAGGGAAGAAAATAGAAATACAGATGCCTTGGAAAATATGGGGTCGCAAATGGACAGCGTTCAACTCAAGCAAATTCCTTTGGAGATCCAAGAAATTCCAAGTATTCCAGAGGTAGGGGTGTTCCAGACACAGGAGATCCTGCAGGAAAATTGGATGACCCACATTCATAACTATATTCGAATGGGAGCATTGCCAGAAGACAAGTTACATGCTCGATGCCTTCGCTACCAAGCTGCGAAGTACGTTGAATATGATGGAGTATTGTATAAGAGAGGGTTTAATCAACCGCTATTACGCTGTGTAGATCTGGAAGAAGGAAATTATATTCTTAGGGAGGTGCACGAAGGTATTTATGGCAATCACTCAGGGGGAGGTAAAGATAATGGAAATCAGTTTGACAGTAAAGATCTAAAGAAGCTCTATGAAGATTTGAACATCAAGAAAGATTTTGCTGCGGTCTACCACCCGCAAAGCAATGGTCAGACAGAAGCCATAAATAAGATCATCAAACACACTTTAAAGGCTAAACTGGAAGAAAAGAAGGGATATTGGCCGGAGGAAATGCCCATGGTCTTACAACACGACTCCTAGATCAACCACAGGAGAATCCCATTTTCTGCTAAACTATGGGTATGAGGCTATGGTCCCCGTAGAAGTAGGAGTTGGATCTCTGCGAAGGGATTTGTTTATTGAGGAAGATGCAGAAGTTAACCAAAGTCTCCACTTGGATTTGCTGGATGAAGCCAGAATAAACTCTTAGTTGAAGCTTGCTGCTTATCAGCAGAGAATTGCAAGGTATTTTAATAAGAAGGTGAAGTCTGTGCCCTACAAGATGGGAGATCTTGTGCTACAAAAAGTCATGCCGAATACTAAAATAGCTCAGCACGGGGTGCTTGGAGCTAACTAGGAGGGATCATACAAGGTCAAGGCTATATTTTGGAAGGGAACCTATCTCTTGGAAGATTTGGATGACAAGCTTATTCCCCGGGCTTGGAATGCAGAGCACTTGCGAAAGTACTATCAGTATGGTGTGGCTTTGGCCCCCTCGTTTCTATGATTGATTTCTATGTAATAGACTAGTAGCAAAAAATTCCTCCTAGCTTAGGGGGGGTAGTATACATGACTACGAACCTTGGAACTACTAGAAGGATAAATGTTTTAAATAATTTCCCCACAGAGCATGGTAGCCATGGGACTGGTGTAATTTTTACACTAGAGCGCATTATCAATAAAAAAGAAAAATTTGCTTAAATTGCTTTGTTTGCTTGGCATACATACTGTAAGAGAAAGCTAGGGCAAGCCCAAATAACAAAGTCCTTTAATAATGAAGGAAAAGTTATTTGTGATACACCAATAAAAGATATCCATGATATGATATGATAGCAAAATCCCATTTATGTACTAAGGAATATGTACTCTAAATCAGAAGTTGTAAAATCTCCTATCTAAAGCAAGTTTTCCAAAAGCCAGAGGCGCGCCCTAAGTAAGGCGCACCATGTACAAATGGACCCGCTACATGAGTAGTAGCTCCCACTCAAAACTCCTCTGACATGAGTCCTAGTTGTTGCACTGCGGTCCGTTTCCCGGCTTCGCTTGCGTGATTTGCACTTCTGATTGGTTCCATATCCATCCTCAACCCTAACGAATCGAGTATGAAGGGGGCAGTCAAGCGGTTCGGGTTTTCGGTCGGTTCCCGTTCGCCTACCATGCAAGGGCGCGCCTTTATGGAAGAATGCGCCCCAAGCCTCTGTACGCTTAGAAAATCTCGTCAAAGAAAAAATAGAAGTGTATAATTGTCTAGAAAAAACTAAGACAAAACCCTGTATAAAATAAGGCACGCCCTAACGGTAGAGGCGCCTTGACAATTTTTATATTCATACTAAAAGAAATAAAGTTAAATAAAATCTTACGATAGTCATAATGCAAATTAAAGAGTATCAAAATATATAGTCATACAACTTTGCACAGCATCAAAAGAGGGTTGTCACCTCAACATATTTAGAAAACCAGGATTAAAAGGACAAGACTAAACAAGAATATTAGGGCGCGCCCTCAACATTCTCAGTTGGGGGAATAGACTGAAGAGGAATTGTAGGGTCAACTTCAGGCGCGTCCTTAGAGGCCTCATCGGTGGGCGCGCCTTCAGCTTCTTTGTAATAACCCCAAAATTTTCAACTTTTTGTAACCCTTGTGAATAGTGTTTTAGCTGAATGAGAAAACTTTTCACGCCACACTATGTAGGGGTTCTGTTATGGATATTCTGGGATATTATTAGTACTCTATGAAGTATATAAGTGTATGTAAAGATCGTCAGAATCCAATTCCGAACACTTTGGTTTTTCCCAGAAATCCACAAGATACGGAGAGAATTGAGTATAAGGTAACAGGATAAAAAGGATTTAAATTAAAGGATTATAATAGAGGATCATAAAAAGGAATATAATGTATTGAGAAAGGTTAAGGGAACCTAAGTAATAAGATCCCGGGTATGATCCTTCAAACGATAAACGAGAACGAAAGTTAAGCAAACCGTATAACAGATCAGCGGTCATTAGGCAAACGATTAGGAAGTTAATCAAAGGGATTAGTGGGAATGATGTCATCCAACCAATAGAAAGAGGACAAGGAAGGGAGGATGACATCATGAGGATGACATAAGCATGACATGGGAAGGAAGGAGGTGTGGTAGCTTTGTAACCACACAATTTCAAGGGCAAGAAAGTAATTGACTAAATCAAATACAAAACAAGTCAACCAAGCCAAGTAAAAATCATTCTCATCAAAAATCAAAAGCAACCAAGGCATTAGTTCTTCATTTCTCTCGGCTTTCTTACTTTTTAAAGGCAAGATTTTTCAAAATCCAAGATCCAAGCTTCCTAAATTGGTAAGATAATTCCCTAATCATCTTCATGCTTAGTTAGGACTATATCATGAGTTTAAGCCATTAATTCTTTCTCAATCTTCTTCATTTAATCAAAGAAGAAGACAATGAATAGTGTTTTCAAGTTTTTAACTTGAACTTTTTCTTGTTTTTCTTGAAGATCCAAGCATTCTTAAGACTTCTCAAAGCTTCTTAAGGCTTCCTAGCTCCACCCACCACTTCAAGGAAGGTATACCATCTCCAAACCCTAGATTCCTATATATTATAAGATGATTTTGATTAGTGGGTTGATATTGTAGCTTGTTGTTATGATTTAGAGTTTGGGATTTGGAATGGTAGTGAAATGGAATGGTAATTGTTGTGGTTTTGATTTAAAGGAACTTAAGTATGATTAAAGTTAAGTTTAAGCATAAGTATGAATGATTAAATTGAATTGGTTGGGGTTGTTATGATGTGATAAGGATGGATGTTGGTTGTATTTTGGATTTGAGGTTGGTTTGTGGTTGGTTTTGTATGGTTTAAAATTTGGAAATCGCGTAAACATAGCCGTCGTAACGTCCGATTTTCTTTGGACTGTTTTTGTGCATAGCATTAGGACCCGAGAACCCCCTGCTAGATTATGACCACTGCCTTGATTAGATGGCTCATGTTACGAGCTTCGTTTTGATATGTAGTTCGTTCGATTCCGATGCACGGTTTAGGAGAAACGACCGTTTCAAGTAACGGCGTTTCGCGAACGAAACTTTTTCCCTCGCCTTACTTTGAAATGTAGGTTAAAGACCAAAAAGGGTTAATTAATGTATGAAACATTTATGGTAAGTGTGTTAGGCAGTTGGTAAGACATTCGCGAAGGAATCGCTTTAAAACTCGTAAAGGTTAAATTATTAAAAATGGTGGAGCCGAGGGTACCCGAGTGACTTAAGCGAATCGGTGAGCGCAAAACAAGCGTTAGAATCTAAGTTAGTTAAAGTATAGATTTACAAGTGACTTTGGTTTAATTCCAACTTACTTGTTGTTTATAGGTTATCAGACTCGTCCCGAGCCTTTCTCACCCCCAAGTCGCTCAGGCAAGTATTCTATTCGTTATACTGTTGTTGTGATGTATACACTTGTATATGCATTATCTTGCGATAGATGCATGTTGGTTATTTAGCAAATTCTTGCGATATATTGTAGCATGTGATATGGTATATATGCATGCCTGTTTCATATTCTTGAAATATATATCTGTTGGTTCAGTTGATAATACCTATGCTAGAGGATAGCGGTATCTTGCATATACCCTTAGTATAGGGACCCAAAGGTGAAAATATTTTCTAAAACCGGGAGTCGAGGATCCCGAGTAGATTTTTGTATATATGGATATGGATATATATATATATATTTATATTTATATATATATGGTTATAGTTTTCCAAACTATTAATCGAATAAGGTTTATTCGATAGCTTTAACTTTATTTTATTATTGAATATTATTTCGAATATTATTCGAAGGCGTATGACTCCTTTTATTTATTTATCTGAATATTATTCGAATATTATTCGAGGGCTTATGACTCTTTTATATTATTTATTGAATATTATTTGAATATTCATTCGAGGACTTATGACTCTTTTATATTATTTATGAATATTATTTGAATATTCATTTGAGGATCTATGACTCCGATTATGTGCTGAGATATATTCTTTATTTTATTAAAGAATAAGATGTCAATAATCAAACTTATTTTCGATTATTCAAATAAGGATAATACTTTCATATAAGTATATCTTTGGTTATTTAATGTTTATTTCAAGTATAAGTTTTAATACTTCTACTTCAATTATTTTTATAAAGATTATTCTTTATGGGAATATTATTTAAATAATAATATTCAGTCATTTTCTAAATATTCTGGGGACTGATTTACTTCATTAAATCAGCTTTACTCCAAACACTCTTTAAAGTGTTTTCGAGTCTTCAAAATGATTTTTAAAAGTCAGAGCGGATCCCAAAACTCTTTTTTTTTATATTTAAGATCTTCCTTTTAAGGGGATTTAAATACTCGCTCAAAACCTGGGGAATCCGACTCTGCGGTGTATTTTATATTCGCAACGAGGTTGCAGTTTTGGTAAATGAATTGATTACTTGCCCAACGTTCGGGAAGTAAGCCCATCTAATTGAGTCGGCATAAGCGACAGGCCGGGGTACGGTCTATTATTGTGTAAGTGGCTGGGTGGCAGTCCATCAACGCGTGAGGGGCCGGGTAACGGTCTAGCGCGAGGTCCTAATGCGGCCAGGGTGATGACCGGTGAGGAATTCATCCATCTACAGTAGAAAAGGTTACTTATTGGTATCTTTGCCTGATCAGCAAGATATCTGGTTTATGCCAAAATTCTTTTCCTTTCCAAAATTCATTGGATGTTTCAAACTCTGTTCATACTTTACATAACAGAGGTTCCAGGAAATATTTAAAGAGATATATATATGTGGATATATATATATATATCGGGACTAAATAAAGTATCTCATAACTTTTTCATTCAATAATATTTCAAAGATTGAATCTATTCAAGTCTTAACTTGTGGTCTCATCTATGGGATGTTTTTCTTAAAACTTATAATACTTTGAACGGTGGTAGTTCAAGTAGCTTTATAAATGATATAAGTGTGGTGAAGTATTGGTAACTTCATTCCTTGTTTTTACTTATATCTAGTAAGTAATTATCTTGCATATGATAGAGATTCTATTAAGTATCCATTTAGATACTTATATTATTGTTATCACTATATATATTATCTTGCGAGCTGTAAGGCTCACTCTTGCTTTATTTCTTCATCACACAACAACAGTTAGGAGAGATGGCCAGACTCCAGCAGACCCAGCGCAAGCGCGTGGGAAGCGTCCCGCGTCTTCCCGTTGATGTTGTAGCTGCTATAGCTACAGAGGTAGATCCGTTGTAGTTCAGACCATCTACTTTTGAGAATCAAATTATGTATAATTATAACTTGTGGCAGATAATGGCAATTAACTGTAAATTATCAAGTAATCATTTTGGGTTGTAATAATTTTAAATTGTGGATTCAAAGACTTGTACTTATTTCAATTTCATCTCTGAGACTATAACGGGTTGTGGTGTGTGTTAGGGTGGGGTCACAGCATGAGGTTATTTATTATTAATTAAGTGAAGTGATATTGTGGAAAGAAAGACCGTGACAACTCGGATCCCCGACCCCGGATCTGGGGTGTTACAGAAATGGTATCAGAGCCAAGCGTTATAAACCTCAGAGATGATGCGACGATATAATAACAAACTCACAAAGATAATAAGAACTCTTGCCAAGTTCATGGTCGGACTACTTAAAGTAGTGCTGACAGTTAAAACCCTTACGGGAACCCTTATAAGTATCATGATAGTAACTTAGCTCGTTTAATGTGTAGGCGCCTGAGATAGAGGACCCCGAGATGTTCGAGCGTGAGCATGATGAGGCATTGTTAGATGTTGAGGATCAGGAGGAGCCTGAGATGGAGGAGGATGAGGAGGACCCCTCAGAGGAGCCTGAGACGGAGGTCATTGCTGTTTCAGATGAGGAGGACCCCTCAGAGGAGTCAGAGACAGAGGTTATTGCTATTCCAGATGAGGAGGACCCGGATGAGGTCCCAGTAGCTGAGGAGCGTGTTGGATCTTTGGTAGTGTATGCTGGTATCCCTTTACCCACACTTCCGGTGGTCAGAGCCCCTACCCCTCCACCACTATCTTGGATTCCTGATGATGACAGCTCAGAGACCCATACTTCCGAGCCTAGGCAGACCGATGAGGCACCCTCAGCGGCTCCGGATTCACCACCTCTTGACCCTGCCCACAGGCAGTCTTCGTTAGCTCATGGATATGTTCAGGATGTATTGAGGACCCGAGTGGCTGTTGCCGAGGGCCGACTAGATGAGGCCAGGAGGGAGTTGGATGCAGAGAGGGCGGGTAGGCGTACCCGAGCTTATGAGACCAGGGCTTCTATACCCCGATCCTTGAGGAGGGAGCTTACGGGGATAGAGCTCACGTCCCGAGCGAGACTCAGATCTCTCCAGGGGGACAGGCATGGTAGGATCTCCAGGCGGCAGGCCGACTATATCTTCCGTCGTGCGATGGAAAGGGTTTGGGAGCTGACCCGCTCCGGTGTGTGATTCAGGATTGATGATGGAATAGTCTAGTTGTCTAGTTAGCCGAGGCCTTAGTAAGAGCCAATTTTCCGGGATAGTTGACTTGTATATAACATCCCTTTTTCTGACTAGACAGATAGACTCTTGTGTATCACTTTTGGGACAGATGACTGTAGCACTGTTGTACTTTTGACCAGATCAAACTATGTATTCTCGCATTATGTATATATTTGTTTCCTTTCGGTTCAGTTCCATAGTGACGGGATCACTGTTTTATTATTATTACTGCACTTCGTATTAGAGCTTTTTTAAAATAATAGAATTGCGATATACGTTCTCCCCATTATAAGAGCTGTGCAAGGCACAATGTTGTATATGATTGTGACCTAACGTTGAATTTTTCCCAATAATTGTTTTTATTATTATCAGAATCATGCCGCCAAGAAAGATTGGAACTAGGGCGAACCCTGGGTCTGAGGACCAGGGAAGCCATAATCAGGACAATAGAAACCAAGAACACAGTGAAGAGGAAGATGAAGATTATGTGGAACAGGATGACTCCCTGTATGAAGAGGAAGAGGAAACATATGATGTTGAGGGATTTGAGATAGAGGCTGAAGAAGGAGAAACCGAGGTTGAGCAACCAGTACCAAACCCAGGCATGGATCCCATGAGCCAGTTCATGCAACTCCTAAGACAGAATTTGGAACGTCAACCCAACCCACCCCCTCAAGGAAGTAACAATGCAGTGGCAAACTCTTTCAGGGCTTTTAAGTCCCTTAAGCCCCCTGAGTTCCACGGATCAGCCGACCCAGTTGAGGCAAGGGCATGGTTAAAGGAAATGGAGAAATCTTTTGAGATTTTGAGTATCGATGAGGCACAGAAAACTGTATTTGCTACCTACCTTCTGAAAGGAGAAGCTAACTACTGGTGGGAGGCCAAGAAAAACATGGAGACAGATGCTATTATAACCTGGGAGAGATTTAGTCAGTTGTTTCTGGGAAAGTATTTCCCGAGGTTTATGGAAAACCAGATGGAGCTCAAGTTCTTGGAGCTAAAGCAGAATAACTTGTCTGTAGCAGAGTACGAAGTGAAATTTACTGAGTTATCAAGGTTTGTGCCGGAGTTTGTGAGCACCGAGGAAAAGAAAGCTAGGAGGTTTCAGCAGGGACTGAAACCATGGATTCAGAATAGGGTGGCAATCCTTGAGCTTACGGACTATGCCACTCTGGTGCAAAAGGCAACGATTGTAGAAGTCGGAAGTGAACAGATGCAGAAGGAAAGAGAGAAGAAAGGAATAAAGAGGAAAAGTATGAGCATGGGTGGAGGTTCCGCAGGAAGGAGCTTCCCAACTAGATTTAATCGAGGAGCAGTGTCCCTGCCAGGAAGGAACACTGGGTTTAAGCGACCAATGAATGTGAGTGTGAGCCAGGGCGACCAGAAGTCAAGAATGTCCTATTCCAACCAGTCTCGGCCCCCATTGCCAGCCTGTAACATATGTGGAAGGAATCACACTGGGGAGTGTAAAGAAAGGCCAGTAACCTGTTTTAAGTGCGGTCGGGAGGGCCACTATTCAAATAAGTGCCCATCATCAACCCCTGCCGTCGTTCCAACCACCAATTGTCATCTGTGTGGACGCCCAGGTCATTGGAAGAGGGAATGCCCAATGAACAAACCAGCAGCTTCGGGAGCAAGCAGGGCTGCTTCCAATAAGCCACCTACTGCAAGAACTTTCAACATGACAGTCCAGGATGCTATGAAAGATTCAGATGTGATAGCAGGTACCCTTTCTCTAAATTCAGTCAGCGCAAATGTTTTATTTGATTCGGGAGCAACTAAATCTTTTATATCAAGGGACTTTGCGCGTAAGTTAAGACTTAAGGCTAAACCCTTGATAGAACCCTTACAAGTAGAAATAGCCAATCATGAAATTATTCCTGTTAACCAGATTCACCCCGCCTGTGAGATAGGCATAGGGGAGCAATCTTTCAGTGTTGATCTGATTCCTTTTAAATTAGGGGAGTTTGATGTGATTTTGGGAATGGACTGGCTATCTAGCAACGATGCTCAGATAGACTGTAAAGGGAAGAAAGTTAAGTTAAATATCCCCGGGAAGAAAGAAGTTATATTTAGAGGAAAGAGGCAGACGCAGAAATTTTTGACTATGGCTCAGGCCAAAAGGATGCTACGAAAAGGAAGTGAGGCCTACCTAGCCTATGTGGTGGACAGGCAGAAGGAGGTGCCCAACTTACAAGATATTCCAGTAGTCAACGAATTTGAAGATGTATTCCCACAAGACCTTCCGGGATTACCACCCGATAGAGTGATTGAATTTGCTATTGAGTTGGCCCCAGGGACGGCGCCAGTTTCAAAAGCACCTTACCGGTTAGCCCCGTTAGAAATGAAGGAATTAGCTATCCAATTGCAGGAACTCTTGGATAAGGGTATGATAAGACCCAGTGTGTCTCCGTGGGGAGCACCAGTTTTATTTGTTAAGAAGAAAGATGGGAGCATGAGGTTGTGCATAGACTATCGAGAGTTGAACAAGCTAACCATAAAGAACAGGTACCCATTACCTAGAATAGACGATCTGTTCGACCAGCTAAAGGATGCTGTTTATTTTTCCAAGATTGACCTGAGAACTGGATATCACCAACTAAAGATTAAACCCGAAGATATTTCCAAGACAGCGTTCCGTACCAGGTATGGGCATTATGAGTTCTTGGTAATGTCCTTTGGATTAACCAACGCCCCATCGGCTTTCATGGATTTAATGAATAGAGTATTTAAGAAGTACTTGGACAAGTGTGTGATAGTTTTTATCGATGATATTTTGATCTACTCAAGGACTGAGGCAGAACATGCAGAGCATTTGAGGATAGCTCTAGGAATACTCAGAGAGGAGCAGTTATATGCCAAATTCTCGAAGTGTGAATTCTGGCGGAATGAAGTACAGTTTTTAGGACATGTGATCAATAAAGAAGGAGTATTGGTCGACCCCTCCAAGATAGAGGCGGTCTCAAATTGGGAAAGGCCAACCACACCCACAGAGGTAAGGAGTTTCATAGGATTGGCCGGCTACTATCGTAGATTTGTACAGGACTTTGCGAAGATCGCAGCCCCTTTGACACGACTTACTCGTAAGACAGAGAAGTTTGAATGGACGGAGAAATGCGAGAACAGTTTTCAGGAATTAAAGAAAAGGTTGATAACGGCTCCGGTATTGGCATTGCCGGACGGAAAAGGAGATTTTGTGATATATAGTGACGCGTCGCACAAAGGATTAGGATGTGTGCTTATGCAGCACGGTAAAGTTATTGCGTATGCGTCGAGACAACTGAAGGAATACGAGGTTAGATATCCTACTCATGACCTTGAGCTCGCGGCAATAGTATTTGCTTTAAAAATTTGGAGGCACTACTTGTATGGAGAGAAGTGCGAGATTTTCACAGACCATAAGAGCCTCAAGTACATATTTACGCAGAAAGAGCTCAACATGCGCCAGAGGAGATGGTTAGAACTAATCAAGGACTATGATTGTGAGATTCTCTATCATCCAGGGAAAGCCAATGTGGTGGCTGATGCCCTTAGTAGAAAGGAAAGACTCAGAATGATAACGACTTCGGAAGAGTTGATAAGGGATTTTGAGAGAATGGAAATAGAAGTAAAGGTAACCGGAACCGGAACTGAAAAGCTTTTTGAGATCTCAATGCAGCCAGAGTTATTGGAAAAGATCAGATTGTGCCAGGAGAAAATAATGAATGAAGACAGAGAGTCAATGACTGGAGAGGAGATCCATACTGAGAAAGATGATAAAGGGATAATGAGGTACTCCTACCGAATTTGGGTTCCGAATGTTCAAGAACTTAAAGATGAGATTTTGGATGAAAGCCATAGTTCAAGGTATTCCATTCACCCGGGAAGTACCAAGATGTATAGGGATTTGAAGGAATATTACTGGTGGCCCAACATGAAGAGGTACGTAGCAGAATGGGTGAACAAGTGTTTGACTTGCCAAAGAGTAAAGGCAGAGCACCAGAGACCCAGTGGACTTTTGCGACCCCTGGAGATTCCCGAATGGAAATGGGAACAGATAGCGATGGATTTTGTTGTAGGCTTGCCAAGGACGAAAGCCAATCACGACGCCATTTGGGTAATTATAGACCGACTGACAAAGTCAGCTCATTTCATTCCTATCAATGAGAGATACACAGTCGATAGACTGGTGGACATTTACCTTAAGGAAATAGTGACGCGACATGGAGTCCCAGCGTCCATTGTCTCAGACCGAGACCCCAGGTTCAACTCCAGATTTTGGAGGAGCTTTCAGGAATGTGCGGGGACCAAGTTAAATATGAGTACCGCGTACCATCCCCAAACGGATGGACAGAGTGAAAGGACCATCCAGACACTAGAGGATATGTTGAGAGTCTGTGCAATAGACCTTAAAGGAAGTTGGGATGATCACCTGCCGTTGATCGAGTTTTCTTATAACAATAGCTTTCATGCTAGCATCGGAATGCCGCCTTATGAGGCCCTGTACGGAAGAAGGTGTCGATCTCCCTTATACTGGGATGAAGTAGGAGAGCGGAAGATGCTCGGACCCGAAGTGGTCCAAAGGACCAAAGATATAGTGGATCTTATCAGAGGGCGACTTGTAGCAGCCCAAGACAGACAAAAAAATATGCAGACCTAGCCCGAAAGGACAAGGAATATGAAGTAGGGGACTTAGTACTGTTGAAAGTATCCCCTTGGAAGGGATTAATGAGGTTCGGAAAGAAAGGAAAACTAAGCCCAAGATACATTGGACCTTTTGAGATATTAAGACGGATTGGAAAGTTAGCTTACGAGCTAGCCCTACCCCCTAATTTGCAACAAGTTCATAATGTGTTCCATGTGTCAATGCTAAGGAGGTATCATCGGGATGCCAGGCACATAGTGGAGTACGAGCAGGTGGATATGCAGCCAGATCTAACTTACGTGGAGAAGCCAGTAAGGATTATGGATAAGAAGGAGCAAGTGCTTCGGAACAAAGTGATCAAGCTAGTCAGAGTACTATGGCAGAATCATAATGTGGAAGAATCAACTTGGGAACTAGAGAGCACAATGCTAGAAAAGTACCCCCATTTGTTTTCTGTTTGATTCCGGGACGGAATCCTTTTAAGGAGGGGAGACTGTAATAACCCCAAAATTTTCAACTTTTTGTAACCCTTGTGAATAGTGTTTTAGCTGAATGAGAAAACTTTTCACGCCACACTATGTAGGGGTTCTGTTATGGATATTCTGGGATATTATTAGTACTCTATGAAGTATATAAGTGTATGTAAAGATCGTCAGAATCCAATTCCGAACACTTTGGTTTTTCCCGGAAATCCACAAGATACGGAGAGAATTGAGTATAAGGTAACAGGATAAAAAGGATTTAAATTAAAGGATTTAAATTAAAGGATTATAATAGAGGATCATAAAAAGGAATATAATGTATTGAGAAAGGTTAAGGGAACCTAAGTAATAAGATCCCGGGTATGATCCTTCAAACGATAAACGAGAACGAAAGTTAAGCAAACCGTATAACAGATCAGCGGTCATTAGGCAAACGATTAGGAAGTTAATCAAAGGGATTAGTGGGAATGATGTCATCCAACCAATAGAAAGAGGACAAGGAAGGGAGGATGACATCATGAGGATGACATAAGCATGACATGGGAAGGAAGGAGGTGTGGTAGCTTTGTAACCACACAATTTCAAGGGCAAGAAAGTAATTGACTAAATCAAATACAAAACAAGTCAACCAAGCCAAGTAAAAATCATTCTCATCAAAAATCAAAAGCAACCAAGGCATTAGTTCTTCATTGCTCTCGGCTTTCTTACTTTTTAAAGGCAAGATTTTTCAAAATCCAAGATCCAAGCTTCCTAAATTGGTAAGATAATTCCCTAATCATTTTCATGTTTAGTTAGGACTATATCATGAGTTTAAGCCATTAATTCTTTCTCAATCTTCTTCATTTAATCAAAGAAGAAGATAATGAATAGTGTTTTCAAGTTTTTAACTTGAACTTTTTCTTGTTTTTCTTGAAGATCCAAGCATTCTTAAGACTTCTCAAAGCTTCTTAAGGCTTCCTAGCTCCACCCACCACTTCAAGGAAGGTATACCATCTCCAAACCCTAGATTCCTATATATTATAAGATGATTTTGATTAGTGGGTTGATATTGTAGCTTGTTGTTATGATTTAGAGTTTGGGATTTGGAATGGTAGTGAAATGGAATGGTAATTGTTGTGGTTTTGATTTAAAGGAACTTAAGTATGATTAAAGTTAAGTTTAAGCATAAGTATGAATGATTAAATTGAATTGGTTGGGGTTGTTATGATGTGATAAGGATGGATGTTGGTTGTATGTTGGATTTGAGGTTGGTTTGTGGTTGGTTTTGTATGGTTTAAAATTTGGAAATCGCGTAAACATAGCCGTCGTAACGTCCGATTTTCTTTGGACTGTTTTTGTGCATAGCATTAGGACCCGAGAACCCCCTGCTAGATTATGACCACTGCCTTGATTAGATGGCTCATGTTACGAGCTTCGTTTTGATATGTAGTTCGTTCGATTCCGATGCACGGTTTAGGAGAAACGACCGTTTCAAGTAACGGCGTTTCGCGAACGAAACTTTTTCCCTCGCCTTACTTTGAAATGTAGGTTAAAGACCAAAAAGGGTTAATTAATGTATGAAACATTTATGGTAAGTGTGTTAGGCAGTTGGTAAGACATTCGCGAAGGAATCGCTTTAAAACTCGTAAAGGTTAAATTATTAAAAATGGTGGAGCCAAGGGTACCCGAGTGACTTAAGCGAATCGGTGAGCGCAAAACAAGCGTTAGAATCTAAGTTAGTTAAAGTATAGATTTACAAGTGACTTTGGTTTAATTCCAACTTACTTGTTGTTTATAGGTTATCAGACTCGTCCCGAGCCTTTCTCACCCCCAAGTCGCTCAGGCAAGTATTCTATCCGTTATACTGTTGTTGTGATGTATACACTTGTATATGCATTATCTTGCGATAGATGCATGTTGGTTATTTAGCAAATTCTTGCGATATATTGTAGCATGTGATATGGTATATATGCATGCCTGTTTCATATTCTTGAAATATATATCTGTTGGTTCAGTTGATAATACCTATGATAGAGGATAGCGGTATCTTGCATATACCCTTAGTATAGGGACCCAAAGGTGAAAATATTTTCTAAAACCGGGAGTCGAGGATCCCGAGTAGATTTTTGTATATATGGATATGGATATATATATATATATTTATATTTATATATATATATGGTTATAGTTTTCCAAACTATTAATCGAATAAGGTTTATTCGATAGCTTTAACTTTATTTTATTATTGAATATTATTTCGAATATTATTCGAAGGCGTATGACTCCTTTTATTTATTTATCTGAATATTATTCGAATATTATTCGAGGGCTTATGACTCTTTTATATTATTTATTGAATATTATTTGAATATTCATTCGAGGACTTATGACTCTTTTATATTATTTATGAATATTATTTGAATATTCATTTGAGGATCTATGACTCCGATTATGTGCTGAGATATATTCTTTATTTTATTAAAGAATAAGATGTCAATAATCAAACTTATTTTCGATTATTCAAATAAGGATAATACTTTCATATAAGTATATCTTTGGTTATTTAATGTTTATTTCAAGTATAAGTTTTAATACTTCTACTTCAATTATTTTTATAAAGATTATTCTTTATGGGAATATTATTTAAATAATAATATTCAGTCATTTTCTAAATATTCTGGGGACTGATTTACTTCATTAAATCAGCTTTACTCCAAACACTCTTTAAAGTGTTTTCGAGTCTTCAAAATGATTTTTAAAAGTCAGAGCGGATCCCAAAACTCTTTTTTTTTTATATTTAAGATCTTCCTTTTAAGGGGATTTAAATACTCGCTCAAAACCTGGGGAATCCGGCTCTGCGGTGTATTTTATATTCGCAACGAGGTTGCAGTTTTGGTAAATGAATTGATTACTTGCCCAACGTTCGGGAAGTAAGCCCATCTAATTGAGTCGGCATAAGCGACAGGCCGGGGTACGGTCTATTATTGTGTAAGTGGCTGGGTGGCAGTCCATCAACGCGTGAGGGGCCGAGTAACGGTCTAGCGCGAGGTCCTAATGCGGCCAGGGTGATGACCGGTGAGGAATTCATCCATCTACAGTAGAAAAGGTTACTTATTGGTATCTTTGCCTGATCAGCAAGATATCTGGTTTATGCCAAAATTCTTTTCCTTTCCAAAATTCATTGGATGTTTCAAACTCTGTTCATACTTTACATAACAGAGGTTCCAGGAAATGTTTAAAGAGATATATATATGTGGATATATATATATCGGGACTAAATAAAGTATCTCATAACTTTTTCATTCAATAATATTTCAAAGATTGAATCTATTCAAGTCTTAACTTGTGGTCTCATCTATGGGATGTTTTTCTTAAAACTTATAATACTTTGAACGGTGGTAGTTCAAGTAGCTTTATAAATGATATAAGTGTGGTGAAGTATTGGTAACTTCATTCCTTGTTTTTACTTATATCTAGTAAGTAATTATCTTGCATATGATAGAGATTCTATTAAGTATCCATTTAGATACTTATATTATTGTTATCACTATATATATTATCTTGCGAGCTGTAAGGCTCACTCTTGCTTTATTTCTTCATCACACAACAACAGTTAGGAGAGATGGCCAGACTCCAGCAGACCCAGCGCAAGCGCGTGGGAAGCGTCCCGCGTCTTCCCGTTGATGTTGTAGCTGCTATAGCTGCAGAGGTAGATCCATTGTAGTTCAGACCATCTACTTTTGAGAATCAAATTATGTATAATTATAACTTGTGGCAGATAATGGCAATTAACTGTAAATTATCAAGTAATCATTTTGGGTTGTAATAATTTTAAATTGTGGATTCAAAGACTTGTACTTATTTCAATTTCATCACTGAGACTATAACGGGTTGTGGTGTGTGTTAGGGTGGGGTCACAGCATGAGGTTATTTATTATTAATTAAGTGAAGTGATATTGTGGAAAGAAAGACCGTGACAACCCGGATCCCCGACCCCGGATCTGGGGGTGTTACATTCTTCCTCCAGCCCAAGCTCTACCCTTCTTGCTTTGATCTCTGCATCATACTCTTTTTTGAACTCCACCATCTTAGCCACTGTCTCTTCCCCAAACTTCTCAAAGGTATAATCAGGATCATTGGCCACGAACCCAATAATGTAGAAGTGAAAACTATTGGCAAAAGCCTCATCAGTAACCTCCTTTTTCTCCTCAGGACACCCACTTTTTTGTTGTTCTTCAAGGTATTCAATCCTTAGATTGGCTCCTCCCAGCTCAGTGTGAAGAGAAGTGGCCTTCTTGTTAGCAATTTCAAGTTGGGAGGTCAGATTAGCCACCTCATCTTTGAGAAAGAAGATTTCAGAGTCCTTAGCTTTGATGTCTTTGGCGTGAAGAAAATCCTTATCCTTCAAGGTATTCTGCAAAATGTTATTGTCACCCTACAGCCTTTCATGGCGCGCCCTCTCTTCTAAAAGCTTATCCACCACTTGATTGGAATGGATGAATAGCCGACAAGAAGCCTTAATAGACCCCCTGGTGGCATCCTCCAAGCTCATGGCCTGCCACTGCTCCACTTCCTCATCTGTGATATGAAGGTAGCCCAAAGGGCCAAGACAATTTAAAGCAGTAGAAGATCCGGAAGGCGTGACATCCATCCTTGGTCTCTTGGATGCGCCTGTTAGGGCGAAAACACGTGCTAAAATTACACGCAAGTATACGCGTTCGCAAGTAATATAGAATTAATTCTAGTTCATTCCCAGAGGGACTGGTTTAGGTTAACTTTAATCAATGTATCTATGCAACAATGGTATGGTTATTATCCAATGCTAAGACGAATCACAAAGTGAGGTTGTTTATAACTAAGATTAACTAAGAAATTATACTAAAGAACATTAACTAAGAGAGTAAAGAGAGTTGAATACTACATGACACAAACATGGCATTCTAACTTTATTAAATACTTCATTCAATAGCCTTTTCATTCTTAAACTTAGCATGTAATGGTGATGACACTAATCAGATAATATGAAACTGATAAACGCCAACTTTCGTTGTACGAATACCATACTACCAGACATCCACAAAAGAGATAGAAGCTGAATAGACACCAATTATATTGAGACCCTATATGTCTATAAAATTTGATAACATAACGGTTTAATGCACAAGTTATCTATCGTGATTACATAGGGCAAGTAAGATGGTTAAAATTACCTATGAATCATGCATAACACATACATGAACCTATGCTAGCATGGCAAGTTCTAAACCCCTAAATTCACTTTCGCTTCATTAAAGATTAACACACTATCTTATAAGTTCGCGACACTCATAAGATGAATAAGCACCACTAATACTAGGCTATCATACAATCACCACACACTAAAGCATCACAATAAATTAACTAAAGAAATTAATAAATCGGTTAGAACCCCACGATAACGATTAGCCCAGAATTGGACTCATCATTAACGTGGGTTCTGATGAAAATATGGTATAATAAACATAGTCTTTATACTGAATAAATAATAAACCAAGTACGAAACAAGAGTATAGGTTCACGAATAAGAAAACTAGCATCCAAAATTATAACTTAAAACAAAGAATCATAAGAATAAACTAGATCCTCTTCGCCTTGGTTGAATTGTGCTCTACGGTCTACTTACGCCTTCTCCTTAAGCTCTGGTACATCTTGTTATGAAAAACGAACATAAGTTATATTTATATAGCAGCCCATACAGAGTAGAAGTCCATCAATCAGAATCACAAGAGAATCAGGTTCTTTTATCTCGACCTGGCGCGGCCACACGCTTAACCAGCTCGGGCGCGCTGAGTTTATGTTCTTTGGCGCGGGCGTGCGCTATCACAGTGCGGGCGCGCTGACTCTCTGAGAATTTCCTAACTTCTTATTTTCTTGCTGATTTGAGTTGGTCTTTTCACGAGCTTTTATTCAGGACATCATCCTAACACCATATTAGCATCAAAATAATGTTAATTCACCTGTATTCCTGATAAATGCCTGAA
Organism: Apium graveolens; assembly: GCF_009905375.1. Taxonomy (NCBI): domain Eukaryota; kingdom Viridiplantae; phylum Streptophyta; class Magnoliopsida; order Apiales; family Apiaceae; genus Apium; species Apium graveolens. The sequence continues at coordinate 138,035,947 of NC_133655.1, read as the reverse complement.
ATGCAAAAACACTACAAAAACACGTTAAAAATACCAACAACTTGAGTACAAAACATCAATTCAAAGCTTTATGGAGCGTTATAAAGTGTCATAAATGCCACTCAACAGTGCCCTACTTTTCAGTCAGATCAATAACGAGCCTTTTTGGAACAGGCACATGCTGAGAAATGGGAACTGGAGTAGGGGTAAATGCTTGAGTTTTAGCAGCATCTATCTTTGGATTGGCCTTGGGTTTATCTCTAGCACGTGACCCAAATGATTTAGGAATCCTGGGTGGAGCCATTTCTACATAAAACATATGAGGATTATTAGTAAAATTAAGTAGAGAGCGCATCCTGATAATAAGGCGCGCCCCCGACTATATCCAGTTCATTAATGAAGGTACAAGATGTATGATACGCAGAAAATGGAAAGTAAATAATAATAATAAGTATGGATATGGAGCTGATAAAACACAAATGCACGATATTTACATAAAAGTAATTAAGAGACCAAGTAAATATAGGATGCGCCCTAGCGCCTTTTAAAACAGTATTATTATTTGAACCTAATGGGGGTTCGTTTTGAGTGGTGTTGTCTTCATGCTCTTCTTCGTCTTCTTCTTCTTCACTATCAATTTCTACAACTCGAGTAAGGGGGACACCCTTCCTAAACTCTGTATATTTACGTTTGGTCCCAACACGGTCAGATAAAATACCGACGCGTATTAAATTAGATTCAGTGACAAGCATCTTTAGATTCCACCTCTCCGCAACAATCCTAAGAATGGCTTCCACCCTCTCTTTGGGCGCGCCCTCAAGGTACAGCACGACAGGTTTGTTTGATAAAGAGATACATAATATACCGCGAGAACAAAGGAACCAAACTGAAATAAGTAAAATAAGTAGGGCGTGCCCTTACTTGGATCTGTTGAATCCTGACTCTGGGAACATCATACATATAAAAGAAGTTTTCTTTCCATCCTTTCTCATGGCTAACTTTCCCTGATGAGAAGCCTTTCTTGTTGTGTTATTTGTCCATAACCAAGTAATAGTAACCATGGTCAGACTTTCTAAGGCTGAAGAAGTGGCTAACTTCCTCCATGGTAGGTACAGGGAATCTCAGGTCCATGTACATGATGAACATAGCTAGTACAAGCTTTTAGCTATTGGGGGATAACTGAAGAGGAGCTAAATCATATAATTCTATCATGCCCCTCAAGTAGGGATGAAGAGGCGCGCCCACTCCTAGAGATACCATCTTTGAACTAGTTACCATCCTAAGGATCCTGAAATTCCTCTCATAGTTAAAAATATGGGGTCGCATCATGCTAAGAGAGTGCGCTCAGATACCCTCCATATCATAGTACTCGATAACCAACCTAACTGTTCATCTGAACAGTTCGAAGAGAGCCCCACACGAAATAACTTCCTTTGTTCCTTTCTAAAATGTTTCTTCACGGCCTCTGTACAGACTTCGTATTTACTCCAATCAAAGTTCAGCTCACTATCAGAGACTTCCCAGTGTTCAAAGGGAACATGAGAAGGGACGGGAGAATTAGAAAATTGGTAAGTGTCCTCATCAAAGAAGTTTGATTCATCTTTGAGTTCAAGAGATTCCTCATCAGATGTGCCCTCCAAGTTAGGAGAAGAAGGTGTGCCCTCTGTTGGCTGAGGAGATAGGCTTGGGGAGATTGCTTTGTAGGAGACTTTAGATGGACCTGCACCAACATTGACTCCAATTTATGTGCTCCTATATCTGTCTGCGTTAAAGGACTCCAACCAATCATCATCGTCGAATTCTGTCTTGATAGGAGAAGGAGATCTCTCTTTTTGGACTAGTTTTTGCTTACCACGTCTATGAGATAGAGGGACGTGATCCATAGACGAACTGTTGAAGGAATCAGCCATCAAATTTCCTTCTTTGGAATCTTTGACAAGGCGTGCCACCCAGTTAAAAACTCAGGATTATGGTGGGCGTTTGAAGGATGAGGTTTAAAGTAAGTGTTAGGAGGAGAGTAGATTCCAAGGTTCCAAAGGAATTCCTTGAAGGGATGGAAAGGCGAAGATGCGCCCTCGTCTTCCAGCTGCCAAAAGAAAAGCAAACATCATTGAGGGCGTGTCCAGTTAAAATAATAATAATAATAATAATGAAATAATAGAGAAGAAGAATAAAAGAGAAGGGTAATAGAGGGCAAGCATTATAAGGAGGGCGAACAAGCATCTATCCTGATAATTTAACAGACGCGCCCTACACTAAGAAGGCGCACCCCGTGAGGATTATATTTATTACAGCATAGGAAAAGTTATTTTAAAGGAAAGGCGCGCCCATAAAGGAATAAGGCACGTCTAAATCTGATATCTTTGTTGAAGGATAAAAGAAAATGGCTCACTTTAAATTGTTGACGGATCCTAATATAGGTACCGTGATATACGCATTCTGATCCCAAATTAGGCATAAAAACAATAACGGTTGAAATTCCTAAAATAATGAATTTGAATTTCAGAACCCTAACATTTCGGATTAAAGCCACTGGAATTTGAATACATACGATATATACATGTATATATACATATAAAAATATACACATTCAAGAATAGAAGATGAACAGTTTATATGTCATACACAATGCTTTAGTTGACGAAATTCAAAAATATAAAAAGCTTTATGTACCTTTTTTATTGGAGAAGAAGACTGATCCAAAAAAATGGAAGAAATGGTGGAGAATAAGGCTGGTTTTGAACAAATAAGTCTTCTGCCGGTGTGGTGCTTTTGAGAAAAAAGTAAAGTAAGAAAGAGGGAATGAAGTAAAAGAGTAAAAAGTAAATACCTTTATTTATAGGCAAAAAATGACAGCTGTCGGTCCCATCAATCATGTCCATCACGTATGTCACCATTCCCGAAATTAAAGGGACCCTTTTAAAAACCATTCGAATTACAAGAGTACATTTTCAAGAAGGCGCGCCCTTTTTGGCTGCAGAAATTCGAAATTTTAAATAGAAAAAGATTGGAAATTCAAAGGGAGCGCCATATTGAGGGTGCGCCCTGTAAAAAAGTGTTGATAAATAAGCTTATATAAATTTTGATAAAGATAAGTAAAAATTCCAATCCCATTTCCAATGACATATGGAATTTGGGGGGTAGTTTGTTAGATATATTTGAGATGTCATGTCTAATATGATTTGTGTTTAGTTTTCAGAACTTAACAACAAGATAAATCAGGACTTACTGGAATCAGGACATACTGGAAGTCAGAACTTAATATCAGAACTTAAGGTCATATCAGAACTTAAGTGCGAGAAGACTTACAGATAAGGAAGGAAGCTGATTTACAGTAGAAGATCGAGACTTAAACAAAAGAAGATATGCATGGAAAGAGTTAGAGGACTAGAAGACTTGTAGAAGATATCTGATTGATATATTTTAGGAGACAGAATTGTATTTCATATCAATTAGAAATTATCTTGTAACTGTGTAATATATAAACACAGACTTAGGGTTTACACTATATTTGTTATCATTATCGAGAAGATTATACATTGTAACCTAGCAGTTCTTAGTGATATTTGTTCATCACTGAGAGATAACAACAGTTCTTATTGTAACAGAGTTTATTTAATATACTTGATCTTTGTTACATACTTGTGTTAAATCGATTTAATTGTATAAACACTGTATTCAACCCCCTTTTCCAGTGTTGTGTGACCTAACAATTGGTATCAGAGCTTTTCTGTTAACACACATACAGTAAAGATTCAAACAATCATGTCTAAAGAAGCACAAACTCCAACCAAGCCCACCAAAACTGAAGAAAGTCAAAATACTCAAACCCAGAGTCGATATGAGACTATTAGGGTTCCCATACTGAGACATTCTGAGTATCCCATATGGAAAGTGAAGATGACTATGTTTCTGGAAGCTACAGATCTAGAATACCTTGACAGAATTAATGAAGGACCACATAAGCCTACCAAGCTCTCTGTTGTAGTTGCTGATCAACCAGCAAGGACCATACTAAAGGAGAAAGGTGAGTACACAGCTGAAGACATCTCATCTATTGCCAAGGATGCAAGGGTAAGGCATTTGCTGCATAGTGCCATTGATAATGTCATGTCAAACAGGGTAATTAATTGCAAAACTGCAAATGAGATATGGGATGCTTTGGAGACAAGATGCCAGGGAACTGATGCAATCAAGAAGAATAATATGACAATACTCACTCAAGAGTATGAGCACTTTGACTCAAAAGCTGATGAGTTATTAACTGACTTATATGACAGGTTTGTCAAACTCTTGAATGATCTGTCACTAGTGGACAAGGAATATGATCTTGAAGATTCAAATCTAAAATTCATTTTAGCTCTTCCTGAAAATTGGGATTTGAAGTCTACTACCATAAGAGACAACTATGACCTTACTGAAACTACTCTTGATGAAATTTATGGTATGCTCAAGACTTATGAACTTGAGATGGATCAAAGGAGCAAGAGGCATGGAAGAAATTCAAGGACAGTTGCTCTTAAGGCTGAGGAGGAATCTCTTAAAATGGCTGCCTCAAAAAGGGGCAAAGGAAAGGCTCTCATCATAAAGTCTGATTCAGAGTCATCATATTCTGATGATGATGATTCAGAAACTGAAAGTTTACCTGAAATAGATGCTGATGAAATGATGATGAAATTGTGTGCTCTTATGGTAAAGGGTATCACAAAGATAGCCTACAGGAAATTAAGAAAAGGCAAGAAGTTTTCCAGGAAAAGTGGAAGTTTTGATAAGAAAGGGTTCAGAAAGTCTGAAGGCAAGGGAGGAAAGTCTGACAGAGGAGACAACTCAAATGTCAAATGCTACAACTGTGGTGAAAGAGGCCACGTATCTCCTGACTACAAGAAAGGAAAAAGTGATAAAGGCAAGGCACTTGCACAAAGAAGAAAAGCTGGACAGACACTTCAGATTCTGAACATGAGGTGAACTATGCCCTGATGGCAAATGCTGATAGCAGTCCTGAAACTGCTGAATCGAAGGTACCTCAAACAACTTATGCCTTCCATACTGATGATATTACTGAGTTGAAATTATATCTTAAAACCATGTTCATTAGTTATAGAGATCAGACTTTAAGATGTGAAATATTAATATCCGAAAATCTTGCTTATAAAAAGAGAAATGATTATTTAGAAGATGAGTTAGTTTTTCTTCATCAAACTAAGAAAGAAAAAGATGATGTTTTATATGTTAGAGATGAAGTGTTAAAAATGAATGAATCTCTAAAAGCTGACATAGAAAAGGAAAGAAAGATTATCAGAACTTGGACTAACTCTAGCAGAACAACTCAGAATTTATTAAGTAGTGGAAACTGGAAAGAGGGCTTTGGTTATGAAGATGATAAGAGTGAAAAAGGAACTGAACAAATTGATCCAATTGTTGTTAAACAGACTGCTAAGCCAAAGGTAAATCCTTGTTAAGTTTGTAGCAAAAACTGTAAAGTCTGATTCTGAAAAGATGAAAGAGTCTGTGACAGAAGTCAAAGATAAGTCAACTTCTGACAAATTAAAACAGGATAAACCAACCGAAGTCAACATAGACTTAATGACAAGGAAGCAACTTAATCATAAGCTGAAAAAGATTGGGAATGTCAACAAGGTAAAGGAAGCTAGGAAAAATAGGAATGGAAAGGAAGGTGTGAACAAAAATAATAATTATATGCATGTTCCTAATGCTCCTAGAAAGAAATGTTATAATTGTGGAAACTCTAACCATCTTGCTTCTTTTTACAGGTGTTATGGATAAAAAACTAAGGTTATTACTTGCTGTATTTAATACTAAGATTCGGGAGCTCAAGGCCTTTAATGGCTGCTCTCGTGTTTCGTGACTCAATCTGCCTTTACGAGATGCCTACGTATCTCTGTGAATTAGAGAATCAAGCCAAAAAATGTAGTTCTGATTGGTGGGGGTGAGACCCCTTATATAGATATTGGGAGTCCTTGAATTGGACTTGGTATAGGAGACTTGGTGGGCAAGTCTCATAATTAGAATGGACTTTGGAGTCCTAGATAGTAGGAAACTGATTCCTTATCCTTTTAGGTCCCCTTGAGGCTAATGTCCAAGGATTTATATCCTTATCGGGACTCTTTTCAACATCTGATTTGTCCCTTATTAATTAATCACGAAATTAATTAATAATCAGGGCTTTTGGGCCTTTTTTATTCCATCAGGCCTGATCTGGTCCATCAGGCTTAACCTTTCTGGTCTGAGTATCATATATCTTTTTATTGGGCCTAGCAGCCCACAGCTTGTACAATTAATGCAGTATTATACAAGCATAATTTATTTATCCCTATCATTTGCCCCCCAACTTTTGGGAAACATTGATTAGGTTTCGCAGAAGTTAAGTCTATTCGTTCCCTTACAGGGTTTCGTTTTTCCGTAAAGTGTGGAGCGACCTACACATTTACAATAAATTTTTCCTTTTATTCAGGAATTATCTTAATTTCCAGGAATTTTTCCCTTATTTCCGGGATTTTTTCCTTATTTTCTGGATTTTTCCCTAATTTTCTGGGATTTTCCCTAATTTTCTGGAATTTTTCCCTAATTTTCTGGGATTTTCCCCTAATTTTCTGGGATTTTCCCTAATTTTCTGGGATTTTTCCCTAATTTTCTGGGATTTTTCCCTAATTTTCTGGGATTTTCCCTAATTTTCTGGGATTTTCCCCTAATTTTCTGGGATTTTCCCTATTTTTCAGATTTCCAGCCCTTTTTCGACCAGGATCCTAGTCGAAATTTCGACCTGGATCCTAGTCGAAAATAGGGGTCAGCCTTGCCATCCTGGTCGAAAGAATTCGACTAGGATCCACGACCTGGAACTCGACCAGGATCCTAGTCGAAATTTCGACCTGGATCTAGGACCTGGAATTCGACCAGGATCCTAGTCGAAAATTCGACCTGGATCTAAGTTGAAAATTCCACCTCTTTTTTTTTTTTTTTTTTTTTTTTAGCTTCTTGCCATGAGCCTATCGACTAGGATTTCGACTAGGATTCTAGTCGATATTTCGACCTGAATCCTGTTCAAAAATTCTTTGATATTCTTGCTTCCTGGTCGAAGGATTTCGACTATGATTCACGACCTGGAATTCGACCAGGATCCTAGTCGAACTTCGACCTGAGTTTTTAATCCCCTTTTTCTTTTTTTTTGAAAGATGCTTGGTTTATTCGACCTCATTCCTGGTCGAAGTTTCGACCTCAATTCAGTCCCGTTATTCCAGCTTCTTGCCATGAGCCTATCGACTAGGATTTCGACTAGGATTCTAGTCGATATTTCGACTTGAATCCTGTTCGAATTTTTTTTGATTTTCTTGCTTCCTGGTCGAAGGATTTCGACTAGGATTCACGACCTGGAATTCGACCTGGATTCTGGTCTTTTTTACCCGTTATTTTCGGGTGTCTGCTCGAAAGATTTCGGGCAGGATTCACGACCTGGAATTCGACCTGGATTCTGGTCTTTTTTACCCGTTATTTTCGGGTGTCTGCTCGAAAGATTTCGGGCAGGATTCACGACCTGGATTTTGACCTGGTTCCTGGTCTTCCACTAGCCTTCTTTATTTAGCTTTAATTTAGGGTATTGTATTTTCCAAATCCTAATTGGATTTGGGCCTGGCCTTTTTGTTGGGCCTTATTAAATTTTACTGAGCCTCTATTATTGGGCTTTTCCAAATCTTATTGGGCCTCTTTTATTGGGCCTTTTCAAAATCTTATTGGGCCTCTTTTATTGATCTGGGCTTAATACACCCTGTTTAGAATGCTCCAGAATTCCTAGGAATATTCTGGAATATTCTTTTTTCTGGGCTTTTTCCTATGGGCTTTTGTCCTCAATGGGCTTTTCGTCCCTTCAACTTCCTTTTCCTCTTATATAAAGGAATGAGGAAAGGCTATTACTCCTCACTTTCTCATTTCTTAGTTTTCTTCTTCATCTTCCTGCTAAGATTCTCAGAGGAATAACAGCAAGTCGGAGCTCAAAGCCTTTTTCAGGAGCGCTTCTTCAGGTAAGATTCCTCCCTTTGCTTTTCGTGTCTATTTTTCCATTGTGTGCCACTTTAAGATAGCCTATTTACGTGACCCTTACTTTTTTTCAGATGGCTGACAAAAGAATGACCCGTTTGGCCAAGATGAACGTGGCTAGAAAGTCGAACGATTTTCCTATTCGATCGAGGTATACTTCCTTAATCGATATGATCAACACTCGAGGGGACGAGTATCCGTCTGATGCGCATCTGGACGCGCACAATCATATCAGTGCTTTACGGGATCCCAAGGAGCTGGAAAAGTTGAGCAGCTGCTTCAAAATCAAGGAGCCTTTTAAGCTGGTTCTTGCGGGTCCGGCCGACAGGGCCTGTCAGTGGAAGAGGGACGCGCTATGCGTCTATAGGGATACTCTAAGGGCAGGTATTAGACTCCCTTTTCATCCATTCATTCCTTTGCTACTGGCTGATGTGGGCATCAGCCCTTGCCAACTTCCCCCTAATTCCTGGAGGTTGATTCTGTGCTATCTGTCGCAATGCGCCAAGCACAACGTCCCCACATTTGTTGCTGTCTTCAGGAAGATTTTTCAGTTCAAAAACAGCCCTGATAAAAGTCCGGGTTGGGTTTCTATCAACCAGTGCCCCACTATCCCCCATATCGTGAATGGGAAGTCCATCCCTGACAACAACTTGGGGTGGAAGAAAGATTTTTTGTTTGTTATTTGGGAAGGTAGGTCATCCTTTGGGCTGGCCGTGGACGGGAGCCCAAATGACATAACTTTGTCTGAGGAGGAGGCTAGAGGTTTCAACCTCCTTACGCAAGACAACAGCACTTCCCATTGTTGGGACCTTATCCGGGAGACCGTCCTGGTAGAACGCGGCCTTTCGCCCGTTAATAAGAAAAGTAAGTTCCCTTTCTTATCTCCTTTATTTCCTGCACTTTTATTTCATTGATTTTCAACTGACTTTGTTTGTTGCAGTGGCTGAGAAGATTGAGGAGGCTACCAAGCCGAAGGACCTGGAGACAACCAGGATGAAGAGGGCTGGGAAGGTCTTTAAAGACCCTCGACTTGGTGATCGCTTCCCTGAGTTCCTCCTTCAGGCAATGGAGCCAAGCGAGGAAGGCCCCAGCCAAGTTTTGCGCACCAAGCAGAGGCCAGGGGCCTATTTTCAACCTGCCTGGGGGATCCGGGGCAAGGACTCTATCGTGGGCAGCACGGCGCTGTCCAAGGAATGGTCTAAGCATTCCATCTCCCCGGTGGACTATCAAGATTTTGTCCTTCAACAGGACTTAGAGGGGAATGAGCTATTTGGAGCCCAGGCTCTGGCGACGGTACGTCCTTTACTTATGCTCTTCTTACTTATTTTTCCATGTTTCTTTTCTGAACTTTCGTTGTTTCTCTTGCAGGCTAACGCCCATTTTCAGGGGGCAATCCACCAAGCTAAAGCTTGGAAGGTTGGCCTGGAAGATGCCAACAAGAAGTTGGAAGAGGCCAACCAAAAAATAGAGGCCCTTGAAGCTCAACTGGCCTCTTCCACTTCTGACCTAGAGACGGCCCTGGCCGAAAATGTCATTCTGAAGGCGCAGAAGGACAAAGCCTTTGATGGCTGGATGGACACCCAAGAATTCAAGGACTTGATGGTGGAGCATGATGCCCTTCTTCACCCAGTTAGCTATAAAGAGGGCTGGGATGCTGCTGTGGAGGCCATCCAGGATGAGTTTCCCGAGGTCCTTGAGCAGTCTCCCTTTCCTTGCCCTGTGCGGGTTCCAGAGCTTGGAGGGGTTACTGAGAAGCTTGTTGTTATGATCAAGGACGGAGAGGAGGAAGATTCTTCCGAAGAGGAGTTTGAGCCTGTCGCTAAGAAGGCCAGGGTGGAAGAGCCTCCAAAAGCAACGCCTCAACAGCCAGCATCTCCTGCAGAGGGAACTTCTACAGGGACTTCGGAGGGGACAACCGAGACGTCCGAAGGAACGACCGAGACTTCCGAGGAGACTTCAGATAGTGGTTCTGAGGAATCTCAGCCTTCCAAGGCCTAACTTTTTGTATATCTTCTATTTGAACTTCATTCATATCTAAACTTGTCACCCTTCGGGGTTATATTTCATATGTTGCTTTTCTTCTTTCTGTTTTAACTTTACAATCTTAATACGCATTTGAACTTTAAACATCCTTAGATAGAAATAATTTCAAACTCTTTAATATGAAGTCTGGTTTTCCAAAACCTTACACAGCATGGGTTCGACCCTAATCAACAATAACTAGATAATGTAAATTCTACTGGAATATAAAATCCTACGCAAGCAAAGCTTCATGGTGCTTTTAAACCTACTTGTCAATGACAAGTGAGAATCGTACTTCACCTATCTTACACGTAGTAAACCTTCAGGTTTTATGTGTGCCAGGTCCTCGGGACTTCAAAACCTTCCATAGTTTCCAGCTTGTAGGTTCCTCTACCCTGAACGCTCTTGACTCTGTACGGCCCTTCCCAATTCGGGGCAAGCTTTCCTTTCTGTCCAACACCAGAAGCCTCTATTTTTCTCAAGACTAGATCTCCTTGTTTAAAAAATCTCTCTTTAACCCTTAGGTTGTAATAGAATGAAGCCTTTTTCTGATATTCTACTATCTTTGCATGTGCCTCATCTCGCACTTCATCAATTAGATCCAGGGCTAACCTCTGCCCTTCCTCATTTTCTACAGCATTGAAAGTCTGAATCCTTGGAGAGGAATGCGATATCTCCACGGGAACTACTGCTTCTGCCCCATATGCCAACATGAAAGGAGTTGCTCCTGTCGTGACTCTACAGGTAGTCCTATAGGCCCATAATATTGGAAGTATCTCATCCACCCAATTATTTCTTGACTTCTCGATCCTCTTTTTTAGTCCATCCAGGATTATCCAATTTGCTACCTCTGCTTGCCCATTGGCTTGCGGGTGAGCCACAGAGGTGAATCGTAACTCAATTTCATTTTCTTCACAATACTTCTTGAATTCCTCATTGTTGAATTGTGTTCCATTGTCAGTGACGAGGATACGGGGAATTCCATATCGGCACATAATGTTTTCCCACAGGAATTGTGCAACCTGCTTAGTTGTGATTTTGGCCAAGGGTTTGGCTTCGATCCACTTGGTGAAATAATCAATGACTACAATCAGAAATTTCCTTTGTGCCGTGGCCATAGGAAAAGGCCCTAAAATATCCATCCCCCACATGGCAAAGGGAATAGGCGAGTTGATAGAGGTCAGCATCTCGGGGGGTTGTCTAACAACTGGTGCATGCTTCTGACAGCGATCACACTTCTTCACATATTCTTTGGCATCGGCCATCATTTCTGGCCAATAGAAGCCTAAACGAGTTATCTTATGAGCCAAGGCCCTGCCCCCCAAGTGTTGTCCACAAATACCTTCATGCACTTCTTCAAGAGCCAAGCGTGCCTCATCGGGCCTGAGACACCTCAAGTAGGGAACCACGAAAGATCTTTTGTAAAGAATCCCATCTATCAAAGAGTACCTTAGTGCCCGAACAGTTAACTTCCGTGCTTCAGTTGCATCACTTGGCAACCAACCGGTCTGAATGTGAGCCTTGATGGGATCAATCCATGACGTCCCCAAGCCTATGGGAGCCAGCAGCTTAACATCTATGCTTCGTGTCTTCAAAACACGGAAGTACACACTTCCTGAACTTTCTTCAATCTCAGACGAAGCGAACTTTGATAGCGCATCTGCCTTAACATTTTCTTCCCTTGGAATGTGTTCAACATGGCACTCATTAAATTGGGTCATCACAGCCCTTACTAGGCAGACATACTTAGCCATCGTATCATCCCTTGCCTCAAATTCTCCCTTTACCTGGGATATGATCAGCTTCGAGTCTCCACGGACCTTTAAGTTTTTGACTCTAAGTGTCCCAGCTAGACCAAGGCCAGCTATCAGGGCTTCATACTCTGCCTCATTATTTATGGTTGGAAAATCTAGCTTCATCGCATACTCAATTAAGAACCCATCAGGGCTTTGCAAAACCAACCCTGCTCCACTGGAATTTGTTTTTGATGCTCCATCAAAATAGAGAACCCAATATTCTTTCTCCTTGTCATTCTTCTCCCTGTCCCCATTGTCGACTCCCTTGTCTTGAGGTATGGTATCTTCCTGCCCCCCGACTTCTTGGTTGGGTATGGTACATTCCACCACGAAGTCAGCTAGTGCCTGGGCTTTTATAGCCGTACGTGGCTTATACTTGAGATCAAACTCTCCCAACTCTATTGCCCACTTAATCAGTCTCCCACTTGCCTTGGGACTGTGAATGATATTTCTCAGTGGCTGATTTGTTAGCACTTCAATCTGGTGAGCTTGAAAATAAGGACGCAGCTTTCTTGAAGCCATTACCAAGGCTAAAGCGAATTTCTCTATAGTTGAATAATTCAACTCAGCACCATGCAAAATTTTGCTGACATAGTATACGGGTTTCTGGACTTTCAGTTCTTCCTTAACCAACACCGCGCTCAAGGCGCTCTCTGAAACAGCCAAGTACAAGAATAAAATTTCACTCAGAACTGGCTTGGCCAACAACGGGGCCTGGGCCATATACTTCTTTAACTCTTCAAATGCCTACAGGTTTTCCTCATTCCATACAAAGTCTTTGATGCTCTTTAGCGATTTGAAGAATGACAAACACTTTTCCCCCGACTTGGAGATGAATCGTCCTAGCGCAGCAACCCTTCCTGTAAGCTTCTGAACATCCTTAACAGTTTTTGGTGATTCCATGTCCAGGATCGCCTTTATCTTATCCGGGTTAGCCTCAATTCCCCTCTTTGAGACCATCAGTCCCAAGAATTTTCCAGATCCTACTCTGAAAGCACACTTCGTCGGATTCAACATCATCTTGTGGTACCTCAGGACCTCAAAAGCTTCCCTTAAATGGGCTATATGATCAGTCTTTACTAGACTCTTGACTAACATGTCATCAACATAGACTTCCATAGTCTTACCAATAAGATCCTTAAAAATTCTATTCACCAACCTTTGATAGGTGGCTCTTGCATTCTTGAGACCAAACGCCATAACAAGATAATAATAAACACCAAAGTCAGTGATAAATGATACCTTTAGAATGTCATCCTTATGCATTTTGATCTGGTTGTATCCGCTAAACCCATCCATGAAACTCAGCATCTCATGTCCAGCGGTGGCATCAATCAAAGTATCAATTCTAGGCAGCGGAAAACAGTCTTTGGGGCATGCATCATTCAGATCGGTGAAGTCTATACACATCCTCCACTTTCCATTAGCCTTCTTCACCATTACAGGGTTTGCTAACCACTCCGGAAATTGAATCTCCTCAATGAAACCAGCCTCTAAGAGCTTTTCCACTTCCTGCTTTATAGCCTCTTGTCTTTCCGGGGCAAAATTTCTTTTCTTTTGTTTCACTATCTTCCGGCTTGGATCTACGTTTAGCTTGTGAGTAATTAACTCCGGGTCTATGCCTGGCATATCAGCTGCTGACCATGCAAACACATCACTATTTTCTTGCAAAAATTTCACTAACTTCCTTCTAAGGGGCTCCTCTAATGTGGCTCCAATAAAAGTCGTCCTCTCAGGATTCTCGGGGTCTAAAGGAACCGAGACCAATTCTTCTGCTGGCCTTCCTCTATTCTCATCATTTTCTCAAACATCCATATCTTCAATAGGAAGAACCTGCCCCCCGACTCCATCTACCCTCAAAGAGGCCACATAACAGCTTCTAGCCATTTTTTGATCTCCTCTCTCTTCTCCAATCCCGTTTTGGGTGGGAAACTTCATGACTGAATGGTAGGAAGAGGGGACAGCCTTGAAGGCATGTATCCCTGTTCTCCCCATGATAGCATTATAAGTTGAACTATTCTTTACCACCATGAAATCCAGCATCTGCGTTGCTTGCCTTGGCTCCGTACCTATGGTGGTTGGCAATTTGATTATCCCTTCCACATGACATTCTACTCCAGCAAATCCATATATCGGCATGTCGGTTGGTGTTAACTGGGAGTCGTTATACCCCATCCTTAGAAAGGTGTCGTGGAGCAAGATATCCACAGAAGCACCATTATCCACAAGGACCCTCTTAACCGGGCTATTTCCTATTATTGGTGTTATGACCAGCGGGTCATCATGGGGAAACTTCACACCCTCTAGGTCGGAATCATCAAAAGCCAATGTTACTTCTGTCCTGGCCCTCTTCGGGGCTTCTCCAACAATATGCATAACCTCTCTAGTATATGCCTTTCTGGAATTTTTGGACAATCCAACAGCAGTTGGACCTCCAAAGATTGTGTTTATCACAGGCCCTCGAGGTCTCGGCCCTCCATAAATGGTGTTTATAACTGGTCCTCTAGGCTGGGGGTTTCGCCCCTGATCGTCTTGGTCCCTCCTACGATCCTAAAAGTTCTTCCTTCCATTATTATTCCTATCCCCTCCTTCTCCAGTGTATTTGTTCAATCTTCCTTTTCGAATGAGGAACTCAATTTCATCTTTCAATTGCCTACACTCATCGGTGTCATGGCCAACATCTTTGTGAAACCTGCAATACTTGCTCTTATCTAGCTTGGCGGGATCAGCCTTCAAGGGCTTAGGCCAGCGAACATCTCTGTCTTTCTCAATCTCCATCAAAATCTGACTTCTAGGAGCATTAAGCTTAGCGTATTCAGTGAACTTTTGCCCAGGTCCTCCCTTCTTGGGGGTTGAATCAGGGTTTTGCTCGGTTCTAGGATATTTGTCCTTTGCAATATATTCCAAATCAGTTTTTCGCTTCTTGCCTCCAGTGGGCTCATTACTTACTATGGTCTTCCTCATGCTTTCTTCAACCTTGATATACTTCCCTGCTCTCTCTTGGAGTTGCAACATGTTTTCAGGGGGACGTTTGGCCAAGGACATCTTGAAAAACTCATCCCTGGTTCCTTGTTGTAGTGCTATCATGGCTACCTTATCATCAAGGTCTGGGACTTTTAAAGCCTCCTTTGTAAAACGATTCAGGTAATCTCTCAAGGATTCCTTAGCTCCCTGCACAAGACTCATAAGGGATGCTGAACTTTTCTCATGGACTCTTCCACTGATGAATTGCTTAATAAAAGCCTGACTTAATTCTCTGAACGATCCAATAGAATTTGGGGGCAGGCGACTGTACCATCTTTGAGCCATACCCGACAGGGTTTGAGGGAAGGCCCGACACTTTATAGCATCATTCACGGGTTGCAGCAGCAGTGTATTAGAGAATGTCCTAACATGATTAGCGGGGTCTCCCGTGCCATCATAGTCTTTGATAGTGAGCATCTTGAATTTCCTTGAGATATGGGCATTCATTATCTCTTCTGTGAAGGGTGGAGTTGGATCATCAGGATCTCCAAGGGGAAGGAGATTGCTTGGATCAGTTCTTGGGACAACAACCCTTCTTCTTACCGGACCATCCAGGTCTATGACAGGAGGAGGATTTCTCCCCCTAGGAGATATCTGGGGTCTGGTGGCCTGGTGAGCCTCCAAATCACGCCTTAGCCTTTGGATTTCAGCCTCATGAGCCCTGATCCTTTCCTGCACTTCTTGGGGATTCGCCCCTGGGGTGCTTTGGGGGCGTTGCCTTCCATCGGCCATTGGCTCTTTTCCAGGATGCCTCCTTCTCGGGGCCACTTCATCATCCGAAGATTCGGAGTCTCTCTCAGTATAAGGACCAGAAAATTCCCGATCCTCAGAAATAGGACCCAAACCTCGTATATAGGGGGGTGACTGCCCTCGTGCTTCGCCTCGCCCAGCATATCCGCTTCCTCCAACCTCAGGGCGAAGGGGCATCCCATAAGGGGGGTTAGTAGTAACAACAGTTGAATATTCATACCCGACGGGTCGAGAATTCATAGGTATATGTACTTGTTGAACTTGAGGATTCGTACCTTGAATAGTCGGGGGAGTTGTCCCTTGTGGCTGAGGTTGAGTTGCCCCTGTCTGGGCTTCCCCATGAGTAGATGCATAAGTTGAATGGGGAGGAACCTCCATGGTTGATGAAATCACCTGGGTTGTCTCTGATGGTGTTCCTTCCTCTAGAGCTCCAATTGTTCTCCGTGTTCTCGCCATGGTTGTTGTTGCGTTTTCCCACAGACGGCGCCAAATGTTATGGATAAAAAACTAAGGTTATTACTTGCTGTATTTAATACTAAGATTCGGGAGCTCAAGGCCTTTAATGGCTGCTCTCGTGTTTCGCCTCGCCCAGCATATCCGCTTCCTCCAACCTCAGGGCGAAGGGGCATTCCATAAGGGGGATTAGTAGTAACAACAGTTGAATATTCATACCTGACGGGTCGAGAATTCATAGGTATATGTACTTGTTGAACTTGAGGATTCGTACCTTGAATAGTCGGGGGAGTTGTCCCTTGTGGCTGAGGTTGAGTTGCCCCTGTCTGGGCTTCCCCCTGAGTAGATGCATAAGTTGAATGGGGAGAAACCTCCACGGTTGATGAAATCACCTGGGTTGTCTCTGATGGTGTTCCTTCCTCTAGAGCTCCAATTGTTCTCCGTGTTCTCGCCATGGTTGTTGTTGCGTTTTCCCACAGACGGCGCTAAATATTATGGATAAAAAACTAAGGTTATTACTTGCTGTATTTAATACTAAGATTCGGGAGCTCAAGGCCTTTAATGGCTGCTCTCGTGTTTCGTGACTCAATCTGCCTTTACGAGATGCCTACGTATCTTTGTGAATTAGAGAATCAAGCCAAAAAACGTAGTTCTGATTGGTGGGGGTGAGACCCCTTATATAGATGTTGGGAGTCCTTGAATTGGACTTGGTATAGGAGACTTGGTGGGCAAGTCTCATAATTAGAATGGACTTTGGAGTCCTAGATAGTAGGAAACTGATTCCTTATCCTTTTAGGTCCCCTTGAGGCTAATCTCCAAGGATTTATATCCTTATCGGGACTCTTTTCAACATCTGATTTGTCCCTTATTAATTAATCACGAAATTAATTAATAATCAGGGCTTTTGGGCCTTTTTTATTCCATCAGGCCTGATCTGGTCCATCAGGCTTAACCTTTCTGGTTTGAGTATCATATATCTTTTTATTGGGCCTAGCAGCCCACAGCTTGTACAATTAATGCAGTATTATACAAGCATAATTTATTTATCCCTATCAACAGGAAAAATAAAGATATAAACTCTTTACCTCCTAGATCAGGAGTTAAGAGTCAGTCTGTTAGGTTTAAACCATAAAATCCTTGTTTTCATTGTGGTAATTTATGGCATTCCATTTATACTTGTAAGGAATATCATAGTCTATACTATGATTATTATCAAATAAAATCTTCTTTGAAGAAAGTTACTTTAATTCTTTCTAGTGTAAAGTCTGATACAAAGTCTGATATAAATTATGATAAACAACATGTTAGCATAAACTCTGAAACTAAATCCACTGCAAATGCTAACAAACTTAAAAAGGCCAAAGGATCCAAGCAAGTCTGGGTCCTTAAAACTAACTATTAGTGGTCTTTATGATTACAGGGCAACAGGAAAAACATCCTAGTGCTGGACAGTGGATGTTCAGGACATATGACTGGAAATAACGCCCTGCTATTAGACTTTATGGAGAAAGTCGGCCCAGGAGTTTCTTATGGAGATGGTAACATGGAAAAAACTCTGGGATATAGAAATATCAATCTTGGGAATGTCATCATTGAATCAGTAGCTCTTATCTCAGGACTTAAACATAATCTGCTAAGTGTGAGTCAAATCTGTAACAAAGATTATCATGTGGATTTCTTTGAAGAACACTGTGAAGTTGTAAGCAATTCTACAAGCAAAGTGGTTCTGAAAGGTTACAGGCATGGTAACATTTATGAAGCCAGACTTTCAACAAGTTCTGATGGTTCTGCAATCTGTCTGTTGAGTAGAGCATCAATTAAAGAAAGCTAGAATTGGCATAAAAGGCTCTCTCATTTAAATTTCAACAACATAAATGAGCTTGTAAAGAAAGATCTTGTGAGAGGAGTGCCAAAATCAGTATTTGCTTCTGATGGCCTTTGTGATTAATGTCAAAAGGAAAAATAAAGAAAATCTTCTTTCAAGAGCAAAACTGAATCTTCAATTCTTGAGCCTTATCACCTACTGCATGTTGATCTATTTGGTCCAGTTAATGTCATGTCTATTGTAAAGAAGACATATGCTATGGTTATAGTGGATGAGTTCACAAGGTACACTTGGGTGTATTTCTTGCACAAGAAGAATGAAACTGCATTTACTCTAACTGATCATGCCAGACAGCTGGATAAGTTGGTCAAAGATTCTGTTAAAATTATAAGAAGTGATAATGACACTGAGTTCAAGAATTCAATCATGAAAGAGTTCTGCAAAGAGCATGGAATCAAACATGAATTTTCTACACCTGAAACTCCACAGTAAAATGGAGTTGTGGAAAGAAAGAACAGGACTCTCATTCAAGCTGTACGAACTATGCTTGATGAAGCAAAGCTACCAACCTACTTTTGGGCTGAAGCTGTGCAGACTGCTTGTTTTACACAGAATGCTACACTCATAAACAAGCATGGAAAAACACCATATGAGATGGTGAAGAAAAAGAAGCCAAATATGAAATACTTTCATGTATTTGGATGAAAGTGTTTTGTTCTTAAGAATCATCCTGAACACCTGTCAAAATTTGATCTAAAAGCTGATGAAGGAATTTTTGTTGGATATCCACTTTCCACAAAAGCCTTCAGAGTCTACAATTTAAGAACACGGGTTATCATGGAATCTATCAATATATCTTTTGATGATAAGAAGATTACTGGACTTGAAGATTTCAATAATCATGATCAACTGAGATTTGAAAATGAAGATTTAAATTCTGATTCTGTAAATTCTGATGACTTAAACTCTGATCATGTAAGTTCTGACGGGTTAAGTTCTGATGTCATTGAAACTGTGGTAATAACTCCAAAGGAAAATACACATGTCTATGGGGAGCAAGCTGAAGATCCTACCACAACTCAAGACTCTCAAGAAGCATCAGAACCTGTCACTGGCTCTTCAAGTTCTGATTCATCAAGTTCTGATGAGCCAAGTTCTGATAATTCTGGAAACTCTGATTCTTCAAATCCTGAAGGAACCAACTCAAATTCTGAAGTCTCAGAGAGCATAACTACAGGGGGAGCATCAGAAAATGCTGATGGAGACAGCATGGATCATGGGGGAGGATCCAGTTCTAGAAATCAACTTCCATCTGTAAGGAAGTGGACCAAATCACATACACCTGACTTAATAATTGGAGATCTTGAAGCAGGTGTTAGAACTAGAACTGCAATATCAAATGAATGTCTCTATCATTCTTTTCTATCTCAGACTGAACCAAAAAGTGGAAGAAGCTCTTCAAGATGTTGATTGGGTGCAAGTAATGCAGGAAGAGTTAAATGAATTTGAAAGAAATAAAGTCTGGACCCTAGTGCCAAGACCAAAGAACAAATCAGTTGTTGGCACAAAGTGGGTGTTCAGAAACAAAACTGACAGTGATGGCATAGTTAAAAGGAACAAAGCAAGGCTGGTTGCTAAAGGCTACTCTCAATAGGAGGGTATTGATTATGATGAAACATTTGCACCAGTTGCTAGATTGGAAGCCATTAGAATCTTTTTGGCTTATGCTGCTCATAAAAAGTTTAAAGTCTTTCAAATGGATGTGAAAAGTGCTTTTCTCAATGGAGAATTGGAAGAAGAGGTGTATGTTGAACGACCTCCAGGATTTGTAGATTCAAAATTTCCAAATCATGTCTACGGGCTTGACAAATCACTTTATGGCTTAAGCAAGCTCCTAGAGCATGGTATGAGACTTCAGCTCAATTCCTTCTGGAAAGTGGATTTTATAGAGGTATAATTGATAAAACACTATTCTACCTCAACCATGGAAAAGACTTACTTTTGGTACAGATATATGTTGATGATATCATATTTGGTTCTACAAATGCCAAACTCTGTGAAAGGTTTGCAAAGCTAATGCAGTCAAGATATCAAATGAGTATGATGGAAGAACTTAGTTATTTTCTGGGACTTCAAGTCAAGCAAAATGAAGAAGGTACTTTTATCTGTCAATCCAAGTACACCAGAAATTTACTCAAGAAATTTGGAATGGAAGACAGTTCAACTGCATCCACTCCCATGGCCACCGCAACCAAGTTAGATAAAGATACTGGTTCATCATTAGATATTACTAACTAAAGAGGTATGATTGGCTCTTTACTCTATTTAACTGCAAGTAGACGTGATATCATGTATGCTACCTGTCTTTGTGCAAGATTTTAGGCTGATCCAAGAGAACCTCATCTAATAGCTGTGAAAAGAATTTTTAAGTACCTCAAGGGTACAGCTGATCTATGATTGTGGTATCCTAGAGATTCAGATTTTAAGCTAATAGGTTACTCAAATGCAGATTTTGCAGGATGCAAAATAGACATGAAAAGCACAAGTGAAAGCTGTCAATTTCTTGGAGGCAGATTGGTTTCTTGGTTTAGCAAGAAATATAAATCAATTTCCACATCAACTGCAGAAGCAGAATATATTGCTGCAGGAAGCTGTTGTGCACAGATTCTTTGGATGAAGAATCAATTACTGGATTATGGGTTAGAATTTTCTAAAATACCTATCTACTGTGATAATCAAAGTGCTATTGCTATGACAAGTAATCCAGTTCAACAATCAATGACAAAGCACATCAACATTAGGTACCATTTCATAAGGGAACATGTGATGGAAGGTACAATGTAATTGCATTTTGTTCTAACAGATCAATAACTAGCAGATATCTTCACAAAATCATTATGTGAAGCTACTTTTACAAGACTGGTAAATGAACTTGAAATGGTTTCAGGTTCTTTCTCTAAATCTGCTTAGTTTTTGTTCTCATACATCAGACTTTATGATCAGTGTTTACAGATTATCTTATCTTCATGTAATCTGTGCTTAAATTGAAATACATTAAGTGCTGATTGTTATCTGATGTGGATCTATATACTCTGATAGTGATTTGAATGTTATGTGACTATTCAATCCAATGAGGATTACTGTGCTAGATGCTGACCTAGTAGTCTTTAACATACTAGAAATCCCATGTCTGAATTAGTTGTTTATGTGGAAATTCATTAACACAAGCAAATTCTGATTTTGAGCTTAGTCAAATTTACTTTGTGTATCTTATTACTAAGTCACAAACTAGATACTTGTTTCTTATCTGTCAAATTCTGATGTAAGTAAATCTTAAGGATAACCTAAATATTGATAAGCCTCACTTATTTGAAGAAAAGAAAAGAAAAGAAAATTAAAGTCAGGTACTCCTTTGAGATCTAGAGTAAATATGTGGAAGGGAAGACCCAAGTGCATTGCTGTTATTAAGTAATATGCATTTAAAAAGCAAATAAATCTTTCTTGGTGACTTTTCACATTCTCTGATTACTGGAGAAATACTCTGATAATAGCATAAATTCTGACAGCAGTTGTGACTCATTTACACTGAGAAGCCATTGTGAAAAAGAATTCTAAAAGATACATAAAATGAGCACAAACAGTTGAGGTGGACTCATGCACAAATTTATCCTATAGTAGACTTCATTATTAATGTGTTAGATATATTTGATAATGTCATGACTAATATGATTTATGTTTAGATCTTACTTAAACAGGATAAATCAGTACTTACTGGAGGTCAGGACTTAAGGATATTAGTACTTATATTATCAGGAGATAATCATCAGAAGATGGATATCAGAACTTAAGTGCTGAAGGACGTTCAAATAAGGACAGTAGCTAATTAAAGGAAAGAAGATCAAGATAAACATAAGAAGAGATATGCATGAAGAAGGAATTCTATGAAGAATAGAATACTTGGAAGAAAAGATATCTGATTGATATATTTTAGGAAGCAGAATTATATTCCATATCAATTAGCGATTATCTTGTAACTGTGTAGTATATAAACACAGACATAGGGTTTACACTATAAGTGTTATCATATTCAAGAAGATTATTCATTGTAACCCTAGCAGCTCTCGTGATATTTATTTATCACTGAGAGGTAACAGTTCCATACTGTAACAGAGTTTATTGTTTCAATAAAGTTTGTTTTCTGTTACTTGAGTTATTAGAGTTCGATTTGATTGTACTTTATACTGTATTCACCCCCTCTACAGTGTGTGTGACCTAACAAGTGGTATCAGAGCCTATTTGTTAACGCACATACGGTTTAAGATCCAAACACAATCATGTCTGACACAGAAACTCCAACTAAGCCTACCAAAACTGAAGAACCTCCAAAGACACAAATTCAAAGTCGGTATGAGACCATCAGAGTTCCCATACTAAGACCATCTGAATATGCCATATGGAAGGTGAGGATGACCATGTTTCTGGAAGCTACAGATCCAGAATATCTTGATAGAATCAAGGAAGGACCTCACAAACCAACCAAGCTTGCTGTTGCAGTTGCAGGTGAAGCAACAAAGACTGTACCAAAGGAGAAGAGTGATTATACTGCTGAAGATATCGTATCAATTGCTAAGGATGCTAAGGTACGCACTTACTGCATAGTGCCATTGATAATGTAATGTCAAACAGGGTAATTAACTGCAAGACTGTAAAGGAGATATGGGATGCTCTGGAAACAAGGTATCAGGGAACTGTTACAATTAAGAAGAACAAGAGACAATACTCACTCAAGAGTATGAACACTTTGACTCAAAGGCTAATGAGTCATTGACTGATTTATATGATAGATTTGTCAAACTCTTGAATGATCTGTCACTGGTTAATAAGGAGTATGATCTTGAAGATTCAAACCTTAAATTCCTGTTAGTTCTTCCTGAATGTTGGGATTTGAAGGCAACAACAATAAGAGACAACTACAGTCTTGATGAAACAACTCTTGATGAAATTTATGGAATGCTCAAGACTCATGAACTTGAGATGGAACAAAGAAGCAAGAGGAAAGGAGGAAAGTCAAGGACAGTTGCTCTTAAAGCTGAAGAAGAATCCCCCAAGGTAGCTACCTCAAGGAAAGACAAGGGTAAAGCTCTTTTCACAAAGTCTGATACTGAGTCATCAAGTTCTGAAAGTGATGACTCAGATTCTGAAAGCTTGCCTGAGACTGATGCTGATGAGGAGATGATGAAGCTGTGTGCTCTTATGGTGAAAGGAATCACAAAGATTGCATACAGAAAGTTCAGGAAGGGAAAGAAGTTTTCCAGGAAAGGCACAAGTTCTGATAAGAAGAATTTCAGAAGATCTGAGGGCAGAGGAGGAAAGTCAGATAGAGGAGATTATACCAATGTCAAATGCTATAACTGTGGTGAGAAAGGCCACATATCTCCTGATTGCAAGAAAGTGAAGGGTGACAAAGGCAAGGCTCTTGTCACAAAGAAGAAAAGCTGGACAGACACCTCAGACTCTGAAAGTGAGGAGAACTATGCTTTGATGGCAAATGCTGATAAAGAAAGTGCTGAGAGCAGTTCTGAAGCTGCTGAAACAAAGGTACCTCAGACTACTTATGCTTTTCATACTGATGATATTAATGAGTTGAGAAGATATCTTAAAACCATGTTTGTTAGTTATAGAGATCAAACTTTAACATGTGAAAGATTAACTTCTGAAAATCTTGCTTTTAAGAAAAGAAATGATTTCTTAGAAAAAGAGTTAGTTATGTTCCATCAAACTCAGAAGGATAGAGATGATGCTTTTTATGTTAGGGATGAAGTGCTAAAAATGAATGAATCTCTAAAAACTGAGTTAGAAAAGGAAAGAGAGATTATCAGGACTTGGACTAACTCTGGCAGAACAACTCAAAATTTGCTAAGTAGTGAAAATTGGAAAGAGTGCCTAGGTTATGGAGAGGATAAGAATGATAAAGGAACTGTAGAAATTAAGCCTGTTATTAAGCAAAAGCCAAAGTTAAAACCTGTTAAGTTTGTAACTGTAAAGTCTGATAATGAGAAATCAGAAGTTAAAGAGGGATTAACTTCTGACAAACTAAAACAGGAAAAGACAGCTGAAGTAAACATAGGCTTAATGACTAAGAAGCAGCTTAAGCATAAACTGAAAGATGTTAAGAATGCAAACAAGGTAAAATCACCTAGGAAAAATAGGAATGGAAAGGAAGGTGTGAATAAAAGCAATGATTATAAGCCTGTTCCTGAAGCTCCTAGGAAAACGTGTCATAACTGTGGAAGTTCTAACCATCTGGCTTCTTTTTGCAGGAAGAAAAAGAACATAAACTCCTTACCTTCAAAGTCAGGAGTTAAGAGTCAGTCTGTTAGATATAAGCCACAAAATCCTTGTTTTCATTGTGGTAGTTTATGGCATTCCATTTATACTTGTAAGGAATATCATAGTTTGTACTATGATTATTATCAATTAAAACCTTCTTTAAAGAAAGTTTTCATTGTTCCTTCTAGTGTAAATTCTGAGTCAAAGTCTGATAGTGTAAATTCTGATAAGAAAAATGTTAACCTAAACTCTGATGCCAAATCCGCTACAAATGTTAACAAACTGGATAAGGCCAAAAGATCCAAGCAAGTCTGGGTCCTTAAAACTAATCATTAGTGGTCTTTGTGATTGCAGGGCAATAGGAAAAATATCCTAGTTCTGGACAGTGGATGTTCAGAACATATGACTGGAAATAAAGCCCTGCTATCAGACTTTGTGGAGAAAGCTGGCCCAAGTGTTTCTTATGGAGATGACAACATTGGAAAAACATTGGGATATGGCAATATCAATCTTGGGAATGTCATCATTAAAGAAGTAGCTCTCGTCTCAGGACTTAAACACAATCTGCTGAGTATAAGTCAAATCTGTGACAGAGGTTATCATGTTGATTTCTTTGAAGAACACTGTGAAGTTGTGAGTAAATCTAAAGGAAAAGTTGTTCTGAAAGGATAAAGGCGTGGTAATATTTATGAAGCTAAACTTTCAACAAGTACTGATGGTTCTGCAATCTGTCTGATGAGTAGAGCATCAATTGAAGAAAGCTGGAATTGGCACAAGAAACTCTCTCATTTAAATTTCAACAATATAAACGAACTAGTCAAGAAAGATCTTGTGAGGGGACTGCCAACGTCAGTATTTGCTCCTGATGGCCGTTGTGATTTTTGTCAGAAGGCTAAACAAAGAAAATCCTCATTCAAGAGAAAGACTGAATCATCAATTCTTGAACCTTATCACCTACTACATGTTGATCTATTTGGTCCAGTAAATGTCATGTCTATTGCAAAGAAGAAATATGCTATGGTCATAGTGGATGAGTTCACCAGATACACATGGGTGTATTTCTTGCACACAAAAGTGAAACTGCATCTATCTTGATTGATCATGTCAAACAACTGGATAAATTGGTCAAAGATTCTGTGAAGACAATAAGGAGTGATAATGGCACTGAGTTCAAGAATTTGATAATGGAAGAGTTCTGCAAAAACCATGGAATTAAGCATGAGTTCTCTGCTCCTGGAACTCCACAGCAAAATGGAGTTGTTGAAAGAAAGAATAGAACTCTCATTGAAGCTGCACGGACAATGCTTGAAGAAGCAAAGCTTCCAACCTATTTCTGGGATGAAGCTGTGCAGACTGCTTGTTTTACTCAAAATGCAACACTCATTAACAAGCAAGGAAAGACACCATATGAAATGGTGAAGAAAAAGAAGCCAAATCTGAAGTATTTTCATGTATTTGGATGCAAGTGTTTTGTTCTCAAGACTCATCCTGAACAGCTATCCAAATTTGATCTAAAAGCTGATGAAGGAATCTTTGTTGGATATCCACTTTCCATAAAAGCCTTCCGAGTCTATAATCTGAGAACAAGAGTGCTCATGGAATCTATCAATGTCTCTTTTGATGACAAGAAGATTACTGGACTTGAAGATTTTATTGATCATGATCAGCTGAGATTTGCAAATGAAGACTCAAATTCTGATACTGAAAATCCTGACAGTCTAAATCCTGATACTGTAAACTCTGATGGATTAAACTCTGATGTTATTGAAACTGTGGTGACTACGCCAAAGGAAGATGCACCTACTCAGGGGGAGCATACTCAAGATCTTACCACATCTCAAGAAGCATCAGAACATACATCTGGCTCTTCAAGTTCTGATTCGTCAAGTTCTGATAAGCCAAGTTCTGATTCGTCAAGTTCTGATAAGCCAAGTTCTGATAGTTCTGAAAATCTAAATTCTGAAGAATCCAACTCAGAGAGCATAGTTTCAGGGGGAGCATCAGAAAATGAAAATGAAGACAACATGGATCATGGGGGAGCATCCAGTTCTAGAGAAAACCTTCCATCTGCAAGGAAGTGGACTAAATCACATACACCTGATTTGATAATTGGAAATCCTGATGCAGGTGTCAGAACTAGAACAGGTACTTCAAACGAATGTCTTCACAATTCTTTTCTCTCTCAGACTGAGCCAAAGAAAGTGGAAGAAGCTCTTCAAGATGCTGATTGGGTGCAAGCAATGCAGGAAGAGTTAAATGAATTTGAAAGAAACAAAGTCTGGACCCTAGTGCCAAGACCAAAGAATAGATCTGTTGTTGGTACAAAGTGGGTATTCAGAAACAAAACTGACAGTGATGGCATAATTACTAGGAATAAGGCAAGGCTGGTTGCAAAAGGATATTCTCAACAGGAGGGAATTGATTGTGATGAAACAATTGCACCAGTTGCTAGGTTATAAGCCATAAGGATATTTTTGGCTTATGCTGCTCACAAAAAGTTTACTGTCTTTCAAATGGATGTGAAAAGTGCTTTTCACAATGGAGAATTGGAGGAGGAAGTATATGTCGAACAACCTCCAGGCTTTGTAGATTCCAAATATCCAGATTATGTCTACAGGCTAGATAAAGCACTTTATGGACTTAAGCAAGCTCCCAGAGCATGGTATGAGACTTTAGCTCAGTTTCTTCTGGAAATTGGATTTAACAGAGGAACAATAGACAAAACACTGTTTTACCTCAACCATGGAAAGGACTTACTTCTGGTCCAGATTTATGTTGATGATATCATTTTTGGATCTACAAATGACAGACTTTGCAAAAAGTTTGCCAAACTAATGCAGTCAAGGTATCAGATGAGTATGATGGGGGAACTTAGCTATTTTCTGGGCCTTCAAGTCAAGCAGAATGAAGAAGGCACTTTCATTTGTCAAACTAAGTACACCAGAAACTAGCTGAAGAAATTTGGAATGCAAGATTGTTCAAGTGCATCCACTCCCATGGCCACTGCAACAAAACTGGACAAGGATACTGGTAAATCAGTAGATATTACTGATTACAGAGGTATGATTGGCTCTCTACTCTATCTAACTGCTAGTAGACCTGATATCATGTATGCTACTTGTCTTTGTGCAAGATTTCAAGCAGATCCAAGAGAACCTCACTTAACAGCTGTAAAAAGAATATTCAAGTATCTTATGGGAACAACTGATCTGGGATTGTGGTATCCCAGAGAATCAAATTTTAAACTAATAGGTTACTCAGATGCAGATTTTGCAGGTTGCAAAATTGACAGGAAAAGCACAAGTGGAAGCTGCCAATTTCTTGGAGGCAGATTGGTTTCTTGGTTTAGCAAGAAACAAAAGTCAATTTCCACATCAACTGCAGAAGCAGAATACATTGTTGCAGGAAGCTGTTGTGCACAGATTCTTTGGATGAATAATCAGTTACTGGATTATGGGTTAACATATTTCAAAATCCCTATTTATTGTGATAATCAAAGTGCTATTGCTATGACAGGTAATCCAGTTCAACACTCTATGACAAAGCACATCAGCATCAGGTACCACTTCATCAGGGAACATGTGGATGAAGGTACAGTGGAATTGCACTTTGTTCCAACAGATCAACAACTGGCAGATATCTTCACAAAACCACTGTGTGAAGCTACCTTTACAAGATTGGTAAATGAACTTGGAATGGTTTCAAGTGCTTAGTTTTGTTCTGATGCATCAGACTTTATGATCAGTATTTACAGAAATTACTCTCTTTGTGTATTCTGTGCTTAATTGAAAATTTGCTAAAATACTGACTGTTGTCTGATGTAAGTTTCTAAACTCTGATTTGTGATATGTCTGTTAATATAATTACTCAATCCTATGAGGATACTTGTGCTAGATGCTGACCTAGTAATCTTCAATATATAATGATCCCATGTTAGAAGTAATTATTTCTGTGGAAATCTATTGACACAAGCAAATTCTGATATTGAGCTTAGTTGAATTTACTTTGTCTATCTTATTATTAAGTCACAAACTAGAATAATGCTACTCATCTGTTAAGTTCTGATGCTAGTAAATCTGTTGAATGTCCTAAGTGCTGATAAACCTCAATTATCAAAAGAAATAGAAAAAGAAACAAGGATTAAAAATCAGGTACTCCTTTGAGATCTAGAGTAAAAAATGTGGAAGGGAAGACCCAAGTGCATTGCTGGTATTAAGTAATATGCATCAGAAAAGCAAATAAAATATTTTCTTGGTGACTTTTCACACTCTATGATTACTGGAGAAATACTCTGATAATATCATAAATTCTGATAAGCAGTCGTGACTCACTTACACTGAGAAGCCACTGTAAAATGGAATTTAAAAAGATGCACAAAATTAGCATAAAATAGTTGAGGTGGACTCAAGCATGAATTCATTCAATAGTAGGTTTCAGAATAATGACAGGTTTTTAGAAAAGTTTTAGTTATGCCTTATTTCTAAGATGTACTGAAGTGAATCAGACTTTACTGTTTGTCTGATATTTAGCTTAATGCACACACTAAACACTCCATATGAATGATGAACATTACTGTGGTGATCTATGTTGTTTTGGATGAAAAGTTATTGTGTCCCATTGCACAAATTCTGAGGACAAGTTCTGATTGCACGTTCTGATGATTAAGTTCTGAAGAACCTATATCAGAACTTGTGTGAGGACTTACTAAGATAGGCATTCATTTATCAAGTTAAGAAATTATGTTCTGATGACTGTTAAGTTCTGATATAAGTCTAAGTTCTGATATTAAATTCTGATTTTTACTTGAGTTATTTGTGGATAAAATTTGCAAACAGTCTCAGTTTAAACCAGAATATGTTGAAGTGGAAGATTAACAGTCACTATATTTAGGGATAGTGATACTCGTACATGCACAGTCAATTTTTACTTGCTACTTCTGCGCATTAAACCATGTTTTACCTTTCCAATGACTGTTTTTCTTTTTCCAAGTCTGGGGAGACGAGGTAGAACTAATTCTACCTGTCAGCATTAAATTTCTTTGCGTCTCCTGGTATTCTCTTGCCTATATAAACAACCACTTCACATCAGCCTTTCCATCAAATCTTTTCTCACAAACTCACCTTCATAATCTTTATATCAAAAAAAAACCATGGTCAATTACAATATGTTTTTGAACTATGAAACATTCAACATGGAGCTGAGCTGTGCCGATTGGCAGCAGGAATGGCACGTCACTGCCATTCCTGATGAGATATGGGACTCAGTTCCCCAGGAGGTACTCACCCACCTCCTGTTCTTCTACATGGACTACCATCACCATCTGGAGCGATTGGAGGAGGAAAGGCTGGAAGCTCTCCGCCAGCAAGAGCGAATCATACGACTCGCTATTCTGTTTGTCGAGAGTAGGAAGAAGAAATGATTTATTTTCTTCTTCCTATTTTTCTTCATCATCAGCCTTGCCCTGCTTCTTGAGCTAGGACAAAGGCTGTTGACGTTAGGTTTAGCAGCTTAGGGCAATCTTGTAAAAGTTCTGATGTAATTTAAATTTCATGAATGTATTCTCTTGATATATTAATGAAATTTGTTTTTTTCAAGATCTTGTCTCTGAGATATTCTGTAATGCATTGATAAATCCTGATAAATATTCATATTTTGTTGACCATATAAATTTTGTTTTAAATTAAGTTCTGATTTTACTTTATCAGTACTTGCTCATCTGATTTATTTTGGTCATTTTCACTCGATTTTTTTTCCAGAATATTGGTGTTACAGTAAAAAATTGAATAAGTGGGAACAGTTTCAATTCTGAATTAAAACTGATTTACCTTATTTAATGGAATAACTGGGTAAGTGGAACGGTTTTTCCTTGAAAAACTGCAAGTGGGTAAGTAATGATTACTGTTTTCCCGTGCCCATTAACTATTCGTTATTACTGCATGTCTGACAAGTGTCCAACGGTTACATTTTTTTTCAAAAGTATAAGTAAGACATAGAGAGGATTTTCTAATCTTTTATTCACTTTTATATCTTTTTCTCTCTATTTGCTTTTACTCTCTTTCTTCTTCTAACGTTGGTTTTTCATATAGACATTCTATCAAACACCTAACAGGCACTTATAAATCTCGATTATTTTCATGGCACCTAAGGATTTAATCATTGATGGAGCTAAATTTGTTCCAAACAACTATGCTGCAATTCTTGATAATGCTGAAGCTCCGTCTGAATTGCATTTTGTGCAAGATCTTCTTGCACACAGTGAAATCGGGTATGCATTGACCCAACCTTCAGTCTTCTCAAGCCAACAAGTTCTGGCATTTTGGAGGACTGGAAACTTTGATAATGGTGGTCAAAATGGTACTCCTAGTATTGTTTTTGAAGTGGGTGATTCTCCATATGCAGTCACTCCTGGTACAATACGCAAGGCTCTACATCTACCAGAACGATGTACTTTTTCAACTCCAGAGGAATCAGCTCTTCAGGAGTTAATGGCCAGTTTGGGGTATGAGCAGAGTTTGGCCAAGCTTGGGCAGTTGAAACGGGCCCAGTCTCTAAAAGTGGACAGACACCTCAGACTCTGAAAGTGAGGAGAACTATGCTTTGATGGTAAATGCTGATAAAGAAAGTGCTGAGAGCAGTTCTGAAGCTGCTGAAACAAAGGTACCTCAGACTACTTATGCTTTTCATACTGATGATATTAATGAGTTGAGAAGATATCTTAAAACCATGTTTGTTAGTTATTGAGATCAAACTTTAACATGTGAAAGATTAACTTCTGAAAATCTTGCTTTTAAGAAAAGAAATGATTTCTTAGAAAAAGAGTTAGTTATGTTCCATCAAACTCAGAAGGATAGAGATGATGCTTGTTAGGTCACACACACACTGTAGAGGGGGTGAATACAGTGTATAATACACTCAAATCGAACTTTAAGAACTTAAGTAACAGAAAACACACTTTATTGAAACAATAAACTCTGTTACAGTATGGAACTGTTACCTCTCAGTGATGAACAAATATCACGAGAGCTGTTGGGGTTACAATGAATAATCTTCTCTAATAATGATAACACTTATAGTGTAAACCCTATGTCTGTGTTTATATACTACACAGTTACAAGATAATCGCTAATTGATATGGAATATAATTCTGCTTCCTAAAATATATCAATCAGATATCTTTTCTTCCAAGTATTCCATTCTTTACGGAATTCCTTCTTCATGCATATCTCTTCTTATGTTTATCTTGATCTTCTTTCCTTTAATCAGCTACTGTCCTTATCTGATTGTCCTTCAACACTTAAGTTCTGATATCTATCTTCTGATGATTATCTCCTAATAACATAAGTACTGATATCCTTAAGTCCTGACTTCCAGTATAAGTACTGATCAACAGTTAAGTACTGATTTATCCTGTTCAAGTAAGATCTGAAAGCTAAACATAAAACATATTAGCCATGACATTATCAAATATATCTAACAATCTCCCCCAACTTGTAAATTAACATAATATACAAGTTTAACAGATATTTGATGATGTCAAAAACATTAAGTACAAATGCATGAGAATTAGACTAGATAACTACAACTTACAGTCCTTAAAGCTTTCACCAATTTCAACTTCTGATAACAACTTCAGTCTGTATAAATATCAGTATTTAAGCAATTGTAGATCTTCGACTTGGCTTCATCATTTTCTGATCTCTCTGATGTCAGGAGTTGTTCTGAGATAGTTCTTCAACAAACATTTCTCAGCATATCTTAGTTCATCAATCATTCTCCTTTTGACATCTTTAAGCTCTGCAGTATCTTCACCAGTTTGAAAGATTGCAGCTCTGAGATCATTGATCTTTGCTTTTCTCAACTCTTGATCTAGTCTTATGACATAAGCTTTGTCAGACTCCAGATTGAATTCAAGTCCCTTAATACTAAGATATGTTCTGATCTGTGCAGTATTAGGCTTCATATCAACAATATCACCATTGTGATCTCTGTACTTTGGAACATATATGCTGTCAGACTTAACAGAATAAAGCCTTTTCTGTCTCTGAATCTGTTCTTTTAAGTAGTTTGCAGCAGTCTCTGTTATTCTGTCATCCACTTGAAGTAAGAAAAGTACATGCTCCAATTCTTCAAAATACTTCAATGGAATGGCATTTTGTCTTATATGATAAACCCTACCATCTGTCATGAAATACAACATGATGTATTCTTTCAAGTAGGTATGGTAAACCATCTGTACAGATTCCAGTTGATTCAATCTCTCAGGAGTTGCTCCAATACCTGGTTCACTCAAGGAAGTTGGATCATTGGTAGTGTTGTGTACTCTTCTTTCATCAGCACTTCCCAATCCAGTTTTATCTCTAGCTTCCTTTCCAGTAACTACTCTTGCTTCAAAACCACTTGCAGTAGTCTTCAAAGATTGAGTCTGTTTTGCTTTAGTGAATTCTGGTAAGAGTGTCTTTGATCTATTTTCTGATATCAAGTTAACTTGAGCTCTGTCAGAGGTTACTTGCTTCTTCTGAATATCAGAACTTACAATTTCTTGACTCTGAACAACTTGAGCCATGTCAGAGGTTGTTTTAAGAACTTTTCTTGAAGT
This sequence comes from Apium graveolens, assembly GCF_009905375.1. Classification (NCBI taxonomy): domain Eukaryota; kingdom Viridiplantae; phylum Streptophyta; class Magnoliopsida; order Apiales; family Apiaceae; genus Apium; species Apium graveolens. The sequence goes on along the minus strand of NC_133655.1, from coordinate 138,003,123 downwards.
CAGAGCAAGATCATCCTTTTCATCAGTAATTTCTTCTTCCTCAGGAGGTACATAAACCTTGATAGGTTCACCAACCTTTTCTTTACCCTTGGATCTTGGATCTATCTGTGGTTGTGATCTAGCCAACGTTGCTTCAGTATGTGTCCTTTCTTTGATCACAATGCCTTTGAGTTTTGGAAGTGAATTTTTACCAGAAGCTTCAGATTTAGATGTGACTTTCTCTGATTTAAGTCTAGCTTCTTCTTCCTTTAAACTTCTTAAGTCCATTCCTGGATTTTCTTGAAGAAATAACTGTCTTGACATTTCCTCATCAAGATCTAGAAGTTCATCAGAACTTATCCTTTTACCAGCAGCAGAACTTATTCTTTTCCCAGTATCAGAACTTGTCCTGTGACTAGCTTGTCTTGATGTAAACCTTCTACCTTGACTATGACCGCTACCCATTCCAGAGTATCCTTGATCATCATTTCCATCATCCTTTCCTTGCAGTGTCTTGTTAGTGTTGCATTTGGACTTAATTACCTTCTCCCCCTTTTTGGCATCAGCAGGTAGTAAAAGAGATATAAGTAATTCCACTGAGGATTGGATTTCAGTAAGTTGCGATTGCTGAGAAGCTTGATTTGTCAGAATGTCATCAATCTGAACTTGTTGTTTCTCTTGAGTTTTCTCAATATAAGCAATCCTGTCAATGGTAGGTTGAAAGAACTTTTTCTTATCAATTTTCCAAACTTGTTCTTGTTTGAGAAAGTTCTCCTGAATCTTGTGTAGCTCTGTATGAGCAGTTGAATGAAGACCTTGTAGATGTTTAATACCCAATGCAGTGACTCTAAGCTGGGTTTTTAAATCATCAGAATTTAACATTTCATCAGCTTTAGTCAAGTGCTCAGCAAGATGTATTGCAGTTGGAACACATGAAACTGAGTTCCATTCCTTAGTCCACTCCTGACCTGCAGGAGTTTCACTCCAAGGTACTGGTGCAGCCCCGGTAACAAACTTCTTTACCAGTTCAGACTTAGGAAGAGTCTGTTGAGAAGTATGTCCTGAAGGACCTGCTTCATCAGCATCTACAGTTGGAGCAGCATCACCAGTATCTCCAGCATTTGCATCATCAGAACTTAAAGAATCAGTATCTTCTGATAAGACAACAGTGTGAGTAGCAATGGAGGCTTCAGCATCCTCTAATTACTGATCTGATACTAAGTTCTGATCAACAGCCATATCCTGATGCTCACCTAAAGTCTGATCACCAGCATCTTGATGCAGAAAAGGTGTTGTTGATAACTCTGGAGTTTGAACAGCATCAGTAACATGTGTTGTGGAAGGATTATTTGTTGTTGGAGCTTCTAAGAGAAATACTTCAGACACAACCAAGTGTTGAACATCAATATCAGCATTTGTGCCTGGATCAACAAGAGACACAGATGGTGAGTTAGCCTTGTCAGATACAGCTTCCTGAGATGGAGTTGATGGAGAAGAAGTGACTGGAGCAAATTCCTTGTCTTGTGAGATCAGAGATTCCTGATCCCCTTCCTTAGCTGCTTCCTCTTCATCATCTGAAACTGGCCTTTGTGCCCTCTGTTTCTTGTACTTCCTTGTTGATTTGGATTCCTTGGGAGTTTCAGGAACTGTCATTCGTCTAAGCCTCTTAAGAAGCCTAGAAACCCCCAGTTTCGGAATCCTTCTGAGAAATCTCTTTCTCAGCTTCAGATACAACAGGTTCTCTAGCAGGAACCGGTTCCTCAGAATCAGATTCATCTCTCAATGCAATCCTCCTTCTCTTTTGAGGTGTTTGAGGAACATTCTTTGTCCTCTTTGGCTTGGAAGATGAAGATTTCACAGTAGGTGCTGAAGATGAAGGTTGAGCAGTCTGTGAAGTGGAGAGATAGGATTTGAGATATGTTCTGAGGGTAGGTTGAGTAGAATGAGAGGTAGGTACTGAGGTTGATGGATTTTGGATGTTTGGAGTTGGTTGGACATCAGAGTAAACATATCTAAAAGTATCAGGATCATCATTTACCATGATCTGTTTTACAGACTTAGGAATCTGTAATGGTCTAACCACTTTTTTTTTAGTATCAGCATTTACCAGGTCATTAAAGTATCATTTTGCAACCTTAAAAGGTGGGGTTTGAGTGCTGACTAAATGAGGTTCATCAGTACAATAAGTGTAAATAAGTTGACAGAATCTAGCAAAATAAACAACATCTCGATCCTCTGTCATCCTATCCCCAATAAAACCAATTATTCCAGTTGCAAAATCAAAATGAGTTTGATGAATAATAGCATACCCTATGTGCTGACTCAGAATTGGGATAACATCAAAATTTGAACATTTGTTCCCAAAAGCTTTGGTGATGCAATCAAAGAAGAAACTCCATTCTCTTCTGATATTAGCCCGTTTCAACTGTCCAAGTTTCGTCAGACTCTTTTCATATCCCAATTCAGCCATTAACTCCCGAAGGGCTGAGTCCTCTGGAATTGAGAAAGTACAATCTTCTGGAAGATGTAAAGCCCTGCGTACTGTACCAGGAGTGACTACAAAGGATGAATCACCCACTTGGAAGATAATACTGGGAGTTCCACGTTGACCACCATCATCAAAAAGTCCAGTCCTGCAAAACCTCAGAACTTGTTGGCTTGAAAAGAATTCAGGCTGTGTTAATGCATACCCAACCTCACTATGTGCAAGAAGATCTTGCACAAAGTGCAATTCAGATGGAGCTTCAGTGTTATCAAGAACTGCAGCATAGTTGTTGGGGACAAACTTAGCTCCATCAATGATTAAATCCTTTGGTGCCATGTGAAAAAAAAATGAGATTCAAGTATGCCTGTTAGGTGTTTGAGATAATGTCTATATGAAAAACCAACGTGAGAGATAAAGAGAAGGAGAGTAAAAGTAAGGAGAGAGATAAAATATGAAGAAAATAAAAGATTAAAGAAATCTTCTCTCTGTTGTACTTATACTCTGAACAAAAATGTTATCGTTGGACACCTGTCAGACATGCAGTAATAACGGACAGTTACTGGGCTCGAGAAAACAGGAATCATTACTTACCCATTTGCCTAATTTCAAGGAAAAAACCGTTCCATTTATCAAGAGAAACAGTTTTAATTCAAAATTTAAACCGTTAGCACTGATTGAATTATTTTTCACTGCATCATTAATATTCTGAAAATACATCACATGAAAATGACCAAGATAAATTAGATAAGTTAGTGCTGAAAATGAATCAGAACTTAAAATAAAACAAAATTTATATGGTCATCAGAATATCAATCAGGATTTATCAACACAAGATAAAATAACTCAGAGACAAAATCTTGAAGTAAAAAAACTTTCATTAATATATCAAGACAATACATTTATGAAATGGAAATTACATCAATACTTATACAAGATTTTCCCTAAGCTTCTAAACCTAACATCAACAGCCTTAGTCCTAGCTAAGAAGCCTGACAAAGCTGATGATGAAGAAAAATAGGAAGAAGACGAGATTAAGTCATCTTCTTCTTCCTACTCTCGACAAACAGAATGGCGAGTCTGATGATTCGCTCTTGCTGGCGGAGAGCTTCTAGCCTTTCCTCCTCCAATCGCTCCAGATGGCGATGGTAGTCCATATAGAAGAACAGAAGGTGTGTCAGTACCTCCTGTGGGACAGAGTCCCATATCTCCTCAGGAATGGCTGTGACATGCCATTCCTGCTGCCACTCGGCACAACTTAGCTCCATATTGAAGTTTTGGTAGTTCAAAAACATGTTGTATCTGACCATTGTGTTTTTGAAAGAAGAAGAATGAAGATAAGTGTGTGAGAAGAATTTGATGGAAAGACTGATGTGAAGTGGCTGCTTATATAGGCAAGAGAATGCCAGGAGACAAAAAGAAATTGAATGCTGACAGGTAGAATTAATTCTACCTCGTCTCCCTAGACTTTGAAAAAGAATAACATTCATTGGAGAGAGGAATCATGGTTTAAACCGCACAAGAAACAAGAAACAGTGGACTGTTCAAGTACGAATACCATTAATCCTAATCATAGTGACTATTAATCTTCCACTTCAACATATTCTAGTTCGAACTGAGACCGTTATCAAATTTTATTCACAGATAAGCCAAGTAAAGGATTAGACTGAGAAATCAGAACTTAGACCTATACCATAACTTAACAGTCATCAGAACATAATTTCTTAACTCGAAAAAAAGGAATGCCCATCTTAGTAAATCCTCATACAAGTTCTGAGTTATAGACTTCAGAACTTAATCATCAGAACGTGTAACTAGAACTTGTCCTCAGAATTTGTGCAATAATGACACAATGACTGTTTATCTAAAATAACATAGACCACCACAGAAATTTTCATCATTCAGATGGAGTGATTAGTGTGTGCATTAAGCTAAATAACAGACAAAGAGTAAAGTCTGATTCACTTCAGTACATCTTAGAAATAAGGCATAACTAAAATTTTGCTAAAGAGCTGTCATTGTCCTGAAACCTACTGATGAATGAGTTCATGCTTGAGTCCACCTCAACTGTTTTGTGCTAATTTTATGCATCTTTTGAAATTCTATTTTACAGTGGCTTCTCAGTGTAAGTGAGTCACGACTGTTTATCAGAATTTATGCTATTATCAGAGTATTTCTCCAGTAATCATAGAGTGTGAAAAGTCACCAAGAAAATATTTTGCTTTTCTAATGCATATCTACTTAATACCAGCAATGCACTTGGGTCGTCCCTTCCATATTTTTACTCTAGATCTCAAAGGAGTACCTGATTTTATTCTTTGATCTTTTTGCTTTTTCTTTTGATAAGTGAGGTTTATCAGCACTTAGTACATTCAGCAGTTTTACTAGTATCGGAACTTAACAGATGAGTAGCATTATTCTAATTTGTGACTTAGTAATAAGATATACAAAGTAAACTTAACTAAGCTCAATTATCAGAATTTTCTAGTGTCATAGGGTTTCCACTGAAATAATTACTTCTTACATGGAATCATTTGTTTATTGAAGACTACTAGGTCAGTATCTAGCACAGTTATCCTCATAGGATAGAATAGGTACTTGAACAGACATATCACTTATCAGAGTTTAGAAACATATATCAGACAACAGTCAGTACTTAAAGACATTTATCAATTAAGCACAGAATACACAATGAGATTAATTCTGTAAATACTGAGCATAAAGTCTGATAACACAGAACAAGACTAAGCAGATTTAGAGAAAGAACCTGAAACCATTCCAAGTTCATTTACCAATCGTGTAAAAGTAGCTTCACACAGTGGTTTTGTGAAGATATCTGCTAGTTGTTGATCCGTGGGAACAAAATGCAATTCCACTGTAGCTTCATCCACATGTTCCCTGATGAAGTGGTACCTGATGCTGATGTGCTTTGTCATTGAGTGTTGAACTGGATTACCTGTCATAGCAATAGCACTTTGATTATCACAGTAAATAGGGATTTTGAAATATGTTAACCCATAATCCAGTAACTGATTCTTCATCCAAAGAATCTGTGCACAACAGCTTCCTGCAGCAATATACTCTGCTTCTGCAGTTGATGTGGAAATTGACTTTTGTTTCTTGCTGTACCAAGAAACCAATCTGCCTCCAAGAAATTGGCAGCTTCCACTTGTGCTTTTCCTGTCAATTTTGCAACCTCTGTAGTCAGTAATATCTACTGATTTACCGGTATCCTTATCCAGTTTTGTCGCAGTGGCCATTGGAGTGGATGCACTTGAACAATCTTGCATTCCAAATTTCTTCAGCAAGTTTCTGGTGTACTTGGTTTGAAAAATAAAAGTGCCTTCCTCATTCTGCTTGACTTGAAGGCCTAGAAAATAGCTAAGTTCCCCCATCATACTCATCTGATATCTTGACTACATTAGCTTGGCAAACTTTTTGCAAAGTTTGTCATTTGTAGATCCAAAAATGATATCATCAACATAAATCTGGACCAGAAGTAAGTCGTTTCCATGGTTGAGGTAGAACAGTGTTTTGTCTATTGTCCCTCTGTTGAATCCACTTTCCAGAAGAAACTGAGCTAAAGTCTCATACCATGCTCTAGGAGCTTGCTTAAGTCCATAAAGTGCTTTATCAAGCCTGTAGACATAATCTGAATGTTTGGTATCTACAAAACCTGGAGGTTGTTCAACATATACCTCCTCCTCCAATTCTCCATTGAGAAAAGCACTTTTCACATCCATTTGAAAGACAGTAAACTTTTTGTGAGCAGCATAAGCCAAGAATATCCGTATGGCTTCTAACCTAGCAACTGGTGCAAATGTTTCATCATAATCAATTCCCTCCTGTTGAGAATATCCTTTTGCAACCAGCCTTGCCTTATTCCTTGTAATTATGCCATCACTGTCAGTTTTATTTCTGAATACCCACTTTGTACCAACAACAGATCTATTCTTTAGTCTTGGCACTAGGGTCCAGACTTTGTTTCTTTCAAATTCATTCAACTCTTCCTGCATTTCTTGCACCCAATCAGCATCTTGAAGAGCTTCTTCCACTTTCTTTGGCTCATTCTGAGAGAGAAAAGAATTGTAAAGACATTCATTTGAAGTACCTGTTCTAGTTCTGACACCTGCATCAGGATTTCCAATTATCAAATCAGGTGTATGTGATTTTGTCCACTTCCTTGCAGATGGAAGGTTTTCTCTAGAACTGGATGCTCCCCCATGATCCATGCTATTTGCATTTTCATTTTCTGATGCTCCCCCTGAAACTATGCTCTCTGAGTTGGATTCTTCAGTATTTAGAGTTTCAGCACTATTAGAACTTGGCTTATCAGAACTTGACGAATCAGAACTTGAAGAGCCAGATGCATGTTCTGATGTTTCTTGAGATGTGGTAGGATCTTGAGTATGCTCCCCCTGCATAGGTGCATCTTCCTTTGACGTAGTCTCCACAGTTTCAATAACATCAGAGTTTAATCCACCAGAGTTTACAGTATCAGGACTTAGACTGTCAGGATTTTCTGTATCAGAATTTGAGTCTTCATTTTCAAATCTCAGCTGATCATGGTCAATGAAATCTTCAAGACCAGTAATCTTTTTGTCATCAAAAGAGACATTGATAGATTCCATGACCACTTTTGTTCTCAAATTATAGACTCTGAAGGCTTTTGTGGAAAGTGGATATCCAACAAAGATTCCTTCATCAGCTTTTAGATCAAACTTTGATAGCTGTTCAGGATGAGTCTTGAGAACAAAACACTTGCATCCAAATACATGAAAATATTTCAGATTTGGCTTCTTTTTCTTCACCATCTCATATGGTGTTTTTCCATTCTTGTTAATGAGTGTTGCATTTTGAGTAAAACAAGCAGTCTACACAGCTTCAGCCGAGAAATAGGTTGGAAGCTTTGCTTCTTCAAGCATTGTACGTGCAGCTTCAATGAGAGTTCTATTCTTCCTTTCAACAACTCCATTTTGCTGTGGAGTTCCAGGAGCAGAAAATTCCTGCTTTATTCCATGGCTTTTGCAGAACTCTTCCATTATCAAATTCTTGAACTAGTGCCATTATCACTCCTTAAAACTTTCACAGAGTCTTTGACCATTTTATCCAGATGTTTGATATGATCAATCAAGGTTGATGCAGTTTCACTTTTTTTATGCAAGTAATACACCCATGTGTATCTGGTGAACTCATCCACTATTACCAACGCATACTTCTTCTTTGCAATAGACATGACATTTACTGTAACACCCCCAGATCCGGGGTCGGAGATCCGGGTCGTCACGGTCTTTCTTTCCACAATATCACTTCACTTAATTAATAATAATAACCTTATGCAGTGACCCCACACTAACACACACCACAACCCGTTATAGTCTCAGAGATGAAATTGAAATAAGTACAAGTCTTTGAATCCACCAATTAAAAGTTATTACAACCCAAAATGATTACTTGATAAATTTACAGTTAATTGCCATTATCTGCCACAAGTTATAATTATACATAATTTGATTCTCAAAAGTAGATGGTCTGAACTACATTAGATCTACCTCTGCAGCTATAGCAGCTACAACATCATCGGGAAGACGCGGGACGCTTCCCACGCGCTTGCGCTGGGTCTGCTGGAGTCTGGCCATCTCTCCTAACTGTTGTTGTGTGATGAAGAAATAAAGCAAGAGTGAGCCTTACAGCTCGCAAGATAATACATAGTGATAACAATAATATAAGTATCTAAATGGATACTTACTAGAATCTTTATCATGTGTAAGATAATTACTTACTAGATATAAGTAAAAACAAGGAATGAAGTTACCAATACTCCCCCATACTTGTATCATTTATAAAGCTACTTGAACTACCACCGTTCAAAGTATTATATGTTTTTTTTAAAAAAAAACATCCCATAGATGAGACCACAAGTTAAGACTTGAATAGATTCAATCTTTGAAATATTATTGAATGAAATAAAGTTACGAGATACTTTATTTAGTCCCGATATATATATATATCCACATATATATCTCTTAAACATTTCCTGGAACCTCTGTTATGTAAAGTATGAACAGAGTTTGAAACATCCAATGAATTTTGGAAAGGAAAAGAATTTTGGCATAAACCAGATATCTTGTTGATCAGGCAAAGATACCAATAAGTAACCTTTTCTACTGTAGATGGATGAATTCCTCACCGGTCATCACCCTGGCCGCATTAGGACCTCGCGCTAGACCGTTACCCGGCCACTCACGCGTTGATGGACTGCCACCCAGCCACTTACACATTCATAGACCGTACCCCGGCCTGTCGCTTATGCCGACTCAATCAGATGGACTTACTTCCCGAACATTGGGCAAGTAATCAAATTGTTTTCTCAAAACAGCAACCATGTTGCGAATATAAAATACACCACAGAGCCGGATCCCCAAGATTTTGAGCGAATATTCAAGTCTCCTTCGAAAGGAAGATCTTAAATCGGAAAACGAGTTTTGGGATCCGCTCTAACTTTTAAAATCATTTTGAAGACTCGAAAACATTTTTAAGAATGTTTGGAGTAAAGCTGATTTAATGAAATAAATCAGTCCCGATATATTAGAAAATATCTGAATATTATTATTTAAATAATATTCCCATAAAGAATAATCTTTATAAAAATAATTGAAGTAGAAGTTTTAAAACTTATACTTGAAACGAGTATTTAATAACCAAAGATACACTTATATGAAAGTATTATCTTTATTTGAATAATCGAAAATAAGTTTGATTATTAACACCTTATTCTTTAATAAAATAAAGAATATATTTCAGTAATAAGCGGAGTCATAATACCTCGAATGAATATTATAAATAATATTCATTAAATAAAATAAAGGAGTCATACATCCTCAAATGAATATTCAAATAATATTCAATTAATAAAATAAAGTGAGTCATAAGCCCTCGAATGAATATTCAAGATAATATTCATTAATAAAATAAAGTTATCGAATAAACCTTATTTGATTAATAGTTTTGAAAACTATAACCATATATATATAAATATATATATATATATAAAATCTACTCGGGATCCTCGACTCCCGGTTTTAGAAAATGTTTTCACCTTTGGGTCCCTATACTAAGGGTATATGCAAATTACTGCTATTCTCTAGCATAGGTATTATCAACTGAACCAACAGATATATATGGCAAGAATACGAAACAGGCATGCATATATATACCATATCAGCATGCTTCAATATATCGCAACATTTGCTAATTAACCAACATGCATCTATCGCAAGATAATGCATATACATATATTCATCACAACAACAGTATAACGGGTAGAAAACTTGCCTGAGCGACTTGGGGTGATAAAAGGCTCGGGACGAGTCTGGTAACCTATAAACAACAAGTAAGTTGGAGTTAAACCAAAATCACTTGTAAATCTATACTTTAACTAACTTAGACTCTAACGCTTGTTTTGTGCTCACTGATTCGCTTAAGTCACTCGGGTACCCTCGGCTCCACCATTTTTAATAATTTAACCTTTACGAGTTTTAAAGCGATTCCTTCGCGAGTGTCTTACCAACTGCCTAACACACTTACCATAAATGTTTCATACATTAATTAACCCTTTTTGGTCTTTAACCTATGTTTCAAAGTAAGGCGAGGGGAAAAGTTTCGTTCGCGAAACGCCGTTACTTGAAACGGTCGTTTCTCCTAAACCGTGCATCGGAATCGAACGAACTACATATCAAAACGAAGCTCATAACATGAGCTATCTAGACATGGCAATGGTCATAATCTAGCAGGGGGTTCTCGGGTCCTAATGTTATGCACAAAAACAGTCTAAAGAAAATTGGACGTTACGACGGCTATGTTTACGCGATTTCCAATATTTTAAACCATTCAAAACCATCCCAAATCAACCTCAAATCCAACATACAACCAACATCCATCCTTATCACATCATAACAACCCCAACCAATTCAATTTAATCATTCATACTTATGCCTAAGCTTAACTTTAATCATACTTAAGTTCTTTTAATCAAAACCACAACATTTACCATTCCGTTTCACTACCATTTCAAATCCCAAACTCTAATCACAACAACAAGCTACAATATCATCCTACTAATCAAAATCATCTTATAGTATATAGGAATCTAGGGTTTGGAGATGGTATACCTTCCTTGAAGTGGTGGGAGGAGCTAGGAAGCCTTAAGAAGCTTTGAGAAGTCTTAGGAAAGCTTGGATCTTCAAGGAAAACAAGAAAAACTTCAAGTTAAAAACTTGAAAACACTATTCATAGTCTTCTTCTTTGATTAAATGAAGAAGATTGAGAAGGAATTAATGGCTTAAACTCATGATATAGCCCTAACTAAGCATGAAGATGATTAGGGAATTTACTCACCAATTTAGGAAGCTTGGATCTTGAATTTTTGAAATTTTCTTGCCTTATGAATAGTGAAAAGCCGAGAGCAAAGATGAACAAGGCCTTGGTTTCTTTTTGATTTTGATCAAGAATGAATTTGCTTGGCTTGGTTGATTCGTTTTTGTGTTTGATTTAGTCAATTACCTTCTTGCCCTTGAATTTGTGTGGTTACAAAGCCACCACACCTCCTTCCTTCCCATGTCATGCTTGTGTCATGTGGTGATGTCATCTTTCCATCCTTGTCCCCTTTCTATTGGTTGGATGACATCATTCCCACTAATCCCTTTGATTAACTTCCTAATCGTTTGCCTAATGACCGCTGATCTGTTATACGGTTCGCTTAACTTTCGTTCTCGTTTATCGTTTGAAGGATCATACCCGGGATCTTATTACTTAGGTTCCTTTAACCTTTCTCAATACATTATATTCCTTTTTATGATCCTCTATTATAATCCTTTAATTTAAATCCTTTTTATCCTGTTACCTTATACTCAATTCTCTCCGTATCTTGTGGATTTCCGGGAAAAACCAAAGTGTTCGGAATTGGATTCTGACGATCTTTACATATACTTATATACTACATAGAGTACTAATAATATCCCAGAATATCCATAACAGAACCCCTACATAGTGTGGCGTGAAAAGTTTTCTCATTCAGCTAAAACACTATTCACAAGGGTTACAAAAAGTTAAAAATTTTGGGGTTATTACAGTCTCCCCTCCTTAAAAGGATTCCGTCCCGGAATCAAACAGAAAACAAATGGGGGTACTTTTCTAGCATTGTGCTCTCTAGTTCCCAAGTTGATTCTTCCACGTTATGATTCTGCCATAGTACTCTGACTAGCTTGATCACTTTGTTCCGAAGCACCTGCTCCTTCTTATCCATAATCCTTACTGGCTTCTCCACGTAAGTTAGATCTGGCTGCATATCCACCTGCTCGTACTCCACTATGTGTCTGGCATCCCGATGATACCTCATTAGCATTGACACATTGAACACATTATGAACTTGTTGCAAATTAGGGGGTAGGGCTAGCTCGTAAGCTAACTTTCCAATCCGTCTTAATATCTCAAAAGGTCCAATGTATCTTGGGCTTAGTTTTCCTTTCTTTCCGAACCTCATTAATCCCTTCCAAGGGGATACTCTCAACAGTACTAAGTCCCCTACTTCATATTTCTTGTCCTTTCGGGCTAGGTCTGCATATTTCTTCTGTCTGTCTTGGGCTGCTACAAGTCGCCCTCTGATAAGATCCACTATATCTTTGGTCCTTTGGACCACTTCGGGTCCGAGCATCTTCCGTTCTCCTACTTCATCCCAGTATAAGGGAGATCGACACCTTCTTCCGTACAGGGCCTCATAAGGCGGCATTCCGATGCTAGCATGAAAGCTATTGTTATAAGAAAACTCGATCAACGGCAAGTGATCATCCCAACTTCCTTTAAGGTCTATTGCACAGACTCTCAACATATCCTCTAGTGTCTGGATGGTCCTTTCACTCTGTCCATCCGTCTGGGGATGGTACGCGGTACTCATATTTAACTTGGTCCCCGCACATTCCTGAAAGCTCCTCCAAAATCTGGAGTTGAACCTGGGGTCTCGGTCTGAGACAATGGACGCTGGGACTCCATGTAGCGTCACTATTTCCTTAAGGTAAATGTCCACCAGTCTATCGACTGTGTATCTCTCATTGATAGGAATGAAATGAGCTGACTTTGTCAGTCGGTCTATAATTACCCAAATGGCGTCGTGATTGGCTTTCGTCCTTGGCAAGCCTACAACAAAATCCATCGCTATCTCTTCCCATTTCCATTCGGGAATCTCCAGGGGTCACAAAAGTCCACTGGGTCTCTGGTGCTCTGTCTTTACTCTTTGGCAAGTCAAACACTTGTTTACCCATTCTGCTACGTCCCTCTTCATGTTGGGCCACCAGTAATATTCCTTCAAATCCCTATACATCTTGGTACTTCCCGGGTGAATGGAATACCTTGAACTATGGCTTTCATCCAAAATCTCATCTTTAAGTTCTTGAACATTCGGAACCCAAATTCGGTAGGAGTACCTCATTATCCCTTTATCATCTTTCTCGGTATGGATCTCCTCTCCAGTCATTGACTCTCTGCCTTCATTCATTATTTTCTCCTGGCACAATCTGATCTTTTCCAATAACTCTGGCTGCATTGAGATCTCAAAAAGCTTTTCAGTTCCGGTTCCGGTTACCTTTACTTCTATTTCCATTCTCTCAAAATCCCTTATCAACTCTTCCGAAGTCGTTATCATTCTGAGTCTTTCCTTTCTACTAAGGGCATCAGCCACCATATTGGCTTTCCCTGGATGATAGAGAATCTCACAATCATAGTCCTTGATTAGTTCTAACCATCTCCTCTGGCGCATGTTGAGCTCTTTCTGCGTAAATATGTACTTGAGGCTCTTATGGTCTGTGAAAATCTCGCACTTCTCTCCATACAAGTAGTGCCTCCAAATTTTTAAAGCAAATACTATTGCCGCGAGCTCAAGGTCATGAGTAGGATATCTAACCTCGTATTCCTTCAGTTGTCTCGACGTATACGCAATAACTTTACCGTGCTGCATAAGCACACATCCTAATCCTTTGTGCGACGCGTCACTATATATCACAAAATCTCCTTTTCCGTCCGGCAATGCCAATACCGGAGCCGTTATCAACCTTTTCTTTAATTCCTGAAAACTGTTCTCGCATTTCTCCGTCCATTCAAACTTCTCTGTCTTACGAGTAAGTCGTGTCAAAGGGGTTGCGATCTTCGCAAAGTCCTGAACAAATCTACGGCCAATCCTATGAAACTCCTTACCTCTGTGGGTGTGGTTGGCCTTTCCCAATTTGAGACCGCCTCTATCTTGGAGGGGTCGACCAATACTCCTTCTTTATTGATCACATGTCCTAAAAACTGTACTTCATTTTGCCAGAATTCACACTTCGAGAATTTGGCATATAACTGCTCCTCTCTGAGTATTCCTAGAGCTATCCTCAAATGCTCTGCATGTTCTGCCTCAGTCCTTGAGTAGATCAAAATATCATCGATAAAAACTATCACACACTTGTCCAAGTACTTCTTAAATACTCTATTCATTAAATCCATGAAAGCCGCTGGGGCGTTGGTTAATCCAAAGGACATTACCAAGAACTCATAATGCCCATACCTGGTACGGAACGCTGTCTTGGAAATATCTTCGGGTTTAATCTTTAGTTGGTGATATCCAGTTCTCAGGTCGATCTTGGAAAAATAAACAGCATCCTTTAGCTGGTCGAACAGATCGTCTATTCTAGGCAATGGGTACCTGTTCTTTATGGTTAGCTTGTTCAACTCTCGATAGTCTATGCACAGCCTCATGCTCCCATCTTTCTTCTTAACAAATAAAACTGGTGCTCCCCATGGAGACACACTGGGTCTTATCATACCCTTATCCAAGAGTTCCTGCAATTGGATAGCTAATTCCTTCATTTCTAACGGGGCTAACCGGTAAGGTGCTTTTGAAACTGGTGCCGTCCCTGGGGCCAACTCAATAGCAAATTCAATCACTCTATCGGGTGGTAATCCCGGAAGGTCTTGTGGGAATACATCTTCAAATTCGTTGACTACTGGAATATCTTATAAGTTGGGCACCTCCTTCTACGTGTCCACCACATAGGCTAGGTAAGCCTCACTTCCTTTTCGTAGCATCCTTTTGGCCTGGGCCATGGTCAAAAATTTCTGCGCCTGCCTCTTTCCTCTAAATATAACTTCTTTCTTCCCGGGGATATTTAACTTAACTTTCTTCCCTTTACAGTCTATCTGAGCATCGTTGCTAGATAGCCAGTCCATTCCCAAAATCACATCAAACTCCCCTAATTTAAAAGGAATCAGATCAACACTGAAAGATTTCTCCCCTATGCCTATCTCACAGGCGGGGTGAATCTGGTTAACAGGAATAATTTCATGATTGGTTATTTCTACTTGTAAGGGTTCTATCAAGGGTTCAGCCTTAAGTCTTAACTTACGCGTAAGGTCCTTTGATATAAAAGATTTAGTTGCTCCCGAATCAAATAAAACATTTGCACTGACTGAATTTAGAGAAAGGGTACCTGCTATCACATCTGAATCTTTCATAGCATCCTGGACTGTCATGTTGAAAGTCCTCGCAGTAGGTGGCTTATTAGAAGCAGCCCTGCTTGCTCTCGAAGCTGCTGGTTTGTTCATTGGGCATTCCCTCTTCCAATGACCCGGGCGTCCACACATATGACAATTGGTGGTTGGAACGATGGCAGGGGCTGACGAAGGGCATTTATTTGAGTAGTGGCCTTCCCGACCGCACTTAAAACAGGTTACTGGCTTTTCTTTACACTCCCCAGTGTGATTCCTTCCACATATGTTACAGGCTGGCAATGGGGGTCGAGACTGGTTGGAATAGGACATTCTTGGCTTCTGGCCGTCCTGGCTCACACTCACACTCATTGGCCGCTTAAACCCAGTGTTCTTTCCCGGTAGGGACACTGCTCCTCGATTAAATCTAGTTGGGAAGCTCCTTCCTGCGGAACCTCCACCCATGCTCATACTTTTCCTCTTTATTCCTTTCTTCTCTCTTTCCTTCTGCATCTGTTCACTTCCAACTTCTACAATCGTTGCCTTTTGTACCAGAGTGGCATAGTCCGTAAGCTCAAGGATTGCCACCCTATTCTGAATCCACGGTTTCAGTCCCTGCTGAAACCTCCTAGCTTTCTTTTCCTCGGTGCTCACAAACTCCGGCACAAACCTTGATAACTCAGTAAATTTTGCTTCGTACTCTGCTACAGACAAGTTATTCTGCTTTAGCTCCAAGAACTTGAGCTCCATCTGGTTTTCCATAAACCTCGGGAAATACTTCCCCAGAAACAACTGACTAAATCTCTCCCAGGTTATAATAGCGTCTGTCTCCATATTTTTCTTGGCCTCCCACCAGTAGTTAGCTTCTCCTTTCAGAAGGTTGGTAGCAAATACAGTCTTCTGTGCCTCCTCGGTACTCAAAATCTCAAAAGATTTCTCCATTTCCTTTAACCATGCCCTTGCCTCAACTGGGTCGGCTGATCCGTGGAACTCAGGGGGCTTAAGGGACTTAAAAGCCCTGAAAGAGTTTGCCACAGCATTGTTACTTCCTTGAGGGGGTGGGTTGGGTTGACGTTCCAAATTCTGCCTTAGGAGTTGCATGAACTGGCCCATGGGATCCATGCCTGGGTTTGGTACTGGTTGCTCAACCTCGGTTTCTCCTTCTTCAGCCTCTATCTCAAATCCCTCAACATGATATGTTTCCTCTTCCTCTTCATACAGGGAGTCATCTTGTTCCACATAATCCTCATCTTCCTCTTCAATGTGCTCCTGGTTCCTATCATCCTGGTTATGGCTTCCCTGGTCCTCAGATCCAGGGTTCGCCCTAGTTCCAATCTTTCTTGGCGGCATGATTCTGATAATAATAAAAAAAATTATTGGGAAAATTCAACATTAGGTCACAATCATATACAACATTGTGCCTTGCACAGCTCTTATAATGGGGAGAACGTATATCGCAATTTTATTATTTTAAGAAAGTTCTAGTACGAAGTGCAGTAATAATAATGATAAAAACAGTGATCCCGTCACTATGGAACTGAACCGAAAGGAAACAAATATATACATAATGCGAGAAATACATAGTTTGATCTGGTCAAAAGTACAACAGTGCTACAGTCATCTGTCCCAAAAGTGATACACAAGAGTCTACTTGTCTAGTCAGAAAAAGGGATGCTATATACAAGTCAACTATCCCGGAAAATTGGCTCTTACTAAGGCCTCGGCTAACTAGACAACTAGACTATTCCATCATTAATCCTGAATCACACACCGGAGCGGGTCAGCTCCCAAACCCTTTCCATCGCACGACGGAAGATATAGTCGGCATGCCGCCTGGAAATCCTACCATGCCTGTCCCCCTGGAGCGATCTGAGCCTCGCTCGGGATGTGAGCTCTATCCCCGTAAGCTCCCTCCTCAAGGATCGGGGTATAGAAGCCCTAGTCTCATAAGCTCGGGTACGCCTACCCGCCCTCTCTGCATCCAACTCCCTCCTGGCCTCATCTAGTCGGCCCTCGGCAACAGCCACTCGGGTCCTCAGAACATCCTGAACATATCCATGTGCTAACGAAGACTGCCTGTGGGCAGGGTCAAGAGGTGGTGAATCCGGAGCCGCTGAGGGTGCCTCCTCGGTCTGCCTAGGCTCGGAAGTATGGGTCTCTGAGCTGTCATCATCAGGAATCCAAGATAGTGGTGGAGGGGTAGGGGCTCTGACCACCGGAAGTGTGGGTAATGGGGTACCAGCATACACTATCATAGGTCCAACACGCTCCTCAGCTACTGGGACCTCATCCAGGTCCTCCTCATCTGGAATAGCAATAACCTCTGTCTCTGACTCCTCTGAGGGGTCCTCCTCATCTGAAATAGCAATGACCTCCGTCTCTGACTCCTCTGAGGGGTCCTCCTCATCCTCCTCCATCTCAGGCTCCTCCTGATCCTCAACATCTAGCAATGCCTCATCATGCTCACGCTCGAACATCTCAGGGTCCTCTATCTCAGGCGCCTACACATTAAACGAGCTAAGTTACTATCATGATACTTATAAGGGTTCCCATAAGGGTTTTAACTGTCAGCACTACTTTAAGTAGTCCGACCATGAACTTGGCAAGAGTTCTTATTATCTTTGTGAGTTTGTTATTATATCGACGCATCATCTCTGAGGTTTATAACGCTTAGCTCTGATACCATTTCTGTAACACCCCCAGATCCGGGGTCGGGGATCCGGGTCGTCACGGTCTTTCTTTCCACAATATCACTTCACTTAATTAATAATAATAACCTTATGCAGTGACCCCACACTAACACACACCACAACCCGTTATAGTCTCAGAGATGAAATTGAAATAAGTACAAGTCTTTGAATCCACCAATTAAAAGTTATTACAACCCAAAATGATTACTTGATAAATTTACAGTTAATTGCCATTATCTGCCACAAGTTATAATTATACATAATTTGATTCTCAAAAGTAGATGGTCTGAACTACATTAGATCTACCTCTGCAGATATAGCAGCTACAACATCATCGGGAAGACGCGGGACGCTTCCCACGCGCTTGCGCTGGGTCTGCTGGAGTCTGGCCATCTCTCCTAACTGTTGTTGTGTGATGAAGAAATAAAGCAAGAGTGAGCCTTACAGCTCGCAAGATAATACATAGTGATAACAATAATATAAGTATCTAAATGGATACTTACTAGAATCTTTATCATGTGTAAGATAATTACTTACTAGATATAAGTAAAAACAAGGAATGAAGTTACCAATACTCCCCCATACTTATATCATTTATAAAGCTACTTGAACTACCACCGTTCAAAGTATTATATGTTTTTTTTAAAAAAAAACATCCCATAGATGAGACCACAAGTTAAGACTTGAATAGATTCAATCTTTGAAATATTATTGAATGAAATAAAGTTACGAGATACTTTATTTAGTCCCGATATATATATATCCACATATATATCTCTTAAACATTTCCTGGAACCTCTGTTATGTAAAGTATGAACAGAGTTTGAAACATCCAATGAATTTTGGAAAGGAAAAGAATTTTGGCATAAACCAGATATCTTGTTGATCAGGCAAAGATACCAATAAGTAACCTTTTCTACTGTAGATGGATGAATTCCTCACCGGTCATCACCCTAGCCGCATTAGGACCTCGCGCTAGACCGTTACCCGGCCACTCACGCGTTGATGGACTGCCACCCAGCCACTTACACATTCATAGACCGTACCCCGGCATGTCGCTTATGCCGACTCAATCAGATGGACTTACTTCCCGAACATTGGGCAAGTAATCAAATTGTTTTCTCAAAACAGCAACCATATTGCGAATATAAAATACACCACAGAGCCGGATCCCCAAGATTTTGAGCGAATATTCAAGTCTCCTTCGAAAGGAAGATCTTAAATCGGAAAACGAGTTTTGGGATCCGCTCTAACTTTTAAAATCATTTTGAAGACTCGAAAACATTTTTAAGAATGTTTGGAGTAAAGCTGATTTAATGAAATAAATCAGTCCCGATATATTAGAAAATATCTGAATATTATTATTTAAATAATATTCCCATAAAGAATAATCTTTATAAAAATAATTGAAGTAGAAGTTTTAAAACTTATACTTGAAACGAGTATTAAATAACCAAAGATACACTTATATGAAAGTATTATCTTTATTTGAATAATCGAAAATAAGTTTGATTATTAACACCTTATTCTTTAATAAAATAAAGAATATATTTCAGTAATAAGCGGAGTCATAATACCTCGAATGAATATTATAAATAATATTCATTAAATAAAATAAAGGAGTCATACATCCTCAAATGAATATTCAAATAATATTCAATTAATAAAATAAAGTGAGTCATAAGCCCTCGAATGAATATTCAAGATAATATTCATTAATAAAATAAAGTTATCGAATAAACCTTATTTGATTAATAGTTTTGAAAACTATAACCATATATATATATAAATATATATATATATAAAATCTACTCGGGATCCTCGACTCCCGGTTTTAGAAAATGTTTTCACCTTTGGGTCCCTATACTAAGGGTATATGCAAATTACTGCTATTCTCTAGCATAGGTATTATCAACTGAACCAACAGATATATATGGAAAGAATACGAAACAGGCATGCATATATATACCATATCAGCATGCTTCAATATATCGCAACATTTGCTAATTAACCAACATGCATCTATCGCAAGATAATGCATATACATATATTCATCACAACAACAGTATAACGGGTAGAAAACTTGCCTGAGCGACTTGGGGTGATAAAAGGCTCGGGACGAGTCTGGTAACCTATAAACAACAAGTAAGTTGGAGTTAAACCAAAATCACTTGTAAATCTATACTTTAACTAACTTAGACTCTAACGCTTGTTTTGCGCTCACTGATTCGCTTAAGTCACTCGGGTACCCTCGGCTCCACCATTTTTAATAATTTAACCTTTACGAGTTTTAAAGCGATTCCTTCGCGAGTGTCTTACCAACTGCCTAACACACTTACCATAAATGTTTCATACATTAATTAACCCTTTTTGGTCTTTAACCTATGTTTCAAAGTAAGGCGAGGGGAAAAGTTTCGTTCGCGAAACGCCGTTACTTGAAACGGTCGTTTCTCCTAAACCGTGCATTGGAATCGAACGAACTACATATCAAAACGAAGCTCGTAACATGAGCTATCTAGACATGGCAATGGTCATAATCTAGCAGGGGTTTCTCGGGTCCTAATGTTATGCACAAAAACAGTCTAAAGAAAATCGGACGTTACGACGGCTATGTTTACGCGATTTCCAATATTTTAAACCATTCAAAACCATCCCAAATCAACCTCAAATCCAACATACAACCAACATCCATCCTTATCACATCATAACAACCCCAACCAATTCAATTTAATCATTCATACTTATGCCTAAGCTTAACTTTAATCATACTTAAGTTCTTTTAATCAAAACCACAACATTTACCATTCCATTTCACTACCATTTCAAATCCCAAACTCTAATCACAACAACAAGCTACAATATCATCCTACTAATCAAAATCATCTTATAGTATATAGGAATCTAGGGTTTGGAGATGGTATACCTTCCTTGAAGTGGTGGGAGGAGCTAGGAAGCCTTAAGAAGCTTTGAGAAGTCTTAGGAAAGCTTGGATCTTCAAGGAAAACAAGAAAAACTTCAAGTTAAAAACTTGAAAACACTATTCATAGTCTTCTTCTTTGATTAAATGAAGAAGATTGAGAAGGAATTAATGGCTTAAACTCATGATATATGTAATAACCCCAATTTTTGGGTAATTTTTGAAACCCTTATGAATAGTGTTTTTGCTGAATGAGAAAATTTTTCATGACACACTATGTAGGGGTTCTGATATGGATATTCTGAGATTTTATTAGTACTTTATATGGGATATAAGTGTATGTAAAGATCGTCAGAATCCAAATCCGAACACTTTGATTTTTCCCGGAAATCCACTAGATACGGAAAGAATTGAGAAAAAGGTAACAGGATAAAAAGGATTTAAATTAAAGGATTATAAGAGAGGATCATAAAAAGGAATATAATGTATTGAGAAAGGATAAGGGAACCTAAGTAATAAGATCCCGGGTATGATCCCTCAAACGATAAACGAAAACGAAAGTTAAGCGAACCGTATAACAGATCAGCTGTAATAACCCCAATTTTTGGAAATTTTTGAAACCCTTATGAATAGTGTTTTTGCTGAATGAGAAAACTGTTCATGCCACGCTATGTAGGGGTTCTGTTATTGATCTTATGGGATATTATTAGTACTCTATGTGGTATATAAGTGTATGTAAAGATCGTCAGAATCCAATTCTGAACACTTTGATTTTTCCCGGAAATCCACTAGATACGGAGAGAATTGAGTATAAGGTAATAGGATAAAAATGATTTAAATTAAAGGATTATAGGAGAGGATCATAAAAGGAATATAATATATTGAGAAAGGTTAAGGGAACCTAAGTAATAAGATCCCGGGTATGATCCTTCAAACGATAAACGAAAACGAAAGTTAAGCGAACCGTATAACAGATCAGCGGTCATTAGGCAAACAATTAGGAAGTTAATCAAAGGGATTAGAGAGGATGATGTCACCCAACCAATGAGAAAAGGACAAGGAGGGGAGGATGACATCATGAGGATGACACAAGCATGACATGGGAAGGAAGGAGATGTGGTGGCTTTTTAACCACACAAAATCAAGGGCAACTAGGTAATTTACTAAAACAAACACAAAAATCAAACCAACCAAGCCAAGCAAATCATTTTTCATCAAAATCAAAAAGAAACCAAGGCATTGTTCTTCATGCTCTCGGCCAAAACAGAACCAGAACACTAAAACTGCTGTATCTCCTTCAGTTCTCACTCAAATATTGTGTTCTATAGCTCATTGGAAAGGTATTGAGATGGCCTACAACTCTTGTTCACAAGTCTCGTCCAAATAATCATGGTAAGACCCTCATTTTTACAGTTCTTTAAATCGGACTTTTAGAAACTTCAAAGCCTAACTTTGTGTTCTTGATTTCTTTGGAAAGATCAAGCTTGTAGGAGGCTCCATAAGGCTTCCTAGCAACTTAACACCTCCCAAGGAAGGTATAAACTTCAAACCCTAGCCTTTACTTTATTTGTTAGTAAGTTTAATGGTTGGTGTTGTGAAATGAGAAGCATGGATTGTGATTATTAGTAGTTTGGTTTGATTTGGAAGTGTTTTTGGTAATTGAAGCTTGATTATAGTTCATAGGTCTTGATTGTGGTTGTTTGAGTTGAAAACCTTGGAGATTATGGACTGATGTGGTATGGTTTAGGTGAAGTTTTGTTGTATTGATGGTTATGAGTTGGTTGGTGGTTAATTGGAGTAGTTTAAACATTGGTAATCGCGTAAACATAGTCGTCGTAACGTCCGATTTTCTTTGGACTGTTTTTGTGCATAACATTAGGACCCGAGAACCCCCTGCTAGATTATGACCACTGCCATGTTTAGATAGCTCATGTTACGAGCTTCGTTTTGATATGTAGTTCGTTCGATTCCGATGCACGGTTTAGGAGAAACGACCGTTTCAAGTAATGGCGTTTCGCGAACGAAACTTTTTCCCTCGCCTTACTTCGAAACATAGGTTAAAGACCAAAAAGGGTTAATTAATGTATGAAACATTTATGGTAAGTGTGTTAGGCAGTTGGTAAGACACTCGCGAAGGAATCGCTTTAAAACTCGTAAAGGTTAAATTATTAAAAATGGTGGAGCCGAGGATACCCGAGTGACTTAAGCAAATCAGTGAGCGCAAAACAAGCGTTAGAGTCTAAGTTAGTTAAAGTATAGATTTACAAGTGATTTTGGTTTAATTCCAACTTACTTGTTGTTTATAGGTTACCAGACTCGTCCCGAGCCTTTTATCACCCCAAGTCGCTCAGGCAAGTATTCTATCCGTTATACTGTTGTTGTGATGTATACATTTGTATATGCATGATCTTGCGATAAATGCATATTGGTTAATTAGCAAATGTTGCAATATATTGAAGCATGCTGATATGGTATATATATATGCATGCCTGTCTCATATTCTTGAGTTATATACCTGTTGGTTCAGTTGATAATACCTATGCTAGAGGATAGCGGTAACTTGCATATACCCTTAGTATAGGGACCCAAAGGTGAAAATATTTTCTAAAACCGGGAGTCGAGGATCCCGAGTAGATTTTGTATATATGGATATGGATATATATATATATGGTTATAGTTTTCCAAACTATTAATCGAATAAGGTTTATTCGATAACTTTAACTTTATTTTATTATTGAATATTATTTCGAATATTATTCGAAGGCGTATGACTCCTTTATATTAAATGAATATTATTTTGAATATTCATTCGGGGACTTATGACTCCTTTTATTTATTTATCTGAATATTATTTGAATATTCATTCGAGGGCTTATGACTCAGTTTATATTGTTTAATGAATATTTTTGAATATTCATTTGAGGATCTATGACTCCGATTATTTGCTGAGATTTGTTCTTTATTTTATTAAAGAATAAGGTGTAAATAATCAAACTTATTTTCGATTATTCAAATAAAGATAGTACTTTTATATAAGTATATCTTTGGTTATTTAATATCCATTTCAAGTATAAGTTTTAATACTTCTACTTCGATTATTTTTATAAAGATTATTCTTTATGGGAATATTATTTAAATAATAATATTCAGACATTTTCTAAATATTCTGGGGACTGATTTACTTCATTAAATCAGCTTCACTCCAAACATTCTTAAAAATGTTTTGCGAGTCTTCAAAATGATTTTTTTAAAGTTAGAGCGGATCCCAAAACTCATTTTTTTTAAGATCCTCCTTTCGAAGGGGATTTAAATACTCGCTCAACCTCCGGCTCTGTGGTGTGTTTTATATTCGCAACAAGGTTGCTGTTTTGATAAATGAATTGATTACTTACCCAACACTCGGGAAGTAAAATTCTTGGAACAAGTTAATCCATTAACAGGCATCGCCTGGGAAATATCGGTGAGTTTTCCTTTCCAACTAGATACGACTTCTTGGTGAAGCCGTATCAACAAGTTTCTACTTGGGGAAAGGGGGAACGAGCTTTACGTTTCAGAGTCATGGATTTCATCTGAACTAGGAGTGGCATAAGTGGCCGAGTAGCGCCGGCCCAGCCTTATTATATTGGCCCAAATGGCCTGGAAGTTCCGCTAAGGCGGTCCATTCCTTAGGAGTTCAGTGTTCGGTTGACAAGTAAATCTGACAGGTTCTCCTCTACATGTAGAAAATGGTGGGGTTGCACTACTACGACTGATCATCGTAAGTGGTCTTCCTGGCGCGGCAAACTCCCGTAATGAGTTCATCATCCAATTGGATATTTCTGCAACACTACCCAGAGCATTTCGATAGAAAGGCTACGGTTGGGCGATTGTTGAGTGTTGGCAGGGTCAAGTTTTCAAAATGATGTTTGCATCAAATGAAGTATCTCGTAACTTCATTTTATTTTGATGATATTTTAAAGATTTAATCTATTCAAATCTTGTCTTGTAGTCTCATCTATGTGATGAACTGTTGAAAGCTCATTATACTAGCTTCATAAATGATATAAGTATAGTGAAGTATTTGGTAACTTCATCCCTTGTTTCTACTTATATCTAGTAAGTAATTATCTTACTCGTGATAAAAGATTCTAGTAAGTATCCATTTAGATACTTATATTATTGTTATCACTACATATTATCTTGCGAGCTGTAAGGCTCACTCTTGCTTTATTTCTTCATCACACAACAACAGTTAGGAAAGATGGCCAGACTCCAGCAGACCCAGCGCAAGTGCGTGGGAAGCATCCCGCGTCTTCCCGATGATGTTGTGGCTGCTATAGCTGCAGAGGTAGATCTATTGGTAGATCAGGCATTCTATTTTTGAGAATCAAATTATGTATAATTATAACTTGTGGCAGATAATGGCAATTAACTGTAAATTTATCAAGTAATCATTTTGGGTTGTAATAACTTTTAAATTGTGGATTCAAAGACTTGTACTTATTTAAATTTCATCTCTGAGACTATAACGGGTTGTGGTGTGTGTTAGTGTGGGGTCACAACATAAGGTTATTATTATTAATTAAGTGAAGTGATATTGTGGAAAGAAAGACCGTGACGACCCGGATCCCCGACCCCGGATCTGGGGATGTTACAGAAATGGTATCAGAGCTAAGCGTTATAAACCTCAGAGATGATGGGACGTTAAGATAATAAGTTCACTAAGATAATAAGAACTCTTGCCAAGTTCATAGTCGGACTACCTAACGTAGTACTGACAGTTAAAACCCTTATGGGAACCCTTATAAATGTAGCGATAGAAGCGTAGTTCGTTATCGTATATGGTAGCGGGACTCCGAACCCTGAAGTTGAGGAACATCAACGCGATGATGTTTTATTACTAATTGGAGATCAGATTGTGGATCCAGTAGAGCGTCCTAACGCAGGACCGGATGATGTTGATATTGAGGATGTAGCGGTTGAGGATGTTGTCCTAGAAGGGATAGTTGCTGAGGAGGATCCCATGGAGGATCCTGACGAGATTGGATAAAGGACCACTGATGAATTGATGACCCTGGTTGGGTCGACTACCAGAGGTAGGATTGGCCGGTCACTACCAGAGGTTCGTTCAAGTTTGTAAAGATAGTAGCCCCTTTAACACGGCTTACTCGTAAGACTGAGAAGTTCGAATGGACAGAGAAATGCGAGAACAACTTTTAAGAACCGAAGCAAAGGTTGGTGACGTTCCCTATGTTGGCGTTGCCGGATGGAAAATGAGATTTTGTGATTTGTAAGTGACGCTTCGCATAAGGAATTAGGGTGCTTCTTATATAGCACAGCAAGATAATCGCATCTGCGTCAAGACAATTAAGGGAATTTAAAATTCAATATCCCCACCCATGAGCTTGGGCTCGTGGCAATAGTTTTGCCCTAAAGATTTGAGGCACTACTTGTATGGAGAGAAGTGTGAGATTCACAAACCATAGGAGCTCTAGTACATTCTTACGTAGAAAGAGCTCAACATACGCCAGAGGAGGCGGTTAGAGCTAATCAAGAATTATGATTGGGAGATTCTTTATCATTCGGGGAAAGCCAATATGGTGGCTGATGCCCTTAGTAAAAAGGAGAGACTCAAGATGATAATGTCTTTTGGAGAGTTTATAAGAGATTTTGAGAAAATGGAAATAGTAGTGAAGGTAACCGGAGCCGGTACCGAAAAGCTGTTTGAGATAGCAATACAGCCCGAAGTATTGGAAAAGAACATATTGTGCCAGTAAAAGTGATGAATGAAGGCAGAGAGCCAACAAATAGGTATGAGATTAATACCGAGAGAGATGATAAGGGAATAATGAGGTATTCCTATAGAATTTGGGTTCCAAATGTTTAAGAGCTTAAAGATGAAATCTTAGATGAAAGCTAGTTTGAGGAATAAGAGTTAGAGCAAACCCTGAACGTGATAGTCAGGGAGGTTGCCACCAAGACAAAAGGAACCCATAACATGATGAAGTGGAAAATGAGGATTTAAATTATGTAAGATGACCCCAATTATGGGGAGTAGGAAGAAATATTTAGACTGAGGAATCAAAAGTCGAGTAAGGAAAGGAGACCCGAGATGGTACCCCTATACGGCAATTCATGGACCTGTCTAAAGAGAACTTAGACTATTATCCCCAACCACCACCCTGAGGAGACAGTGCGGTGGGAAATTCTTTCATGACCTTTAAGTCGCTAAGCTCTCAGAGTTCCAAGGAACAAGCTGACCCAGTCGAGGCAAGAGCCTGGCTAAAGGAAATAGATGAATCATTTGAGACTCTAAATGATTGACGAATCTCAAAAGGACTGTTTTTGTCACTTACCCTCCTAAGAGAGAGACCACCCGCTGGTGAAAGACCAAGAAAGGCACGGAGCAAGAGATTATAATAAACTGATTTAAGTCCAGTCAATTGTTTTCGGGAAAGTAATTCCCAAAGATAAGGAGATAGTGTAAAAGCTTTAGAGCTAGAACAAAGGCAGACAAGTATGATAAATTATGAATCTAAGTTGTAAAAGTTGTCAAGATTCGTTCTGAGGACACGAATCCAGAATGACGGGATGTTTGAAATCAATGCTTATATTGTGATTGGTTTGTGAAATAATGATAAGAGAAAGGAAAATAAAAAGAAACAGAAGTGGAAAGGAATATAAAGGCAATAGAGTTTGAGGAATGATAAGGGAGTTGGGTATGAGGAAACCCTAAAGACTCATAGCAATAGAAGGTAAAGTGTAAGACCGGTGGCATGATACCCAGAGAGGGAGACGCCAGATATGAAAGATATCCCAACATTGAGATGACTGTTGAGATAAACAACAAAAGTAAATAAGGAATTATTAAGAAGAAGTTCACGTTGAACATGACCAATATCTTCCAGAACATCCATGTTATCATTACCAAATCAGGAAAGAAAAGCAGATGACCATTGTTTTCTTTTGGAGGCCATATGGATTGACCTCAATTTGAATAAGGATGCTATTATGAAGTTAGGTATAGACTATCGAGGTGGGAATGATGAATAAGATAATCTATCAAGGATATATGACTTGATTTATCCATGGAAGGATGTAGGTACCTTTTAAAGGTGGAATTAAGGATAGAACATTGGTAACTTAAAATGAATCCTAGGGGAATGCATACAGGTTGGCATTTCACCCTTAATAGGGACAGTATGAGTTTTGACAGGATGAATTGGAAAGGATTAAGGTAATAACAACCTTTAAGAATCAGTGGAGAAATTTTTCAGAAGTATATAGACAATGGTTCTAGTAGTAGTAAATGGTATTTTGATATGCCCTGTATCTAAGGAATACAGGAGGAACGATTCAAGGATAACCCTAGAGGTTTTACAAGGAGAAAGGTAATATTCAAAATTTTCAAGAATAGAAATGTTGATAAAGGAAATATGACGTAATTATATTGATGCCAAGTGAGGCACGTGTTAAACCACGAGAAGGTATGGATCGAACCAGTAATGGTCGAAATTGTTCAGGGCAATTAGGACTTAAGATAAAAGATGCTCTAAGTATAATTGAGAGTCAGTCATGACAGTGATTAACCTCTAAAGACTGAGGCAATAACTTATGGAAAAATGGTGATATTTTTTTTCCCATCTGATTTTAAGGAAAACATCTTCACTCAAGCAGTGATCGGAAATAAGGTAGAAAATTTATTTGGAGGTGATTAAAATGACATTGACTGTAAGGAAATTTTACTATCAGGAAAGGCCAAAGAGGTGGCCGACACTTTAAAGGTAAGAGGATAATTATAGGCGCTTGTGCCAAAGGAATGCAGTGATGATGGTTACAGCTATGAAGGTTGTATTATGGTTTGGAAGATTGACATTCCTTCTGATGACTGTGCAATACCCAACCGTAATAGTAGTTGGTAAAGGTTTAATTCGTGTAATCGCCATGAGCGGGCTATCTATCTTAGAAGGTCCTATCTTGAGAATAATCCAGGACCATGTTTCAAAAAGGACTAGATGAACCCTTGAGTTAATTCTTCTATTTAGGGCGTATGATTAAAAATGGTATTAACCTGCTATCGTTGCTTTGATTGAAACTCTTCTGCACTTTTATCTGCTTCATGTCATGAAGGTACGTCAGAGTTTGGAGTGTTCTTCATGAATTGTGATTGATGGTTATTATATTACCTGCTTAGAAGAATTCGATACGATATGTATGGACTCCGTATAGTTAGCTATTAAGACTTCAAGGAAAATGAATGACTACAGTAGGTCAGTGGTGGACCATAGTAAGGCAGCAATGATTCTGCGAGTAATGAGCTGATTACAACCGTGAGAGTTGTATTGGAATGGTTGTTGAGATTGAGTATCACTAATCGGGTCGTGGTAGTGTATAAGTTATCATTGATAGACTAATTAAGTAGAGTGTCTACCTATTGAATATTTATTCTTTCTTATCAATAGAGAGTCGTATTATTATACGAGGAAGGTTGCGGTGCAAGCATAGAATTCAAGTAACGATATGTCTAGAATGAGATCCCAGATTCGATTTTCGATGTCGAGGGAGTTTCAAAGGTAATTGTGTATAAGCTCGAGGAAGGGCATGGGTCCATAAAATGATGGACGGGATAGCGAAAATATTTAGGCACGTGAAATGCGATGCTATAATACTTGATGTTGATATAAATACATATATGTTTTGTTCTTCTATGACAAACCTCTATAGTTCAGAGGTAGATCCCAAGCCAGATATTTTATGGCAATAAAATTTTTTTTTATGAATATACAATTCTCTTCAATTTGTTCTTTTCTCTTCTTTTCATTTCATGTAAGCTGAGAAGAACAACCCTTCCAGAAGGGGAGGTATTGCCGAATGACTATCTATCTGTGTGATAGAAGCCGAGTAGGATACCAGCTATTGTTTAATTGCTTGTCAAGTACTAAAGGCTGGCCACCTTCTGTACTAACTATGCGATATAACAAGTGTTCATGATCATAGTGATCTCTCAACAAATTCCTTTACTTCTATTTGATTGATCAAATTTTGGAGAATAGAAACAACTGAAAAAGGAGTAATAAAATTGTGATAGTATTCGGGATGGGAACACATTCGTGATACTAAGGTTGACGTGGTTATTAAAAGGTTATAGAACGCTAACGAGCAAAAGTATAACCAGTATAATATTAGGAACGGAAGGTAGTAGCGATTACGAACTGGAAAAGAATGGGTATTGAGAAGCAGAAGCTCTAATGCTAAAAGCAATAATGAGAGTCTGTGCAATAGACTTGAAAGAATTTGGAATGATCACTTAATTCGGATTGAGTTATCTTACGACAATAGATCATATGTCATTATCGAGATGTCGCCTTATGAGATCCTTGAGGGAAGACAATGTCGATCTCCCTTATGTTAGGATGAAGTTGTAGAGCGCAAGATGCTCGGACCCGCAGTAGTCCAAAGGACCAAGGATATGATAGATCTAATCAGAGGACGGCTGGTAGTAGCCCAAGATGGACATGATAAGTATGTTGATTTGACACGAAAGGATAAAGAGTATGAAATAGGGGACCTAGTAATGTTATAGGTATCCCTTGGAAAGGATTGATGAGGTTCGGAAAGAAAGGAAAGCTAAGTCAACAATTTGTTGGACCCTTGGATATATTAAGACGTTTGGGAAGTTAGCATATGAGCTAGCCCTAACCCCGAACATGTAGCAGGTCGTAACGTGTTTCACGTATCAATGTTAAGGAAGTGTAATTCAGATGCCAGATAAATAGAGGCATATGAGCGCATAGATATGCAACCCGACGTAACCTATATGGAGCAACCAGGAAGGGTTATAGAGTGAAAAGGAACGAGTGCTTAGGAGAAGGGTTATCAAACTAGTAAGAGTTTGATGGTAGAACCACAATGTGGGAAAATTGACTCGAGAGTTAGAAAGTGCAATACTAAGAAAGTATCCCTATTTATTTCTATCTGATTCCGGGACGGAATCCTTTAAGGAGGGGAGACTGTAATAACCCCAATTTTTGGAAATTTTTGAAACCCTTATGAATAGTGTTTTTGCTGAATGAGAAAACTGTTCATGCCACGCTATGTAGGGGTTCTGTTATTGATCTTATGGGATATTATTAGTACTCTATGTGGTATATAAGTGTATGTAAAGATCGTTAGAATCCAATTCTGAACACTTTGATTTTTCCCGGAAATCCACTAGATACGGAGAGAATTGAGTATAAGGTAACAGGATAAAAATGATTTAAATTAAAGGATTATAGGAGAGGATCATAAAAGGAATATAATATATTGAGAAAGGTTAAGGGAACCTAAGTAATAAGATCCCGGGTATGATCCTTCAAACGATAAACGAAAACGAAAGTTAAGCGAACCGTATAACAGATCAGCGGTCATTAGGCAAACAATTAGGAAGTTAATCAAAGGGATTAGAGAGGATGATGTCACCCAACCAATGAGAAGAGGACAAGGAGGGGAGGATGACATCATGAGGATGACACAAGCATGACATGGGAAGGAAGGAGATGTGGTGGCTTTTTAACCACACAAAATCAAGGGCAACTAGGTAATTTACTAAAACAAACAAAAAAATCAAACCAACCAAGCCAAGCAAATCATTTTTCATCAAAATCAAAAAGAAACCAAGGCATTGTTCTTCATGCTCTCGGCCAAAACAGAACCAGAACACTAAAACTGCTGTATCTCCTTCATTTCTCACTCAAATATTGTGTTCTATAGCTCATTGGAAAGGTATTGAGATGGCCTACAACTCTTGTTCACAAGTCTCGTCCAAATAATCAAGGTAAGACCCTCAGTTTTACAGTTCTTTAAATCGGACTTTTAGAAACTTCAAAGCCTAACTTTGTGTTCTTGATTTCTTTGGAAAGATCAAGCTTGTAGGAGGCTCCCTAAGGCTTCCTAGCAACTTAACACCTCCCAAGGAAGGTATAAACTTCAAACCCTAGCCTTTACTTTATTTGTTAGTAAGTTTAATGGTTGGTGTTGTGAAATGAGAAGCATGGATTGTGATTATTAGTAGTTTGGTTTGATTTGGAAGTGTTTTTGGTAATTGAAGCTTGATTATAGTTCATAGGTCTTGATTGTGGTTGTTTGAGTTGAAAACCTTGGAGATTATGGACTGATGTGGTATGGTTTAGGTGAAGTTTTGTTGTATTGATGGTTATGAGTTGGTTGGTGGTTAATTGGAGTAGTTTAAACATTGGTAATCGCGTAAACATAGCCGTCGTAACGTCCGATTTTCTTTGGACTGTTTTTGTGCATAACATTAGGACCCGAGAACCCCCTTCTAGATTATGACCACTGCCATGTTTAGATAGCTCATGTTACGAGCTTCGTTTTGATATGTAGTTCGTTCGATTCCGATGCACGGTTTAGGAGAAACGACCGTTTCAAGTAATGGCGTTTCGCGAACGAAACTTTTTCCCTCGCCTTACTTCGAAACATAGGTTAAAGACCAAAAAGGGTTAATTAATGTATGAAACATTTATGGTAAGTGTGTTAGGCAGTTGGTAAGACACTCGCGAAGGAATCGCTTTAAAACTCGTAAAGGTTAAATTATTAAAAATGGTGGAGCCGAGGATACCCGAGTGACTTAAGCAAATCAGTGAGCGCAAAACAAGCGTTAGAGTCTAAGTTAGTTAAAGTATAGATTTACAAGTGATTTTGGTTTAATTCCAACTTACTTGTTGTTTATAGGTTACCAGACTCGTCCCGAGCCTTTTATCACCCCAAGTCGCTCAGGCAAGTATTCTATCCGTTATACTGTTGTTGTGATGTATACATTTGTATATGCATGATCTTGCGATAAATGCATATTGGTTAATTAGCAAATGTTGCGATATATTGAAGCATGCTGATATGGTATATATATATGCATGCCTGTCTCATATTCTTGAGTTATATACCTGTTGGTTCAGTTGATAATACCTATGCTAGAGGATAACGGTAACTTGCATATACCCTTAGTATAGGGACCCAAAGGTGAAAATATTTTCTAAAACCGGGAGTCGAGGATCCCGAGTAGATTTTGTATATATGGATATGGATATATATATATATATATATAGTTATATATATATATATGGTTATAGTTTTCCAAACTATTAATCGAATAAGGTTTATTCGATAACTTTAACTTTATTTTATTATTGAATATTATTTCGAATATTATTCGAAGGCGTATGACTCCTTTATATTAAATGAATATTATTTTGAATATTCATTCGGGGACTTATGACTCCTTTTATTTATTTATCTGAATATTATTTGAATATTCATTCGAGGGCTTATGACTCAGTTTATATTGTTTAATAAATATTTTTGAATATTCATTTGAGGATCTATGACTCCGATTATTTGCTGAGATTTGTTCTTTATTTTATTAAAGAATAAGGTGTAAATAATCAAACTTATTTTCGATTATTCAAATAAAGATAGTACTTTTATATAAGTATATCTTTGGTTATTTAATATCCATTTCAAGTATAAGTTTTAATACTTCTACTTCGATTATTTTTATAAAGATTATTCTTTATGGGAATATTATTTAAATAATAATATTCAGACATTTTCTAAATATTCTGGGGACTGATTTACTTCATTAAATCAGCTTCACTCCAAACATTCTTAAAAATGTTTTGCGAGTCTTCAAAATGATTTTTTTAAAGTTAGAGCGGATCCCAAAACTCATTTTTTTTAAGATCCTCCTTTCGAAGGGGATTTAAATACTCGCTCAACCTTCGGCTCTGTGGTGTGTTTTATATTCGCAACAAGGTTGCTGTTTTGATAAATGAATTGATTACTTACCCAACACTCGGGAAGTAAAATTCTTGGAACAAGTTAATCCATTAACAGGCATCGCCTGGGAAATATCGGTGAGTTTTCCTTTCCAACTAGATACGACTTATTGGTGAAGCCGTATCAACAAGTTTCTACTTGGGGAAAGGGGGAACGAGCTTTACGTTTCAGAGTCATGGATTTCATCTGAACTAGGAGTGGCATAAGTGGCCGAGTAGCGCCGGCCCAGCCTTATTATATTGGCCCAAATGGCCTGGAAGTTCCGCTAAGGCGGTCAATTCCTTAGGAGTTCAGTGTTCGGTTGACAAGTAAATCCGACAGGTTCTCCTCTACATGTAGAAAATGGCGGGGTTCCACTACTACGACTGATCATCGTAAGTGGTCTTCCTGGCGCGGCAAACTCCCGTAATGAGTTCATCATCCAATTGGATATTTCTGCAACACTACCCAGAGCATTTCGATAGAAAGGCTACGGTTGGGCGATTGTTGAGTGTTGGCAGGGTCAAGTTTTCAAAATGATGTTTGCATCAAATGAAGTATCTCGTAACTTCATTTTATTTTGATGATATTTTAAAGATTTAATCTATTCAAATCTTGTCTTGTAGTCTCATCTATGTGATGAACTGTTGAAAGCTCATTATACTAGCTTCATAAATGATATAAGTATAGTGAAGTATTTGGTAACTTCATCCCTTGTTTCTACTTATATCTAGTAAGTAATTATCTTACTCGTGATAAAAGATTCTAGTAAGTATCCATTTAGATACTTATATTATTGTTATCACTACATATTATCTTGCGAGCTGTAAGGCTCACTCTTGCTTTATTTCTTCATCACACAACAACAGTTAGGAAAGATGGCCAGACTCCAGCAGACCCAGCGCAAGTGCGTGGGAAGCATCCCGCGTCTTCCCGATGATGTTGTGGCTGCTATAGCTGCAGAGGTAGATCTATTGGTAGATCAGGCATTCTATTTTTGAGAATCAAATTATGTATAATTATAACTTGTGGCAGATAATGGCAATTAACTGTAAATTTATCAAGTAATCATTTTGGGTTGTAATAACTTTTAAATTATGGATTCAAAGACTTGTACTTATTTAAATTTCATCTCTGAGACTATAACGGGTTGTGGTGTGTGTTAGTGTGGGGTCACAGCATAAGGTTATTATTATTAATTAAGTGAAGTGATATTGTGGAAAGAAAGACCGTGACGACCCGGATCTGGGGATGTTACATCAGCGGTCATTAGGCAAACAATTAGGAAGTTAATCAAAGGGATTAGAGAGGATGATGTCACCCAACCAATGAGAAGAGGACAAGGAGGGGAGGATGACATCATGAGGATGACACAAGCATGACATAGAAGGGAAGGAAGTGTGGTTGAATTATTACCACACAAAATCAAGGTTAATTAAGTCATTAACCAAAAACAACATAAAAATCAACCAACCAAGCAAATCATTTCATTTTCATCAAACAAAACACAAAAATCTCTTTCTTCCCAAGCTAACTCTCGGCTTCTTTCTTAAAATTTGAAGATCCAAGCTCCACCACTTACTATTTAGCAAGGTAATTATCTAAGCTTCCCCATGGATAGTTACATACTTCCTATAAGTTTAAGCTTCTAATTCCAAGCCAATCTTTTTCTATAAATCAAGGAAGAAGATGGTGAATAGTAACCTTCAAGAATTAACTTTAGTTTTCTTGAATTTTTATGAAAGATTAAGGTTATACAAGCAAGGATCAAGGTTCTTTAGGCATTCAAAGCTCTTGTGTTGTGTTAAAAAGCTTCAAGGAAGGTATAATCTCTTAACCAAGCTTTGTTATTGAATGTTAAGAGCATAATATGAGTATTTTAGTTAATGAGAGGCTTGATGGTTGTGTATGTAGAGATTAGTAAGTTTTGGGATGTTGTTGGATTGGTAAATATTGTTGTTTTGATTAAAAGAACTTAAGTATGATTAAAGTTAAGCTTAGGCATAAGTATGAATGATTAAATTGAATTGGTTAGGGTTGTTATGATGTGATGAGGATGGATGTTGGTTGTATGTTGGATTTGAGGTTGATTTGGAATGGTTTTGAATGGTTTAAAATATTGGAAATCGCGTAAACATAGCCGTCGTAACGTCCGATTTTCTTTGGACTGTTTTTGTGCATAGCATTAGGACCCGAGAACCCCCTGCTAGATTATGACCACTGCCATTTTTAGATAGCTCATGTTACGAGCTTCGTTTTGATATATAGTTCGTTCGATTCCGATGCACGGTTTAGGAGAAACGACCGTTTCAAGTAACGGCGTTTCGCGAACGAAACTTTTCCCCTCGTCTTACTTTGAAACATAGGTTAAAGACCAAAAAGGGTTAATTAATGTATGAAACATTTATGGTAAGTGTGTTAGGCAGTTGGTAAGACACTCGCGAAGGAATCGCTTTAAAACTCGTAAAGGTTAAATTATTAAAAATGGTGGAGCCGAGGGTACCCGAGTGACTTAAGCGAATCAGTGAGCGCAAAACAAGCGTTAGAGTCTAAGTTAGTTAAAGTATAGATTTACAAGTGATTTTGGTTTAATTCCAACTTACTTGTTGTTTATAGGTTACCAGACTCGTCCCGAGCCTTTTATCACCCCAAGTCGCTCAGGCAAGTTTTCTACCCGTTATACTGTTGTTGTGATGTATATATGTATATGCATTATCTTGTGATAGATGCATGTTGGTTAATTAGCAAATGTTGCGATATATTGAAGCATGCTGATATGGTATATATATGCATGCCTGTTTCGTATTCTTGCCATATATATCTGTTGGTTCATTTGATAATACCTATGCTAGAGAATAGCAGTAATTTGCATATACCCTTAGTATAAGGACCCAAAGGTGAAAATATTTTCTAAAACCGGGAGTCGAGGGTCCCGAGTAGATTTTGTATATATGGATATGGATATATATACATATATATTTATATATATATATGGTTATAGTTTTCCAAACTATTAATCGAATAAAGTTTATTCGATAACTTTAACTTTATTTTATTATTGAATATTATTTCGAATATTATTCGAAGGCGTATGACTCTTTTATATTATTTATTGAATATTATTTTAATATTCATTCGAGGGCTTATAACTCTTTTATATTATTTATTGAATATTATTTGAATATTCATTCGAGGGCTTATGACTCTTTTATATTATTTATTGAATATTATTTGAATATTCATTCGAGGGCTTATGACTCAGTTTATATTATTTAATGAATATTATTTGAATATTCATTTGAGTATCTATGACTCCGATTATTTGCTGAGATATATTCTTTATTTTATTAAAGAATAAGGTGTCAATAATCAAACTTATTTTCGATTATTCAAATAAAGATAATACTTTCATATAAGTATATCTTTGGTTATTTAATACTCGTTTCAAGTATAAGTTTTAATACTTCTACTTCAATTATTTTTATAAAGATTATTCTTTATGGGAATATTATTTAAATAATAATATTCAGTCATTTTCTAAATATTCTGGGGACTGATTTACTTCATTAAATCAGCTTTACTCCAAACACTCTATAAAGTGTTTTTGAGTCTTCAAAATGATTTTTAAAGTCAGAGCGGATCCCAAAACTCATTTTTATATTTAAGATCTTCCTTTTTTAAGGGGATTTAAATACTCGCTCAAAACCTGGAGAATCCGGCTCTGTGGTGTATTTTATATTCGCAACGAGGTTGCAGTTTTGGTAAATGAATTGATTACTTGCCCAATGTTCGGGAAGTAAGCCCATCTAATTAAGTCGGCATAAGCGACAGGCCGGGGTACGGTCTATGAAAGTGTAAGTGGCTGGGTGGCAGTCCATCAACGCGTAAGAGGCCGGGTGGCGGTCCAGCACAAGGTCCTTATGTGGCCAAGGTGATGACCGGTGGGGGATTCATCCATCTACTAGTAGAAAAGGTTACTTATTGGTATCTTTGCCTGATCAGCAAGATATCTGGTTTATGCCAAAATTCTTTTCCTTCCAAATTCATTGGATATTGCAACTCTGTTCATACTTTACATGACAGAGGTTTTCAGGAAATGTATGGGAGATATATATGAATATATTTATATATCGGGACTTAATGAAGTATCTCGTAACTTCATTATTTATAATGATATTCAAAGATTGAATCTATTCAAGTATTATCTTGTAGTCTCATCTATGTGATGAACTTTTGAACTGATTATAACTTGAACGGTGGTAGTTCAAGTAGTATTGGGAAAGATATAAGTATATTGGGGTATTTGGTAACCTCATCTTTTAAACTTATATCTAATTAATAATTGTCTTATGAATGACAAAGATTTTCAGAAAAACGTTGAGACAAGGTTAGATATATGAGATCACCTTGCAACGATATTTTTTTAT
The DNA here is from genome assembly GCF_009905375.1 of Apium graveolens. NCBI lineage: Eukaryota > Viridiplantae > Streptophyta > Magnoliopsida > Apiales > Apiaceae > Apium > Apium graveolens. The sequence continues at coordinate 137,965,326 of NC_133655.1, read as the reverse complement.
ACAGTTATACACTGGGACTTTGTGTATATTATGCATGGAAGAGGACTTCCAATATTTTGAAAAGTATATATGTATATATACTGAATATTTTGCGACTTCATCGCATTAAGATATCAAACTTGGTTCATTTCTTTTGACCAAGACTTTCATGAGTATTATGAGTAGGCTCATATATTGTAAATCATTATACATATTATTTTGGTGGGCTTGCTGCTCACCCTTGCTTTATTTCTTCATCACACAACAACAGTTAGGAAAGATGGCCAGACTCCAGCAGACCCAGCGCAAGCGCGTGGGAAGCGTCCCGCGTCTTCCCGTTGATGTTGTAGCTGCTATAGCTGCAGAGGTAGATCTATTGTAGATCAGACCATCTACTTTTGAGAATCAATTATGTATAATTATAACTTGGGGCAGATAATGGCAATTAATTGTAAATTTATCAAGTAATCATTTTGGGTTGTAATAACTTTTAAATTGTGGATTCAAAGACTTGTACTTATTTAAATTTCATCTCTGAGACTATAACGGGTTGTGGTGTGTGTTAGTGTGGGGTCACAGCATAAGGTTATTTATTATTAATTAAGTGAAGTGATATTATGGAAAGAAAGACCGTGACGACCCGGATCCCCGACCCCGGATCTGGGGGTGTTACAGAAATGGTATCAGAGCTAAGCGTTATAAACCTCAGAGATGATGGGACGTTAAGATAATAAGTTAACTAAGATAATAAGAACTCTTGCCAAGTTCATAGTCGGGCTACCTAACGTAGCACTGACAGTTAAAACCCTTATGGGAACCCTTATAAATATCGTGATAGGAGCGTAGTTCGTTATCGTATATGGTAGCGGGACTCCGAACCCTGAGGTTGAGGAGCAACATCGCGATGATATTTTATTACTAATTGGAGATCGGATTGTGGATCCGATAGAGTGTCCTAATGCAGGACCGGATGATGTTGATATTGAGGATTTAGCGGTTGAGGATTTTGTCCTAGAAGGGATAGTTGTTAAGGAGGATCCCATGGAGGATCCTGACAGGATTGGATAAAGGACCACTGATGAATTGATGACCATGGTTTGGTCGACTACCAGAGGTAGGATTGGCCGGTCACTACCGGAGGTTCGTTCAAGTTGTAAAGATAGTAGCCCCTTTAACGCGGCTTACTCTTAAGACTGAGAAGTTCGAATGGACAGAGAAATGCGAGAACAGCTTTCAAGAACTGAAGCAGAGGTTGGTGATGGCCCTTATGCTGGCATTGCCGGATGGAAAAGGAGATTTTGTGAAGTGTAGTGACGCTTCGCACAAGGGCTTAGGGTGCGTGCTTATGCAGCATGGTAAGGTAATCGCGTACATGTCAAGACAATTAAGGTAATATGAAATTCGATATCCCCGCCCATGAGCTTAGGCTCGTGGCAATAGTTTTACCCTAAAGATTGGAGGCACTACTTGTATGGAGAGAAGTGCAAGATTTACACAAACCATAGGAGCTCTAGTACCTTTTTACGTAGAAAGAGCTCAACATACGCCAGAGGAGGCGGTTAGAGCTAATCAAGAATTATGATTGGGAGATTCTTTATCATTCGGGGAAAGCCAATGTGGTGGCTGATGCCCTTAGTAAAAAGGAGAGACTCAAGATGATAATGACTTTGGGAGGGTTGATAAGAGATTTTGAAAAAAAAATGGAAATAGATATGAAGGTAACCGGAGCCGGTACCGAAAAGTTGTTTGAGATTGCAATATAGCCCGAATTATTGGAAAGGAACATATTGTGCCAGAAAAAGTGATGAATGAAGGCAGAGAGCCAACAAATAGATATGAGATTAATACCGAGAGAGATGATAAGGGAATAATGAGGTATTCCTATAGAATTTGGGTTCTGAAAGTTCAAGAGCGTAAGGATGAGAACTTAGATGAGAGCCATAGTTTGAGGAATAAGATTTAGAGCAAACCCTGAACGTGATAGTCAGGGAGGTCGCCATCAAGATAGAAGGAACCCATGACATAATGGAGTGGAAAATGAGGATTTTAAATTAAAAGATGACCCCAATTATGGGGAGTAGGATGAAACATTTCATACTAAGGAAACAGAAAGTCGAGTAAGGATAGGAGACCCGAGACGGTACTCCTATACGGCAATTCATGGACCTGTCTAAAAAGAACTTAGACTATTATCCCCAACCACCACCCTGAGGAGACAGTGCGGTGAGAAATTCTTTCAGGACCTTTAAGTCGCTAAGCTCTCAGAGTTCCATGGAACAAGCTGACCCAGCCGAGGCAAGAGCCTGGCTAAAGGAAATATAGGAATCATTTGAGATTCTAAATGAGTGACGAATCTCAAAAGGACTGTTTTTGTCACTTACCCTCCCAAGAGAGAGACCACCCGCTGGTGAAAGGCCAAGGAAGGCACGGAGCAAAAGATTATAATAAACTGATTAAAGTTCAGCCAATTGTTTTCAGGAAAGTAATTCCCCAGGGTTATGGAGAGAGTGTAAAAGCTTTAGAGCCAGAACAAAGGCAGAGGAGTATGATGAATTGTGAATTTAAGTTGTAAAAGTTGTCAAGATTCGTTCTAAGGGCACGAATCCAGAATGACGGGATGTTTGAAATCAATGCTTATGTTGTGTTGGTTCATGAAATAATGATAAGAGAAAGGAAAATAAAAAGAAATTGAAGTGGAAAGGAATATAACGGCAATAGAGTTTGAGGTATGATAAGGGAGTTGGGTATGAGGAAACCCTAACGACTCGTAGCAATAGAAATAGAAAAGTATGCATTCGTCAGGATGAGGGTGATTCACCATGAGTTAAAATTGATGGTTGAAGGCATAAGAGTTATGTATATTTTATCCCCTTTAAGTTGGGAGGATTCGAGGAAACCTTGAGGTAATTCGAAGGATAAATAATGAGACGCGGATAGACTGAGGAGACAAGAAAGTAAGAAATTAAGAAAATTGGATGAAGGAAGTGACCTTCAAGAATGGGAAATATAAGACCGGTGGCTTGATACCCAGAAAGGGAGACGCCAGGTATGAAAGATATCCCAACATTGAGGTGACTGTTGAGATAAACAACAAAAGTAAATAAGGAATTATTAAGAAAAAGTTCACGTTGAACACGACCAATATCTTCCAGAACATCCTTGTTATCGTTACCAAATTAGCCAAGACAAGCGGATAACCGTTGTTATCTTTTGGAGGCCATATGGATTGACCTCAATATGAATAAGGATGCTATTATGAAGTTAGGTATAGACTATCGAGGTGGGAATGATGAATATGATAATCTATCAAGGATATATGACTTGATTTATTCGTGGAAGGATGCAGGTACCTTTTAAAGGTGGAATTAAGGATAGAACATTGGTAACTTAAAATGAATCCTAGGGGACTGCATAAAGGTTGGTATGTCACCCTTAATAGGGACAGTATGAGTTTTGACAGTATGATTGGGAAAGGGTTAAGGTAACAACAACCTTTAAGAATCAGTGGAGAAATTTTGCAGAAGTATATAGACAATGGTTCTACTATTAGTAAATGGTATTGTGATATGCCCTGTATCTAGGGAATACAGGAGGAACGATTGAAGGATAACCTTAGAGGTTTTATAAGGAAAAAGGTAATATTCAAAATTCTCAAGAATAGAAATGTGGATAAAGGAAATATGACGTAATTATAATGATGCCAAGTGGGGCACGTGTTAAACCACGAAAAAGTATGGATCGAACCAGTAATGGTCGAAATTGTTCAGGGCAATTAGGACTTAAGATAAAAGATGTTCTAAGTATGATTGAGAGTCAGTCGTGACAGTGATTAACCTCTAAAGACTGAGGCAATAACTTATGGAAAAATGGTGATATTTTTTTTTACTCATCAGATTTTAAGAAAAACATCTTCACATAAGCTGTGATTGAAGTAAGGTAGAAAATTTATTTGGAGGTGGTTAAAATGACATTGACTGTAAGGAAATTTTACTATCAGGAAAGGCCAAAGAGGTGGCCGACACTTTAAAGATAAGTGGATAATTATAGGCGCGTGTGCCAAAAGAATACAGTGATGATGGTTAAAAATGTGAAGGTTGAATTATGGTTTGGAAGATTGACATTCCTTCTGATGACTGTGCAATACCCAACCGTAATAGTAGTTGGTAAAGGTTTAATTCGTGTAATCGCCATGAACGGGCTATCTATCTTAGAAGGTCCTATCTTGAGATAAGCCAGGACCATGTTTCAAAAAGGACTAGACGAACTTTTGAGTTAAGTCTTCTATTTAAGGCATATGATTAAGAATGGTATTAACCTGCTATCGTTGCTTTGATTGAAACTCTTCTGCAATTTTATCTGCTTCATATCATGTATGTATGTCAGGATCAGGAGTGTACTCCATGAATCATGAATGGTGATTATGTTACCTCCTTAGAAGGATTTGATACGACATGTATGGACTCCGTATGGTTAGCTATTAAGACTTCATGGAAAATGAATGACGACAGTAGGTCAGTGGTGGACCATAGTAAGGCAGCAATGATTCTGTGAGTATTGAGCTGATTACAACCGTGAGAGTTGTATTGGAATGGGTGTTGAGATTGAGTACCACTAATCGGGTCGTGGTAGTGTATAAGTTATCATTGATAGACTAATTAAGTAGAGTATCTACCTAGTGAATAATTATTCTTTCTTATCAATAGAGAGTCGTATTATTATACGAGGAAGGTTGCGGTGCGAGCATAGAATTCTAGTAACGATGATGTATAGAATGAGATCCCAGATTCGATTTTCGATGTCGAGGGAGTTTCAAAGGTGATTGTGTATAAGCTCGAGGAAGAGTGTGGGTCCATAGAATGATGGACGGAATAGAAATATTTAGGCATGGGAAATGCGATGCTATAATACTTGATGTTGATATAAATACATATATGTTTTGTTCTTCTATGACAAACCTCTATAGTTCAGAGGTAGGTTCTAAGCCAGATATTTTGTGGCAGTATATTTTTTTCATATATACAATTCTCTTCAGTTCGTTCTTTTCTCTTCTTTTCATTTCATGTAAGCTGAGAAGAACAACCCTTCCAAAAGGGGAGGTATTGCCGAATGACTATCTATCTGTGTGATAGAAGCCGAGTAGGATACCAGCTATTGCTTAATTGCTTGTCAAGTACTAAAGGCTGGCCACCTTCTGTACTAACTATGTGATATAACAAGTGTTCATGATCATAGTGATCTCTCAACAAATTCCTTTACTTCTATTTGATTGATCAAATTTTTGAAAATAGAAACAACTGAAAAATGAGTAATAAAGTGGTGGTAGTATGCGGAATGGGAACACATTCGTGATACTAAGGTTGACGTGGTTATTAAAAGGTTATAGAACGCTAACGAGCAAAAGTATAACCAGTATAATATTAGGAACGGAAGGTAGTAGCGATTACGAACTGGAAAAGAATGGGTATTGAGAAGCAGAAGCTCTAATGCTAAAAGCAATAATGAGAGTCTGTGCAATAGACTTGAAAGAATTTGGAATGATCACTTAATTCGGATTGAGTTATCTTACGACAATAGATCATATGTCATTATCGAGATGTCGCCTTATGAGATCCTTGAGGGAAGACAATGTCGATCTCCCTTATGTTAGGATGAAGTTGTAGAGCGCAAGATGCTCGGACCCGCAGTAGTCCAAAGGACCAAGGATATGATAGATCTAATCAGAGGACGGCTGGTAGTAGCCCAAGATGGACATGATAAGTATGTTGATTTGACACGAAAGGATAAAGAGTATGAAATAGGGGACCTAGTAATGTTATAGGTATCCCTTGGAAAGGATTGATGAGGTTCGGAAAGAAAGGAAAGCTAAGTCTACAATTTGTTGGACCCTTGGATATATTAAGACGTTTGGGAAGTTAGCATATGAGCTAGCCCTAACCCCAAACATGTAGCAAGTTCATAACGTGTTCCACGTATCAATGTTAAGGAAGTGTAATTCGGATGCCAGTCAAATAGGGGCATATGAGCGCATAGACATGCAACCAGACGTAACCTATATGGACCAACCAGGAAGGGTATAGATTAAGAAGGAACGAGTGCTTAGGAGAAGGGTTATCAAACTAGTAAGAGTTTGATGGTAGAACCACAATGTGGGAAAATTGACTTGAGAGTTAGAATGTGCAATACTAAGAAAGTATCCCTATTCATTTCTATCTGATTCCGGGACGGAATCCTTTTAAGGAGGGGAGACTGTAATAACCCCAATTTTTGGGTAATTTTTGAAACCCTTATGAATAGTGTTTTTGCTGAATGAGAAAACTTTTCATGACACACTATGTAGGGGTTCTGATATGGATATTCTGAGATTTTATTAGTACTTTATATGGGATATAAGTGTATGTAAAGATCGTCAGAATCCAAATCCGAACACTTTGATTTTTCCCGGAAATCCACTAGATACGGAAAGAATTGAGAAAAAGGTAACAGGATAAAAAGGATTTAAATTAAAGGATTATAAGAGAGGATCATAAAAAGGAATATAATGTATTGAGAAAGGATAAGGGAACCTAAGTAATAAGATCCCGGGTATGATCCCTCAAACGATAAACGAAAACGAAAGTTAAGCGAACCGTATAACAGATCAGCGGTCATTAGGCAAACAATTAGGAAGTTAATCAAAGGGATTAGAGAGGATGATGTCACCCAACCAATGAGAAGAGGACAAGGAGGGGAGGATGACATCATGAGGATGACACAAGCATGACATAGAAGGGAAGGAAGTGTGGTTGAATTATAACCACACAAAATCAAGGTTAATTAAGTCATTAACCAAAAACAACACAAAAATCAACCAACCAAGCAAATCATTTCATTTTCATCAAACAAAACACAAAAATCTCTTTCTTCCCAAGCTAACTCTCGGCTTCTTTCTTAAAATTTGAAGATCCAAGCTCCACCACTTACTATTTAGCAAGGTAATTATCTAAGCTTCCCCATGGATAGTTACATACTTCCTATAAGTTTAAGCTTCTAATTCCAAGCCAATCTTTTTCTATAAATCAAGGAAGAAGATGGTGAATAGTAACCTTCAAGAAATAACTTTAGTTTTCTTGAATTTTTATGAAAGATTAAGGTTATACAAGCAAGGATCAAGGTTCTTTAGGCATTCAAAGCTCTTGTGTTATGTTAAAAAGCTTCAAGGAAGGTATAATCTCTTAACCAAGCTTTGTTATTGAATGTTAAGAGCATAATATGAGTATTTTAGTTCATGAGAGGCTTGATGGTTGTGTATGTAGAGATTAGTAAGTTTTGGGATGTTGTTGGATTGGTAAATGTTGTTGTTTTGATTAAAAGAACTTAAGTATAATTAAAGTTAAGCTTAGGCATAAGTATGAATGATTAAATTGAATTGGTTGGGGTTGTTATGATGTGATGAGGATGGATGTTGGTTGTATGTTGGATTTGAGGTTGATTTGGAATGGTTTAAAATATTGGAAATCGCGTAAACATAGCCGTCGTAACGTCCGATTTTCTTTGGACTGTTTTTGTGCATAGCATTAGGACCCGAGAACCCCCTGCTAGATTATGACCACTGCCATGTTTAGATAGCTCATGTTACGAGCTTCGTTTTGATATGTAGTTCGTTCGATTCCGATGCACGGTTTAGGAGAAACGGCCGTTTCAAGTAACGGCGTTTCGCGAACGAAACTTTTCCCCTCGCCTTACTTTGAAACATAGGTTAAAGACCAAAAAGGGTTAATTAATGTATGAAACATTTATGGTAAGTGTGTTAGGCAGTTGGTAAGACACTCGCGAAGGAATCGCTTTAAAACTCGTAAAGGTTAAATTATTAAAAATGGTGGAGCCGAGGGTACCCGAGTGACTTAAGCGAATCAGTGAGCGCAAAACAAGCGTTAGAGTCTAAGTTTGTTAAAGTATAGATTTACAAGTGATTTTGGTTTAATTCCAACTTACTTGTTGTTTATAGGTTACCAGACTCGTCCCGAGCCTTTTATCACCCCAAGTCGCTCAGGCAAGTTTTCTACCCGTTATACTGTTGTTGTGATGTATATATGTATATGCATTATCTTGTGATAGATGCATGTTGGTTAATTAGCAAATGTTGCGATATATTGAAGCATGCTGATATGGTATATATATGCATGCCTATTTCGTATTCTTGCCATATATATCTGTTGGTTCATTTGATAATACCTATGCTAGAGAATAGCAGTAATTTGCATATACCCTTAGTATAAGGACCCAAAGGTGAAAATATTTTCTAAAACCGGGAGTCGAGGGTCCCGAGTAGATTTTGTATATATGGATATGGATATATATACATATATATTTATATATATATATGGTTATAGTTTTCCAAACTATTAATCGAATAAGGTTTATTCGATAACTTTAACTTTATTTTATTATTGAATATTATTTCGAATATTATTCGAAGGCGTATGACTCTTTTATATTATTTATTGAATATTATTTGAATATTCATTCGAGGGCTTATGACTCTTTTATATTATTTATTGAATATTATTTGAATATTCATTCGAGGGCTTATGACTCTTTTATATTATTTATTGAATATTATTTGAATATTCATTCGAGGGTTTATGACTCAGTTTATATTATTTAATGAATATTATTTGAATATTCATTTGAGTATCTATGACTCCGATTATTTGCTGAGATATATTCTTTATTTTATTAAAGAATAAGGTGTCAATAATCAAACTTATTTTCGATTATTCAAATAAAGATAATACTTTCATATAAGTATATCTTTGGTTATTTAATACTCGTTTCAAGTATAAGTTTTAATACTTCTACTTCAATTATTTTTATAAAGATTATTCTTTATGGGAATATTATTTAAATAATAATATTCAGTCTTTTTCTAAATATTCTGGGGACTGATTTACTTCATTAAATCAGCTTTACTCCAAACACTCTATAAAGTGTTTTTGAGTCTTCAAAATGATTTTTAAAGTCAGAGCGGATCCCAAAACTCATTATTATATTTAAGATCTTCCTTTTTTAAGGGGATTTAAATACTCGCTCAAAACCTGGGGAATTCGGCTCTATGGTGTATTTTATATTCGCAACGAGGTTGCAGTTTTGGTAAATGAATTGATTACTTGCCCAATGTTCGGGAAGTAAGCCCATCTAATTGAGTCGGCATAAGCGACAGGCCGGGGTACGGTCTATGAAAGTGTAAGTGGCTGGGTGGCAGTCCATCAACGCGTAAGAGGCCGGGTGGCGGTCCAGCACAAGGTCCTTATGTGGCCAGGGTGATGACCGGTGGGGGATTCATCCATCTACTAGTAGAAAAGGTTACTTATTGGTATCTTTGCCTGATCAGCAAGATATCTGGTTTATGCCAAAATTCTTTTCCTTCCAAATTCATTGGATATTGCAACTCTGTTCATACTTTACATGACAGAGGTTTTCAGGAAATGTATGGGAGATATATATGAATATATTTATATATCGGGACTTAATGAAGTATCTCGTAACTTCATTATTTATAATGATATTCAAAGATTGAATCTATTCAAGTATTATCTTGTAGTCTCATCTATGTGATGAACTTTTGAACTGATTATAACTTGAACGGTGGTAGTTCAAGTAGTATTGGGAAAGATATAAGTATATTGGGGTATTTGGTAACCTCATCTTTTAAACTTATATCTAATTAATAATTGTCTTATGAATGACAAAGATTTTCAGAAAAACGTTGAGACAAGGTTAGATATATGAGATCACCTTGCAACGATATTTTTTTATACAGCTATACACTGGGACTTTGTGTATATTATGCATGGAAGAGGACTTCCAATATTTTGAAAAGTATATATGTATATATACTGAATATTTTGCGACTTCATCGCATTAAGATATCAAACTTGGTTCATTTCTTTTGACCAAGACTTTCATGAGTATTATGAGTAGGCTCATATATTGTAAATCATTATACATATTATTTTGGTGGGCTTGCTGCTCACCCTTGCTTTATTTCTTCATCACACAACAACAGTTAGGAAAGATGGCCAGACTCCAGCAGACCCAGCGCAAGCGCGTGGGAAGCGTCCCGCGTCTTCCCGTTGATGTTGTAGCTGCTATAGCTGCAGAGGTAGATCTATTGTAGATCAGACCATCTACTTTTGAGAATCAATTATGTATAATTATAACTTGGGGCAGATAATGGCAATTAATTGTAAATTTATCAAGTAATCATTTTGGGTTGTAATAACTTTTAAATTGTGGATTCAAAGACTTGTACTTATTTAAATTTCATCTCTGAGACTATAACGGGTTGTGGTGTGTGTTAGTGTGGGGTCACAGCATAAGGTTATTTATTATTAATTAAGTGAAGTGATATTGTGGAAAGAAAGACCGTGACGACCCGGATCCCCGACCCCGGATCTGGGGGTGTTACAATATAGCCCTAACTAAGCATGAAGATGATTAGGGAATTTACTCACCAATTTAGGAAGCTTGGATTTTGAATTTTTGAAATTTTCTTGCCTTATGAATAGTGAAAAGCCGAGAGCAAAGATGAACAAGGCCTTGGTTTCTTTTTGATTTTGATCAAGAATGAATTTGCTTGGCTTGGTTGATTTGTTTTTGTGTTTGATTTAGTCAATTACCTTCTTGCCCTTGAATTTGTGTGGTTACAAAGCCACCACACCTCCTTCCTTCCCATGTCATGCTTGTGTCATGTGGTGATGTCATCTTTCCCTCCTTGTCCCCTTTCTATTGGTTGGATGACATCATTCCCACTAATCCCTTTGATTAACTTCCTAATCGTTTGCCTAATGACCGCTGATCTGTTATACAGTTCGCTTAACTTTCGTTCTCGTTTATCGTTTGAAGGATCATACCCGGGATCTTATTACTTAGGTTCCTTTAACCTTTCTCAATACATTATATTCCTTTTTATGATCCTCTATTATAATCCTTTAATTTAAATCCTTTTTATCCTGTTACCTTATACTCAATTCTCTCCGTATCTTGTGGATTTCCGGGAAAAACCAAAGTGTTCGGAATTGGATTCTGACGATCTTTACATACACTTATATACTACATAGAGTACTAATAATATCCCAGAATATCCATAACAGAACCCCTACATAGTGTGGCGTGAAAAGTTTTCTCATTCAGCTAAAACACTATTCATAAGGGTTACAAAAAGTTGAAAATTTTGGGGTTATTACATTTACTGGACCAAATAGATCAACATGTAGTAGATGATAAGGCTCAAGAATTGATGATTCAGTCTTGCTCTTGAATGAAGATTTTCTTTGTTTGGCTTTCTGACATGAATCATAAAGACCATCAGGAGCAAATACTGTGTTTGGCAATCCTCTCACAAGATCTTTCTTGACCAGTTCATTTATATTGTTGAAATTTAAATGAGAGAGTTTCTTATGCCAATTCCAGCTTTCTTCAATTGATGCTCTACTCATCAGACAGATTGCAGAACCATCAGTACTTGTTGAAAGCTTAGCTTCATAAATGTTACCACGCCTGTATCCTTTCAGAACAACTTTGCCTTTAGATTTACTCACAATTTCACAGTGTTCTTCAAAGAAATCAACATGATAACCTCTGTCACAGATTTGACTTATACTCAGTAGGTTGTGTTTAAGTCCTGAGACTAGAGCTACTTGTTTAATTATGACATTTTCAAGATTGATATTGCCATATCCCAATATTTTTCCAATGTTGCCATCTCCATAAGAAACACTTGGGCCAGCTTTCTCCACAAAGTCTGATAGCAGGGCCTTATTTCCAGTCATATGTCCTGAACATCCACTGTCTAGAACTAGAATATTTTTCCTGTTGCCCTGTAATCACAAAGACCACTAATTATTAATTTAAGGACCCAGACTTACTTGGATCCTTTGGCCTTATTAAGTTTGTTAACATTTGCAGCGGATTTAGCATCAGAGTTTATGTTAACATTTTTCTTATCAGAACTTACACTATCAGACTTTGAATCAGAATTTACACTAGAAGGAACAATGGAAACTTTCTTCAAAGAAGGTTTTATTTGATAATAATCATAGTACAAACTATGATATTCCTTACAAGTATAAATGGAATGCCATAAACTACCACAATGAAAATAAGGATTTTGTGGTTTGTATCTAACAGACTGACTCTTAACTCCTGATTTTGAAGGTAAGGAGTTAATATTCTTATTCTTCCTGCAAAAAGAAGCCAGATGGTTAGAACTTCCACAGTTATGACATGTTTTCCTAGGAGCATCAGGAACAGGTTTATAATCATTGCTTTTATTCACACCTTCCTTTCCATTCCTATTTTTCCTAGGTGATTTTACCTTGTTTGCATTCTTGACATCTTTCAGCTTATGCTTAAGCTGCTTCTTTGTCATTAAGCCTATGTTCACTTCAGCTGTCTTTTCCTGTTTTAGTTTGTCAGAAGTTGATTCCTTTGTAACTTTTGATTTTTCATTTTCAGACTTTACAGTTACAAACTTAACAGGTTTTAACTTTGGCTTTTTCTTATCAACAGACTTAATTTCTTCAGTTCCTTTATCTTTATTATCTTCTTCATAACCTAAGCCCTCTTTCCAGTTTCCACTACTTAGCAAATTTTGAGTTGTTTTTCCAGAGTTAGTCCAAGTCCTGATAATCTCTCTTTCCTTTTCTAACTCAGTTTTTAGAGATTCATTTAATTTTAGCACTTCATTCCTAACATAAAAAGCATCATCTCTATCCTTCTGAGTTTGATGGAACATGACTAACTCTTTTTCTAAGAAATCATTTCTTTTCTTAAATGCAAGATTTTCAGAAGTTAATCTTTCATATGTTAAAGTTTGATCTCTATAACTAACAAACATGGTTTTAAGATATCTTCTCAACTCATTAATATCATCAGTATGAAAAGCATAAGTAGTCTGAGGTACCTTTGTTTCAGCAGCTTCAGAACTACTCTCAGCACTTTCTTTATCAGCATTTGCCATCAATGCATAGTTTTCCTCACTTTCAGAGTCTGAGGTGTCTGTCCAGCTTTTCTACTTTGTGACAAGAGCCTTGCCTTTATCACCCTTTACCTTCTTGCAGTCAGGAGATATGTGGCCTTTCTCACCACAGTTATAGCATTTAACATTGGTGTAATCTCCTCTGTCAGACTTTCCTCCTCTGCCTTCAAATCTTCTGAAATTCTTTTTATCAGAACTTATGCCTTTCCTGGAAAACTTCTTTCCCTTCCTGAACTTCCTGTATGCAATCTTTGTAATTCCTTTCACCATAAGAGCACACAGCTTCATCATCTCCTCATCAGCATCAGTCTCAGGCAAGCTTTCAGAATTTGAGTCATCATCACTCTCACAACTTGATGACTCAGTTTCAGACTTTATGAAAAGAGCTTTACCCTTGTCTTTCTTTGAGGAAGCTGCTTTGGGGAATTCTTCTTCAGCCTTAAGAGCAACTGTCCTTGACTTTCCTCCTTTCCTCTTGCTTCTTTGTTCCATCTCCAGCTCATGAGTCTTGAGCATTCCATAGATTTCGTCAAGAGTTGTTTCTTCAAGATTGTAGTTGTCTCTTATTGTCGTTGCCTTCAAATCCCAGCATTCAGGAAGAGCTAACAGGAACTTAAGGTTTGAATTTTCAAGATAATACTCTTTATCAACCAATGACAAATCATTCAAAAGTTTGACAAATCTATCATATAAATCATTCAATGACTCATTAGTCTTTGAGTCAAAGTGTTCATACTCTTGAGTGAGTATTGTCTTTCTGTTCTTCTTAATTGTGTCAGTTCCCTGACACCTTGTTTCCAGAGCATCCCATATCTCCTTAGCAGTCTTGCAGTTGATTACCCTGTTTGACATTACATTATCAATGGCGCTATGTAGTAAGTGTCGTACCTTAGCATCCTTAGCAATTGATGCTATGTCTTCAGCAGTATAATCACTCTTCTCTTTTGGTACGGTCTTTGCTGCTTCACCTGCAACTGCAACAGCAAGCTTGGTTGGTTTGTGAGGGCCTTCCTTGATTCTATCAAGGTATTCTGGATCTATTGCTTCCAGGAACATGGTCATCCTTACCTTCCATATGGGATATTCAGATGGTCTCAGTATGGGAACTCTGATGGTCTCATACCGACTCTGAATTTGTGTCTTTGGTGATTCCTCAGTTTTGGTAGGCTTAGTTGGAGTTTCCGTGTCCGACATGATTGTGTTTGGATCTTTAACTGTATGTATGTTAACAGATAGGCTCTGATACCAATTGTTAGGTCACACACACACTGTAGAGGGGGTGAATACAGTGTATAATACACTCAAATCGAACTTTAAGAACTTAAGTAACAGAAAACAAACTTTATTGAAACAATATACTCTGTTACAGTATGGAACTGTTACCTCTCAGTGATGAACAAATATCACGAGAGCTGCTAGGGTTACAATGAATAATTTTCTCTAATAATGATAACACTTATAGTGTAAACCCTATGTCTGTGTTTATATACTACACGGTTATAAGATAATCGCTAATTGATATGGAATATAATTCTGCTTCCTAAAATATATCAATCAGATATCTTTTCTTCCAAGTATTCCATTCTTTACGGAATTCCTTCTTCATGCATATTTCTTTTTATGTTTATCTTGATCTTCTTTCCTTTAATCAGCTACTGTCCTTATCTGATTGTCCTTCAGCACTTAAGTTCTGATATCTATCTTCTGATGATTATCTCCTGATAACATAAGTACTGATATCCTTAAGTCCTGACTTCCAGTATAAGTACTGATCAACAGTTAAGTATTGATTTATCCTGTTCAAGTAAGATCTGAAAGCTAAACATAAAACATATTAGCCATGACATTATCAAATATATCTAACAATGCTTTTTATGTTAGGGATGAAGTGCTAAAAATGAATGAATCTCTAAAAACTGAGTTAGAAAAGGAAAGAGAGATTATTAGGACTTGGACTAACTCTGGCAGAACAACTCAAAATTTGCTAAGTAGTGAAAATTGGAAAGAGGGCCTAGGTTATGGAAAGGATAAGAATGATAAAGGAACTGTAGAAATTAAGCCTGTTATTAAGCAAAAGCCAAAGTTAAAACCTGTTAAGTTTGTAACTGTAAAGTCTGATAATGAGAAATCAGATGTTAAAGAGGGATTAACTTCTGACAAACTAAAACAGGAAAAGACAGCTGAAGTAAACATAGGCTTAATGACTAAGAAGCAGCTAAAGCATAAGCTGAAAGATGTTAAGAATGCAAACAAGGTAAAATCACCTAGGAAAAATAGGAATGGAAAGGAAGGTGTGAATAAAAGCAATGATTATAAGCCTGTTCTTGAAGCTCCTAGGAAAACGTGTCATAACTGTGGAAGTTCTAACCATCTGGCTTCTTTTTGCAGGAAGAATAAGAACATAAACTTCTTACCTTCAAAGTCAGGAGTTAAGAGTCAGTCTGTTAGATATAAGCCACAAAATCCTTGTTTTCATTGTGGTAGTTTATGGAATTCCATTTATACTTGTAAGGAATATCATAGTTTGTACTATGATTATTATCAAATAAAACCTTCTTTAAAAAAAGTTTCCATTGTTCCTTTTAGTATTAATTCTGATACAAAGTCTGAAAGTGTAAATTCTGATAAGAAAAATGTTAACATAAACTCTGATGCTAAATCCACTGCAAATGTTAACAAACTGGATAAGGCCAAAGGATCCAAGCAAGTCTGAGTCCTTAAAACTAATCATTAGTGGTCTTTGTGATTGCAGGGCAACAGGAAAAATATCCTAGTTCTGGACAGTGGATGTTCAGGACATATGACTGGAAATAAAGCCCTGCTATCAGACTTTGTGGAGAAAGCTGGCCCAAGTATTTCTTATGGAGATGGCAACATTGGAAAAACACTAGGATATGGCAATATCAATCTTGGGAATGTCATCATTAAAGAAGTAGCTCTGGTCTCAGGACTTAAACACAATCTGCTGAGTGTTAGTCAAATCTGTGACAAAGGTTATCATGTGGATTTATTTGAAGAACACTGTGAAGTTGTAAGCAAATCTACAGGCAAAGTTGTTCTGAAAGGATACAGGCATGGTAACATTTATGAAGCCAAGCTTTCAACAAGTACTGATGGTTCTGCAATCTGTCTGTTAAGTAGAGCATCAATTGAAGAAAGCTGAAATTGGCACAAGAAACTCTCTCATTTAAATTTCAACAATATAAATGAACTAGTCAAGAAAGATCTTGTGAGAGGACTGCCAAAGTCAGTATTTGCTCCTGATGGCCTTTGTGATTCTTGTCAGAAGGCATTCTTATAAGCCTTTTGAGAAGCTTAGATCCCCCAATTCCAGAATCCTTCTGAGAAGTCACTGTCTCAGCTTCTTTGACAACAGGTTCTGATGTAGAAACCTGTTCCTCACTATCTGACTCATCTCTCAAAGAAATCCTCCTTCTCTTTTGAGGTGTTTGAGGAATAGTCTTTGTCCTCTTAGGCTTGGAAGATGAAGGCTTCACAGTAGGTTCTGAGGATGAAGATTGAACTTTCTGTGAAGTGGTGAGATATGATGTGAGATATTGCCTGAGGGTTGGTTGAGTAGAATGGGTGGTATGTTCTGATGGTTGTTGTGGTGTTTGGGAGGTGGTTGTTGGTTGAACATCAGGAAAAACAGATCTTAGTAAATGCTGATCCTGAATCCTATAGATCTGTTTTTCCTGATGTTCAACCAACAACCACCTCCCAAACACCACAACAACCATCAGAACATACCACCCATACTTCTCAACCAACCCTTAGGCAATATCTCACATCATATATCACCACTTCACAGAAAGTTCAATCTTCATCCTCAGAACCTACTGTGAAGCCTTCATCTTCCAAGCCTAAGAGGACAAAGACTGTTCCTCAAACACCTCAAAAGAGAAGGAGGATTGCTTTGAGAGATGAGTCAGACAGTGAGGAACAGGTTTCTACATCAGAAGCTGTTGTCAAAGAAGCTGAGACAGTGACTTCTCAGAAGGATTCTAGAATTGGGGGATCTAAGCTTCTCAAAAGGCTTAGAAGAATGACTGTTGCTGAAATTCCCAAGGAATCCATATCTTCAAAGAGATACAAGAAACAGAGGGCAAAAAGGCCAGTTTTAGATGACGAAGAAGAAGCAGCTAAGGAAGGAGAACAGGAATCTCTGATCTCACAAGAAAATGAATCTGTTAAAGTCCCTACTTCTCCATTAACTTCAACTAAGGAAGCTGTTACTGAAAAGGCCAACACACCTTCTGTGTCTCCTAAGACTGTATCTCCTGTTAATTCAGGCACAAGTGCTGATATAGATATCCAGACCTTGGTTGTGCCTGAAGTAATTTTCTTAGAAGCTCCAATAGCAACTAATCCATTAACAACACCTGTTACTGATGCTGCTCAAACTCCAGAATTATCTACTGCACCTTCTCTGCATCTAGATGCTGATGATCAGAATATAGGTGAGCATCAGGATATGGCTATTGATCAGAACTTGGAACCAGATCAGCAATTAGAGGATGCTGAAGCCTCCATTGCTACTTACACTGTTGTTTTATCAAAAGATACTGAATCTGTAAGTTCTGATGCTGCAAATGTTGGAGATACTGGTGATGTTGCTCCAAATGCAGATGCTGATGAAGCAGGTCCTTCAGGACATGCCCCTCAACAAACTGTTCTTAAATCTGAACTTGTTAAGAAGTTTGTTACAAGAGAAGCACCAGTGCCTTGGAGTGAAACTCCTGCAGGACAAGAGTGGACTAAGGAATGGAACTCAATTACTTGTGTTCCATCTGTAAAGAATCTGGCTGAGCACTTGATAAAAGCTGATGAGATGTTAAATACTGATAATTTCAAAACTCAGCTTAGAGTCACTGCATTGAGTACTAAACATCTACAAGGTCTTCATTCTACTACTCATGCAGAGCTACACAAGATTCAGGAAGAATTCATAAAACAGGAACAAATTCAAAAGATTGATAAGAAAAAGTTCTTCCAACCTACCTTTGACAGGATTGCTTATATTGAGAAGACTCAAGATACTCAACAAGCTCAGATTGATGATATTCTGAAAAATCAAGCTTCTCAGCAATCTCAACTTAATGAAATCCAAGCCTCAGTGGAATTGCTTGTCTCTCTTCTATTACTTGCTGATGCCAAAAAAGGGGAGAAAGTAATTAAGTCCAAATGCAAAACTGATAAGACACTGAAGGGGACGGATGATGAAAGGGATGATCAAGGAAACTCTGGAATGGGTAGAGGTCATAGTCGAGGTAGAGGTTTCTCATCAAGAAAAGCTGAAATCACAAGTCACAGGACAAGTTCTGATACTGGGAAAAGAATTAGTTCTGCTACTGGTAAAAGGAAAAGTTCTGATGAACTTTTAGATCTTGATGAAGAAATGTCAAGACAGTTATTTCTTCAGGAAAATCCAGGAATGGACTTGGAGAGTTTAATGGAAGAAGAAGCCAGAATTAAATCAGAGAAAGTCACATCTAAATCTGAAGCTTCTGGTGAAAAGACACTTCCAAAACTCAAAGGCATTGTGATAAAAGAAAGGACAAATACTGAAGCAACATTGGCTAAATCACAACCGCAGATAGATCCAAGATCCAAGGGTAAAGAAAAGGTTGGTGAACCTATTAAGGTTTATGTGCCTCCTGAGAATGAAGAAATCACTGATGAAAAGGATGATCTTGCTCTGACTTCAAGAAAAGTTCTTAAAAACAACCTCTGACATGGCTCAAGTTGTTCAGAGTCAAGAGACCGTAAGTTCTGATATTTTGAAGAAGCAAGTAACCTCTGACACAGCTCAAGTTAACTTGATATCAGAAGATAGATCAAAGAAACTCCTACTAGGATTCACTAAAGCAAAATAGACTCAACCTTTGAAGACTTCTGCAAGTGGTTTTGAAGCAAGAGTAGTTACTGGAAAGGAAGCAAGAGTTAAAACTGGATTGGGAAGTGCTGATGAAAGAAGAATACAGAACACTACCAATGATCCAACTTCCTTGAGTGAACCAGGTATTGGAGCAACTCCTGAGAGATTGAATCAACTGGAATCTGTACAAATGGTCTACCATACCTACTTGAAAGAACACATCTTGTTGTACTTCATGACAGATGGTAGGGTTTATCATATAAGGCAAAATGCCATTCCATTGAAGTATTTTGAAGAATTGGAGCATGTACTATTCTTACTTCAAGTGGATGACAGATTGACAGGAAGTGCTGCAAACTATTTGAAGGATCAGATTCAGAGACAGAAAAGGCTTTATTCTGTTAAGTCTGACAGCACATATGTTCCAAAGTACAGAGATCACAAGGGTGATATAGTTGAAATGAAGCCTAACACTGCTAAGATTATAACTACCTTTCTGGGTTACAGGGCTGTGGAATTCAATCTTGAGTCTGATAAGGCATATTTGATCAGACTGGATCAGGATATAAGAAAAGCCAAGATTAATGATCTCAGGGCTGCAATCTTTCAAATTGGTAAAGATTCTGCAGAGCTTAAAGATGCTAAAAGGAGGATGATTGATGAACTTAGATATGCTGATAGATGTTTATTGAAGAACTATCTCAGAACAACTCCTGACATCAGAGAGATCAGAAGATGAAGCCAAGTCAAGATCTACAACTGATTAAATTCTGATATTTGTACAGACTGAAGTTGTTATCAGAAGTTAAATGTTGGTAAAGCTTTAAGGACTGTAAGTTGTAGTTATCTAGTCTAATTCTCATGCATTTGTACTTAATATTTTTGACATCATCAAATATCTATTAAACTTGTATATTATGCTAATTTACAAGTTGGGGGAGATTGTTAGATATATTTGATAATGTCATGACTAATATGATTTATGTTTAGATCTTACTTAAACAGGATAAATCAGTACTTACTGGAGGTCAGGACTTAAGGATATCAGTACTTATATTATCAGGAGATAATCATCAGAAGATGGATATCAGAACTTAAGTGCTGAAGGACGTTCAGATAAGGATAGTAGCTGATTAAAGGAAAGAAGATCAAGATAAACATAAGAAGAGATATGCATGAAGAAGGAATTCTATGAAGAATAGAATACTTGGAAGAAAAGATATCTGATTGATATATTTTAGGAAGCAGAATTATATTCCATATCAATTAGCGATTATCTTGTAACTGTGTAGTATATAAACACAGACATAGGGTTTACACTATAAGTGTTATCATATTCAAGAAGATTATTCATTGTAACCCTAGCAGTTCTCGTGATATTTATTCATCACTGAGAGGTAACAGTTCCATACTGTAACAGAGTTTATTGTTTCAATAAAGTTTATTTTCTGTTACTTGAGTTATTAGAGTTCGATTTGATTGTACTTTACACTGTATTCACCCCCTCTACAGTGTGTGTGACCTAACATAATGACAAATTTTAAGCACTTTTCTTAGTTATGCCTTATTTCTAAGATGTACTGAAGTATATCAGAATTTAATCTTTATCTGATATTTTGCGAATGCACACATTCTCACTCCATATGAATGATGAAAATTATTGTGGTGATCAAGTTGTTTCAGATAAATAGTTAAGTGTCATATGCATAAATTCTGAGGACAAGTTATGATGGAAGTTTTGATGATTAAAATCTGAAGAAACAAGTCAGTATTTGTATGAAGAATCACAGATACCAACATTCACTTTTGGAGTACAGAAGCCATGTTCTGATGACTGTTAAAATCTGATAATAGTCATGTTCTGATATTAAATTCTGATGGAAACTCTGATGCTTACGTGGCATTATTATTTACTTAACTTATTTGTGGTAAATACTGTAACGGTCATATTTAATCATAATATAATTAGGTGAGATAAAAATAGTCATAATCAGTTGGGTTAGTGGTAAACATGTTTCTCTTAAAAAACTACATGTGCACAGTAATTATTACTTATTTCCCGTGCCCATTAACTCCTGCTTTAACTATTGATTATTCACATATTGCCTAAATCATTACACTTCGGTCTAGGGAGACGCTCATTAAGTTAACTCTACACTTACTCATTAATCAGTCCTCTAGTCCCTTGATATTCCATTGGTTATTTAACCGACATTTCATCTCAGACAAATCATCTTCTATTCTCATACAAAATCATTCTCTCTCTTTTAATTCTCACTATTTTCCTCCTTCATAAAAATGGTTCTTGTAAACATGATTATGAACTATGAAAACTTCAACGTTGAGTTCAGTTGTGGTGACTGAGAACATGAATGGCACGTCACTCCCATTCCTGATGAGATATGGAACTTGGTTCCACAAGAGGTTTAGACAAATCTCTTATTCTTTGAGATGGACTATCAACTCCATCTTGATCGCTTGGAAGAAGAACGGAGAGAGGCTCTTCTTCAGCAAGAACGGATCATCCGTCTTACAGTGCTAGTTGTCAGCAGCAGGAGGAACTAATCGGTGGCTTTCCTTCTTAGACCAAGGTTGTTAATGTTCACCATCTTAGACTAGGATTATCTTGTAATCTTTTGCATGTAATCTACAAATTTCATAAAATGTACTCTTTTGATATTTTAATGAAATTTCTTTTGATTGCAAGATTTAGTCTTTGTTTATCTTGTTTTATGTGCATGTGAATGTTCTCACTAAAGCCTGTTAATCTTTACTTCATCTACTTGAACTGTATTTCTTGATGAATGTTTCGATTACGATTGTGGTTACTAATAATTTATGCTGATTTGACAAACAAATGTTGAATTTGAATCGACATATCCTGAGTTACACTTGAGAAGGTAGAAGCAATTGAGAAAGCTCAAGAGAAGCAACATGCCTAAATCTATGGGGTCCTGGCTAATCAAGCTTCTCAACAGGCTCAATTGACTGATATTCAATCTTCAGTGGAACTTCTTCTCTCACTCCTACTATCAGATGATGCCAAAAAGGGGGAGAAGATAGTTAAGTCCAAACGCTCTAATGATCAAATACTGAAGAAGAAAGATGATGAAGCTGATGACGAGGAAAACCCTAGCAAGGGTAGAGGTCAAGTTCAAAGTAAAGGGCAGAGCAGCAAGGTTTCTTCAAGGAAATTAATTACCGAAGCAAGCAAATCTTCTACTCAAAAGAAGACAAGTTCTGAAGCTGCTCAAACTCAAAATCTGATAGCAAGTACTAATACTCAAAATCTGATATCAAGTTCTGATGAGCAAAGTCTGATGACAAAGCCTGATGTTCTGATACAAGGTGGAAGTCAAGATTCTCAAAAGTTCATACAAATCTGAAGCTCAAGGGGAAGCAGACTATAGTCTACTACAAAGATCCCAAGATTCAGACACTTGATGAGGAAATTGCTAGAAGATTATTTTTGAAGCATAATCCAGGAATGGATCTAGAAAATCTTAAGGAGGAAGAAGCTAGATTTAAAGCTGAAAAGATAAATCTAAAGCCAAAAGCTTCTGTTGTAAAGAAACCTCCGAGGCCTAAGGAAAAAGGCATTGTGATCAAGGAGAAGTCAATTTCTGAGGCATCTAAAGCCAAGACAAGATCACAATCCGAGATTGATCCCAAAGACAAAGGAAAGGGAAAAGTTGATGAGCCAACCAAGCCACTGGAGATGAAAATTCCTCAAATTTTGATAAATCCAGTGTGCAAAATGGTTCAAGTTACTAATGATACTCTTGCTAAAGATGAAGATGTTCAAACTCTGAAAAGAAAGAAGATTTCTGAAGAATCAAAGACAACCTCTAACAAGGCTCAAGTTGTTTAGAGTGAAGAACGGCAAGCTATAACTGAAACAACAAGTTCTGATAAAGTCATCAAGACATCAACCTCTGATAGTGCTCAAGTTGATTTAGACAAGATGGAAGTAGCTGATAAAAAGAAACTTCTGTGGAAAAATGTCAAACCATCAGATCCAAAGAAAAGCCAATTGTTATCTACTTTCATGACTATTGGGTTAAATGCTAGAGAACCAAGAGACATGGATGGACTAGGTTCTGATGAAGCTAAGATTAAAACAAGAGTTGAAGTTGCTACTAGAGATCCATTTCTATTTACTGACAGACCTATTGAAGATGTTACACAGAAACACCTTGATAAGGTTGTTAGATATATTTGTGATGTCATGTCTAATATGATTTATGTTTAGTTTTCAGATCTTACTTAACCGGACAAATCAGTACTTAACTGTAAATCAGTACTTATACTGAAGTCAGAACTTAAGATATCGGAACTTAAGTTATCAGGAGATATTTATCAGGAGATAATATCAAGACTTAAGGAGACTTTTAGATAAAGAAGGCGGCTAATTGAAAGGAAAGAAGATCAAGACAAACGCAAGAAGAGATATTCATGAAGAAGGAATTCAATGAAGAATAGAATACTTGGAAGAAAAGATAACTGATTGATATATTTTAGGAAGCAGAATTATATTCAATATCAATTAGAAGATTATCTTGTAACTGTGTAGTATATAAACACAGATATAGGGTTTACACTATATGTGTTATCGAAATCGAGATTATTATTCTTTGTAACCCTAGCAGCTCTCGTGATAATTTGTTCATCACTGAGAGAGGATAGTTCCATATTGTAACAGAGTTTATTGTGTTGAATAAAATCTGTGTTCAGTTACTTGTGTTCTTAATTCGATTTGATTGTAGTAAACACTGTATTCAACCCCCTTCTACAGTGTGTATGACCTAACAAGTGGTATCAAAGCAATTTGTTAACACACAAACAATTTAAGATCCAAAAATCAATCATGTCTGAAGAAACACAAACTCCAACCAAGCCCACCAAAACTGAATAACCTCTAAAGACTCAAATTCATAATCGATATGAGACTATTAGGGTTCCCATACTAAAACCATCTGAATATCCCATATGAAAGGTGAGGATGTCTATATTTCTGGAAGCTACAGATCCAGAATACCTTGACAAAATCAATGAAGGCTTCACTGTAGGTGCTGAAGGTTGAGGTTGAGTTGATTGTTTTGGTTTGAAAAATGTCCTGATGGAGGGTTGAGATGGTTGAGGTTGAGAAGTTTGAGATGACTGTGATGGTTTAAAATATGTCCTGATAGATGGTTGAGTAGGTTGAGGTTGAGAAGTTTGAGGTTGTCGTGTAGTTGTGGTAGGTTCTGATGGCTGTTGAGTTGGCTGTGATGTGTTGGTGGGTTGGACATCAGGGTGAACATATATGTATGTTTGTGGGTCAGCATTGATCATGGGGGAGCATCCAGTTCTAGAGATAACCTTCCATCTGCAAGGAAGTGGACTGAAGCACATACACCTGACTTGATTATTGGAGATTCGAAGCAGGTATAAGAACTAGAACAACAACATCAAATGAATGTCTCTATCACTCTTTTCTTTCTCAGACTGAAGCAAAGAAAGTGGAAGAAGCTCTTCAAGATGCTGATTGGGTGCAAGCAATGCAGGAAGAGTTAAAATGAATTTGAAAGAAATAAAGTCTGGACCCTGGTGCCAGGACCAAAGAACAGACAGTTGTTGGGACAAAGTGGGTGTTCAGAAACAAAACTGACAGTGATGGCATAGTTACAAGGAACAAAGCAAGGCTGGTTGCTAAAGGCTACTCTCAACAGGAGGGTATTGATTATGATGAAACATTTGCACCAGTTGCTAGATTGGAAGCCATTAGAATCTTTTTGGCTTATGCTGCTCACAAAAAGTTTAAAGTCTTTCAAATGGATCTGAAAAGTGTTTTTCTCAATGGAGAATTGGAAGAAGAGGTGTATGTTGAACAACCTCCAATATTTGTCGATTCAAAATTTCCAAATCATGTCTGTAACACCCCCAAATCCGGGGTCGGGGATCCGGGTTGTCACGAGTTCCATTTCCCTTAATAACACCCAATCTTAATAATTACTCAACTACTCTGTACTGTGACCCCACAATAAACACACACACCACACGTTATAGTCTCAGAGATGAACATCCAAAAATAACCACAAGTCATTTTATTCCACAATTATCTGCCCATACACCTTAAAAGGTTTTATGAATAAATTTACATTTCTTTGCCATTATTACAATTCATAAATATACATAAATCTGGTACATCAAAAGTTGAAAGCCTAGCCTATTGGTAGTTTCTACCTCAGCCACGGCGGCATCAATGCTTCTAGAAAACTGCGGAACGTCTCCTAATCGCTTGCGAATCGGGAGCTTGGTCCTGTTCATCTTTTCTATCTGTTGTTGTGTGATGAAAGAAGAAAGCAAGGGTGATCAGCAAGCCCACCAAAATAATATGTATAATGATTAACAATATGAGCCGTCTCATAGTACTCATGAAAGTCTTGGTCAAAAGAAATGAACCAAGTTGATATCTTAATGCGATGAAGTCGCAAAATATTCAGTATATATACATATATACTTTTCAAAATATTGGAAGTCCTCTTCCATGCATAATACACACAGAGTTCCAGTGTATAACTGTATAAAAAAATATCGTTGCAAGGTGATCTCATATATCTAACCTTGTCTCAACGTTTTTCTGAAAATCTTTGTCATTCATAAGACAATTATTAACTAGATATAAGTTTAAAAGATGAAGTTACCAAATACTTCACTACACTTATATCATTTATAAAGCTACTTGAACTACCATTGTTCAAAGTATAATGAGCTTTCAACAGTTCATCACATAGATGAGACTACAAGACAAGATTTGAATAGATTAAATCTTTAAAATATTATTAAAGGAAATGAAGTTATGACATACTTCATTAAGTTCTGATATATATATATATATATATATATATATATATATATATATCCACATATACATCTTCCTTTATACATTTCCTGAAAACCTCTGCCATGTAAAGTATGAACAGAATTGCAATATCCAATAAATTTGGAAAGGAAAAGAATTTTAGCATAAACCAGATATCTTGTTTATCAGGCAAAGATACCCATAAGTAACCTTTTCTACTAGTAGATGGACGAATTCCCCACTGGTCATCACCCTGGTCGTAATAGGACCTTATGCTGGACTGCCACTCAGCCACTTATGCATTTGATGGACTCCCACTGAGCCACTTACACTATCATGGACGCCCACTGAGCCCATGTTGCTTATGCCGACTCAATAGATGGACTTACTTCCCGAACGTTGGGTAAGTAATCAATTCATTTACCAAAACTGCAACCTTGTTGCGAATATAAAATACACCACAGAGCCGGATCCCTCAGGTTTTGAGCGAGTATTTAAATCCCCTTAAAAAGGAAGATCTTAAATATAAAAAAATGAGTTTTGGGATCTGCTCTAACTTTTAAAAATCATTTTAAAGACTCGAAAATACTTTAAAGAGTGTTTGGAGTAAAGCTGATTTAATGAAATAAATCAGTCCCCAGAATATTTAGAAAATGTCTGAATATTATTATTTAAATAATATTCCCATAAAGAATAATCTTTATAAAAATAATTGAAGTAGAATTATTAAAACTTATACTTGAAACGAGTATTAAATAACCAAAGATATATTTATATGAAAGTACTATCTTTATTTGAATAATCGAAAAT
Organism: Apium graveolens; assembly: GCF_009905375.1. NCBI lineage: Eukaryota > Viridiplantae > Streptophyta > Magnoliopsida > Apiales > Apiaceae > Apium > Apium graveolens. The sequence continues at coordinate 137,938,797 of NC_133655.1, read as the reverse complement.
AAGTTTGATTATTGACACCTTATTCTTTAATAAAATAAAGAATATATCTCAGCAAATAATCGGAGTCATAGATCCTCAAATGAATATTCAAATGATATTCATTAAATAATATAAACTGAGTCATAAGCCCTCGAATGAATATTCAAATAATATTCAATAAATAATATAAAAGAGTCATAAGCCCTCGAATGAATATTCAAAATAATATTCATTTAATATAAAGGAGTCATAAGCCTTCGAATGAATATTCAAAATAATATTCATTTAATATAAAGGAGTCATAAGCCTTCAAATAATATTCGAAATAATATTCAATAATAAAATAAAGTTAAAGTTATCGAATAAACCTTATTCGATTAATAGTTTTGAAAACTATGACCATATATATATATAAGTATATATATATATATATTTATATCCATATATACAAAATCTACTCGGGATCCTCGACTCCCGGTTTTAGAAAATATTTTCACCTTTGGGTCCCTATACTAAGGGTATATGCAAATTACCGCTATCCTCTAGCATAGGTATTATCAACTGAATCAACAGGTATATATGGAAAGAATACGAAACAGGCATGCATATATATATACCATAGCAGCATGCTTCAATATATTGCAACATTTGCTAATTAACCAACATGCATCTATCGCAAGATAATGCAAATACATATATACATCACAACAACAGTTATAACGGTTAGAAAACTTGCCTAAGCGACTGGGGATTACGAATGGCTCGGGACGAGTCTGGTAACCTATAAGCAACAAGTAAGTTAGAATTAAACCAAAGTCACTTGTAAATCTATACTCTAGCCAACTCAGACTCTAACGCTCGTTTTGCGCTTACTGATTCTCTTAAGTCACTCGAGTACCCTCGGCTCCACCATTTTTAATAATTTAACCTTTACAAGTTTTAAGGCGATTCCTTCGCGAGTGTCTTACCCACTGCCTAACACACTTACCATAAATGTTTCATACATTAATTAACCCTTTTTGGTCTTTAACCTATGTTTCAAAGTAAGGCGAGGGGAAAAGTTTCGTTCGCGAAACGTCGTTACATGAAACGGTCGTTTCTCCTAAACCGTGCATCGGAATCGAACGAACTACATATCAAAACGAAGCTCGTAACATGAGCTATCTAAACATGGCAATGGTCATAATCTAGCAGGGGGTTCTCGGGTCCTAATGTTATGCACAAAAACAGTCTAAAGAAAATCGGACGTTACGACGGCTATGTTTACGCGATTTCCCAATTTTAAACCATTCAAAACCAACCCAATTCAACCTCAAATCCAACATACAACCAACATCCATCCTTATCACATCATAACAACCCCAACCAATTCAATTTTAATATTCATACTTATGCCTAAGCTTAACTTTAACCATACTTAAGTTCTTTTAATCAAAACAACAACATTTACCATTCCATTTCAATACCATTTCAATCCCAAACTCTAAATCACAAACATCAAGCTACAATATCACCCTACTAATCAAAATCATCTTATAATACATAGGAATCTAGGGTTAGGAGATGATATACCTTCCTTGAAGTGGTGGGAGGAGCTAGGAAGCCTTAAGAAGCTTTGAGAAGTCTTAGGAATGCTTGGATCTTCAAGGAAAACAAGAAAAATTTCAAGTTAAAAACTTGAAAACACTATTCATAGTCTTCTTCTTTGATTAAATGAAGAAGATTGAGAAGGAATTGATGGCTTAAACTCATGATATAGCCCTAACTAAGCATAAAGATGATTAGGGAATTAACTCACCAATTTAGGAGGCTTGGATCTTGAGTTTTGAATTTCTTGCCCTTTTGCAATAGTAAAAGCCGAGAGCATGAAGAACAATGCCTTGGTTTCTTTTTGATTTTGATGAAAAATGATTTGCTTGGCTTGGTTGGTTTGATTTTTGTGTTTGTTTTAGTAAATTACCTAGTTGCCCTTGATTTTGTGTGGTTAAAAAGCCACCACATCTCCTTCCTTCCCATGTCATGCTTGTGTCATCCTTATGATGTCATCCTCCCCTCCTTGTCCTCTTCTCATTGGTTGGGTGACATCATCCTCTCTAATCCCTTTGATTAACTTCCTAATTGTTTGCCTAATGACCGCTGATCTGTTATACGGTTCGCTTAACTTTCGTTTTCGTTTATCGTTTGAAGGATCATACCCGGGATCTTATTACTTAGGTTCCCTTAACCTTTCTCAATACATTATATTCCTTTTTATGATCCTCTCTTATAATCCTTTAATTTAAATCCTTCGTATCATGTTACCTTATATTCAATTCTTTCCGTATCTAGTGGATTTCCGAGAAAAATCAAAGTGTTTGAATTTGGATTCTGACGATCTTTACATACACTTATATCCCATATAAAGTACTAATAAAATCTCAGAATATCCATATCAGAACCCCTACATAGTGTGGCATGAAAAGTTTTCTCATTCAGCAAAAACACTATTCATAAGGGTTTCAAAATTTCAAAAAAAATTGGGGTTTTTACAGTCTCCCCTCCTTAAAAGGATTATGTCCCGGAATCAGATAGAAAATGAATAGGGATACTCTCTTAGCATTGCACTTTCTAACTCTCGAGTAAATTTTCCCACGTTGTGGTCCTACCACCAAACTTCACCTAGTTTGATAACCCTTCTCCTAAGTACTTGTTCCTTTTCACTCTATAACCCTTCCTGGTTGCTCCATATAGGTTACGTCTGGTTGCATGTCTATGCGCTCATATGCCCCTATTTATCTGGCATCCGAATTACACTTCCTTAACATTGATACGTGAAACACGTTATGACTTGCTACATGTTCTGGGGTAAGGCTAGCTCATACGCTAACTTCCCAATACTTCTTAATATATCCAAGGGTCCGACAAATTGTGGACTTAGCTTTCCTTTCTTTCTGATTCTCATCAATCCTTTCCAAGGGTTTCCAAGGGGATACCTTTAACAACACTAGGTCCCCTACTTCCTATTCTTTGTCCTTTCATGTCAAATCAACATACTTCTTATGTCCATCTTGGGTTACTACCAGCCGTCCTCTGATTAGATCTATTATATCCCTGGCCCTTTGGACTATTGCGGGTCCGAGCATCTTGCGCTCTACAACTTCATCCTAACATAAGGGAAATCGACATTGTCTTCCCTCAAGGATCTCATAAGGCGATATCTCAATACTGACATATGATCTATTGTCGTAAGAAAACTCAATCCGTGTTAGGTGATCATTCCAAATTCTTTCAAGTCTATTGCACAGACTCTCATTATAGCTTTTAGCATTAGAACTTTTGCTTCTCAATACCCATTCTTTTCCAGTTCGTAATCGCTACTACCTTCCGTTCCTAATATTATACGGGTTATACTTTTGCTCGCTAGAATTCTATAACCTTTTAATAACCACGTCAACCTTAGTATCACGAATGTGTTTCCATTCCGCATACTACCACCACTTTATTACTCCTTTTTCAGTTGTTTCTATTTTCCAAAACTTGATCAATCAAATAGAAGTAAAGGAATTTGTTGAGAGATCACTATGATCATGAACACTTGTTATATCGCATAGTTAGTACAGAAGGTGGCCAGCCTTTAGTACTTGACAAGCAATTAAACAATAGCTGGTATCCTACTCGGCTTCTATCACACAGATAGATAGTCATTCGGCAATACCTCCCCTTCTGGAAGGGTTGTTCTTCTCAGTTTACATGAAATGAAAAGAGAGAAAAGAACGAACTGAAGAGAATTGTATATTCGTAAAAAAAATTATTGCCATAAAATATCTGGCTTGGAATCTACCTCTGAACTATAGAGGTTTGTCATAGGAGAACAAAACATATATGTATATATATCAACATCAAGTATTATCGCATCGCATTTCACATGCTTAAATATTTTTGTTATTCCGTCCATCATTCTATGGACCCATGCTCTTCCTCGAGCTTATACTCAATCACCTATGAAACTCCCTCGACATCGAAAATTGAATCTGGAATCTCATTTTATACATCATCGTTAATAGAATTCTATGCTTGCACCGCAACCTTCCTCGTATAGTAATACGACTTTCTATTGATAAGAAAGAATAATATTCAATAGGTAGATACTCTACTTAATTAGTCTATCAATGATAACTTATACACTACCACGACCCGATTAGTGGTACTCAATCTCAACACCCATTCCAATACAACTCTCACGGTTGTAATCAGCTCATTACTCGCAGAATCATTGCTGCCTTACTATGGTCCACCACTGACCTACTGTAGTCATTCATTTTCCATGAAGTCTTAATAGCTAACCATACGGAGTCCATACTTCTCGTATCTAATTCTCCTAAGGAGTTAACATAACCACCAATCACAATTCATGAAGAACACTCCAAACTCTGACATAATGACATGAAGTAGATAAAATTGCAGAAGAGTTTCAATCAAAGTAACGATAGCAGGTTAATACCATTCTTAATCATATGCCTTCGATAGAAGACTTAACTCAAAGGTTCGTTTAGTCCTTTTGAAACATGGTCCAGGCTCATTCTCAAGATAGTACCTTCTAAGATAGATAGCCCGCTAATGGCGATTACACGAATTAAACCTTTACCCAACTACTATTACGGTTGAGTATTGCACAGTCATCAGAAGGAATGTCAATCTTCCGAACCGTAATACAACCTTCCCGGCTTCAACCATCATCACTGTATTCCTTTGGCACACGCGCCTATAATTATCCTCTTACCTTTAAAGTGTCGGCCACCTCTTTGGCCTTTCCTGATAGTAAAATTTCCTTACAGTCAATGTCATTTTAACCACCTCCAAATAAATTTTCTACCTTATTTCAATCACAGCTTATGTGAAAATGCTTTTCTTTAATGTCTGATGAGTAAATACAAAAAAAATATCACCATTTTTCCATAAGTTATTGCCTCAATCTTTAGAGGTTAATCACTGTCACGACTGACTCTCAATCATACTTAGAACATCTTTTATCTTAGGTCCTAATTGCCCTGAACAATTTCGACCTTTACTGGTTCGATTCATACTTTCTCGTGGTTTAACACGTGCCTCACTTGGCAACATTATAATTACGTCATATTTCCTTTATCAACATTTCTATTCTTGAGAATTTTGAATATTACCTTTCTCCTTGTAAAACCTCTAAGGTTATCCTTCAATCGTTCCTCCTGTATTCCCTAGATACAGGGCATATCACAATACCATTTACTAATACTAGAACCATTGTCTATATTCTTATGAAAAATTTCTCCACTGATTCTTAAAGGTTGTTGTTACCTTAACCCCTTTCCCAATCATACTGTCAAAACTCATACTGTCCCTATTAAGGGTGACATGCCAACCTTTATGCAGTCCCCTAGGATTCATTTTAAGTTACCAATGTTCTATCCTTAATTCCACCTTTAAAAGGTACCTGCATCCTTCCATGGATAAATCAAGTCATATATCCTTGATAGATTATCTTATTCATCATTCCCACCTCGATAGTCTATACCTAACTTCATAATAGCATCCTTATTCAAATTGAGGTCAATCCATATGGCCTCCAAAAGATAACAATGGTCATCCGCTTTTCTTTCCTGATTTGGTAATGACAACATGGATGTTCTGGAAGATATTGGTCATGTTCAACGTGAAATTCTTCTTAATAATTCCTTATTTACTTTTGTTGTTTATCTCAACAGTCATCTCAATATTGGGATACCTCTCATACCTGGCGTCTCCCTTTCTGAGTATCGAGCCACCGGTCTTACATTTCCCATTATTGAAGGTCACTTCCTTCATCCAATTTTCCTACTTTCTTACTTTCTTGTCTCCTTAGTCTATCCGCGTCTTATTATTTATCCTTCGAACTATCTAAAGGTTTCCTTGAATCCTCCCAACTTAAAGGGGATAAAATGTACATAACTCGTATGCCTTCAACCATCAACTTTAACTCATGGTGAATCACCCTCATACCAATGATTACATACTTTCCTATTTCTATTGCTACGAGTCTTTAGGGTTTCCTCATACCGACTCCCTTATCATACCTCAAACTCTATTGCCTTTATATCCCTTTCCACTTCAGTTTCTTTTTATTTCCCTTTCTCTTATCATTATTTCATGAACCAACACAACATAAGCATTGATTTCAAACATCCCGTCATTCTGGATTCGTGTCCTTAGAACGAATCTCGACAACTTTTACAACTTAGATTCATAATTCATCATACTCGTCTGCCTTTGTTCTGGCTCTAAAGCTTTTACTCTATCTCTATAACCTTGGGAAGTACTTTCCTGAAAACAATTGACTGAACTTAAATCAGTTTATTATAATCTCTTGCTCCGTGCCTTCCTTGGTCTTTTACCAGCGGGTGGTCTCTCTCTTAGGAGGGTAAGTGATAAAAACAGTCTTTTGTGATTCATCAATCATTTAGAATCTCAAATGATTCCTATATTTCCTTTAGCCAGGCTCTTGCCTCGACTGGGTCAGCTTGTTCCTTGGAACTCTGAGAGCTTAGCGACTTAGAGGTCCTGAAAGAATTTCACACCACATTGTTTCCTCAAGGTGGTGGTTGGGAATAAAATATAAGTTCTGTTTAGACAGGTTCATGAATTTCCGTATAGGAGTACCATCTCGGGTCTCCTTATCTCGCTCGACTTCTGCTGTTTTAGTCTAAATATTTCTTCCTACTCCCCATAATTGGGGTCATCTTTTAATTTAAAATCTTCATTTTCCACTTTATTATATTCTGGGTTCTTTATATCTTAATTGCGACCTCCCTGATTATCACATTCAAGGTTTGCCCCTAATCTTATTCCTTGTGGGGGCATATTACTTGGAAAATTTTGAGAATCTCCGGATATTTGTCTTACTTACTTTGCTTAAGTCTTCCCCTCGTTTAGTCCTTGCACGATTGCAAATTATGAATTCTCAAGTTCGATAAACTTCATGAAACTCTCTTAAGTGTTAATAGAGCAATTAACAATATGATTTTATCACAAACAAATTGATCTGAACTGAAATTAACGAATATATACATGACCATTTGTTCGAGGGTACAACAACTGAACATATTAAAGAGGATTACATCATATGAACTTATCGCTCCTATCCCAAAAGTACTACCATAGATAGTCATCTCGTCATTAAAACTAATCATTCATAACTTAGGCTAATCCTCCAAAAGCGGTGCTACATGAAACCCTTGTTTGATTGCTCTGGCTCTGCACACTACCATGGATTAAGAGATGCGAGCACGCACGACATCCCTAACCTGCTCCATCACAGAGGTGATGAGGTCTAAGATAGTCGCAAGTAGAGCTGGATCAACCTGACCCTCAAGATGGCCTCTAGCTGTAACACGGGTGGTAGCCTCAATCCTTTCCATGCTATACGCTAATCCTGCCGGAAGTATCCCACCCTCAATCCTTGGTGCAGTAAGTCGATCCAACTGATCACTCCTAACATTCCGGGCCTCTGACAGGCCACCCAAAGTCATATGATAATCAGCGATAAGAGAAGCCTGAGTGGTAGCATCTAGCAGTCCATGGGGTGCAGGTGGTACAGACCCAGGAGATCCAAATGGATAACCAAGCACGGTATCAGGTGACAATGGTGCAGGGGATAAATGTGGCATTTCCTCAGTATGTGCTGGGCTCTGTACAGGGGAGGGAACAGGAATTGGTGGAACCTCATGGATGTCTACAGGAGCCTCTGGAAGAGGGTCTGATACTGGTATAATTGGGGTCGTGGAAGGCCCCACTCCTTCTGCCATCATTAACCCTTGTGCCCTTGGTAACTCTTCATCCTCTAGTGCCACCCTCGCGGCCATTCTTGCTCTGGTAGTCGCCCTGACTACGGTCATCTGTTCCTCAGCGGTCCTCTCTTCATTCTCATCAGGATCCTCCATAAGATCCTCCTCAGCCACAATCCTTTCCGGAATAACATCCTCAACCGCAACATTCTCTATCTGAACCTTATCCGGTCCCTCATTAGGGTACTCCATCGGATTCACAATTTGATCTCCAACTTGTAATAAAACATCCTCATGCTGATGCTCCTGAACCTCAAGGTTCGGTGCCCCGCTGCCCTATACGAGAACGAACTATGTTACTATCACGATACTTATAAGGGTTCTCGTAAGGGTTTTAACTGTCAGTGCTACGTTAGGTAGCCCGACTATGAACTTGGCAAGAGTTCTTATTATCTTAGTGAACTTATTATCTTAACGTCATATCATCTCTGAGGTTTATAACGCTTCGCTCTGATACCATTTCTGTAACACCCCCAAATCCGGGGTCAAGGATCCGGGTTGTCACGAGTTCCATTTCCCTTAATAACACCCAATCTTAATAATTACTCAACTACTCTGTACTGTGACCCCACAATAAACACACACACCACACGTTATAGTCTCAGAGATGAACATCCAAAAATAACCACAAGTCATTTTATTCCACAATTATCTGCCCATACACCTTAAAAGGTTTTCTGAATAAATTTACATTTCTTTGCCATTATTACAATTCATAAATATACATAAATCCGGTACATCAAAAGTTGAAAGCCTAGCCTATTGGTAGTTTCTACCTCAGCCATGGCGGCATCAATGCTTCTAGAAAATTGCGGAACGTCTCCTAATCGCTTGCGAATCGGGAGCTTGGTCCTGTTCATCTTTTCTATCTGTTGTTGTGTGATGAAAGAAGAAAGCAAGGGTGAGCAGCAAGCCCACCAAAATAATATGTATAATGATTAACAATATGAGCCGTCTCATAGTACTCATGAAAGTCTTGGTCAAAAGAAATGAACCAAGTTGATATCTTAATGCGATGAAGTCGCAAAATATTCAGTATATATACATATATACTTTTCAAAATATTGGAAGTCCTCTTCCATGCATAATACACACAGAGTTCCAGTGTATAACTGTATAAAAAAATATCGTTGCAAGGTGATCTCATATATCTAACCTTGTCTCAACGTTTTTCTGAAAATCTTTGTCATTCATAAGACAATTATTAACTAGATATAAGTTTAAAAGATGAAGTTACCAAATACTTCACTACACTTATATCATTTATAAAGCTACTTGAACTACCATTGTTCAAAGTATAATGAGCTTTCAACACTTCATCACATAGATGAGACTACAAGACAAGATTTGAATAGATTAAATCTTTAAAATATTATTAAAGGAAATGAAGTTATGACATACTTCATTAAGTTCTGATATATATATATATATATCCACATATACATCTTCCTTTATACATTTCCTGAAAACCTCTGCCATGTAAAGTATGAACAGAATTGCAATATCCAATAAATTTGGAAAGGAAAAGAATTTTGGCATAAACCAGATATCTTGCTGATCAGGCAAAGATACCCATAAGTAACCTTTTCTACTAGTAGATGGACGAATTCCCCACTGGTCATCACCCTGGTCGTAATAGGACCTTATGCTGGACTGCCACTCAGCCACTTATGCATTTGATGGACTCCCACTGAGCCACTTACACTATCATGGACGCCCACTGAGCCCATGTTGCTTATGCCGACTCAATAGATGGACTTACTTCCCGAACGTTGGGTAAGTAATCAATTCATTTACCAAAACTGCAACCTTGTTGCGAATATAAAATACACCACAGAGCTGGATCCCTCGGGTTTTGAGCGAGTATTTAAATCCCCTTAAAAAGGAAGATCTTAAATATAAAAAAATGAGTTTTGGGATCTGCTCTAACTTTTAAAAATCATTTTGAAGACTCGAAAATACTTTAAAGAGTGTTTGGAGTAAAGCTGATTTAATGAAGTAAATCAGTCCCCAGAATATTTAGAAAATGTCTGAATATTATTATTTAAATAATATTCCCATAAAGAATAATCTTTATAAAAATAATTGAAGTAGAAGTAATAAAACTTATACTTGAAACGAGTATTAAATAACCAAAGATATACTTATATGAAAGTACTATCTTTATTTGAATAATCGAAAATAAGTTTGATTATTGACACCTTATTCTTTAATAAAATAAAGAATATATCTCAGCAAATAATCAGAGTCATAGATCCTCAAATGAATATTCAAATGATATTCATTAAATAATATAAACTGAGTCATAAGCCCTCGAATGAATATTCAAATAATATTCAATAAATAATATAAAAGAGTCATAAGCCCTCGAATGAATATTCAAAATAATATTCATTTAATATAAAGGAGTCATAAGCCTTCGAATGAATATTCAAAATAATATTCATTTAATATAAAGTAGTCATAAGCCTTCGAATAATATTCGAAATAATATTCAATAATAAAATAAAGTTAAAGTTATCGAATAAACCTTATTCGATTAATAGTTTTGAAAACTATGACCATATATATATAAGTATATATATATATATATATATTTATATCCATATATACAAAATCTACTCGGGATCCTCGACTCCCGGTTTTAGAAAATATATTCACCTTTGGGTCCCTATACTAAGGGTATATGCAAATTACCGCTATCCTCTAGCATAGGTATTATCAACTGAATCAACAGGTATATATGGAAAGAATACGAAACAGGCATGCATATATATATACCATAGCAGCATGCTTCAATATATTGCAACATTTGCTAATTAACCAACATGCATCTATCGCAAGATAATGCAAATACATATATACATCACAACAACAGTTATAACGGTTAGAAAACTTGCCTGAGCGACTGGGGATTACGAATGGCTCGGGACGAGTCTGGTAACCTATAAGCAACAAGTAAGTTGGAATTAAACCAAAGTCACTTGTAAATCTATACTCTAGCCAACTCAGACTCTAACGCTCGTTTTGCGCTTACTGATTCTCTTAAGTCACTCGAGTACCCTCGGCTCCACCATTTTTAATAATTTAACCTTTACAAGTTTTAAGGCGATTCCTTCGCGAGTGTCTTACCCACTGCCTAACACACTTACCATAAATGTTTCATACATTAATTAACCCTTTTTGGTCTTTAACCTATGTTTCAAAGTAAGGCGAGGGGAAAAGTTTCGTTCGCGAAACGCCGTTACATGAAACGGTCGTTTCTCCTAAACCGTGCATCGGAATCGAACAAACTACATATCAAAATGAAGCTCGTAACATGAGCTATCTAAACATGGCAATGGTCATAATCTAGCAGGGGGTTCTCGGGTCCTAATGTTATGCACAAAAACAGTCTAAAGAAAATCGGACGTTATGACGGCTATGTTTACGCGATTTCCCAATTTTAAACCATTCAAAACCAACCCAATTCAACCTCAAATCCAACATACAACCAACATCCATCCTTATCACATCATAACAACCCCAACCAATTCAATTTTAACATTCATACTTATGCCTAAGCTTAACTTTAACCATACTTAAGTTCTTTTAATCAAAACAACAACATTTACCATTCCATTTCAATACCATTTCAATCCCAAACTCTAAATCACAAACATCAAGCTACAATATCACCCTACTAATCAAAATCATCTTATAATACATAGGAATCTAGGGTTTGGAGACGATATACCTTTCTTCAAGTGGTGGGAGGAGCTAGGAAGCCTTAAGAAGCTTTGAGAAGTCTTAGGAATGCTTGGATCTTCAAGGAAAACAAGAAAAATTTCAAGTTAAAAACTTGAAAACACTATTCATAGTCTTCTTCTTTGATTAAATGAAGAAGATTGAGAAGGAATTGATGGCTTAAACTCACGATATAGCCCTAACTAAGCATAAAGATGATTAGGGAATTAACTCACCAATTTAGGAGGCTTGGATCTTGAGTTTTGAATTTCTTGCCCTTTTGCAATAGTAAAAGCCAAGAGCATGAAGAATAATGCCTTGGTTTCTTTTTGATTTTGATGAAAAATGATTTGCTTGGCTTGGTTGGTTTGATTTTTGTGTTTGTTTTAGTAAATTACCTAGTTGCCCTTGATTTTGCGTGGTTAAAAAGCCACCACATCTCCTTCCTTCCCATGTCATGCTTGTGTCATCCTCATGATGTCATCCTCCCCTCCTTGTCCTCTTCTCATTGGTTGGGTAACATCATCCTCTCTAATCCCTTTGATTAACTTCCTAATTGTTTGCCTAATGACCGCTGATCTGTTATACGGTTCGCTTAACTTTCATTTTCGTTTATCGTTTGAAGGATCATACCCGGGATCTTATTACTTAGGTTCCCTTAACCTTTCTCAATACATTATATTCCTTTTTATGATCCTCTCTTATAATCCTTTAATTTAAATCCTTCGTATCCTGTTACCTTATATTCAATTCTTTCCGTATCTAGTGGATTTCCGAGAAAAATCAAAGTGTTTGAATTTGGATTCTGACGATCTTTACATACACTTATATCCCATATAAAGTACTAATAAAATCTCAGAATATCCATATCAGAACCCCTACATAGTGTGACATGAAAAGTTTTCTCATTCAGCAAAAACACTATTCATAAGGGTTTCAAAATTTCAAAAAAAATTGGGGTTATTACAATGTCTACGGGCTTCACAAAGCACTTTATGGCCTTAAGCACGCTCCTAGAGCATGGTATTAGACATTAGCTCAGTTTCTTCTGGAAATTGGATTTAACAGAGGGACTATTGACAAAACATTGTTCTATCTCAATCATGGAAATGACTTGTTTTTGGTGCAGATATATGTTGATGATATCATTTTTGGTTCTACAAATGACAGACTTTGTAAAAGGTTTGCCAAGCTAATGCAGTCAAGATATCAAATCAAATGAGTATGATGGGAGAAATTAGCTATTTTATGGGCCTTCAAGTCAGGAAAAATGAAGAAAGAACTTTTATTTGTCAATCTAAGTACACCAGAAATTTGGAATGCAAGATTGTTCAAGTGCATCCACTCCTATGGCCACTGCAACAAAATTGGATAAAGATACCGGTACATCAGTAGATATTACTGATTACAGAGGTATGATTGGCTCACTACTCTATCTAATTGCAAGTAGACCTGATATCATGTATGCTACCTGTCTTTGTGCAAGATTTCAAGCAGATCCAAGAGAACCTCATTTAACAGCTGTGAAAAGAATTTTCAAGTACCTTAAGGGTACAGCTGATCTGGGATTGTGGTATTCTAGAGAATCAGACTTTAAGCTAATAGGTTACTCAGATGCAGATTTTGCAGGATGCAAAATTGACAGGAAAAGCACAAGTGGAAGCTGCCAATTTCTTGGAGGCAGATTGGTTTCTTGGTTTAGCAAGAAACATAAGTCAATTTCCACATCAACTGTAGAAGCAGAATACATTGCTGCAGGATGTTGTTGTGCACAAATTCTTTGGATGAAGAATCAGTTACTGGATTATGGGTTAGAATTTTCTAAAATCCCTATTTACTGTGATAATCAAAGTGCTATTGCTATGACAGGTAATCCAGTTCAACACTCAATGACAAAGCACATCAGCATTAGGTACCACTTCATAAGGGAACATGTGGATGAAGGTATAGTGGAATTGCATTTTGTTCCAACAGATCAACAACTAGCAGATATCTTCACAAAACCACTGTGTGAAGCTACTTTTACAAGATTGGTAAATGAACTTGGAATGGTTTCAGGTTCTTTCTCTAAATCTGCTTAGTTTATGTTTTGATACATCAGACTTTATGATCAGTATTTACAAATATTACTATCTTTGTGTATTCTGTGTTTAATTGAAAATTTTCTAAGTGATGATTATTGTCTGATTTGAATTTCTAAACTCTGATAGTGATATGAATGTTTTTGTGAATATTCAAACCAATGAGGATAACTGTGCTAGATGTTGACCTAATAGTCTTTAATATACTAAAGATCCCATGTATGAAGTAATTGTTTATGTGGAAATTTTTTACACTAGCAAATTCTGATACTGAGCTTAGTTGAAGTTTACTTTGTGTATCTTATTACTAAGTCAAAAACTAGAATAGTGCTTCTTATCTGTTAAGTTCTGATGTTAGTAAATCTGATGGATGTACTAAGTGTTGATAAGCCTCACTTATCAAAAGAAAAAGAAAAAGAAATAATTGTCAGGTACTCCTTTGAGATCTAGAGTAAAAATATGAAAGGGAAGACCCAAGTGCATTGCTGGTATTAAGTAATATGCATTAGAAAAGCAAAATATTTTTTTTTTGGTGACTTTTCACATTCTCTGATTACTGGAGAAATACTCTGATAATAGCATAAATTATGATAAGCAGTTGTGACTCACTTACACTGAGAAGCCACTGTAAAAAGGAATTTCAAAAGATGCATAAAATGAGCACAAAATAGTTGAGGTGGACTCATGCATGAACTCATTCTACAGTAGACTTCAGAATAATGACAGATTTTGAGCAAAGTTCTTAGTTATTCCTTACTTCTAAGATGTACTGAAGTGAATCAGACTTTACTCTTTGTCTGATATTTAGCTTAATGCACACACATACACTCCATATGAATGATGAAAATTACTGTGGTGATAAATGTTATTTTAGATGAACAGTTTAAGTGTTAGTTGCATAAATTCCGAGGACAAGTTCTGATGGAAGTTCTGATGATTAAGTTCTGATGTACCCATATCAGTATTTGTGTGAAGAATTACAGGAATAAACATTCACTTTTCGAGTTAAGGAGCCATATTCTGATGACTTTTAAATCCTGATAATAATCAAGTTCTGATGCTGACGTGGCAGTATTTATCTACTTGGTTTATTTTTGGTCATTACTTCAACGGTCATATTTATTTTCAGAAAATTGGTTTATGTGAGATAAAGCAGTAATGATCATTTTTTAGTGGGAACAGTTTTTTTAAAACTGAACGTGTAAAGTAATAATTTCTTATTTACCGTGCCCATTAACTTTTGCCTTAACTGCTACATGCTTGACAGGTGTAAAGGTCTGTTCCACTTCTCATTAACTGCTATAACGTGGGTTGTCTAATTAAAAGAGATAAAAGATTTTCAAATCTTTTATTCATATTTTTATTATATTCACGCTCTCTCTTTTCTTATTCTCTCACATTTTCTGACAGTTCACTACACAGACATTTCATCAAACACCTTTCAGGCAAACAAGTTTCTCACTTATTTCTGATGGCGCCCAAGGATTTAATTGTTGATGGAGCCAAATTTGTACCAAATAACTATACTGCAATCTTAAATAAGGCTGAAGCTCCATCAGATCTGCACTTTGTGCAAGATTTATTAGCTCATAGTGAGATTGGGTATGCCTTGACCCAACCTCAAACAATTTCAAGCCAACAAGTGCTGACGTTTTGGTGGACTGGGCTTTTTGATGATGGTGGTGCTACTGGTACTCCAAGCATCGTATTTGAAGTAAATGATGTTGAGCATGTGGTTACTCCTGGAGCAGTTCGTAAAGCTCTCCACTAACCAGAAGGCTGTACATTCTCAACAGTGGAGGACCCTATTCTACAGCAGCTTATGGCCGGTCTGGGCTATGAGAAAAGTTTGGGAAAGCTTGGACAACTGAAAAGATCCAATATCAGGAAGAAATGGACCTTTTTCTTTGATTGTATCACTAAGGCATTCGCCAACAAGTGCTCCAACTTTGATGCTATTCCCATCATGAGTCAGCAAATCGGGTATGCCCTTATTCATCAAACACATTTTGATTTTACAAGTGTTGTGTTAGGTTTCATAGGGGATAGGATGACAGAGGATAGGAATGTAGTATACTTTGCTAGATTCTGTCAGCTTATATATACTTTCTGTTGTGCTGATGAACCCCAACCTACCAGTGATTTAATTCCACCCTTTAAGCTTATAAAAAGGGCTTTTAATGATTTGTTAAATGCTGACATTAAGAAATAAGTGCAGAGACCCTTACAAATTCCTCAGTTAGTAAAACAAATTCTGGTAAATGCTGACCCACAAACATACATATTTGTTTACCCTGATGTCCAACCCACCAACACATCACGGCCAACTCAACAGCCATCAGAACCTACCACAACTACACAACAACCTCAAACTTCTCAACCTCAACCTACTCAACCATCTATCAGGACATATTTCAAACCATCACAGTCATCTCAAACTTCTCAACCCTCCATCAGGACATTTTTCAAACCAAAACAGTCAACTCAACCTCAACCTTCAGCACCTACATTGAAGCCTTCATCTTCCAAACCAAAGAGGACAAAGACTGTGCCTCAGTCTCAACATAAGAAAAGGAGAATTATTCTGAGAGATGAATTAGATACTGAGGAACATATTCCCATATCAGAACCTGTTGTTGTAGAAGCTGAGAAGGTCTCTTCTCAGAAAGATACTGTAACTGGGAGTTCTAGGCCTCTCAAAAGGCTTAGAAAGCTAAATCCTGATGATAAAGCTCCTACAATATCTCCACCCTTAAAGAAAATGAAAAAGCAAAGAGCTCACAGGGACACAGTTGATTCAGATTCAGAGGATGAGGAAGCAGCTAAGGAAGGGGGTCAGGAATCTCTGATCCCAACAGAACCAGTTGTTATTGAATCACTTCCTTCTGCACAACCAGAAACTTCTCAAGACAGAGTGCCTACACCTCCTATGTCACCTATTATTGAACAAGTACATACTACAGATCCAAGTACAAGTGATGAAATTGACATTCACAACTTGAATGTGCCTGAGGTTCTGTACTTGGAAGCTCCACCAACTAAACTCACTCCACCAACAACACCAATTCTAAATGCTGATGTCAATGAAAATATTCCAACCACACCAATTCTGAATTTGGATGATGAAAATCAGATTTTAGGTTGGCATCAAGATTTGGTTGTTGGTCAGAACTTAGCTGCAGATCAGAACTTAGAGGATGATGTTGAAGCCTCTATAGCCTCACATACTGTTATTTTATCAGAGGATGCTGATGCTGCAGGCTCTGTAAGTTCTGATGCTGCAGGCTCTATAAGTTCTGATGCTGATAATGCTGAACTTATTGGTGAAGCTGTTACAAATTTAGATGCTGATGCAGCTGGTCCATCTGGACATGTACCTCAACAAGTTCCATGCAAAGCTGATTTAGTCAAGAAGTTTGTTCGAGGGGATGCACCAGTACCTTGGAGTGAAACTTCTAGAGGAAAGGAGTGGACTAAGGAATGGAACACAGTTAGTTTTGTTCCTACTGAAAAAATTCTTGCTGAGCACCTTGCCAAAGCTGATGAAATGCTGATAAATGATGATTTCAAGGCACAACTGAGAGTTACTGCATTGAGTACTACGCACCTTCAAGGTCAACACTCAACAACTCATGCCAAGGTGAATAAAATTCAAGAAACCTTGATCCATCAAGATATGAATGTGAAACTTGAAAAGAACAGATTTTTCAAGCCTGCCTTTGACAGAATTGCCTACATTGAGAAAACTCAGGAGAAGCAACAAACTCAGATTGATGAAATTCTCAAGAATCAAGCTTCTCAGCAAACTCAACTCAATGAGATCCAATCCTCAATAGAATTGCTTGTCTCTTTTCTTTTACCTGCTGATGCCAAAAAAGGGGAGAAAGTGATTAAGTCCAAATGCAATTTTATTCAGACACTGAAGGGAAAGGATGATGGAAATGATGACCAGGGAAACTCTGATAAGGGTAGAAGTCAAGGTCAAGGCAAAGGATTTTCATCAAGTAAAGTTAGAATTACAAGTCAAGGAATAAGTTCTGATACTGGGAGAAGAATAAGTTCTGATACTGGTAAAAGGATAAGTTCTGGTGAACATCTGGAACTTGATGAAGAAATTTCAAAGAAATTATTTCTTAAAGAAAATCCAGGAATGGACTTTGAGAGTCTAAAGGAAGAAGAAGCTAGATTTCAAGCAAAAAGTGTCTAGACAAAATCTAAAGCTTCTGTTGTTGAAAAGAAACCACCAAAGCCTAAGGGCATTATGATAAAAGAAAGGTCAATTTCTGAGGCAACCAAAGCCAAATCACAAGTGGAGATAGATCCAAGGGCAAGAAAAATTTGGTGAACCTGTAAAGGTATATATGCCAGTAATGGATGAAGAAAAATTTGATGAAGATGATAGTCTGATTTTGAAGAAAAAGGATATTCAAACAACCTCTGACATAGCTCATGTTATTCAAGATCAGGACTTAGTAAATTCTGATATGAGAGTGAAGCAAGCAACCTCTAACAGAGCTCAAGTTGGCTTGATATCAGAAGATAAGGAAAATGAAACCTCTGACATTGCTCATGTTAAACCTTCAAAGATACTCCTACCAGGATTCACCAAAGCTAAACAGACTCAACCTTTGAAGACTGCAACAAGTGGTTTTGAAGCAAGAGTTGTTATAGGAAAGGAAGCAAGAGATAAATCTGGATTGGGTAGTTCTGATGAAAGAAGAGTACACAACACTACCAATGATCCAACTTCCTTAAGTGAACCAGGAGTAGGAGCAACTCTTGAGAGATTGAATCAACTTGAATCTGTACAAATGGTTTACCATTCTGTTTTGAAAGAACACATCATGTTATATTTTATGACAGATGGTAGGGTATTCCAGATCAGGAAAAATGCTATTCCACTGAAGTATTTTGAAGAACTGGAACATGTTCTATTTTTACTTCAAGTGAAAAATAGATCTACAAATGGTGCTGCAGATTATTTAAAATCAAATATTCAAAGACAGAAGAAGCTTTACTCTGTAAAGTCTGACAGCCATACTTTCCTAAGTACAGAGATCACAAAGGTGATATTATTGAAATGAAGCCTAACACTGCTAAGATCATAACTACTTTTCTGGGTTATAAGGCTGTGGAATTCAATCTAGAGTCTGACAAAGCATATCTGATCAGACTTGATCAGGACATAAGGAAAGCTAAAATAAATGATCTCAGGACTGCTATTTTTCAAGCTGGTGAAGATACAGCTGAATTGAAAAATGCTAAAAGGAGGATGGTTAATGAACTTGAATATGCTGAGAGATGTCTTTTGAAGAATTACCTCAGAACAACTCCTGACATCATAGAGATCATAAATTGAAGCCAAGTCGAAGATCTATAACTTCTTAAATTCTGAAGTGTATACAGACTGAAGCAGATATCAGACTTTAAGGATGGTAAACCTGCAAGGACTGTAAGTTGTAGTTATCTAGTCAAATTCTCATGCATTTGTACTTAATGTTTTTGACATCATCAAATATCTGTTGAACTTATATATTATGCTAATTTACAAGTTGGGGGAGATTGTTAGATATATTTGTGATGTCATGTCTAATATGATTTGTGTTTAGTTTTCAGATCTTACTTAATAGGACAAATCAGTACTTAACTGGAAATCAGTACTTATACTGAAGTCAGAACTTAAGATATCAGAACTTAAGTTATCAGAACTTAAGTTATCAGGAGATATTTATTAGGAGATAATATCAGGACTTAAGGAGACTTTCAGATAAGGAAGGCGGTTGATTGAAAGGAAAGAAGATCAAGACAAACGCAAGAAGAGATATGCATGATGAAGGAATTCTATGAAGAATAGAATACTTGGAAGAAAAGATAACTGATTGATATATTTTAGGAAGCAAAATTATATTCAATATCAATTAGAAGATTATCTTGTAACTGTGTAGTATATAAACACAGACATAGGGTTTACACTATATGTGTTATCGAAATCGAGATTATTATTCTTTGAAACCCTAGAAGCTCTCGTGATAATTTCTTCACTGAGAGAGGACAGCTCCATATTGTAACAGAGTTTATTATGTTGAATAAAATATGTATTCAGTTACTTGTGTTCTTAATTCGATTTGATTGTAGCGAACACTGTATTCAACCCCCTTCTACAGTGTGTGTGACCTAACAAAGGTTATCTCTGTTCAAGTGGTACTGGATGTTCATAATAAGCACAATGTCAAGGAAAATCTGATTCTATTTCTTGAAGATGGAAGGACATATCAGATGTCAGAATTAGATGTGCTAAATAAATCACTGAAAGAACTTCAATTCTTTCATTACCTTTTAGAGGTAAAGTCTGATATTACCAAGAGATGGTCAAATTTCATATTGAAGATCATCAGAGATAAAGCAAGAATTTCTGGTTCAAGGATTACAAAATTCATTCCTAATACTGTTGAAGATGATGGAAGTGAAATTCCAATTAAGAAGGATTCTGCTAAGCTTGAAGTGTTACTAAATGAGAAATGTCTGTGCTATAATGAAGATTCTTCTTATCCTAGGGTAATAAGACTGAATGATGGTTTAAAAAGATACCATATCTCTGCTTTAAGGACTGAAATCTATCATATTGGAAGTCAGAATGAAGAGATAAAGCAATTCAAGACTACACTCTCTCAAGTCCTGAGAATTAAAGAAGAAAAACTGATATCAAACTTTGTCAAGAATCACTTTGGATTCAGATTGACTCAGTGAGATTGGTAAAAGCTACAAGGATTGTAAGTTGTAGTTAGTTATCTAGTTAAACTCTGATTGCATTTGTACTTAAATGTTTTTGACATCATCAAATCTATTAACTTGTATATTTTGTATAATTTACAAGTTGGGGGAGATTGTTAGATATATTTGAGATGTCATGTCTAATATGATTTGTGTTTAGTTTTCAGAACATAACAACAGGACAAATCAGGACTTACTGGAATCGGGACTTACTGGAAGTCAGAACTTAATATCAGAACTTAAGGTCATATCAGAACTTAAGTACGGGAAGACTTACAAAAAAGGAAGGAAGCTGATTTACAATAGAAGATCGAGACTAAAAACAAAAGAAGATATGCATGGAAAAAGTTAAAGGACTAGAAGACTTGTAGAAGATATCTGATTGATATATTTTAGGAGACAGAATTGTATTCCATATCAATTAGAAGTTATCTTGTAACTGTGTACTATATAAACACAGACTTAGGGTTTACACTATATGTGTTATAATTATCGAGAAGATTATACATTATAACCTAGCAGCTCTTATTGATATTTGTTCATCACTAAGAGAGAAAAACAGTTCTTATTGTAACAAAGTTTATTTAATATACTTGATCTTTGTTAAATACTTGTGTTAAATCGATTTGATTGTATAAACACTGTATTCAACCCCCTTCTACAGTATTGTGTGACCTAACATAGTTGTTATGCCTGAAATTTAATATAGACTCTACTTTGGGTCAAAGTCAAATAATGTGGCTAAATTTAAGATATGAATGCCTAGAATTAAGGAAAGAACGAGGCAAGTTTCCTTCCTAAAAAAGGAAGAGGCGCACCCTTTGAATTAAGGAAGGGCGCGTCATGTGTTTATGAAGGATTATTGCTTTGGTGCATTCTGTAAACATTGAAGGCACGCCCTCATGAGAAGAGGGAGGCGCGCCCTATTGATTAAGAAGGAGGTTCTGGTTGATACCTTCGAGTTGATTCCTTACTTGTGGAAAATTCCGCCCTAAAGTAGTAAAGATGATTTGATGAGATATTAGTTTGGCCGAGTTTTCAAGAGGATTCAAGGAAGATGAAGATGATTATTACTAACGTATTTGTTGCAGGTAATCTATTGAAGAACTCCTTCCTGTAGTACATCTACAGGAAGGTAGTGTCCGTGATCAGAGACCTCCAGGGGTATGCCTGGATGGAAGGCCTCCTCCTTTGGTCAATGAGTGTCCTCATTGGGGATGTGGGGTAAATCCTGGTATGTGCTTTGGAAACTCTGTCTTTGTAGTCAACGGGTGTCCTCGTTGGGAGACTTCGGAGTATCTTGCCTTTTGCACCCAAAAGCTTGGGATCACTTGTCCTATAATCTGGTAGGGGCTCCTTATCGGGGAACAAGGATGTATCCAACATTTGGGGTGAACCATGGTTGTACCTGCGTCCACGGAATAGAGAAACAACTGGTAGCGAAGGGTTATCCTTGGCCAGGGAGATGCCTTATCCGTGAAGTCTCGAAGCCGCGGACGAGCCTTGGGCCTTTATGGTTGGGCCTCATCGGTGGACATTCCTAAAGCTAGTAGAAGATGGTTTCCAATAGGTTTCCTACTGGGCCACGAGACAAGAAATCTAAGCCCGTTAGGTTTCTTGTTCCCAAAGAACTATGTTGGCTTGATTCCCTATAAATAGGGATACGTAGGCAAATTGTAAGGGGTAAGAAGCGAGAACGCAAAGGAGCCACCACTAACCCCAAGCAATCTCAGCCACCAATAATCACCACCACCAAACACTATTCATGCTTCCCGACGAACACTGTTCATAAAATCCGACGATTACTGTTCACGTTTTCCAACGAAGGACCACCGTCACAGATCTTGTTTCCGACTACGAACCTCAAACTTTGTTGCTCCCAAATACCTCCGTCAACAGAATTAACAACTCATGATAAGATAAACAAAACATTATAAAAAAATGCAAACCATGAGTTTATGAATTGATGTACAAAGAATATAACTTTAAGAGTTCCTTTGAAATCTGGATGAATCCCTTCAATCTTTCTTCCAATCTCCCTCTCAAGCTGCTTCTCTCCCTTCTCCCAAGTACGGTTATCTATCGTCCTCTCTTTTTAAAACCCTAATAAATTTGTTTATATATACTTGGATGGGATTTTAAAAGCCATATAAGATAACTAAAAGAGAATTCAAAACAAGTTGGGAAAGCTATTTGATTACAATTTTCGTCAGGTTCAGGACCTGAACCTCAACCTCAGTTCCTGAGGTATATGTTTTTTTCCCACTAATATATTCAGGCCCTGAGCCTCCCAGCTCAGGTCCTGAACTCCTCTAAATTCTTCTTTTATCATATACCCTTCTCTTTTGCACCTTGTTCTTCCATAATTTCCTATAAACATAAAAAATTAAGACATGGCATCTATCCAAGTTAAATAACAACTAGTATTTATTATTTAGGACTAAAGCATCACAAAACAAGGTTAAAAGAAGTATAACATGGAATAGAATATCTGTAAATTGGTCATGTATAGTGGTAAGTATTCTCGCCTGTCACGCGGGTGACCTGGGTTCGATCCCCGGCAACTGCGCCAATTTGTTGTGTATTTTAAGAGTATCGTTCGCAGGGAAGGACTGATATCAACAATAATTTCAAGTCTATTATTTCTTACGGTTCAGAAGTGTGGGGAAGAATTTGTGGATGTGTGATTATCAACTAAATTAATTTAATAAACAAATAAAATTATATAACAAGAGTGAGAGAAAATAATCCAAGAATCAGTGTTTTTCAATGGCTATCATGAATGTCTAATTTATGTCTCTTGTTAGCTAAAAACAATCCTTATGTTTATAAAATTCTCTCCCAAAGCAGATTATAGTTCCTACAAGTATCCATTGAATGCCACTCCCATGGTCATACAAAGTATAATTATAGATTATTAAAAGCCAAGGATAATAAGTTTCACAATTCTCATATCAATCTCCCGATCTAATACTTAAATTATGTCTATCATATCATGTACTAGAACTATAACTCCTCTCCCGATTCGTTATAACTCCTAAAGATTCAATTAGAAGTTATCTACTCCTCTAATTTTATAAAGCGCTCAATGAAAGATTAACAATAACAATAAAACACAATACAATCAAACAAACATATTAAGCCAATGAATACTACCTAACTCTTGGATAAAGGAATTAGCTACTGATGATAAGATAAACAAAACATATATTAAGAACGCAAACCATGATTTCATGAATTGATGTACAAAGAATACAACTTTAAGAGTTCCTTTGAAATCTAGATGAATCCCTTCAATTCTTCTTCCAATCTCCCTCTCAAGCTGTTTCTCTCCCTTCTCCCAAGTACGGCTATCTATCGTCCTCTCTTATTAAAACCCTAATACATATGTTTATATATACTTAGAAGGGATTTTAAAAGTCATATAAGGTAACTAAAATAGAATTCAAAACAAGTTGGGAAAGCTATTTGATTACAATTTTTGTCAGGTTCAGGCCCTGAACCTCAACCTCAGGTGAGGTATATGCTTTTTTTTCCCACTGATTTCTTCAGGCTCTGAGCCTCCCAGCTCAACTCCTGAACTCCTCTAAATTCATCTTTTATCATATACTCTTCTCTTTTGCACCTTGTTCTTCCATAATTTCCTATAAACATAAAATATTAAGACTTAGCATCCATCCAAGTTAAATAACAACTTATACTTATTATTTAGGATTAAAGCATCACAAAACAAGGTTAAAAGAAGTATAACATGACATAAAATATCTATAAATTGGTCATGTATCATTAAGGTTGTATAATTATTCAAAATAAGGTTTATGTTACATATAGGGTTATATTTAATATATTTTTTTAGTGTTTTACTACTTTTATTGGATGTAAGTAATCAATTTGCATATGAGGTTGCATATGGGGTTTACAATTAACAATATATTGAATAAAGGATATGATAAATTATTACAATTATAAAAGATTTTATAAGTTCATAATATCAAGATTTATCCCTTTCAAGTAGATTTTTTAGGCTAACTTTACTTAAAACCATTAAAATTATGGAGATAGTATCTTATACTTAAAGCGGTAACCGATTTTGAATGAAAGGACAAGCGACAACACATTATTTTTTTACATGTCAGACACCGGAACTGAATTTGCAAACCCATTCATATTCTACAGGATTTGGAATAAAATGCAACATGAAAAATGGTGGATAGACAAAATTTATGAAGATACAAGAACTATAAATGAGTACTTGATTGTAGAAGGCCTTCCTGATGTCATATAAACAAAGTATATTTGATTTATATTGAGGTAACGAATAAAATATCCACAACTGAATTCATGTAATAAAAATTGAATAAAAATATATTTTAACTAAACTAAGTATTTTTTAATAGATTTCTGCAAGTCATCATATTATTCCCAATTTGATTATATTTTTCACATTGAACTTATGTTTTTGAACTTCTATCCCAATG
This sequence comes from Apium graveolens, assembly GCF_009905375.1. Lineage (NCBI taxonomy): Eukaryota > Viridiplantae > Streptophyta > Magnoliopsida > Apiales > Apiaceae > Apium > Apium graveolens. The sequence goes on along the minus strand of NC_133655.1, from coordinate 137,913,927 downwards.
AGATTTAATTCTTTGCTTTTTTGATCTTCCAATTTTAATTATCCCTTCTGGAGAATAGACTATCTCAACCATGACCTATTCTGGAATTTTTCAGGTGTCCTTGTTTCCAACTGGATAAACAGTTTCTATATAAGTTGCAAGCATTGTTTCTTTCTTATAATATTTTGAAAAATATTCATAAGGATTGAGGTTCGTTTCCTGTAAAACGGCAATGGCATGGGAACATGAAATTTAATTCATTTGGAACCTTCAAATATAATAAAATGATCAACATAATATATGAAGTACAGTGCTATCACATGAAAATATTTAATAATGAAGTTAGTTTCACACACCTGTTGCAGTTGCAAGTCTTTGTACTCATATTAACCAAATATTTCTTCTCTTTATTATATATCTAAGAAAAATTCATTTGATGAGTGCACCTAATTATTTAAAGTAGATTTAGACATATACAACTTAACAAGAACATAAAATATTTACCTATAGTGTAAGGCAACAAATTTATGTTTTAAATTGTTTGAACATACCGTTAAATCGATCGAGAAGTGGTAACTTATCTTCAAAAATTCTTCATACTTTCTAGTTAAATATGTTGGTGTTACATTTGCTTCATTCATGTTCTTCCAGCTCCATTTTTGTAGTAAAGCTCGCAAACTCTCTAATATTGTACAAATCAGAAGATCCCTTATTGAGATGATGACAGCATTCAAAGACTCTGCAATATTTGAAGTCATGTTTGAGTATATGTTACTTTTCGAGTAAACCTTATCCCATTTCTCATAGCCAACATCTTGTAAATATTGTTGAACTCTTTTATCAACCTTCTCAAGTTCGGCCATGTGATAGTTAAATTTTTTCCAATGTATATGCATTTGCAGCATAATGGAATTCATCATTTATCCTCTTCAATTATTTTTGAACTTGGTTTTTGTTACTCCCTAAATAATACAACAAGAATTACAGAAGGGGGTTGAATGTAATTCTTGCTACCATTTGAGATTTTAAAAGTGTTCTAACTTAATATATATATAACAGTGTTTGATTTATAATAGTGCGGAATGAAAGAGTAATAGAAATTAAAACACTAAGTGATAAAACACAAGCTTTAAAACATTCTGGTGGATTTGAAAGTATCCACCAGATATATATATATATATATATATATATATATATATATATCAGATTGAGAACTCTGTGAAGCTTTGAATAGCTCACAGCTGCTTTACAAGTTGAACAAACATAAACTACAGAGAAATTCTTACAGAATACAACTTGATATGTTTCTCTGAAAAATAAGCTTGCTTAGTTAATTGTTCTACTTGCTACACTTGGTTTATATATCACCAAGTTTACATAAAAGTAAGACAAGATAATAAAACAAAACTATATCTAGTCTAACTCCATGCTACTACATTACTTTATTCCAGCATCTTTGAAAATCTTCTTAGTTGCATGAAAATGGTAATGCTTCTTTGTTCTCAAAATCCTGCTTAACAGGCTGCCACATTCCTTTTGCAAACACCTGATGCATGTGATTGTGTTGTCACTATCAACAACTATCGAATATGATCATCTGTCGGGATAATGTTGAATATCCGTCGGGAATATTTTGATCATCCGTCCGGAGCCTTGTAGATAATCCGTCGGGAGTCTATCTGTCACTTGACTCTATTTCACTTATGCAGAATTACAAGACATCTCATAATTACAATTAGCCAACCTATTCTGCATATCAATCTAGTAGTCAATATGACTTAGAGAATCCTACAGAATCTACTAGACTAAAACATGTTGTTTGCTGAAATGTGCTACAGTACTTATTTGTTACATAAGCTACACTCTCGATGGATGTCAAACTGTCATCCGTCGGGACTGAAAAGTTCATCCGTCGGGACTATATTAGAACATCCGTCGAGAGCTACAAAATTCACTAAGTTAATTCTACTAAGGTGTTTTGTTTAACTTATCATCAAGTTCACAATATATTCCTAACAATCTCCCCCAATTTATGTCTACTGAAATTGTAGCCATAAATTAAGAGAGACTTGATGATAGCAAAACACCCTAAATGTACAGATTAAAATATAGTAGATAAAAATGATAAGTGCTACAAATTTATTGAAAATTGAACAGAGCAAAGTTTTCAAAGAGTTCTCACAATCTTTATCAAGGTGCTCCTCTAGACTGAGCAGATGATTCTATTTCCTTGATTGTCTGGATTTCTTCCAAAGCTTCCTGTTATTCTCTTCTATTTGATTCTGGAGTTGTCTGTGGAATTCAAGTTCATCAGCTTCAGATAGATCCAGCTTTTTTTGCATTTCCAATAGAGTCTCATTGCTGGAGATACTCAATTGGTCATCCAGTCTGAAGAATCTTCTAACACCCTTGTCATCCATGAATTCCATCAGTCAATAAGGCCTTAAATGCACTCTACTTCCTGCAAAGGAAATTGTTAGAGTTATTGGAAGTGCATTCTTGGTTGTATTACTCCTTAGATCTTCTATCTTCTTTAGGACCAATTTCCTTGCAGTTACATTAAAACCAAAGTTTTTCTTAAAGGATGAGAAGATCTTTATTAGTACAGAGCAGCTTTCCTGAAGAATCCTGTGAAGAGGCCATGTGATTTCTCTCCCTCCCTTGTACTTAAACACCAGTCTTTCAGGAAGATGTCTGTGAGCATCAATCCCTCTTACTTCTTCCAGTTCATCCAAATAGAGGTTTAAATCTGAAAACTCCTTGATGTCACATATATATAAAAGATCTCCCTTGTTGACTATAGGTTGAGATTTGGTTAGGTCTTGGTTTTGAGAGTCACAGGATTGACCTTCTTGGTTGCTTTAATCTTTGTTTTCTTTGGCTTGTCGAAGATAGGTAAATTGAGTTCAGGAATTGGCAAATTTTCCCAGTCTATTGGCTTATCCTTGGGAATTATAGGCTCACCATGAAATTTCTTTGTTGGGTCCATATTGAATTCCTCATGCACCATTGAGGGCTTGGATGTTTGAGTTGAAGTTGTAGACTGTTTGAGAATGTAGTCTTCCATTTCCTCATCATTGAAGTCCAATTTTCTTTTAGAATGAAGCTTGTATCTGAATTTCCTTTTCTGTTGAGGTTCATTTTACAGTTGTTGATCTTGAACTTCAGCAATCACATGTGGTTTTTCAGAGATTTCAGTTGCCGCTTTCACAGCTTGAAGTTTGGCTACTATAGCAGCTTGCTCTTTCTTCTGTTTGAGCTTCTTAGCATCTAGAGCAGCTTACCTCTTTTCTTTCTTAATTCTTTATTTTCTTCCGTTTTTACTGCTGCAAACTGAGGGTGTCTAGCCACCACACAGATCTCTTTTCCATTCCTGTAAATTTTGGCAATTCTCTTCTTTTGTACTGAATCAGATGGATCTTTGTAAAATGTTATGGACCTTGCCAACGGCTTCTTTTCATATGGTTTTGGAGTCTCAAACATGAGATCCAAAGGATTCTTGTCTGATGACTTTGGATAGTTCCTTTTAGGTTTCAAAATCAGATTGGCTTTTGGAGATTTGATACATGAAGTTTGGCCTTTTTCCAAGCTCCCTAGACTCATTTCATTCACTGAGATTTTCTTGACTTGAGAATGATAATAAAAAGTCTTGTATGGTTTCTGTATCTGACCAAATTTCTTCTAAATTTCTTCATCTATCTTCCTCCACTTATCATCCAATTCCTTCTCAGCAGCTGCCACATCAAGCATCTTGAGATTTATCTTTGAATCAAGCTTAGCAGCTGCTATTTGGATCAGATCAATGTTGTCCAATACTGGTGGCTTTGGCAAAGTAAATTCTGGAACTATTACTTGACTGATTTGAACATTTATCACATTCTCCCCCTCACTGGTTGGCTCTCCTTGACTGACTGGGATGATTGAATCTTTCTCCCCCTTTTTGTTATCATCAAGTAGAGTGGAGGTAGAAGTTTGTGCAGCCACCAGCTTTTGAAGGAACTGAATTTGTTGTGCTTGTGTAGATGAATAGCTGTGAGAGAGGCTTCTACAGCTTTCAGTCTAGTGTCCAACGAATCCACTTTAGTTGCAAGATTAGAATTCTTCCTCAACTGTCTGTTGATGTCAAACACTGTTGTATCTGGAAATTTAGCATCCAATCTTTCAGGGACATCCTTCTTGATTTGGTCAATCTCAGTTTTGATTGAAGTTACATCTTGATTGTGTTGAAGATCTTGTATTTAATATAGTTGTAGAGAGTTGAGATATGCTTGTAGAAGCTTTTTGGTTCTAGCATTGGTAGTGGCTTGAAGAGCGGTGTGTGTCTGTTGAATGATGTGAAAAAGAGTTGTCTTGAAATACTGCTCATCACACTCTTTAGAAAACACCCAAGGTGGAATGTTTGATATAGAGCTAGGGCCTGCTTCTCCCCTTATGTCCATGAACTCTTCTTCATCACCATCTTCATCTCCAAAGAAGTCTTCAGACTCACCAGTTCCATAGTCAACATCATCACCAGCTTTAGGTGGCATGGCTGTGATGGCATCCTTTGCTCTTTGCATTGAAGAAGTTGTATGCACCAATATAAGCATCTTTTCTGTAGCCACATTGTCATGTTCAGCTAGAACTTGATAAGCTGCTACAGGGTGAGTAAATGCCTCAGCTTTAAAAGAAACAGAGTCTAAAATAGCTTGATATCTTTGCTGAATTAGTTGTCTCTTGTTAGCCTCATTGACATCCATTAACTCACTTACAATGGGCTCTTTCCATTCAGCTGTACATGTTTTTCTCTCATTTTCTCTCTTTTCTTGCATCAAGGGCTCCCCTTGGCTCACCACCCTCACACCCTCACCTTCACCTACTAAGGCGGAACTCCTCTCACTCTCTTTTGCCAGGATGGAAGAAATATCCTGCATTTGTTCACTCATTTCCTCTCCTTTTTCCTAGAGAGCAACTCAGCCTCTCACTCAATTCACTCCCTTCCCTTAGTCCTAAGAGTGATTGTACAACTACTAACTCATCTATACTTGTAACAATTATTGAAAGTTCAGTGTGTGTAATGAGTATCGATGGATGAGGAACATCCATAGGGGTAGTAGTTAGGCTAGCCGACGGATGACTGCTGTTAGGCACATTCGTTGGGATACAATCACTAACCGACAGATGAACAATATCCACCGGAATAGAAGAAATGAATGAGTTTGAAGTGGAGACTATTTTAGACTCTGTGCATATTGATGAAAATTTGGGCACAGATGTCTCAATAGTTCCTGAAAGAATTGGCAAGTGAGCCAACAAATCATCCAAAAAATGATGCTCACTTGCACTAGATTTTGGCTTCCCCAACAGAGTTAAAGAAGGGGAATCAGGAATTGATGGGTTGATCATGTCCACATCCAGAGAATTTATGGGAGAGTTTGGTGTTTGTGGTGCTTCTATGATTAAGGATTTTGGCTGCGACTCCACATTTATTGGAGCCACATCAAATTGAATTTGTGATAGTGCATGTACTGAGTCTTTGACTGTGGTAGGCACTGTGTGTGCACCCTGTGTATCCCCAGTTGGTTTGGATTTCTTCTTTCTGGCATATGTTTGAGGTGCGCTAGTGTCTCTTACCCTCTTGGCATGTGCTCTTAGCTGAGAGTTTTGTTCAATAGCTACATCCTTTTGGGAGGATGCAACTAGCAATGAGCTTAAGTCCTTTTTAAGCACTGCAGTTTATTGTGAAACTGCAGTGTGGCTAGGATGGGAAACACTCACCTCTCCAACCTGGGCTTCTTTGATGTTCACCCTGTACCTCACCTAACTCACTCACCTTCACACTCCCTTCTTGGTGTTTGGTAGATTTTGCAACTGGTTTCTTTTGAGAAAAACCATAGGGGGTTTTCTTTGATTTGGTTTTTAAAATTTTTGTTTTGGTGACTTGGGTAGGCATCTGTTTGGTCATTAACGGATGCCATGGCCACACTCAAAGGCAAAGAAATTTGAGAGGTTGGAATAGTAGGGACAGTGGTGCTTGCCTCACTTACCTGAGGGCCCTCCATGATTGGAAAATAAACCAAGGGAACCTTCTTGTGGTGATCAGCTCTATTCAAGTCTGCAATTACCCTTCTTTCTTGAACCCAACAATCTAATTTGTTGGTTGGGTTCTCAATTACAATATCTTCACAGATATGGTTAGAAATAATCATAAAGAATCTAACATAATAGATATGTTTAGATCTCTTATTAACCTCTCCTAACTTATATCCTAACTCAAATATAACAGCATCACTGAAATTGAAGTACTTATTAGTAAGAAGCATGTAAAGCATGTTAAGCAGAATAGTATTGACAGAATCAAAGTTACTTATCTTACCAGAAAATACTTTGGTAACTACATCACACAAGAAACTTCACTCTTTCCTAAGACCTAGCCTCCTAATCTCACTTAATTTAGTAGTAGGAAGTGCATAGCCCATGGAGTTAAGAAAATTAACTATATTAGCATCTGTGTATGGATTAGTAATGGTATTATTTGGAATCTTAAAGCATGCTTTGATAATGTCACAGTTAATGCAGTGTTCATTACCTTTGTTGGAGAGCGTGATGGTTTTGTCACTAGCCTGATAAACAGCAGTTATCCACATCTCTTCCACAACTTCGCAGTAGATTGTGGGTGATTCCAGCATGGCATAATTAAGCTTGCATCCCTTCACAAAATCCATCATTTTGTGATAATCTTCAGATGCTGGAATCCCTTTATTCACAAGTGCCACAAAATTGTTCTTCTCATAGATAAATCCTGACTGAGACATGATTTTGACTACTGGTGCCATTGTTATAGCAAGATAAGTTGCAGAAAGAGAGAGGGTTTTACTTTGAGGAAGAAGTGAGTAGTTAATTGCAGTAGAGAAAGATAAAAGAAAATAATGAAAATGAATTTAGCTTTTATACTATCTCAGAAATAAACTGTCAAAAGTAATAAAGTAAAATAAAGTAACCAATCAAAATTGCCTAAAATAGCCGTTTAAAATAAAATAAACTGTCAAAATTGTGTCAATTATCCATCGTGATATGCTTGCAGACTGTAAGTATATCCGATGGATAATGTTCAGTACTTTTAACGGCTAAGAGGTAGACAATTCGACGGATGAGGATAAAACAGTTATCCGTCGGGTATAAAATAATCCAGAAAAGTAATTGATTTTTATTAAGATATTCTATTTCGACGGATGATCAAACTCGATGGATAATGAGCATCCGTCGAGATGTAAATTTTGACTTAGCCAAAATTTCATCTAAAACAAAAAAAAATTAAGTTTCTGGCTGCATCATAGCTTGCAAAATTATCAGAAAGGATTCAAGAATAATTAAGCATACCTAACTCACTTACCAACCTAGAAAAGGTGGATTCATCAAGTGGCTTGGTAAATATATCTGCAAGCTGCTTTTCACTCGGAACAAAATGAAGTTCCACAGTACCATTCATCATATGTTCCCTAATGAAGTGGTACTTGATGTCTATGTGCTTTGTTCTTGAAATGTTGTACTGGATTTTCAGTGATGGCAATTGCACTTGTGTTATCACATAAAATAGGAATTTTGTCCACTTGTAGACCATAGTCTAACAGTTGGTTTTTCATCCATAAAATATGTGCACAGCAACTACCAGCAGCAATATATTCAGCTTCAACAGTAGAAGTAGTAACTGAATTTTGCTTTTTACTGAACTAGGATACAAGCTTGTTTCCTGGAAATTGACAGGTTCCTGTTGTACTTTTTCTATCTAATTTACAACCTGCATAATATGCATCTGAATAACCAGTTAGATCAAAACCAGAATATCTAGGGTACCAAATGCCAAGTTTTGGTGTTCCCTTGAGATATCTGAAAATTCTCTTAATAGCTACTAAGTGAGATTCTCTAGGATCGGTCTAAAATCTAGCACAAAGACAAGTAGCAAACATTATATATGGCCTACTAGTTGTTAAGTACAAAAGTGAGCCAACCATGCCTCTATAGCTTGAAATATCCACAGACTTTTCAGTAGTGTTTAATTTAAGCTTAGTTGCAGTGGTCATGGGAGTTTTTGAAGATGTGCAATCCATTAGATCAAACTTCTTTAAAAGATCATAAATATATTTGGTTTGACTAATGAATATTCCATCACTAACTTGCTTAACTTGTAAGCCAATAAAGTAAGTTAGTTCTCCCATCATGCTCATTTTATACTTACTTTGCATCAATTTGGTAAACTTTTTGCAAAGTTTCTCATCTGTAGAGACAAATATAATATCATCTACATAAATTTGAACAAGTATACTAGAACCATTAACATTTCTAAAGAATAGAGTCTTGTCAACAGTAACTCTTGTGAAGTGATTTTCTAAGAATAACTTTGACAAGGAATCATACCAGGCTCTAGGTGTTTGCTTCAATCCATAAAGTGCTTTCAAAAGATAGTAGACATATTCTGGAAAATTTGGATCTTCAAAACCAGGAGGCTGACTGACATAGACTTCCTCCTCTAAATCTCCATTCATAAAGGCACTTTTGACATCCATTTGATAGACTTTGAAATTGGCATGTGCTGCATAGGCTAAGAAAATTCGGATGGCTTCAAGTCTTGCAACAAGAGCAAAAGTTTCATCAAAATCTGATCTTTCTTGTTGATAGTAGCCCTTAGCAACCAATCTAGCTTTGTTCCTGACAACTATGCCATTTTCATCCATCTTGTTTTTGAATACCCATTTGGTGCCAATTGGATTCTTTCCTCTAGGTTTGGGTACCAGCTTCCATACCTTGTTCCTTTTAAATTGGTTTAGCTCTTCCTGCATAGCTAAAACCCAATCAGGATCCAACAGAGCTTCTTCTACCTTCTTTGGTTCTTTCTTAGAAAGAAAGCTGCTATACAGACATTCTTCTTGAGTTGCTTTTCTTTTTTGAACTCTAGAAGATGCATCACCAATAATGAGCTCAAAAGGGTGAACTCTAGTCCATTTTCTCTATTGTGGTAGACTAGCTCTAGATGAAGATGCCTCATTGTTGTCTTGATGTGTGACTGAGTTTTTAATATAAGAAACTCCCCCTGAGTTTATGGATCTTTGACCTAAAGATGGGGTTCTTTCTGTAAGTGATCAGTTTTGACTCTCAGCTTCTCTCATTGTCCCGACGGATGATGCACTTTGTATCTCGATAAGTGAAGCTGATTGTCTATCGACGGGTGAAGCATTATGTAACTCGATGGATGTTGAGTTATGTGCTTCATTAGTTGTAGATTTTTCTGCATTGTCCTTAGCTTCTATTTCTTGATCACTTTCATCATTACTGTCATCAGTAACCATCTCAACATTATCAAACTTGAGACTCTCATGAAAATCTCCATCTTGCAGTCCTTCAATCTTCTTGTCATCAAACACAACATGCTCAGATTCCATAATAATGTTGGTTCTTAGATTGTAGACTCTATATGCTTTTCCCACAACATATCCAACAAAGATTCCTTCATTTGCTTTGGCATCAAACTTTCCATGTTGATCAGTTTGATTCCTTAAGATATAGCATTTGCATTCAAACACATGTAAAAAATTTAGACTTGGCTTCCTATTCTTGAACAATTGGCAGGGTGTCATGCATTTTGCTTGATTAACCAAAGAAATGTTTTGAGTGTAGCATGCAGTATTCACAGCTTCAACCCAAAAATATGTGGGTAACTTTGATTCTTCTAGCATTGTTCTTGCAGCTTCAATAAGAGATCTATTTTTCCTTTTCACCACTCCATTTTGTTGTGGAGTTCTATCTACAGAAAACTCATGCATTATCCCATTCTCTTCACAGAATGATCTCATCGTAGAATTCTTGAACTCAGTTCCATTGTCACTCCTGATTCTTCTTACTTTGAAGTCAGGATGATTGTTGACTTGCCTTATGTGATTGATGATGATTTCACTAGCTTTATCTTTGGATTTTAGAAAATATGTCTAAGAGAACTTTGAGAAATCATCTACAATTAGGCAAAATCTTTTCCTTGAAATGGACAACACATTGACTGGTCCAAACAAATCCATGTGCAACAGTTGCAAAGGTTCTTTAATTGTTGAATCAAGCTTCTTTCTGAATGATGCTTTAATATGCTTTCCTTTCTGGCAGGTATCACACAATCCATCCTAAGTAAACTCCACTTGAGGAATACCTCTAACCAACTCTTTCTTGACTAGCTCATTCATAGTCTTGAAGTTTAGATGGGACAGCTTCTTGTGCCATAGCCAACTTCTATCTTGACTTGCTTTACTGAGAAGACAAGTTACTGATTCTGCATTTGATGAGTTGAAATCAGCTAGGTATACATTCCCTTTTCTCACTTCAGTAAGAACTACTTTGTTGCTCTTTTTGTTTGTTACAACACAAGCTTCTGAATTGAAAGTGACTGAGTTGCCCTTATCACAAAGCTGGCTGATACTCAACAAATTATGTTTGAGTCCATCCACTAGGGCAACCTCTTCAATGATGACATTATCCTTTGAAATCAAGCCATATCCCACAGTATAACCATTGATGTCATCTCCAAAAGTGATACTTGGGCCAGCTCTTTCCTTGAACTCAGTGAGCAGGGTAGAATCTCCAGTCATATGCCTTGAGCAACCACTGTCTAGATACCAAAGATTCTTTCTGTTTTCCTGCACACATCAAAACCAAATCAAGTTAATTTTGGTACTGAAGTTTCCTTGGTTCTTGCCTTGTTAGCCTTTTTCTTTGGTTTCTTAGGTTTGACCTCATTTGATTTAGGAATCTCAGATTCATCCTTAGTCATCTGAGTTAGACCTTTGAAACCAGTCATTGAAACAGAATTATAATGCACATTTTGGTTTACATGAAAAAGGCATGCTATTTGCAAACATGTTATTCCAGTAAGGTAAGCTAAATGACATTTGAGATATACTAAATGCAGCATAATAAGGATTAGGTGAAAATGGCATATTAGAAAATTGTGCATTCATATTCTGAGCAGGCATAACATTCATAGGCATTACAGACATGGCAGTCATGTTGGAAAAAGAAGAAGGTGCAGACATGGGAGTAGGCATAACAATCTTGCAATTAAAAGACAAGTGATTAACACTACCACACTTAACACAGACTTTTCTTGGTGCATATTTATCAGGTGTGTAGTTGTTATGTTTGTTAATTCCTACATTCCCATTTCTATTATTTTTTCTTTTAGCTTCTGTTTCAACCTTAATCTTTTCCAGTCTGTCATTCAGTTGCTTGATAGACATATGACCAACATTAACTTTCTTTTCTTTTCTAACTTGACTTGATTCTCCTGGAATAAAGTTTTTAGAAACTGATTCATATTTCTCATTCAATTTAACTAACTTAGCTTTGCTAACTGGTTTACTCAAAGCCAACAGATGTGGCTCCTTGTCTCTCGACGGATAATCTTTTTGATTATCCGAAATCATCCATCGAGTCCACATCTGTAAAGAGTCCTTTAACCAGATTGGAATCAAGCTCATCTTGGCTCTTTTTCCAGGATGCATTATAAAAGGATTCTATACCTTGAACTTTAGTAATTTGAGCATGAACATCTCTAGATGATTTCTATGCTTTAGTTACTTCATGTTCTCGTTCAAGTTACTTTCTTAAAATCTCCTCTTTCTTTAAGGATTCAGTAAGTTCATCCTTGGAAACCTCGCATTCTAATTTCAATTTTTCAAACTCAATAAATTGAGACTCTAGCACATTGTTCCTCTCACTTAAAAACAAATTATTTTCTTTAATTTTAGCATTTTCCTTGGTGAGGGACTTAAGTGTAACACGCAGGTGATATAATTCAGTAGACATGTTATTTATTGTATCATTACACTCAGCTTTGGATAAATGTGCTAGGTTTGTGGTGATTACCTGATTGCTTGATGAACTTATCTATGTTTCATCTGATTTGGCCATTAGGGCTAGATTGACATAGCTTGTTTCTTCATCCTCATCCAATCCATCTACAGCCCAGTCATTTTCCTGTGTGATGAAAGCCCTTTCCTTTTGCTTGAGCAACTCAAAGTATTTCTGCTTATAATCAACAGACTCAAACTTCTTTTTGTTGGAATCAGACTTTCTACACTCACTAGAAAAATGGCCTGCCAAGCCACATTTGAAACACTTGAATTTTGACTTATCAGCCATGTTTCTGTTTGGTTTGGCTGCTCCAAAATTCTTCTTGAATTTGAGCTTGGAAAATCTCCTGGATAAGAATGCTAGATGCTCATCAATATCATTCATGTCACCTTGGCTCAACTGTTCTTCATTTTCAGTTAACATCCCTTTACCCTTGCTTTGACTGACCTTTGATGTAGACTCAACAGCTTCCACCTTCATCTCTTTCTCCTTTTCCAACTCAGCAACAAGTGCAATGGATCCTTCCTTTCTCCATCCTTTCATCTTGCTCTATTTCAAGCTCATAGGTTTTAAGGATGCCATACAGTCTCTCAAAGTTGAACTCCTTGTAATCTTGTGAATTTCTCAATGAGATTGTCATTGGCTTCCACTCATTTGGGATAAATCTAAGGAACTTGAGGTTAGAGTCTTTTGTTTAGTAGACTCTTCCATGTAGTTTAAGAGCATTCAGTCGTTTCTGAAACCTACTAAAAATGTCAGTCAGTGACTCACTTTCTTCACAGTGAAAGTGCTCATATTGTTGAATCAAGAGTTACATCTTATTATCCCTTACTTGCTCAGTACCATCACAAATAATTTGTATTGTGTCCCAAACCTCTTTGGTTGTTTTACAGTTAATGATGTTATCAAACATATCACCATCAACACCATTAAATAGTATGTTCATGGCCTTCTTATCTTTCCTGACTTGTTCAATGTCTGGATTAGACCATTCATGCCTAGGTTTTGGAACTGATGGTTCATTCCCTGTAGCAGCTCTCATAGGGACATGAGGACCTCTTTCAATGCAATCCATATAAGCTTCATCTTGAGAAAGAAGATGTAGGTGCATCTTCACCTTCCAGTGGTGATAGTTGTCTTTATCCAGAAATGGAATTTTAACTCCAACATCCTTTTTGTTCATCTTGCTGATTGTTGTGATCTTTACACTCTTAGTACTTTAAGAGCCTGCTCTGATACCAATTGTTACTCCCTAAACAATACAACAAGAATTGCAGAAGGGGGTTGAATGTAATTCTGGCTACTTTTTGAGATTTTAAAATTGTTCTAACTTAATATATATAACAGTGTTTGATTTGCAATAGTGCGGAATGAAAGAGTAATAGAAATCAAAACACTAAATGATAAAATACAAGCTTTAAAACTTTCTAGTGAATTTGAAAGTATACACCATATATATATTTATATATATATATCAGATTGAAAACTCTGTGAAGCTTTGAATAGCTCACAGCTGCTTTACAAGTTGAATAAACAAAACTACAGAGAAATTCTTACAGAATACAGCTTGATATGTTTCTTTGAAAAATAAGTTTGCTTAGTTAATTGTTCTACTTGCTACACTTGGTTTATATATCACCAAGTTTACATAACAGTAAGACAAGATAATAAAATAAACTATATCTAGTCTAACTCCATGCTACTTCATTACTTTATTCCAGCATCTTTGAAAATCTTCTTAGTTGCATGAAAATGGTAATGCTTCTTTGTTCTCAAAATCCTGCTTAATAGGCTGCCACATTCCTTTTGCAAACACCTGACGTATGTGAATGTGTTGTCACTATCAACAGCTATTTGAATATGATCATCCGTCGGGATTATGTTGAATATCCGTCGGGAATATTTTGATCATCCGTCGGGAGCCTTGTAGATCATCCGTCGGGAGTCTATCTGTCACTTTTCTCTATTTCACTTATGCAAAATTACAAGACATCTCATATTTACAATTAGCCAACATATTCTGCATATCAATCTAGTAGTCAATATAACTTGGAGAATCCTACAAAATCTACTATAATAAAAAATGTTGTTTGCAGAAATGTGCTACAGTACTTATTTGTTATATAAGCTACATTCTTGATGGATGTCAAACTGTCATCCATCGGGACTGAAAAGTTCATCCGTCGGAACTATATCAGAACATCCGTCGAGAGTTATAAAATTCACTAACTTAAATCTACTAAGTTATTTTGTTTAACTTATCATCAAGTTCACAACATATTCCTAACAGTTTTAATGTTTCCATGTAGATGAAAAATTCAGAACAAATGTGGTACTTCATGGTATATATTGTTAGCTCTTTTTGTAATGCTTTCATGTCTATCTGATACTATTATCATACCTTTCCTGACTCCATAAGCTTTTTTTAATTTCATAAAAAACATTCCCAAGACATATCATTCTCTGAATTAACCACTGCAAATGCTATATGGAAGACTTTACCACCTACATCTTGAGTTGCAACCACCATTAAAGTACCGTCATGTGTCGATTTTAGAAATGTTTTATCAACAACGACAATAGGTAAGCAAAAATTATATCTTTTGATTAAAGCGTGCAAGGCTAAGAAAATATACATGAAACAACTATTGTCAGTCAGTTGGAGTTCAATTGAAGAATCTACATTAGTAATGTATGACATATGAAAATAACTGTGCAATTCAGAGTATATATCAGTTGCATTTCCTCTCCTAATTTCCCAGGCTTTTCATCTCCAAATTTTGTTGTAATTTACATTGACGTTATTAATATGCTTCAAGTCATGTATAACATCTACAATCATTTAACTTGTCTTTATGTTTGTGAACTTTTATTTGATAGCATCCACAATAATTATTATGGTTGTTTGTCTTTGACCTTTAAATCTTATATCAAGAACACAAGTATGATCTTTCATAAATCTTCGAATTATAAATTGATTTGTATTGCCATTCCCTGATGCACACAATATCCAATTGCAATTATTGTCTAAGCATGTAACTAATTATTATCTTTTGCAAGACTTTTGCATTTTAAACTGGAAGTTGTTGTTGATAACATATTGGCCGAGAATAATCTGCATTGTCTCATTGTCTTTATATACTTGAAACTGTAAAATAGTTTGATGGTGTTTGTCGGTAATTACATCATCTTCCTTGTGTTGTATTATTTGATCTTATACTATACTTTAAGTCGGTGTTTACACCACTTGTGCAGATAATAGCTCAACATAATCAATGTAGTCTGCAATCAGATTTGTATTCACTCTATCAGTGTTGTCACCAGAAACATTTGATGATACTCCCTCTGTAGTTGAACCTCAACATATCTTCCCTCAACTGTTATATCACTGTCGTTGCATACTTGCGCAATTGTTCTCTCAATTCAGTTGTTGGACAGAAGGGGTATTTGCTAAATTCAGGGTCTCTTTTTTTGAGCTCGATATAAAATAACAAATATGATAATCAGCAATTGTGAAAGGAGGATACCCGTATTTCGCTTGATATTGAATTTTACTGTAGTTATTTGTGGTTGCAGCTTCAGTTGATTGTATATCATAGCCAACAAGTTACCATAGTTACAATTTCTCGAGTAAACCAAACACTTTAAAATTAATGTAACTTGTATTTTCATCATAGTGGCCATCTTATTGAAAAATAATATGAATGTCATTCATTCCTACAATTAATAATATAAACAAAACACACGTTACTAAAAAATTAGTAGCAATTAAAAGCATGAACTATAAGATAAAAAATTTAAAAATATGCACACACGCAGCTCAATTAACCACAATATTTGACACTTTAAGTGCATCCAAAAGCAAATAAAACCAGAGCATAACTGTGACGGCCTCAACCCCGGGGTCAGGAGTTGACGTCACCAATAACAATACTAACAATCATAGTTCAATCCAACTCATTAATAATACAAAACCACGACCCCTTTACCAAGACCTTTTCCAGGTTTAAGTATGACTTAGGTTACTCAACTAACACAACCCAAATTACCTTACACAATCCTGACCACTAATTTAATGCAGCAACTCAACAAACCTCATCTGGTCTGAACACAACTACCTCAGAGGAGCCTGACACGAAAGGAGCTGGAACTCTGCCTCGACTACCGCGCAAGAAACTCCTAGGCATCTGCAATACATATAAAATATTCTACAAGGGTGAGCAATTGCTTGCTCAGCAGCACCACTATATGAATAACAAGTAAAACAGTTTAAAGTAAAGCAGTTATAAGAACAGAATTCATAACTTGCCAGAAACTTGTAAAACAGGTATAAACTGGAAATCAAAACTAGCATGCTCTGTAAAACAAGAACAACTGTTGTGTGCTGTGCATAAAAATCATAGTTCAATTTTAGCATGCTATTTTTATTTTCAAACCTTTCGTTCCATCGTAGGAACCTTAAAACCATATGTCCCGTTACGGGGACCCAAAGCCATTTGTTCCATTACTGGAATCACAAAATCACAATCAGATATGTATTGGATGTTGTCTAGGGACGGCTGATCAGGCCTCCACACAAATTATCTAGGATAGTTGGTCGGGCTATCACACAAAATGTCTAGGAAAGCTG
Organism: Apium graveolens; assembly: GCF_009905375.1. Taxonomy (NCBI): domain Eukaryota; kingdom Viridiplantae; phylum Streptophyta; class Magnoliopsida; order Apiales; family Apiaceae; genus Apium; species Apium graveolens. Next base: position 137,897,447 of record NC_133655.1, on the reverse strand, counting down.
ATCGGGCTTTCACACAAAATCACCGGATCCGCAGAGACTAGCTAGGTCTCTGATTATCTATGCTGGACTAATCGGTTATATAATGCGCGCAACCGAATTAGCCACTTACGCAACGTTATCCAATATCTGATTCGTCTTATCCAGTTTCAAAATCACTTTTACCTATCTCTTGTTAAAATCAATTCTGTCACAGCACACTATTCAAAACCTCTTTTCCATTTTTAATCACACTTTAGAGATAGGTATTTTCAGAAGTTACTTTTCCCCAAAAACACATATTTAACAACATTTTCAAACATAGGGGATATGTAACTTAAAATATTTCTGTTTCATTACAAGAATAAAATATTTAGCTATTCATACGTACTGAACCATAAAAGAATGGTCAGGGGTACTTGCCTTGCAGAGCTTTACGACTATCTCTGATTGACCTTGAACTAACTTGGACACTCGATTTTATCGCCTTACTCTTAGACTATCCTGGATCCGACTTCAACGTTCAGGTCCTTCGCTTGGAACCTCGACACGCTTGTCAACTGATCACTAGGTTATCTTTAGTTCGACTTCACTTCTGGAGTCCTTCAACTAGAACCTACAGAGTCAAAATACCCTATGTTAGGCGTCTAGGTATGCTTGACATATCCTCGCTAGCAAACCTACCCATTCGATATCAAATCCCGACTCGTAATTACACATTTTAATACGATACACATAGCAATCAGGGTTCCCATACTTAAAACTCGGCTCGATATTCATTTTCGGAAATTGCATGTACTTGTCGTTGTAGGAAACAGGGTTGTCCGCTATAACTTATAAAATATATTCTTACAGTACGCAGATATGCTTCGTAAAAACAAGGTTATTAACCAATTATTACAATATGTAGATATGCACATATAACATTTATTTATAAGTATATAACTATACATACTCGATGAATATTCCCCAATAATTTACATATGCTCCCCGAAATTTGGGTAGCGTCTCCTTTGCTTATCGGACTACCCGTCGAGCAACTCGACGCCAAATTATAACAGCAAACAATCCAACAATTCATTCCACCAATACAACCGAAATCTGTCTCACAAATCCCAAACACCGATTTAACCAACTAATTATTATTATTAAATCTTATACTCATACTCGTATTTATTTATTAATTTGTAGGACTCAGAATAACGTCATCACCGTCCACCGTCAGGTCACTATTGTTCATCGCTGACGGCGGCGAAATTCGCGGTACCCGATTAATTCGGATGCCCATTACGAATTCCACCGATAATTAAATTGAAGTCACGCATGAAATTATATTTAATTTCACAAAACCATTCAAAATAATTCCTGCAGAAAATAACATTAGAATAATAAAAATCTTAACCACAAACACACGTGCACAACGCGCGAAACAGAAAAATAGATACAACCACAGCCATATTAGCACTGCACAGAGAATACACGCGCGACAAGGGCCGGAAAATGTCCGGAAAAACAATGAAGCAACAGGCGGAAAACTAAACACAAGCCAAGAACCCTCCACTCAACTAACATATACACGCACAACCACGTATATATATATACGTCAATTAAGCAGACGGAACCAAAGCAAGACACCGCAGACGGAACCAAAGCAAGGCGATGGCCGGAACTTACCAGAACGAGGAACTGGGGAATTAACAGGAAGGGAAGTGGAGAGAGTAAGATAGAGAGAGGTTGCGAGAGAGAGAAAAAGAGATGACAGAGATCACGAACGAGAGAGAATGAGAGATTGAGAGGCATGTGGGTGTGTTGTGTTTTTGTTATTTTGTTTTTTTATCTCCTCCAATCAACAGCAAATACGAAGCAACAGGTGTCCTAGAATTTAACACGTAGCAAAATTTATAGGTATAATTCTCTTGCCGCCCCATTCTGATCTGCCTTTCCCACTTTAACGCATACACACGCTATTTAATAAAGCCCGTAAAATTACGAAAATAGTTTTAAAATATCTCAAATATCCCGAAGTTTATAAATACATAAATTTCGTAATTTTAAAATAATTTCTGAAATACAATTTATACCCGATTTTATCAATTAAATGAATCGACGCGCGGGTGAAATTAATCCTTAAAATTACCAAAATAATTTTAAAATTCTCGGAATATTCCAAACTTAAATAAATATGAGTTTCACAATTTTTAAAGAATCCCGGAATTAAATACAGATTTTACGAATAAATACAATCAGAAAATCACTCAGGGTAAATAATTAATGAAATATTGATTTCTGAATTTTATAAAATCCCAAAAATAAATATTAAAATTATAAAGTCATAAAAAAAATTTTAGAGATAATTTCACATATTTATACAAATAAACTTGTATTAAATCCACTTTTAAAAGTGAAAATAATTCAATACAAGTCCATAATTAATTACACGAACCACCTTGGACGCCATAATTCACACCCATAGATAAATGTAAAACAACACATAGCTGACAGAAGTTATACACATATATTATTCATTTAATAATTCCATAAATACACTTTAATTAAATATAAAAGTATACGAGTCGTTACAATAACACCTAGTAGCATTCGACAAGGAAAAAAAGGGTATTGATTTTGACATAAAAAAATTAAAAATATGCACATAAGCAACTTAATTCACAACACAATTCGATAATTGAAGTGCGTTTAAAAGCAAACAAAATCACATAAGAGCACCTAGTAGCATTCGACAAGGGATAAAAGAGCATTGATTTTGACATAAAAAATTAAAAAATATGCACATGAGCAACTAAAATCACAACACGATTCGATAATTTAAGTGTGTATCAAAGCAAACAAAACCATAGCATAGCACATGGTAGCATTCGACATGGGAGAACAAATATTGATTTGGGCATAAAAATTTGAGAAAAGTGCACACAAACAATTCAAATCACAATACGATTCGATAATTTAAGAGCGTCTAAAAACAAATAAAATGACATCAAAGCACCTAGCAATATTCGAAAAGGAAGAAAAGAACATTGATTTTGACATAAAAATTTGAAAATATGCACATTACAAACTATGTTGGCCACATGATTTCAAACTTCATATGCAACTGATTTTAAGGAAAATTCAAACAAAGCCACTTTGTGACTTCCTGATCCTCAAACTAGAGCTGCAATCTCATAAAAAAAATTAAAAACTATGTATACCAGAAACTAAGTTCACCACATAATTTCACATTTCATATGCAACTACAATCAAGAAAAATTCAGATTAGAGCAACATGATTCATTCAATATCCTAAAACTAATCCTCCCATGTTTGAAAAAATTGAAAACTATGAAATCTAACAACTCAATTTACAACATAATTTCACGATTATAATTAAACTTAATTGAACTATAATTCAAACTGATCAAATTATTTCATTTGAAATCTTCAAATTATTCCATGTATTTGAAACAGTCATATGATTCAAATATGATTTTTTTTAAATCAAACTACATCGAAAAACGACCCAAGAATAAATTATAAGCAGCTAAAAAAAAGAAATTAAAATTAGTTGTTAAGAATTACCTTCGATCGATTTGCAAATGAGTTTCCACCAAGTTTTTGTTAATTGTAGGAGAATCAGATATAAAAGGATGCTGTAACTTTGTTTGCAAATTTCTTTTTATGGCCCACAACTAATAACTTACTTTTGTGGTTAATAAGATTAATTGTCGTACCTTTGCAATTATTTTAAAATATTAAAATTAATTTTACATTTTTTTACTTTTTAAATATATTTTTGAAAAATCCCTAATATATTTAATGATCAAAGTTGACAGTTAGTAAGTTAATGTAATAAAAACATTACATGCTAACTTCATAATTTCATATTTCATATAATAAAGAATGTAATATGTTTTAAATATTAAAAATGTACTCCTTTGACTTTTTTATTTCACTTATGAAGTAACGAAACTTGTTTATGTATTATATTTAAAAGGAAAATTAAAAAAATATAAGTATTAAAAAATCAATTCGATCCATATTTTTCCGGTTTGGTCTAGTCTTAGACCAGATATAACATGTTCGATTCTCTTTCCATAATTTTGATAAATGGTCTAGGCTGGTTTGGCACGGTTTTAAATTTTTGTGCACCCCTAATTATAGATTGGTATATAATTTTTGGATTATAATATTTGAAATTAATTAATTCTAAATTTATCTTAAAAAATAAATTTGTACTTAAATTAAGATTTTATATTTTTATGTTAGTTTTAAAGGATAATTATTTTATAATTTTGAATTTAATATTAATTTCATATGAGACTAAAATATTGATTATCATAAAAATATTAGAGTATCTCCAATGGTGATAACAAAACTTGTTAGCTAAAAAATGATAAAATAAAGATTATGTAAATTTTTAGCTAAGGGAAAAGGTATCCACTCAAATGCTATTATGTATAATATGATAGGTAAAATTATACCTAAGGGTTTTGATAGTTCAAAAAATATAGCCAACCAAATATAATTATTTATATTTTTTGCTAAGGATTATTTTGGTTATAATGCTCAAATTTTTACAAATTATTTAAAAATGTTACATAGATGTTCTACATAGATAATTTAGTTAAGAGATTTATTGCGTTGGAGATAGTCTTAACGTGTTATATGCAATGTTCTAAAAATCGACCGATAACTGATTAATCGGAGTTCGGACGGATCCCGTCTCAATTAATCGTTAATCGGGTCAGAGTAGGATTTTTTAAATAATCGGTCAAAAGTCGAACAGTTCGGGAAAAATCGGTCGAATCGCTTAAAGTTTAAAAATTAAAAAAAAAATAAAGAAAAATTATAGTTTTTTGAAAATAATAATTAACATTTAATATTTAATAATTAATAATAATATATTAATATAATGACTCTTTTACATACATATATAATCGTATATTTTTATATCCCTAAATCCTCTACACAAATCCCTTAAATCTCAACACTCAACTCGCTTACTCGATCGATTCACAATCTTAAGGTATTCTAAATTTATTTAACAATGATGACATCTTTCATATTTGTTAGATATATTTGATAATGTCATGTCTAATACGATTTGTGTTTAGTTTTCAGATCTTACTTAAACAGGACAAATCAGTACTTAACTGGAAATCAGCACTTATACTGAATTCAGAACTTAAGTTGTCAGAACTTAAGTTATCAGGAGATATTTATCAGAAGATAAGGAAGGAGGCTGATTGAAAGGAAAGAAGATCAAGATAAACGCAAGAAGAGATATGCATGAAGAAGGAATTATATGAAGAATAGAATACTTGGAAGAAAAGATATCAGATTCATATATTTTAGGAAGCAGAATTATATTCCATATCAATTAGCGATTATCTTGTAAATGTGTAGTATATAAACACAGATATAGGGTTTACACTATATGTGTTATCATTATCAAGAATAATATTCATTGTAACCCTAGCAGCTCTCGTGATATTTTGCTCATCACTGAGAGAGGACAGTTCTACATTGTAACAGAGTTTAATAAAGTTTGTTTTCTGTTATTTGTGTTCTTTGAATTCGATTTGATTGTGCTATACACTGTATTCAACCCCCCTTCTACAGTGTGTGTGACCTAACAAGTGGTATCAGAGCCTATCTGTTAACACACAAACAGTTTAAGATCCAAAAACAATCATGTCTGAAGCAGAAACTCCAACCAAACCCACCTACACTGAAGAAGCTCCAAAGACTCAAATCCATGGTCGATATGAGGCTATTAGAGTTCCCATACTGAAACCATCTGAATATCCCATATGGAAGGTGAGGATGACTATGTTTCTGGAAGCTACAGATCCATAATATCTTGACATAATCAATGAAGGTCCTCACAAGCCAACCAAACTCGCTGTTGCAGGTGAAGCAGCAAAATCTGTACCAAAGGAGAAGAGTGATTACACTGCTGAAGATATCACATCAATTGCTAATGATGCTAAGGTACGACACTTGCTGCATAGTGCCATTGATAATGTAATGTCAAGCAGGGTAATTAACTGCAAGACTGCAAAGGAGATATGGGATGCCTTGGAGACAAGATGCCAGAGAACTGATTCGATTAAGAAGAACAGGAAGACTATACTCACTCAAGAGTATGAACACTTTGACTCAAAGCCTAATGAGTCATTGACTGATTTATATGACAGATTCGTCAAACTCTTGAATGATTTGTCACTAGTTGATAAGGAGTATGATCTTGAAGATTCAAACCTTAAATTCCTGTTAGCTCTTCCTGAAAGTTGGGATTTGAAGGCCACAATTATAAGAGACAACTATAATCTTGAAGAAATAACTCTTGATGAAATTTATGGGATGCTCAAGACTCATGAACTTGAGATGGAACAAAGAAGCAAGAGGAAAGGAGGAAAGTCAAGGACAGTTGCTCTTAAGGCTGAGGAAGAATCCCCCAAAGCAGCTACCTCAAGGAAAGGCAAGGGAAAAGCACTCATCACAAAGTCTGATACTGAGTCATCAAGTTCTGATAGTGATGATGACTCAAAAACTGAAAGCTTGCCTGAGATGGATGTTGATGAAGAGATGATGAAGCTGTGTGCTCTTATGGTGAAAGGAATCACAAGGATTGCATACAGAAAATTCAGGAAGGGAAAGAAATTTTCTAGGAAAGGTGCAAGTTCTGATAAGAAGAGTTTCAGAAAATCTGAAGGCAAATGAGGGAAGTCTGATAGAGGAGATTACGCAAATGTCAAATGCTACAACTATGGTGAGAAATGCCACATATCTCCTGATTGCAAGAAAGTGAAGAGTGACAAAGGCAAGGCTCTTGTCACAAAGAAGAAAAGCTGGACAAACACTTCAGATTCTGAAAGTGAGGTGAACTATGCCTTGATGGCAAATGCTGATATCAGTTCTGAAGCTGCTGAGTTAAAGGTACCTCAAACTACTTATGCCTTTCATACTGATGATATTAATGAGTTGAGAAGATATCTTAAAACCATGTTCATTAGTTATAGAGATCAAACTTTAACATGTGAAATATTAACTTCTGAAAATCTTGCCTGTAAAAAGAGGAATGATTATTTAGAAAAAGAGTTAGTCATGTTCCATCAAACTCAGAAAGATAGAGATGATGCTTTCTATGTTAGGGATGAAGTACTTAAAATGAATGAATCTCTAAAAACTGAATTAAAAAAGGAAAGAGAGATTATTAGGACTTGGACTAACTCTGGCAGAATAACTCATAATTTGTTAAGTAGTGGAAACTGGAAAGAGGGCTTAGGTTATGGAGATGATAAGAATGATAAAAGAACTGTAGAAATTAAGCCTCTAGTTGTTAAACAAAAGCCAAAGGTAAAACCTGTTAAGTTTGTAGTTGTAAAGTCTGATAATGAGAAATCAGAAGTTAAAGAGGAATTAACTTCTGACAAACTAAAACAGGAAAAGCCAACTGAAGTTAACGTAGGCTTAATGACAAAGAAGCAGCTTAAGCATAAGCTGAAAGATGTTAAGAATGTAAACAAGGTAAAGTCACCTAGGAAAAATAGGAATAGAAAGGAAGGTGTGAATAAAAGCAATGATTATAAGCCTGTTCCTAATGCTCCTAGGAAAACATGTCATAACTGTGGAAGTTCTAACCATCTGGCTTCTTTTTGCAGGAAGAATAAGAACATAAACTCCTTAACTTCAAAGTCAGGAGTTAAGAGTCAGTCTGTTAGATATAGGCCACAAAATCCTTGTTTTCATTGTGGTAGTTTATGGAATTCCATTTATACTTGTAAGGAATATTATAGTTTGTACTATGATTATTATCAAATAAAACCTTCTTTAAAGAAAGTTAGCATTGTTCCTTCTAGTGTAAGTTCTGATACAAAGTCTGATAGTGTAAATGCTGATAAGAAAAATGTTAACATAAACTCTGATGCTAAATCCGCTGCAAATATTAACAAACTTAATAAGGCCAAAGGATCCAAGCTAGTCTGGGTCCTTAAAACTAATCATTAGTGGTCTTTGTGATTGCAGGGCAATAGGAAAAACATACTAGTTCTGGACAGTGGATGTTCAGGACATATGACTGGAAATAAAGCCCTGCTATCAGACTTTGTGGAGAAAGCTGGCCCAAGTGTTTCTTCTGGAGATGGCAACATTGGAAAAACACTAGGATATGGCAATATCAATCTTGGGAATGTCATCATAAAGAAGTAGCTCTAGTCTCAGGACTTAAACACAATCTGCTGAGTGTTAGTCAAATCTGTGACAGAGGTTATCATGTGGATTTCTTTGAAGAACATTGTGAAGTTGTAAGCAAATCTACAAGCAAAGTTGTTCTGAAAGGATACAGGCATGGTAACATTTATGAAGCCAAGCTTTCAACAAGTACTGATGGTTCTGCAATATGTCTGTTAAGTAGAGCATCAATTGAAGAAAGCTGGAATTGGCACAAGAAACTCTCTCATTTAAATTTCAACAATATAAATGAACTAGTCAAGAAAGATCTTGTGAGAGGACTGCCAAAATCAGTATTTGCTCCTGATAGCCTTTGTGATTCATGTCAGAAGGCAAAATAAAGAAAATCTTCATTCAAGAGCAAGACTGAATAATCAATTCTTGAGCCTTATCACCTACTACATGTTGATCTATTTGGTCCAGTGAATGACATGTCTATTGAAAAGAAGAAATATGTTATAGTCATAGTGGATGAGTTCACCAGATACACATGGGTGTATTTCTTGCACACAAAAAGTGAAAATGCATCTATCTTGATTGATCATGTCAAACAACTGGATAAATTGGTCAAAGATTCAGTGAAGATCATAAAAAGTGATAATGGCACTGAGTTCAAGAATTTGATTATGGAAGAGTTCTGCAAAGACCATGGAATCAAGCAGGAATTTTCTGCTCCTGGAACTCTACAGCAAAATGGAGTTGTTGAAAGAAAGAATAGAACTCTTATTGAAGCTGCACGAACTATGCTTGATGAAGCAACGCTACCAACCTATTTTTGGGCTGAAGCTGTGCAGACTGCTTGTTTTACTCAGAATGCTACACTCATTAACAAGCATGGAAAGACACCATATGAGATGGTGAAGAAAAAGAAGCCAAAACTGAAGTATTTTCATATATTTGGATGCAAGTGTGTTGTTCTTAAGACTCATCCTGAACAGCTATCCAAATTTGATTTAAAAGCTGATGAAGGAATTTTTGTTGGATATCCACTTTCCACAAAAGCCTTCAGAGTCTACAATTTAAGAACAAGGGTTGTCATGGAATCTATCAATGTCTCCTTTGATGACAAGAAGATTACTGGACTTGAAGATTTCAATGATCATGATCAGCTGAGATTTGAAAATGAAGACTTAAATTCTGATACTGAAAATCCTGACAGTCTAAATCCTGATACTGCAAACTCTGATGGATTAAACTCTGATGTTATTGAAACTGTGGTGATTACGCCAAAGGAAGATGCACCTGTGCAGGGGGAGCATACGGAAGATAGAATCACATCTCAAGAAGCATCAGAACCTACAACTGGCTCTTCAAGTTCTGATTCATCAAGTTCTGATGAGCTAAGTTCTGATAATTCTGGAAACTCAATTTCTGAAGGATCCAACTCAGAGAGCATAATTTCAGGGGGAGCATCAGAAAATGTTGATGAAGATAGCATGGATCATGGGGGAGCATCCAGTTCTAGAGAAAACCTTCCATCTGCAAGGAAGTGGACTAAATCACATACACCTAATTTAATAATTGGAAATCCTGATGCAGGTGTCAGAACTAGAACAACTACTTCAAATGAATATCTCTATAATTCTTTTCTTTCTCAGACTGAACCAAAGAAAGTGGAAAAAGCTCTTCAAGATGCTGATTGGGAGCAAGCAATGCAGAAAGAGTTAAATGAATTTGAAAGAAATAAAGTCTGGACCCTAGTGCCAAGACCAAAGAACGAATCTGTTGCTGGTACAAAGTGGGTGTTCAGAAATAAAACTGATAGTGATGGCATAATTACAAGGAATAAAGCAAGGCTGGTTGCAAAAGGATATTCTCAACAGGAGGGAATTGATTATGATGAAATATTTACACCAGTTGCTAGATTGGAAGCCATAAGGATATTTTTGGCTTCTGTTGCTCACAAAAAGTTAACAGTCTTTCAAATGGATGTGAAAAGTACTTTTCTCAATGGAGAATTGGAAGATGAAGTATATGTTGAACAACCTCCAGGCTTTGTAGATTCCAAATTTCCAAATCATGTCTACAGGCTTGATAAAGCACTTTATGGCCTTAAGTAAGCTCCAAGAGCATGGTATGAGACTTTAGCTCAGTTTCTTCTAGAAAGTGAATTTAACAGAGGAACTATTGACAAAACACTGTTCAACCTTAACCATGGAAATGACTTACTTTTGATGCAGATATATGTTGATGATATCATTTTTGGTTCTACAAATGACAGACTTTGCAAGAAGTTAGCCAAACTGATGCAGTCAAGATATCAAATGAGTACGATGGGGGAACTTCGCTATTTTCTGGGCCTTCATGTAACGACCGAGGAATTACGCTTGTATTATATTATAATAATGCTAAATTATGGGTATTATTATGTGATTAAATGTGTTAAGTCGTTAAACCCTAACTGCTATGTGTTATGTGTTGGTTGTTTTGATCCAAACGTGTTTTAGATATTTATTGAGCATTTTATAGTCAGTTATATATATTATATTAAAACCTGTACAACTCAAAACTATGTTTTAAAAGCCCATATTTCAAAAAAAATCATTGGCTTTATTTTATTAAAAATGCCCTATACCATATTGCTATTCTGAACCCCTAGACGTTTTACAAATTGACCTTTTTCGCGAAAAATGACTTTTCCGGACCCCTTCGGGTACCAAAAACCCCACAAAAATTATATTTTTTTTATATGATCATGAAATTATCATATATCATTTTTCTTTGTATTTTTGTAATTTTCACAATTTTTGGGAATTTTTAGTATTTATTTTGTATTTATTGGATATTTAAAAATTCAATATTAATACCCAAAAATTATAAAAATTGGGGCCAAATATTTTTATTAGGAGTGTAATTAGACCCTTAATTTTACTTAGGGGTATTATTTTCATAAATATAAATACCTGAATTATTATTAATTAAATCAGTTAATTATACTTAAAAGAAAATCAGAAAATAAAAAGAAAATCAGAAAAGGGAATTAGGGTTAGGGTTTTGTGAAGAACAGCAGCAGAATCAATCGCGAGTTTGAGGGTGATTCCGGAGTCCAAATCGTTCATGTAAGTAGTCAAATTGAAGCTGGTGATTCGTAGTTTATGATTATGTAACCGTTTTTGTTGTTTGATTTCTTGATTTTTGATTTGTATTTTCAGGTTTAATTCTTGAATTCGGGTTTGAATTTTTCTGATTGTTGTTTGATGATTTCGTTACCACGAGCATTTAGATCGTCGATTATGGAGTCGATTGACACCGGGTTTGAGTCTGTTGGTGTTGTTTTTGGTATCGCCGGAGAACCGCCGTCGATGGCGGCTGTTCTTGTGGTTGCGGCGTCAGGACGTCGAAACGAAGAAGGAGGTGGACGAGGGGAGATGCTGGGCTTGATTATCGAACAAAAACGCAGCTGAACGAGCCTGGAATCGTGTTGGTTGCCCTTCGTTTGGTTCGCCGGAAATTTCCGCCGGTGTCGGATTCTGGGTGCAGGGCGGTGTTCTTCCCGACCCGATTGGGTTGGGGACGACCCGGTTTGCAACCCGGTTTCGACCCGGGTTTGATCCTAAAAGTCCAACCCCTGTTTCTGTTTTTGTGTTTCTGATTAAATTATTTATTTATTTATATTTTAGTAATTAAAAATCAGTTTTAATAATTTTAATAATTAATTAAAAATTAGTTATTAATTCTGAAAAATAGTATTAATAATTTCTGAATTATTTTATTAAATTATAAATTCGAATTTATTTATTAATTAATTAAATCTTGTTTAATTCATAATAATTCAACCGTTAGTCCGATTTGAGCGAAACGAAGACCCGTAGACTCAGAAAAATGAGACGAATCCAATAAAAATAGTTGTAAATTATAATTTCTTCCGAAAGAGAGTGGTTTGGTGATAATTGATAGTTCGTAGGTCCTAGTAGGGGTATAATTGAGCCGAATAAATCCCGAAAAATTATAATAAAATCAGATAAGACTAGTAATGCAGATATGAGTCCAGAATTGATTCTAAAAATAATTATAAGTCTAGAAATTGATTATGTGCTTTATGTGCTACGTGCTTTACGTGATTATGTGAATATATGTTCTATATAAATGTATGTGTATATATGCGAGTCAGATAGAAACGCATGGGTAGACCGATAAGGTTGCGTGTTATCAATTCAAGATACACGTATATAGTAAGTTATCTAAACGCCTATCTTTTCATGATCTGTTCAGTGTTAGCAAGGCAGAGCAAGCTAGGGTCAGAAGGCGGTGAGTTAAACCAGGTTAAGTACGCGCAAGGCAAGTTTTTCCCCTATTCTAAATTCAGAATAGTGATTTATATTTCTTTTCTATCGTATCAGTTCTCTTTGATAATCATTGTTCATATACACTGTTATCCAATTATTATTGTTTGTTTCCAATTTCATTTCTATTCTTGATTCACCCAATTTATTGAATTCCCTGTTCATATTTCAATTCCTTTACCCTTGTTACATACACTCTGGTATATCCTGGTGTTGGGATATATCAATAGCATTCCGATTATTCCGGATGCTAAGCCTTGGACTGGATGGTTACTATACGGGCTGGGTTTTACCCAGACCATTATTTAATAGGCCATAGTTGCTTGAGTACTCCTTATGTTGGTTGGGTCTATGCAGTTGGGTATAGATCCGCACTATATTCTGACTGATCAGCGGGTTATAGTGCATATGTTGGTTCTTGTTTCCAGTCTTGTTCATTTGGTACTCGCCAGCATTGGCAAATTACTATCCTATACAGATTCAGATGGTTGTTCCAACCAGCAGCTTATTGGTTCACTCATTTCTCTTTCTTTATACTATATATATTGTTGCAGGCTTGTTGAGCAATTTTGGCTCATCCCTTTTTATTGTTATTCCTATTGTTTTACAGTTAAGGTAGAGAATAAAACCCATCAGGACCCGCATAGTCAAGAAGCGAGTCAAGCAGCGGGACCCTCTTATACCAAGAGTGTTCCTTCCTATTCCCGAAGAGAGCTTTGAATTACCAGATCAGGTGTAGCAGGATAAGTAGTAATGTTGGGTTGAATAAAAGTCTTGTGTAGTTTGAATAAAAGTTGTGTAGTGAGATTGTAGATAGAATAAAGTTTTGTAACAAAGAGAGTTCTTGAGACAGGTTTTATTTAGTTGGGTTTGTAACAAAGTGTAGTATGTGGTTCTTGTTTTCAACTCAGACCTTAAAAGATCCTGAGTAGTGATAGTTCGGGGTAATTATTATATTTATATTCCGCTTGTGCAGGTTTAGTTGGTAATTGTTGTTAATAACGCCCCAAATCTATACCCCGGATTTGGAGGGTGTTATAGTTGGCATCAGAGCTTAGGTTTGACCTTTGAAAACAAGAACGTTAGGGCTAAGATAAGATAGGAAAATGAGATAGGATAGAAGTAAGAGTGTTAGGATTGTTTGTTTATGTGATTAGAAGTTATGAGTTTTAGGAATTGTGATTTGATTGTTTTTGTGTTATTATTTTTATGTATATTAGATGGCTTCGTTATCATCGTCTACGGAGAGGACCGAGACAGATCCAGTGGATGCACCGGTATTAGCCCCAGTGTCAGAGAAGATCTTACCTCCATTGTCACTACCTCCACCATTGCCACCTGAGCCAGCACCAGAGATACCACTTCCCCCAGAGGTACCAGGTTTTGCAGATTATTTTCCATATTTTGAGCCAGAGATACCAGATTTTCCACCTTTAGAGTTTCCGATGTTCGATATTCCTGACATGGTTGATCTTCCGCAGTGGGAGGATTTAGAGCCTCAGATTCCTATGCCACTAGTCGAGATTCCAGAGATGCCACAGATGGAGCCAGAGGCAGAGCCGCCAGTGTATGCACCTATGGAGCAGCCTGTCTTATTCCCTGCCCCATTAGCCATTTATGCACCTGTTCCGGGAGTTTATCAGTTTCCTCAGCCAGAGTTTATGGATGAGATCGTGGTAGATGGACCATTACCTTCTCGAGGTTCCAGCACTGATCTTCGTGAGCATCATACAGTGACTTACCAGCGCTTTCAGGCGAAGAGGGAGGAGAGGATTAGATGGCAGAACCAGTGTAGAGAGATCCTTGGATTGTATGAGACGCAGACAGATGGTCCTGTCAGAGCATTACGACCAGATTATATACTGAGAGAGAGACTACATCAGATTCACCGAATTAGTTCTCAGCAGCTTACTGATTTGAGACAGCAGGATCGTAATGTGGAGACAGCATATCGCAGAGCATTAGGACTTACCGAGGCAGTGCTAGAGGCATTGTAGGGGGAGTTGAGCCACGTGCCACCAGGATTTTGAGACTAGCAGATCGATGAGTGTGGTATTATGTATATTTTGTAGATAGAGGCAGCATAGTATTGTATGACTAGTTTGTATGAGTATAGTTACTGACTTTGACTGATAGTAGTAGCAGTACGACTGTTATATCATAGGTTTTTGTATCAAGCACTGACACCTGCAGCTGGTGTTCTACCTATATATATATGAGATGATATTTTGCACGTTTTCTTTATTTTATTTCCAGTTATTCAAGCATTTACATCTATTTCAGTACCATTGCATATTTATAAATGTTGTTTTATTTACGATCATGTTGTACCCTTATGTTTTAAAAAAAAAATTAAAAAAAAAACCTTAATACTATTTTATTTATTCAGTTATTTAATGAGCTGTTTTATTTTCCCAAATCGACTGTTTTAATATATGTTTAATATATTGTTATTAAAGAAGACCCATTGTTTATTTACCAGAAAGATGGCACCTAAAAGAAAAGCACAACCCGACTCATCAAATGGAAACACCGAGGGCCAAAATAATAATAACCAGATGGATCAGATGTTTAATCTCATGCAACAGCAGATGTTGATGATGCAACAACAAATCCAACAGCAACAACAGCAGTTCCAGCAATAGATGTTACAGCAAGCCGCTCATCCAGGACATCAAGTACCACCAGCAGCACCTACGGTCACTTTCAAGCAATTTCAGTCAGTGAAGCCTCCGGAATTTATGGGTTCCACGGATCCTACAAAAGCGAGAGCTTGGCTGAAAGAGATGGAAAAGGCTTTTTCGTTGGTAAAGGTTGAGGAAGAACAGAAGACGGATTTCGCTAGCTACTTTCTGAAAGGTGAAGCTAATTACTGGTGGGAATCGAAGAAAGCTTTGGAAGAAGAAGGTGTGGTGACCTGGGATAGATTCACTGATCTTTTCTTGGAGAAATATTTTCCTCATTTTATGAAGAACCAGATGGAGATCAAATTCCTGGAGCTGAAGCAAGACAACTTATCGGTTGCGGATTATGAGACCAAGTTCACTGAATTGGCAAGATTTGTTCCAGAGCAAGTGGATACGGACGAGAAGCGGGCCAAGAGATTCCAGCAAGGACTGAAACCATGGATTCGTAGCAGGGTAGCTGTGTTTGAACTAACAACTTATACGGCTATTGTTCAGAAGGCTATGATTATTAAAGGTGAAAGCGAAGCAGCTCAGAAAGAGAAAGGACCAGGAAATTTTCAGAATCGTTTCAACAAAAGGCCGGGATTTCCAGCTCGAGGAAAAATAAATTTTAGGAGGCCGGAACAAAACAACCAGAGGATGGGTAATCGACTTCCTGCCCCAACTCAGCAAAGGCTTATTCGACCGCCTATACCTGATTGCAGAACGTGTGGTAAAAAGCATACGGGGATTTGCAACAAGCCAAATGTCACGTGTTTTAAGTGCAAGCAAAGGGGACACTATTCTGGAGAATGTCCAATGGGAAAAGCAGAAGTTACTTGTTTCCAATGTGGGAGAAAAGGACATATCGCCAGAGACTGCAGAGGAATTGCAATGGCTGCTAGTATTCCAAGATTTTAGCATTACCTCCACCTCCACTACCACAAAAAAATCAGCCCAGAGCAAGGACTTTCAATATGTCAATGAAGGAAGCGGTACAGAGTCCGAATGTGGTTGCAGGTACACTCCCTGTAAATTCCGTAAATGCTTTAGTATTGATTGATTCAGGAGCTACTAGATCTTTTATTTCTGAAGATTTTATCTCTAAGATAGATTGTGAGATCCAGTGGTTAGATGAAGTGTTAGTCATAAAATTAGCAAATGATGATCAGGTTGCAGTAGATAGAGTATGCCCGAGTTGTGATATTGAGATAGGGAGATGTCATTTTTCAGTTGATTTGATACCTTTTAGGTTAGGGGAGTTTGATGTTATTCTAGGAATGGATTGCCTATCTAGTAATAATGCTCAGATTGATTGTGCGAATAAGAGAGTGAAATTGCAAACTGAAGAAAATGAAACGGTAATATTTAAAGGTGAGAAACAAAAGCAGAAATTTCTATCAATAATGCAGACGAGAAGATTGCTACGCCAAGGATGTCAAGCTTACTTAGCCTATGTACGGGATGCTGATAAGGGAAATCCGAAGATTGAAGATATTCCTGTAGTTTGTGAGTTTCTTGATGTTTTTCCAGACAAACTACCAGGACTTCCACCAGATCGAGAAATCAAGTTCACTATTGACTTGACGCCAGGGACTGAACCAATTTCGAAAGCTCCATATCGAATGGCACCTGTTGAAATGAGGGAATTAGCAAAGTAGTTGCAAGAACTTCTCGACAAAGGAATCATAAGGCCAAGTGTATCCCCATGGGGCGCACCAGTATTGTTCGTGAAAAAGAAGGATGGTAGTATGCGACTGTGTATTGATTATCGTGAACTGAACAAGTTAACTATCAAGAATAAATATCCTTTACCTCACATCGATGATTTATTTGATCAACTAAAAGGAGCAGCATGGTTTTCGAAAATCGACTTACGATCAGGCTATCATCAGTTAAAGATCAAGGCCGAAGATATTCCTAAGACAGCGTTCAGAACGAGGTACGAACATTACGAATTTCTTGTGATGGCTTTTGGATTGACAAATGCACCTGCAGCGTTTATGGATTTGATGAATCGAGTATTCAAGAAGTATCAGGATAAGTTTATCATTGTATTTATTGATGACATCTTGATCTACTCAAAGACAGAAGAAGAACATGCAGCGCATTTAAGAACGATATTGGAGATATTACGAAAGGAGCAGCTTTACGCAAAATTTTCAAAATGTGAAATTTGGTTGAAAGAAGTGCAGTTTCTAGGGCATATCATCAGTAGAGAAGGCATTGAAGTTGATCCAGCAAAGATTGAAGCTGTGTTGAATTGGGAAAGACCAAGGACGCCGACAGAGGTTCGAAGTTTCTTAGGATTGGCAGGATATTATCGAAGATTTGTCAAAGATTTTGCGAAGATAGCAACACCGTTGACCAAGTTAACTCGACAAAGTGAAAAGTTTGAATGGAATAGTAAGTGTGAAGAAAGTTTTCAAGAGTTGAAGAATCGGTTGGTGACTGCACCAGTATTAGTACTGCCAGACGAGCAAGGAAATTTTGTTATTTACAGTGACGCTTCGTATCGCGGGCTAGGATGTGTGTTGATGCAACATGGTAACGTCATTGTATATGCTTCTAGACAACTTAAACCTCATGAGCAGAAATATCCTACGCATGATCTGGAATTGGCAGCAATTATATTTGCATTGAAGCTTTGGAGACATTATCTGTACGGTGAAAAATGCGAAATCTACACGGATCATAAAAGTCTGAAGTATATCTTCACGCAAAAGGAACTGAACATGCGACAACGTCGATGGCTGGAATTGATTAAAGATTATGATGTTACAATCAGTTATCATCCAGGAAAAGCAAATGTTGTAGCAGATGCGTTAAGTAGAAAAGAAAGATTGAATCGGTTAACTTCATGTAAAGAATTGGTTAAAGAATTCGACAAATTGGAAATTGAGATTCGTATTCCCCATGGATCTGCAGGAACTATCTACGCTATGACTTTTCAACCAGGGTTGCTAGAAAAGATTCGCCATTGTCAAGATAAAGTGATGAGTCAAGACGACAACTTAACGGGAGAGGAGATTATAGCTCAGAAAGATAATGAAGGAATTTTACGTTTTGCGTCAAGAATCTGGATCCCTAACGTGGCAGAATTAAAAGAAGAAATTATGCGAGATGCGCACAATTCGAAGTATTCCATTCATCCAGGAAGCACGAAAATGTATCTCGATTTGAAGGAAAACTTTTGGTGGCCGAATATGAAGAAGGAAATAGCAGAATGGGTGAGTAAATGCTACATGTGCCAGCGAGTTAACGCAGAACATCAACGTCCGAATGGGTTATTGCAACCATTAGACATTCCAGAATGGAAATGGGAACATCTAGCGATGGATTTCGTAGTGGGACTTCCAAGGACAAAAGCAAATCATGATGCAATTTGGGTTATTGTTGATCGATTGACGAAATCAGCACATTTTCTTCCAATTAACGAGAGATTTTCACTGGACAAGTTAGTGCACTTATATCTTAAAGAAATTGTGATGCATCATGGAGTACCAGTATCGATTGTATCGGATCGAGATCCTCGTTTCAATTCAAGATTTTGGAGACAATTCCAAGAATGTCTAGGAACGAAGTTGAATATGAGTACAACCTATCATCCGCAAACTGACGGTCAAAGTGAAAGGACAATTTAAACGATTGAAGACATGCTACGAGTTTGTGCAATCGATTTTGAAGGCAGTTGGGATGAACATTTACCCCTAGTGGAATTTTCTTATAATAACAGCTATCACACTAGTATTGGAATGCCACCATATGAAGCACTATATGGGAGGAAATGCAGATCACCAGTGCATTGGGATGAAGTTGGAGAACGCAAGATTTTGGGTCCAGAATTAATTCGGCAGACAAAAGAAAAGATTGAACTTATTCGAAAATGAATTGAGGCAGCGCAAAACAGGCAAAACAGATATGCAGAACAAACAAGGAAGGATATGGACTATCAGGAAGGAGAACACGTATTGCTCAAAATATCGCCATGGAAAGGATTGACCAGATTTGGCAATAAAGGGAAATTGAAGCCACGATATGTTGGACCATTTGAAATTTTGAAGAAAATTGGGAAGGTTGCGTACGAGTTAGCTCTACCACCCCATATGCAGCACATTCACAACGTATTTCATGTATCTATGCTTAAGAAGTACAATCCTAATACAAGGCATGTAATAGAATATGAACCAGTAGAACTTCAGGCAGATTTGTCGTATATAGAGCAGCCGATAAGGATTTTAGATCGGCAAGAGAGGGTATTAAGAAATAAGTCTGTGTCATTAGTAAGAGTCTTGTGGAGAAACCCAGTGGTTGAAGAATCAACCTGGGAGCTTGAAAGTGAAATGTTAGAAAAGTATCCTCAGTTATTTGCATAGTGTGATTCTGAGGACAGAATCCTGTTAAGGGGGGGAGAATGTAACGACCGAGGAATTACGCTTGTATTATATTATAATAATGCTAAATTATGTGTATTATTATGTGATTAAATGTGTTAAGTCGTTAAACCCTAACTGCTATGTGTTATGTGTTGGTTGTTTTGTTCCAAACGTGTTTTGGATATTTATTGAGCGTTTTATAGTCAGTTATATATATTATATTAAAACCTGTACAGCTCAAAACTATGTTTTAAAAGCCCATATTTCAAACAAAATCATTGGCTCTATTTTATTAAAAATGCCCTATACCATATCGTTATTCTGAACCCCTAGACGTTTTACAAATTGACCTTTTTCGCGAAAAATGACTTTTCCGGACCCCTTCGGGTACCAAAAACCCCACAAAAATTATATTTTTATTTTTATATGATCATGAAATTATCATATATCATTTTTCTTTGTATTTTTGTAATTTTCACAATTTTTGGGAATTTTTAGTATTTATTTTGTATTTATTGGATATTTAAAAATTCAGTATTAATACCCAAAAATTATAAAAATTGGGGCCAAATATTTTTATTAGGAGTGTAATTAGACCCTTAATTTTACTTAGGGGTATTATTTTCATAAATATAAATACCTGAATTATTATTAATTAAATCAGTTAATTATACTTAAAAGAAAATCAGAAAATAAAAAGAAAATCAGAAAAGGGAATTAGGGTTAGGGTTTTGTGAAGAACAGCAGCAGAATCAATCACGAGTTTGAGGGTGATTCCGGAGTCCAAATCGTTCATGTAAGTAGTCAAATTGAAGCTGGTGATTCGTAGTTTATGATTATGTAACCGTTTTTAGTGTTTGATTTCTTGATTTTTGATTTGTATTTTCGGGTTTAATTCTTGAATTCGGGTTTGATTTTTCTAATTGTTGTTTGATGATTTCGTTACCACGAGCGTTTAGATCGTCGATTATGGAGTCGATTGACACCGGGTTTGAGTCTGTTGGTGTTGTTTTTGGTATCGCCGGAGAACCGCCGTCGATGGCGGCTGTTCTTGTAGTTGCGGCGTCGGGACGTCGAAACGAAGAAGGAGGTGGACGAGGGGAGATGATGGGCTTGATTATCGAACAAAAACGCAGCCGAACGAGCCTGGAATCGTGTTGGTTGCCCTTCGTTTGGTTCGCCGGAAATTTCCGCCGGTGTCGGATTCTGGGTGCAGGGCGGTGTTCTTCTCGACCCGATTGGGTTGGGCACGACCCGGTTTGCAACCCGGTTTCGACCCGGGTTTGATCCTAAAAGTCCAACCCATGTTTCTGTTTTTGTGTTTCTGATTAAATTATTAATTTATTTATATTTTAGTAATTAAAAATTAGTTTTAATAATTCTAAAAATTAATTAAAAATTAGTTTTTAATTCTGAAAAATAGTATTAATAATTTCTGAATTATTTTATTAAATTATAAATTCAAATTTATTTATTAATTAATTAAATCTTGTTTAATTCATAATAATTCAACCGTTAGTCCGATTTGAGCGAAACGAAGACCCCTAGACTCAGAAAAAATGAGACGAATCCAATAAAAATAGTTTTAAGTTATAATTTCTTCCGAAAGAGAGTGGTTTGGTGATAATTGATAGTTCGTAGGTCCTAGTAGGGGTATAATTGAGCCGAATAAATCCCGAAAAATTATAATAAAATCAGATAAGACTAGTAATGCAGATTTGAGTCCAGAATTGATTCTAAAAATAATTATAAGTCTAGAAATTGATTATGTGCTTTATGTGCTACGTGCTTTACGTGATTATGTGAATAGATGTGCTGTATAAATGTATGTGTATATATGCGAGTCAGATAGAAACGCATGGGTAGACCGATAAGGTTGCGTGTTATCAATTCAATATACACTTATATAGTAAGTTATCTAAACGCCTATCTTTCCATGATTTGTTCAGTGTTAGCAAGGCAGAGCAAGCTAGGGTCAGAAGGCGGTGAGTTAAACCAGGTTAAGTACGCGCAAGGCAAGTTTTTCCCCTATTCTAAATTCAGAATAGTGATTTATATTTCTTTTCTATCGTATCAGTTCTCTTTGATAATCATTGTTCATATACACTGTTATCCAATTATTATTGCTTGTTTCCAATTTCATTTCAATTCTTGATTCACCCAATTTATTGAATTCCCTATTCATATTTCAATTCCTTTACCCTTGTTACATATACTCTAGTATATCCTGGTGTTGGGATATATCAATAGCATTCCGATTGTTCCGGATGTTAAGCCTTGGACTGGATGGTTACTATACGGGCTGGGTTTTACCCAGACCATTATTTAATAGGCCATAGTTGCCTGAGTACTCCTTATGTTGGTTGGGTCTATGCAGTTGGGTATAGATCCGCACTATATTCTGACTGATCAGCAGGTTATAGTGCATATGTTGGTTCTTGTTTCCAGTCTTGTTCATTTGGTACTCGCCAGCATTGGCAAATTACTATCCTATACAGATTCAAATGGTTGTTCCAACCAGCAGCTTATTGGTTCACTCATTTCTCTTTCTTTATACTATATATATTGTTGCAGGCTTGTTGAGCAATTTTGGCTCATCCCTTTTTATTGTTATTCCTATTGTTTTACAGTTAAGGTAGAAAATGAAACCCATCAGGACCCGCATAGTCAAGAAGCGAGTCAAGCAGTGGGACCCTCTTATACCAAGAGTGTTCCTTCCTATTCCCGAAGAGAGCTTTGAATTGCCAGATCAGGTGTAGCAGGATAAGTAGTAATGTTGGGTTGAATAAAAGTCTTGTGTAGTTTGAATAAAAGTTGTGTAGTGAGATTATAGATAGAATAAAGTTTTGTAACAAAGAGAGTTCTTGAGACAGGTTTTATTTAGTTGGGTTTGTAACAAAGTGTAGTATGTGGTTCTTGTTTTCAACTCAGACCTTAAAAGATCCTGAGTAGTGATAGTTCGGGGTAATTATTATATTTATATTCCGCTTTTGCAGGTTTAGTTGGTAATTGTTGTTAATAACGCCCCAAATATATACCCCGGATTTGGAGGGTGTTATACTTCAAGTCAAGCAGAATGAAGAAAGCACTTTCATTTGTCAATCCAAGTACACCAGAAATTTGCTGAAGAAATTTGGAATGCAAGATTGTTCAAGTGCATCCACTCTCATGGCCACTGCAATAAAATTGGATAAGGATACTGATATATCAGTAGATATTACTGATTACAGAGGTATGATTGGCTCTCTACTCTATCTAACTGCTAGTAGACCTGATATCATGTATGCTACATGTCTTTGTGCAAGATTTCAAGCAGATTCAAGAGAACCTCACTTAACAGCTGTGAAAAGAATTTTCAAGTATCTTAAGGGAACAACTAATCTGAGATTGTGGTATCCTAGAGAATCAGACTTTAAGCTAATAGGTTACTCATATGCAGATTTTACAGGATGCAAAATTGATAGGAAAAGCACAAGTGGAAGCTGCCAATTTCTTGGAGGCAGATTGGTTTCTTGGTTTAGCAAGAAACAAAAGTCAATTTCCATATCAACTGCAGAAGCAGAGTACATTGCTGCAGGAAGCTGTTGTGCGCATATTCTTTGGATGAAAAATCAGTTACTGGATTATGGGTTAACATATTTTAAAATCCCTATTTACTGTGATAATCAAAATGCTATTGCTATGACAGGTAATCCAGTTCAACACTCAATGACAAAGCACATCAGCATTAGGTACCACTTCATAAGGGAACATGTGGATGAAGGTACAGTGGAATTGCATTTTGTTATAACAGATCAACAACTAGCAGATATCTTCACAAAACCACTGTGTGAAGCTGCTTTTACAAGATTGGTAAATGAACTTGGAATTGTTTCAGGTTCTTTCTCTAAATCTGCTTAGTTTTTGTTCTGATGCATCAGATTTTATGATCAGTATTTACAGATATTACTATCTTTGTGTATTATGTGCTTAATTTGAAAATTGCTTAAGTACTGATCGTTGTCTGATGTGAATTTCTAAACTCTGATAGTGATATGAATGTTTCTGTGACTATTCAATCCAATGAGGATAACTATGCTAGATGCTGACCTAGTAGTCTTTAATATACTAAAGATCCCATGTTTGAAGTAATTGTTTATGTAGAAATCTTTTAACACAAGAAAATTCTGATATTGAGCTTAGTTAAGTTTACTTTGTCTATCTTATTACTAAGTCAAAAACTAGAATAATGCTTCTTATCTGTTAAGTTCTGATGTCAGTAAATCTAGTGAATGTACTAAGTGCTGATAAGCCTCACTTATCAAAAGAAAAAGAAATTAAAATCCGGTACTCCTTTGAGATCTAGAGTAAAAATGTGGAAGGGAAGACCCAAGTGTATTGCTGGTACTAAGTAATATGCATCAGAAAAGCAAAATAAATATTTTCTTGGTGACTTTTCACACTCTATGGTTACTGGAAAAATACTCTGAAAATAGCATAAATTCTGATAAGCAGTCGTGACTCACTTACACTGAGAAGCCACTGTAAAATGGAATTTCAAAAGATGCATAAAATGAGCACAAAACAGTTGGGGTGGACTCATGCATGAACTCATTCTAAAGTAGACTTCGGAATCATGACAGATTTTGAGCAAATTTCTTAGTTATGCCTTATTTCTAAGATGTACTGAAGTGAATCAGACTTTAATCTTTGTCTGATATTTAGCTTACTGCACACACATACACTCCATATGAATGATGAAAATTACTGTGGTGATAAATGTTCTTTTAGATGAATAGTTTAAGTGTCAGTTGCATAAATTCTGAGGACAAGTTCTGATGGAAGTTCTGATGATTAAGTTCTGAAGAAACGACATCAACATTTGTGTGAAGAATTACAGAAATAGGCATCACCTTTCGAGTTAAGGAATCATGTTCTAATGACTGTTAAGTTCTGATATAAGTCTAAGTTGTGATATTAAATCCCGATTCTTTACTTGACTTATTTGTGGTTAAAATCTGAAACGGTCTTATTTAAAATCAGAATATATTTGGGTGAGATATTAACAGTCAACATAATTTGGGTTAGTGGTACTCGTCTATGCACAATAATTTTTACTTATTTCGTGTGCGCATTTAATCCTGTTTTAAGCTTCCAATGGCTGTTATTATTCTCATCAGTCTAGGGAGACGAGGTATAATTATTTTTACCTATAACCATTCAATTTTTCTTGCGTCTCTTAGTATTCTATTGATTATATAAACCAACACCTCATTCCAGCCAACACATCTCTCATTTTCTCTCAAACTCACTCTTTTTACATCCTCATCTAAAACATGGTTCGTTTCAACTTGGTCCTGAACTATGACACTTTTAATATAGAGTTGAGATGTGCTGATTGGCGGCAGGAGTGGCATGTCACTGCCATTCCTGATGAAATCTGGGACTCAGTTCCCCAAGAGGTTCTCACAGACCTCTTATTCTTCTATATGGACTATCATCGCCATCTTGAGCGTCTGGAAGAGGAAAGGAGAGAAGCTCTCCGTCAGCAAGAACGGATCATTCTTCTTGCTGTTCTCTTTGTTGAGAGTAGGAAGAAGAATTAATAGCAGCCATCCGTTTCTCTTCACAGTCAGCTTTGTCAGTCTTCTTAGACTAGGAATAGAGCTATTGATGTTAGGAATTGTAGCTTAGGACAATCGTGTAATTTTATGCATGTAATTTAAGTTTCATGAAATGTATTTGCTTAATATATTAATGAAATTTTATCTTTTTGCACGATTTTATCTCTGAGTCATTTCATATTCTGATGATATTTTAAATCCTGATACTAACCATATTCTGATGACCTTTTTAGCTCTGATGCAAATCAAGTTCTGATTCTGACGTGGCAGTATTTGTTTACTTGATTTATTTATGGTCATTCTCTTATTGGTCATATTTTTACAGAATATTGGTACAACAGTAATAATAATTTATTTCGTGGGAACAGTTTTAAAATTAAAATAAAACTGAACGTACTTGATTAATGGGATTACTTGGTAAGTGGAACGGTTTTTCTCCTTGAAAAATGCATGTGATAAGTAATGATTACTGAATACCCGTGCCCATTAATTATCTTTTACTGCTGCATGTCTGGCAGGTGTCTCAACGGTTATTTTCTTACCGTGTATAAGTAAAAGAGAGAAAAGATTGTAAAATCTTTTATTTACTTTCATATTTTATCTCTCTCTTTTTACTTGTATTCTCTCTCATCTACTGACGATTTTTCATACAGACATTTTATCAAACACCTTACTGGAAATTTTCTTTCTCACGGAATTCTCATGGCACCCAAGGACATAATTTTCGATGGAGCTACGTTTGTTACTAATAACTTCTCCGCTATTCTTAGCAAGTCAGAAGCACCATCTGAACTTCACTTCATTCGGGACTTTCTTGCTAGTGTTGATATTGGGTATGCTCTGACTGAACCCGAAGCAGTCTCTGGTACTCAAGTACTGGAGTTCTGGAGAAGCAGTGTATATGATGATGGTGGTGCTTAAGGGTCCCCAAGTATTATTTTTTCATCAGGGGAGGATGAGTATGTTGTGACATTGTCTACGGTTCGACAAGCACTACAGCTACCTGAGAACTGTGTTTATTCTACCTAAGAACATTGTCTTAGGTTTTATTGGGGATAGAATGATAGAAGATAGAACTACTATTTATTTTGCTAGATTCTGTCAGCTTATCTATAGTTTCTGTTGTGATAATAAGCCCTGACATGCTAGTGAATTAATTTCATCATTCAGAATAGCTAAAAGAGCTTTTAATGACTTATTATCTACTGATAATAAGAAGGCTGTGTTAAGACCCCTCCTAATTCCTTTATATGTCAAACAAGCCTTAATAAACTATGATCCAGTTAAATACACTACATTATATCCCGATGTTCAACCATCTGAACCTCATCCATCAGCACCTACCACCTCTACTCAACCACCTCAAACTTCTCAACCTCAACCTTCAGATCCTACAGTGCAGCCTTCATCTTCCAAACCTAATAGGACTAAGAAAGTACCTCAGACACAACAGAAGAGAAGGAGATTCATTCTGCGAGATGAATTAGATGCTGAGGAACAGGTTCCTGTATCAGAACCTGTTGTTCGAGAAGCTGAGAAGGTCTCTTCTCAAAAGGATGTTGATATTGGGAGCTCTAGGCCCCTAAAAAGGCTTAGAAAGCGTAATTCTGATGATAAAGCTCCTAAAGACTCCTTAAAAGCTAAAAGATTCAAATCATTGGCAAAAAGGCCTGAAGATTCTGGTAAAGGAATGGAAGCAGTAGCTAAGGAAGGGGGTCAGGAATCTCTGATCTCACAAGACCCTGTTGAAGCTCACAATTCTCCTAGTGCTGATCCAGACCTTCATGCAACTAATCACTCTCCACTACATGAGCCAGAAACTACTCAAATTCCCACACCTCCAGTATCTCCAGTATATGCTGATAACCAGGGGCCAAGTGATGAAATTGACATCCATAACTTGGAAGTACCTCAGGTTTTGTATCTAGAAGCTCCACCAACTCAAGTCACTCCACCAACAACACCAATTATTGATGCTGATTTTAATCCAGAATTGCCTACAACACCTTCTCTGCATCTAGAAACTGAAGATCAGATTTTAGGTGAGCATCAGAATATGGCTGTTGATCAGAACTTAGTTGGAGATCAGCACTTAGAGGATGATGTTGAAGCCTCCATAGCCTCTCATACTGTTCTTTTATCAGAGGATGCTGAAGATGTTGACTCTGTAAGTTCTGATGCAGCAAATGTTGATGATACTGGTAATGCTGCTACAAATGCAGATGCTGATGCAGCTGGTCCTTCTGGACATGCACCTCTACAAGCTCCTTCAAAAGCTGAGATAGTCAAGAAGTTTGTGACAGGGGAAGCACCAGTCCCTTGGATTGAAACTCCTAGAGGACAGGAGTGGACTAAAGAATGGAACTCAGTCAGTTTTGTTCCTTCTGAAAAGATTCTTGCTCAGCACTTGGCAAAAGCTGATGAGATGCTAGTCAATGATGATTTTAAGACACAACTAAGAGTTACTGCACTTAGTACAAGGCACCTTCAAGGTCAACAATCTGTAACTCAGGCCAAGGTGGACAAGATTCAAGAATCCTTGTATCAGCAAGATACAGTTGTCAAGCTGGACAAGAAGATGTTTTTCAAACCTACCTTTGACAGAATTGCCTACATTGAGAAAACCCAAGAGAAGCAACAGTCTCAGATTGATAAATTTTTGAAAAATCAAGCTTCTCAGCAATCTCAACTAAATGAAATTCAATCCTCAGTGGAATTGCTTGTCTCTCTTATTTTACCTGCTGATGCCAAAAAGGGGGAGAAAGTAGTTAAGTCCAAATGCAAACCTGTTAAGACACTAAAGGGAAAGGATGATGGTAATGACCCGGGAAACTCTGGAATGGGTGGAGGTCATGGTCAAGGTAAAGATCATTCCTCAAGTAAAGCTGGAACTACAAGTCATAGAACAAGTTCTGATACTGGGAGAAGAATAACTTCTGATACTGGTAAAAGGATAAGTTCTGATGAAATTTTGGAACTTGATGAGGAAATTTCAAGACAGTTATTTCTGAAAGAAAATCCAGGAATGGACTTTGAGAGTCTAAAGGAAGAAGAAGCTAGACTTAAGTTAGAAAAAGTCATTTCCAAATCTGAAGCTTCTGTTATTGAGAAGAAACTTCCTACAGCTAAAGGCATTGTGATTAAAGAAAGGACAAATCATGTGGCAACCAAGGCCAAATCACAATTGCAGATAGATCCAAGGTCCAAGGGCAAAGAAAAAGTTGGAGAACCTGTAAAGGTTTATGTGCCTCCTATGGATGAAGAAATATCTGATGAAGATGCTAATCTTACTCTGACTTCGAGAAAGATTTCTCAAACAACCTCTGACATGGCTCAAGTTGTTCAGAGTCAAGATATAGTAAGGTCTGATATGACACTGAAGCAAGCAACCTCTGACATAGCTCAAGTTGCTTGATATCAGAAGATAAGTCAAAGGAAACCTCTGACACTGCTCATGTTAAATCCTCAAAGTTACTCCTACCAGGATTCACTAAAGCCAAACAGACTCAACCTCTGAAGACTTCATAAAGTGGTTTTGAAGCAAGAGTGGTTACTGAAAAGGAAGCAAGAGATTAATCTGGATTGGGTAGTGCTGATGAAAGAAGAGTGCAGAACACAACCAATGATCCAACTTCCTTAAGTGAACCAGGTGTTGGAGCAACTCCTGAAAGATTGAATCAGCTTGAATCTGTACAGATGGTTTACCATACCTTCTTGAAAGAACATATCTTGTTATATTTCATGACAGATGGAAGGGTTTACCACATAAGGGAAAATGCTATACCACTGAAGTATTATGAGGAACTAGAATATGTTCTATTCTTACTTCAAGTGAAGAACAGAATAACAGATAGTGCTGCAAATTATTTGAAGACTCAAATTCAGAGACAGAAGAAGATTTATTCTGTAAAGTCTGACAGCACAAACTGTTCCAAGTACAGAGATCACAAGGGTGATATTGTTATTATGAAGCCTAATCCTGCAAATATCAGTACATATCTTACATATCTTGGTATTAAGGGGCTTGAATTCAATCTAAAGTCTGACAAAGCCTATGTCATCAGACTATATCAGGAGTTGAAAAAAGCAAAAATTAATGATCTCAGATATGCTATCTTTCAAACTGGTGAAGATACTGCAGAGCTTAAAGATGCTAAAAGGAGGATGATTGATGAACTCAGATATGCTGAGAGATGTTTATTAAAGAACTATCTCAGAACAACTCCTGACATCAAAGAGATCAGTAATTGAAGCCAAGTCAAGATCTACAACTGCTCAAATTCTGATGTGTACATACTAAAGTTGTTATCAGAAGTTAAAGTTGGTAAAGCTTTAAGGACTGTTAGTTGTAGTTATCTAGTCAAATTCTCATGCATTTGTACTTAATATTTTTGACATCATCAAATATCTGTTAAACTTGTATATTATGCTAATTTACAAGTTAGGGGAGATTGTTAGATATATTTGATAATGTCATTTATAATACGATTTGTGTTTAGTTTTCATATCTTACTTAAACTGGACAAATCAGTACTTAACTGGAAATCAGCACTTATACTGAAGTCAGAACTTAAGTTGTCAGAACTTAAGTTATAAGGAGATATTTATCAGAAGATAATATCAGGACTTAAGGAGACTTTCAGATAAGGAAGGCGGCTGATTGAAAGGAAATAAGATTAAGACAAACGCAAGAAGAGATATGCATGAAGAAGGAATTTTATGAAGAATATAATACTTGGAAGAAAAGATATCTGATTCATATATTTTAGGAAGCAGAATTATATTCCATATCAATTAGCGATTATCTTGTAACTGTGTAGTATATAAACACATACATAGGGTTTACACAATATGTGTTATCATTATCGAGAATAATATTCATTGTAACCCTAGCAGCTCTCGTGATATTTTACTCATCACTGAGAGAGGACAGTTCTACATTGTAACAGAGTTTAATAAAGTTTGTTTTCTGTTACTTGTGTTCTTTGAATTCGATTTGATTGTGCTATACATTGTATTCAACCCCCCTTCTACAGTGTGTGTGACCTAACAATATTTGTATTGTTTTGTCCTGCCCTCACTTGATTTATTTTAAATTTTAAGATTTGAAATAGTAAATAGTAATTTTCTAACTATGAAAATCTTGAATCAATGATATGTAGTTTTATTTTTATAAATCTTATGAAAGTTCATTTAGATATAATTATTTATTATTATTTATTAAATAAATTGCTTCCGATTAATACTCTGATTAATCACCGATTATCTGATTAATCACTGAAAGATCGAATTACCGAACAATCCCGATTTCCGCTTTTTAGAATGCCGATTATATGAACTAAAGAGAAGCTCTATTTTTTTTTGCATTCAAATGAAAGATATGTCATGTCAAAAAAATGGAAGGCATGTAGTGAAATTTATTACTCCCTCTACTTGTCCAAAGAATTTGAAAGTCTACAAAAGAAGCCGAATGAATTTATTTCCTTCGATTATCTTCCTCAGCAACCAATTGTATTTTTTACGAAACTCCATTGAAGGCTCTATTTATTTAAGCTTGTTTACACTTTCTTTTTTCGAATGTCCCTTCCAATTGTTTACATTTCAAAATTTTCCAAAAATAATAATTTTTTTTATAATTTTTAAAATAACTACATCCACCGTTTAATCCACTATACCCACTTTATATATCTAATATTAATCGGTCTCACTACTTTACTCATTTTTTTCACTATTTTTTTTTTAAACTTCGTGTCCGAGGGAGGGAGTATTTCTTTTACTATATTTGTACAGGATAATATCAAAGTTAAAGTCACCCCATTTTCTCCTCATCGTGTGGCTAAGCTTTTCTCCCAGCCAAAAACAAAGGGGTCGAGAAAGAGAAAAAAGTGGTCCAAATATATCCATCCACAGATATAAAGTTTGCAAGGCACAGCCCACAACTTGAACAAAAACATGCATCTATACTATATACACACACAAAACAAACTGTAAAGACAGCGCCTTTATTTTCTCTCTCTTTGTCATAAAAATGGCGGATACTACTAGGAGATCAGCAGCATTTCCTGTATCTACACATTTCATTCATACTAAACACACCCCTTCTCAAGATTTCCTGTAATAATCATTACCCATATTTTATATAATAAAATTACAGTGTTTTCAAGATTATACCAAAAATGGCTATGACTATGGCTTCTTCTTGGCTTTCTCTCAAGACTTGCAGCAACTTGAATGCTAAAAAACCTCTTTTTAACTGTTTTTCTGCTACAAATACATCATGCATTTCATCCAAAATAAGGTATGCAATTAGATGTACTAGCACTTGACTCAATTTTCTTGATTTTTTGAATTTTTATCTTTTGATTTACTATTTAATCAATGTTGTTGAATTGTTTGGGCAAACTTAGAGTTGGATCTGAACTAAGTGTTATCTTTTGCTTATTATTTTTGGATGATCCTATGGTAGAATCTTTGCACATTCTTAGAGAATTTTAAAGTTAATTTTGTGCTTTAACTGTATTGAATTTTACCTTGTTTTAACTATTTGGGACTAGAATGATTGGATACTTTAGATATATTTTGATGATTGATAAACGGTAAGATATGTTACCTATTTGCTTCTTGTCACATTTGGGATGATTATTGTTTTAGATGTTGGGCCAATTTGGCAAAGTTGTGTGGAAAAATTGGTGGATTAGTGTTTGGTGAGTATACGATAAAAATTCTATGTGTTGAAATCATTAAAAACTATACAAGTGATTGAGTAATTACTTCAGTATATTGTGTATTAGATTTTTAAAATTACAATTTTCTGCCAGATTGTCATCGTCAGTCAGTAGCATTTCTGTGAAAGCATCATCATCATTATCCACAGCTGTGGAGGTATTATCTTGCAATAGCAATACCAAACAATGGCAGTTGTAATCCTGCTACATTCGTTATCTTTAAAAAAAAATTGATCATTTCGGAAAATCTGTTTTAAAACAGGAAACAAGTTATTCAGATATTAAGAAAATTCCTACGCCCAAAGTGATATTAGACCAAGATTCAGATCCAGATGTAACCGTTGTTGAGATTACTTTCGGGGATCGCCTTGGCACTCTCCTTGACACGGTAGGGATCTATTCATTACTGTTTGCTCATAACATTAATATGTGAATTTTAATCCTTGTGAGTGCTTCTCACTCACATGGCACACTAATATATTCAATTGTATCATATTATTATCACTTCAGATGGAGGCGCTTAAAAATCTTGGACTGAATGTTGTCAAGGCAAATGTGTATCTTGATGATTCTGGGAAGCACAACAAGTTTTCCATCACAAATGCGTAATTCTCTTTCTTTCATGTTTTGTATCTGAACTCTCAGTTTTTATGTGCCTCTGTTTGAAATAATTTTTCTTGGTAACAACTAGGCAGTTTTTTGTTATGTAGCCCTTTGAGGTAAGGCATGTCTGTAACTTGTTCAATTGAACTAAACTTTGGACTTCAAATGCTGATAAATATGTAAGCAGCTTAGCGTTATTTAAGCTTATATATCAGATCGTAAATAACAGTTAGATCATGCTTTGTTGTTTATAGTGGCAAACACATAAGATCAAGTTATGATGATGTAGTTAATAAAGATTCAGTCCTGATGAAAGTGACTGTGAAAGGAATCTCGTGTCTGATAAGCAAAAACATGATCAGTAATATAATGTGCTGATTGTATTTTTTTTTTGGATAAATTGCTGATTGTATTTTAATTGTTAGCATCTATTCCGTCGCCTGATGGTAATTGGTACATAATGATTTGTTATGGTGGAATACATGCAGTTCCAGTGGTAGAAAAATTGAGGATCCAGAGTTGCTCGAGGCAATCCGTTTGACTATCATTAACAATTTGCTAGAGTATCATCCGGTATGTCTTTTTTTGCATTTGTTTCCTGGAAATTTGAAAAATATTCTAGAGCCACTGTTATGTGTTTGCTCTCCGATATTTATTGCATGTGCTTTGTGGTCCAGGAGTCCAGTGCTCAACTAGCAATGGGAGAAGCTTTTGGAGGTTTGTCACCACACGAGAAGGTTCAAAATGCTTTAAACTGTAGAATTGTAATGAGAATTGTAATGCCTTCTGTGATTGTCTATCTCTATACTAATTTTTTTGGTGCTGGAATTCATCAGCTTGATGTGGACGTTGCAACTCACATCAAAGTTCGTGACGATGGCCCTGAACAAAGGTAATGGTTTTTAGTATATCATTCTTCTAAAGCTTGACTTTACCCTATTCGATAACCCTCTCCTCTTGGTAACAAGAGATGATCAAGGGTTCATATCTCAGGGAGCCGAGATATGGGTGTGTTATGTAATCGACCGTTTCCACACACTCTTTATACCAAGGGTTTTAAATATTCGTTTTTATACAATTCTCAAGGCAATAAATATAAACTATTGCAGCTTGTTGTACGTTGAGACAGCAGATCGTCCTGGGTTACTTGTGGATCTTGTGAAGACCATAACTGACATAAATGTTGCAGTTCAATCAGGAGAGTTTGATACTGAGGTAGCTAGTCGTAATAGTTCGTAGATATGTACTATAGATCTTGTATTCACTCATATGATTTGATTTGGATCTTTAAACCAGCAGCATTGTGTTTTCTTAATAATGAGTTTCTTTCTCTACCCAGGGTTTGTTGGCCAAGGCAAAATTTCATGTCAACTACAGAAACAAACCACTCATCAAGCCTCTTCAACAGGTAAATAAAGCTATCTTAATTTGGAAGAAGGATTAAGAAACCAGTCATGAAGTAAACATTAACTTGCCTGAATCCACATTTCTATTATTAATGTATAGACCCTTGAGTTTATGTGTTTTCCGTTGTTTAAAATGTAGTGAATGAATTTTGGCAGGTTCTTGCTAATAGTTTACGGTATTTTCTGAGGCGTCCATCAACAGAAGAAGCAAGTTTTTGAGGCAATGTTATACAAGAGAACCAACTGGATACCTTGTAAATCGACTGGATTTAATTTGGTGTTGTTCATATTATACCGAATTTCATTAAACATGCATATTGTCATTAAAAACACTAAGATGTTGGGAACATGTAATGTTGATTGAATTGAGGTTGTGCCTTTATAATTAGTAGTATTAATTAAATAATATCTTTTAGCTGATATGTTGTGCAGATCTTAAGGCTGCCTGTGTTAATCTGATACATCACGGGCCCAGAACAAAAACAAAGAAGACTAGAGTTGTGTAGAGAGTTGAATACTTCCAAACCAAACTAGGACAAAATTAAGTACATTTAATATCAATACTTCGTATGCTAACAGTTACCAATATGCTTCATGTGGCTGGGGTAGTAATTTAAAAGCTTATTGTTTAGTGAGCCACAAACTGAAAACACGTTAGAACAGTGTTAACTAATGTATGGGGGATGTTCCTAACAGAAAATTCCTTGATATTATTCTCTCTTTTCTCTAGACATCATGAGGAACACGTTAATATTGTCTTAAAAATAAATAATAATAAAATGCTATAAAAAAAATGTGAGCTTCAAACCTTTTGACCTTGACCGGGTCTATGCAAAACAGCAGCAAGCCCGCCTTTCACAATCGTATATTATTACTACAATAAGGATGTACGCTTTCTAGGGGCAGTTCAATTATTATTTAGAAACTAATTTTGTACCTCCAATATTTTTCCTAATCATATTTGAAACTCTTACTTGAGAAATTCCACACAGGAAAATAGCAAGCCAGATTTAAGTGATGAGGCTTTTGTTAGTACAAGAGGAGGAATTCTTCACCCAGTTGCTTCTAAAATGCAGCACAGGACAAAATGTGAGGATCACTCACTAACAACCAACAAGGGTGTCACTTGTTTAACAATTACTACCAAGTTCATACCATTTTTACCATTCACGGACTATATCAGTAAGTATTACTTGCTTCCATTTCTCTGTACAGCTTCTACAATTTCATTTTAAAAAACTACTACTACATTTTTTTAGCCTACATTTTGACTGCCAACAGAGTCACTGCCTCAATGCTAAATACATAGACGCCGTCAGCCATCGTCAGGCACCCAAGTTTGACCAAGCAATTAAATACTCGCTCGGTTCCTACAAATATAAATTTATTTTTATTTTTGAAGGTCAGTCCCTAAATACATATTATTTAGATTTTTGACGGTCAATTTCACCTACCGTATAACTGAAAGAAATAATTAAAACTGTCACTGAAAATTACATTTAATTTAAAATGTAATTTTTAAAATTTAAAAAATAATTAATTAATAAAATTAATATTAAATAAAAACGATCGTTTTAATCATGAAAAACTAATATAAATATGTAATTAGAAACTCAGGAATCAACTACTACAGTACTAGGACCGTTTCCATTCCCAAACACAACAATACGAATTTAAATTAAACTCTATTTAGGTTTATATTATTTTTTTTTTTTGACGGGAAAATCGATATATTACTCAAATAAATCAGCTAAAACACATGACTGCACTTCAATAGGAACAGATCTCCTATCGAAACTACGACCTGGAAAAGAACACGACTCTCTTGCAATGCAATGAGCAGCCATATTGGCAGATCGTTTGACAAAGAACAATTCAATGTTTAACCCCATAATCATCCTACGACATTCAAGAATTATACTGCCAAAGGGAGACTTCATGTTAACCTTACTTCGGATGGCCTGAACCACCGTCAGACAATCGGTTTCCACAACCACCTCCTTCCAGCCTCTCACCTGAATCCAACTTAAAGCCTCTTTCACAGCTATTGCCTCTGCAAATTCTGGTCTAACTGACCCATCATACACCTCTGAACGACCCTGTATAACTTGCCCTGAATCATCCTGAGCCAACAACCCAATGCCATATTTTGAGAGCTCAGTAAATAATGCAGCGTCAACCGATACCTTGACTGTATTCTCTTTAGGTTTCACCCAAGAACTTGCTCCGTCACCTGGTATAACATCACGGTATAGAGCCTTTGTCGAACTCCCTTGGGCAGCTGTCCACTCTGCAAGGTACTGCTTGGTCGAGAAAACTACAGAATTCACCTCACTCTTTTTATTGTTCCACACCAATTGGTTGCGAGCTTTCCAGATGCTCCAACACATTGTAACAATTTCCCCATGTTCATCTTTACTCGTCCTGTCTAGCATATACATTAACCACAAATCAAACGAGGATATATTAGAAGCGCGATAATATAAACATCTCTTTTCCCAACATTGATTAGCAAAAGTGCAGTTGACAAGCACATGATTAACTGTTTCATCCTCCATATTGCACATCGGACAAATTAAAGGCACCGGAACTCGTTTTGCATATAAGTTTGTCCGTGTTGGTAAGCACTGGTTTAAAGCACGCCATATCATGTTTAGAACTTTCGGGGGAGCTTTGATCCTCCATATCAACTTCCACAACTCATTGTTACCAGCAACAGCTCCTTGGTTTTTTTGTGACTGGATCATACGATAAGCACTTCGAACCGTGTACTCACCAGTTATGTCTTCCCTCCAATATAACTTATCTTCTTCATCGTTACCACCGAAGGGGGTATTAGAAATACATTGTTGATCCCTGTAATTAAACAAATCCACCAAAATATCTCTATCCCATTGTTGCCCATCCATTGTTCTCAGAGAATGTACAGTAGCACTCTCCAGACCTTGTAGATTGCTAGTAACATACGGATTAGCATTATCCTCGAGCCATGGCTGTCCTACAACTTTGATTTTCTTTCCATTACCAACCTTCCATCTAGTTCCAGCACTCACTACTTGATTAGCCTCCCAAATACTTCGCCAAATAAAGCTTGGATTGTTCCCAATCGTTGCATCAAAGAAATGACAATCAGAAAAATATCTCGCTTTATACAGTTTGCTTGACAATCTGTCAGGTTTAGTCACTAACCTCCAGCCTTGTTTTCCTAATAGAGCTAAGTTGAAGCTTTGAAAATCCCTGAAACTTAAGCCTCCATTCAACTTGTGTCGACTAAGCCTATCCCAACACATCCAATGAATGCCCGACCTCGAATTTTCCTTTGTTCCCCACCAATAACGCAATAAACTCCTCTCAAAATCTTTCGTAATTTCTACTGGGATCAGAAAAAGACTCATAGCATAGGTGGGAATGGCTTGAGCTACACTTTTTATTAGCACTTCACGACCACCCTGATTAATCCACCTTTCTGACCATGTCTGAACTCGTTGCTTCATCTTATCTTTAAGGTAACCAAACACCCTTGACTTATTCCTCCCCACCATGTTTGGTAACCCCAAATATTTGACATCATCCCCTGCCTCTCTCATCTGTAAAGCTTGACAGACTAAGTTTTTACAGTCACTTCCCACATTAGCACTGAAAATAACTGAAGATTTAGCTAAATTCACTTGCTGTCCCGAGGCCTCCTCATAACTTTGAAGAAGATCTGCCATTTTCAAAGCTGTATCTTCAGATGCTGAGCTAAACAAGTAACTGTCATCAGCAAACAAAAGATGATTAATACGAGGAGCATTACGACATACTTGAATACCTTGAATGAACCGCTGATTCTCATAATTCCGCAACAACGCAGACAAACCCTCAGCACATAAAATGAACAAATACGGAGACAAAGGGTCTCCTTGCCTGAGACCCCTACTAGGAATCACTGGCCCCATTACCCTTGCACCATGCGTAATATCATACCGAACTATAGTAACACATTTGAGAATTAGTTGAACCCACCAGTCATCAAAACCCACCTTGCAAAGTAATGCCCGCAAAAAATCCCATTCAATTCTATCATATGCTTTGCTCATATCAATCTTAAGCGCCATAAAACCTTGTTTCCCCCTCCGTTTTCTTTTCAAATAATGAATCATCTCATACCCAACCATAATATTATCAGAAATTAACCTCCCCGGGATAAACGCACTTTGATTTTCTGCAATCACCCCATCCAACAGCCCTTTCATTCGGTTTGCCAAAACTTTTGTGATGATTTTAATCAGTACGTTGCATAAGGATATTGGTCTTAAATCTCCCACAGTGACCGGATTCTTTTTCTTAGGAATAAGAACCACATTAGTGTCATTAATCCCATCTGGCAACTCTCCACTTTGGAAGAATTTTTGAGTCAACCGAACCACGTCCAAACCAACGATCGACCAATATTTTTGATAGAAAGCTGGTGTCATACCATCTGGCCCCGGTGCCTTGTCCGGGTCCATCTGGAACAACGCTGCTCTAACCTCTTCTGCTGTCACCTGCTGCAACAACTCAACATTCTGAACAGCCGTTATCTTTGTGTCCATACACTCTATTACCTCCTACCAATTCGTACGGGTGGCTGTAAACAAATGATTAAAGTGATCTGTTATGTGTTCAGCTAGACCATCATCCCAGTCTATCCAACGCCCCTCGCCATTTTTCAATCGAAAAATCTGATTCATGTTACGTCGAACAGTAGCAGACGCATGAAAAAAACGAGTGTTTTTATCCCCCGATTGCAACCAAAGTTGTTTAGATCGCTGTCTCCAAAAAATCTCTCTCTGTTCCAAAATTCGAATCAATGTATCCTTCAATTCCTTATACTGCTGCACAGAAACTTCATCCCTTCGTTTTCTGAGCTTTTTCATCTCTAACTTGCAGCCCCTGATACGATCACTAAATTTTCCAGTGATTTCCTTCCCCCATTGCGACAGACTATCTCCACAATTTTTAATTTTCCCTTGAATATCGATACCATCCTCTCCTTCCCAACATTCAACTACTAGTTGTCTACACATCGGCTCCGTTAACCAAGCGTTCTCGAAGCGAAATCTTTTTTGGGCCACATACTTAACCCTATCTTCAGGAATTAAAAGGATCGGACTATGATCTGACGAAGCTCCTTCCATGTTGTACAACTTCGCATTAGGGAATAAGTGTAACCAAGATTCATTAGTTAACGCCCTATCCAACCGAACTTCTGTCCAACCATCAGTACCTCTCCCACGCTCCCAAGTATATTGATGCCCAATTAACTCAAGATCAAACACACCTATATCTCTTACAACTTCGTTGAAACCCTCTACCAACCAGTTAGGATACGGGGCACCTCCAACCTTATCTTGTTGAGCCAACACATTGTTAAGGTCACCTATAATGCACCAAGGAAGATTAGAATCTCTGGCCAGATTTCGTAACAACTCCCACGTTCTCCACCGTTGCTGCCTGTCCGGCTCACCATACATACCAGTCAGCCTCCACTTATCCTTACCATCTACAGAGATTTCCACGTCAATGTGATTTTTAGACATGCTATAAAGCGTAACCTGATCTTTTATTTTCCACAGCAGCGCTAAGCCCCCACTCTTACCAATAGCATCCACTGAAATCAAGCCATCAAAACCTAAACTTCTTCGCACTTTATCCATTCTTCCTTTATTATCGATGGTTTCACATAAAAAGATGAACGACGGTCTTTCTTGACGAACTACGTCTTTAAGGAACTGAATATTCGAGGGAAGACCTATACCTCGACAGTTCCAACTGATTATACTCATAATTCTAGGCGGGCCTGCACAGTAGCACCCGCCATTTCCTCGTTTT
The DNA here is from genome assembly GCF_009905375.1 of Apium graveolens. Taxonomy (NCBI): domain Eukaryota; kingdom Viridiplantae; phylum Streptophyta; class Magnoliopsida; order Apiales; family Apiaceae; genus Apium; species Apium graveolens. Next base: position 137,857,724 of record NC_133655.1, on the reverse strand, counting down.
TTTGGTTCTGGCTATTGTTAACATTTGAGTCCACCATCGTAGTATCCTGTTGATTAATTTCTGGACTTGACCCATCTGACATTACATCCTCCACCCTTCTCCTCTTTGGATCCATTATTTTAAGCCCATCATCTATTTTACCCATAGGCCCAACTTTCCCCATCTCATTTGCCGCCAACGTATCCTTTAAGGCATATCCCTTTGAATTTGAATTACTCCCCGGGATTATGGTAACTCCTACATGTCCTTTCCCTTCTATCACGTAATTATCGCCAACTGCTCCAAACCCCCCTCCTAAATTAGCGGGATTTGATTTATCTCCAGCCCCAATCTCGCCACCACCGTCCACCACCTCTTCATCCACATCCGCCATCGTATTTTTCGCCGGAGATTGGCTGCTTTGTCGTAGCCATTTTGAGCCTATTGTATGATTTCTTCTTCGTGGTTCTGCCTTCATCCAGATGCCGTAAGGTTTCTCGATTTGTTCTATCGGCATATCAAAAATTCTGTGACAAAATTTTTCATTATGCCCCATCATCCCACATATGAAGCAAAACGTAGGCACAGCTTCATACTTGAAATTAACCCAACACCAAATCTCCTCCGATTTCTTCAGCTTCATACGTCTTTTCAAAGGTTTGTCCAATGGTAATGTCACCCTTACTCGTAGATACTCCCTCCATACACCAATGAAATTATTAGCATCTCCTTCGACATATTTTCCGATATAGTTCCCAATGTCTTGCACCACACGCTGTGACATAAAGCCTGGGCTCATATTATGCAGCTGGACCCATATGTCCAAGTTGTTAATCGGTATAGAGCGGGGATCATTCCCTGGTTTCAATCGTTCAAACACCAACTGAAATCTTCCGAATGTCCAAGGACTTCCCTCGATAACCCTCGTGATGTCCACTTCATGATAGAACTGAAAGATGAATCTATTACTTTCAAGAGCTTTTACATACATTCATTTCCCCGGTCTCCAGGGAGAAGCCATCTTATGTTGCATTGCTTGGAAATCAATCGGAGAATCCGTTAAAAATCTCCCTACCAGACACCATCTCATGTCAATCTCCGAAAGGTTCTCCTCCGCAGTGTTTTCATAGATCAAGCCACCCTCTTCTTCCTCCTCCAAATGGATAGAGGCGAAGCTTTCCTCCATTTCTCTCAAAATATTATTTTGATTCGCCATAGAAGTAAAATCAACAAAGAGAACAATAACCTAGAACAGGAACGAAACTTAGACGTTTATGACAGAGCAACCATGACAAAAGTTAAGACTTTTAGTAGAATTTCTTTATATTATTTGTTGCCTTGTAATTAGGCTCATTTCAGTTACCATCTTGACGTCCCTCAGAATTTATCCGCTGCTAATATGTCACTGTGTTCTGTGTATTGTTTCAAGTCAAATGAAAAATTTTAAATTGCAGTGTTCCGCTTCGATGATTGACATTTTAGTGTGGGAAGTGTATGCTCCATTCGTAACAAAAGCTACACATTTATGATTTATGCCGCTCTTGTTTTTAACTTTTCTTCATCTCATAAGTTCATACAAAAAATTATCTTTTATATTATTAGTTATCTCCTTATATGAAACTCTTGCGTGTACATATAAGTTTTACTAATAAAATCAGGTCACTTATAATTTTGATAACATTTTTTGATACGCGGCTCAAACAAATTTATAAATAAAAGTCTTGTAACTTTCCCAGAATTGAAGTTCTATGTGATATCTCTAGCATTTTTTTTCTTTAAAATATTATCAAACTAATTTTTGGATAGCAATTAATTAATTTCTAGCATGATTAATTATCGAATAAAAATTTATAAAATAAACAATATTTAATTTATTGCTATTATAAAACTACAAGTAGCCAAACTTAAGTATTTAACACGAGTATTATGACCAACGTAAAATCAAGTAGCAATTTTTTGCCATTGTTTGACGGTTTGATATGCAGCAAGTCTTTGAAATTTGGGATAAAATTATAAAAAATAATGTCAAGTTTTAATTTACCAGAAGTGCATTCTGAAATTTCTCAATTTAGGCACAGGAACGATTGAACGAATAACCTACTTCAATTGTTAAAGTACCATCCTTCAACACACATTCAACAACTTCGCTGAACAAAATAATAATCCACTTTAAATATATGAGTATGAGTTTGGGTTGTTACATTGCCTGCATTTTATATATTATTATTTGATTTTAGTATATCTAATATAAATGGGGACGGGGACGGGGACGGTGATTTGTTAGGTGAAAATTTTGTGTACTCCAAATTAAGTCAGCTAAACACTCAAATTAGACCAAATTAGAACATATGTTAGGCTTTAAAACTGAATTTCAAATATGGGGTCTGAATCAAAATATCCACTTTTTTATTAAAATATTTTTAAAATATTGATAACCGTTCAAAATATTCACAAAATATATTTTTAAAAAATTTAACAAAGAATATATTTTTAAAAAGTTTAACAAAGAACCTGCACGTGCAATATGCATTAATCAGTGAATGCGCATATACACAATGCAACGGTTAAAGTATACATAGCTATTTATTTTCGTCGTTTAATAAAAATGCATTTACATAATATAATAATTAAAGTAATACGGTAAATATGCGTGTTCTTTATTAAAATATAGAAATTGAATACGTATTTGGAAGATAAGTAATTTGTGGATATTTTGGACAATTTCTCACGTATCTCACTATTATAGTTAAAATTCAAAAAGATGTATTTTGATCCTCCTTTAAAAATATATTGCAATTTGATTTCAAAATAAAGTTACTCAAATTTAGTTTAAGCAAATTCTTGTGAAATTGAGATAATATCATACGAATAAAATCTATTAATTATGAACATATTTTATCGCAATGTTTAAAGTATCTTTCTGAATTTTGAAAATTCACACATATTATGTCCGGATTTCACATAATTAATTAAAATATGATAATATTATATACTTAAAAGCTTTTCAAAGTCTTGGTTTATCCTAATCAAATACACAAGGATGACGTAAAATATAAATTTAACATACCAAGATTTGAAGAAGTTTTTGAAAACCTCTATCAAATAAATAGATTTTAATAAATCTTCTAAAATTTATTTTAAATATACCAGATTCTTCAAAATAAAAAGAAATAAAAAAGATTAAAACAAAATATCCCATTAAAATGTGATAATATTAAATATTATAAAGTTATTTTTTTAAATTCAGCTTGGTTTATCCGAATTAAAAAAGCAAAATTATTCTTAAAGATGAATTAACATATATACAAGATTTAAATTTTTTCTAAATCGTTGTAAAATATTAACAGATTTTGTAAATTTCTTAAAATCTATACTAAATATATCAGATATTCAAAATCAAATTATTTGTTTTCTAAAAATGCCGTCCCTGACATGAGAAACTCCTATAAATTTGTGAGTTGGTAAATCTCGCCATCACATGCTGCTTCATCTTGGTCAACTTTTTCTCTTCATCACCTAACACCCAATATATTTTCTCACCAACCGCACTCATATTTTAATTTACCGTTTTACCCCTAACCAAACCTCCTATTCCGATAATCTCCTCCTTTACCAACCCCCCTCCTCTTACCAAACCCTCCACATTTATATGTTGAATTTTTCATCATCAAACTTGTAAGAAAACAACTATCTTACTCATCACCCTTTCAACACCAAAAAAAAACTCTCAACTAAAATTTTCAATTTTTGTTCATTATGGGAGATTGTGTAGCACCAGCACAAGACATTATATTCCGGTCGAAACTCCCCGATATTTACATCCCGAAGCACCTTCCGTTACATACTTACTGTTTCGAAAACATTTCGAAAGTTGGCGATAAGGCCTGTTTAATAAATGGCGCTACAGGCGAAACGTTCACTTATTCTCAAGTTGAGCTCATTTCCAGAAAAGTTGCATCAGGTTTAAATAAACTCGGCATTCAACAGGCCGATACCATCATGCTCCTGCTCCCCAACTCCCCTGAGTATTTTTTCGCTTTTTTAGGCGCATCGTATCGTGGCGCAGTTTCTACTATGGCCAATCCGTTTTTCACCTCAGCTGAGGTGATCAAACAGCTCAAAGCATCTCAAGCTAAGCTCATAATTACGCAAGCTTGTTACGTGGACAAAGTTAAAGACTATGCGAAAGAGAACAACATACAGATCGTCTGCATCGATGATGCTCCTCAGGATTGTTTACATTTCTCGAAACTCATGGAAGCTGATGAATCAGAAATGCCTGAGGTAGTGATCAATTCAGACGATGTCGTTGCGCTACCTTACTCATCAGGTACCACAGGATTGCCTAAAGGTGTTATGTTGACGCACAAAGGACTTGTTACTAGCGTGGCACAACAAGTTGATGGAGACAATCCCAATTTGTATATTCATAGCGAGGATGTGATGATCTGCATATTGCCTTTGTTTCACATTTATTCGCTTAACGCTGTTTTGTGCTGTGGACTCAGAGCAGGCGTGACCATTTTGATTATGCAGAAATTCGATATTGAGCCATTTTTGGAACTGATACAAAAATATAAGGTTACAATTGGACCGTTTGTGCCACCAATTGTATTGGCGATTGCCAAAAGTCCAGTGGTGGATAAGTATGATTTGTCGTCGGTGAGGACGGTTATGTCTGGAGCTGCTCCGTTAGGGAAGGAGCTTGAAGATGCTGTTAGAGCTAAGTTTCCTAATGCCAAACTTGGTCAGGTATGAATAGCCAATTAGGATTTGTGCTAGTACTATTATTTGATAATAAATATGATTTAACAGTTGTAATAAATATGATTTAAGTATTTAATTAAGGGTTACTGAGGGAAATTGTATGATGTTAAAAAAAACACAGGGATATGGAATGACAGAGGCAGGGCCAGTTTTAGCAATGTGCCTGGCGTTTGCAAAGGAACCATACGAGATCAAATCGGGTGCTTGCGGAACTGTTGTGAGAAATGCTGAAATGAAAATTGTGGATCCTGAGACCAACGCCTCTCTTCCACGGAACGAGCGGGGAGAAATTTGCATTCGAGGTGATCAAATCATGAAAGGTATGCACTTATTAGTTTTTTTTTTTCGGAAATCAGAAATTCAAATACTCACGCACGCATCAAACTCTGGATGACTAGGAACACGATAATATAAGCCAATTCAATCTCATTACTCGTACCATATTTCTAGTGCTACGTAGTACATACACAAATTTGGGAGGTGTAGTGGCACAGGTTGGTGAAAGTAGTAAATGTTTAGGAGTCTTTCTTGAGTTTTTGCAAGTTGAAATGTTGAGGCAGGCACCGTTAGCTGCACCAAACCAATGCATGGTCTCATTCTTGCCACATTCTTAAACAAAACTCTGGGTAGGTTAGGTTGGAAAATAAGTCTTACATTCAACTTTGATATACAGAGGAACCTTTGCTATATTAAGAGTTTTTTTAAATAATTTCATTGCTACCTTAAACAGAGATTTTCAAATGTAGATATTTCTATTCTATTAATTAAAGTAAAATAACCAGTAGTTATGGGATGTCTTTACTGAAAATGAATATGAGTCACACACGCTACCAATTCTCTCTCTCTCTCTCGATTTTTTAAATTTTGTACAATGAAACCATGAAATCTATTCCTATATGGGGGGTTAGATGGAACTGGTGGCTTGGGTGAATTTGAAGGTACAGGACAAATGGGGACAAAGGGAATAGAATTGTGAAGAATGCCAGCAGCCATAGAACTTACCTACCAGCTTCTACCTATTCAATCAAGTGTGGCCTTGACAAAAACATGGAACCTTGATAGTCATCAATTCAATCAAGTGTGGCCTTCAGATAAATAAAATGACAAAAAGTTGTTCAACTCTGTAGCTAGGATTAGAGGTCACAGATTTTTTAATAGAATATCTTAGACTAAAATCAATATTTTCACATTTACTATTAGTTCTTAGATAAAAGGACTTGAGCAATCTTGCCGCGAGAGTTTGCTATGATCCCCTTCTTAATCAGTGATTTTTATACATTCGCTTGGTTAACGCGTCAAAACAGGCTATTGAAATTTTAGTAATTAATTTAATTTGGACGTGTGCAGCCAACTCAAGTAATGGACTTTAGTAGTCATATAGAATACTGCTCTTAATTCCACAAGTCACTGGTATTAAAATTGTGCTGCGTAAAATATCAGGTTATCTCAATGATCCTGAATCAACAAAGACAACAATAGATGAGGAGGGCTGGTTGCACACAGGAGATATAGGCTTCATTGACGGCGATGATGAGCTATTTATTGTTGATAGACTAAAGGAAATAATCAAATACAAAGGCTTCCAGGTTGCCCCTGCTGAACTTGAAGCTCTGCTACTTACTCATCCTACCATTTCTGATGCTGCAGTTGTTTCGTAAGTCAATTGTTATTAGACACTCATACATTCATATGTTTAAACAAAACTTGGAAGCTTTTACGTGCCCATTTAAATCAAGAAAATGCTAATATTTTCGATATACTTCCAGCATGATAGATGAGAAAGCTGGTGAGGTGCCTGTGGCTTTTGTTGTGAGAACTAACGGTTTCACCACTACTGAGGATGAAATCAAGCAATTCGTCTCGAAACAGGTATAGGATCTTTAACACTTCCATTTCATTTCATAGTGGACGGAATAGTAGAATTGACCTGGGGTTTATTTTGGACTTGAGGATAACAGAAACTCAATCACCACTAGGATGTTAATGATCCTCGTTAACACGTAGTCACTTGTTATGCACATAGAGTACTTGACATGAAGAATCAATATTAATCAAATCTTGTGTAATTTTAATAAAACGCAGGTGGTGTTCTACAAGAGAATATTTCGTGTATTTTTTGTTGATGCAATTCCGAAATCACCATCCGGAAAGATTCTTCGAAAGGAGTTGAGAGCAAGAATAGCATCCGGTGATCTACCTAAATAAGTCATCTCTACAAACAGAAATGGCATAAAGCTGAAGCTGTATGTGTATCTTTACCAAAGTAACTTCTACCTAAAAGAGCTCCAAGTTGTAACTTGTTTGTAAATTTTATTTTTTGAATCAAGGAAGACCTATAAAATCATGTAATATCTCATCAAAATTTATATATCATCATTTGTATCACAATTTTTGGTTTTCCTGATCATGAACATTGATTCTTTTGTCAAAATACAACATTATTTGTGTGAGTACACAAATCACATCATTACATATATATACAAGTAAACATATTATCGGTGTTTTGACCTCGAGTGAGATATAACTACACCAAAAGCTGTAACTCAAGAAACAAAAGGAATTAGAGACTTGACATCCTCCGGGAAGTCCTCAAATTTGTTATGCTACTGTTTATTACTGGCATAGCTCCTACCCACCAGGTAGCACTCATTCCCAGCACCAAGAAAAACAGAAAGATGGCTTCATAAATCAAATATATTCCACTGAAACCCAGAAGCTCAAATGATTATCAAGAATGTAATAATGGTAGAAATTACCAGTGATTCCTTTCAGGAAAATTGCAACACCAGCAAATGTCAGGCCAATGGACGTCTCAGGGAGTCCTCGGCTCAGGTATTGAAACATGGAAAGCTCAGATTTATATGCAAAATGGGCACATCCGCTCTTTTATGCTAGTTAAACCCAGTCACCACACCAATCTTGGCTTTGACCTCGGTTGCGAGTCTTCTCCTACTGAGAACAGAGCAGCTGGGTGAATTCTGCTCTGACGTCTCGTAAAGGCAGCGAGAAAGATACCGCTATACTAAAAGCGGTAACTCATCAGCTCATTTAATCTTGAAGAACACAATTCAATCTGACAGTGACTAGTGGTTGTTACATATCTGTCCTTCATGTTGTAGTCTAATACAGTATGACCTTGTATTTCTAACTTGCAGTTAAATTCATCAAGCACGTTCTATTAGAAACATCATAGGAGCTCGATATCATGTTTGCACTTTTTGTCATCTATTGTGGAATTTGATGTACTCTAGTCCAAGTTGATATAAAATGAATAAAATTTAAAATTTACACTATTAGTTGACATAAAAATCACCACAAAAGGTGGACTGTCGTGGCACCGAAACAACCTAAAAACGCAACTACTTCCTGTACTCCTAATAACCCTTACGTCTGGTTGAAACTATCATTCCCTTCTCCGGCTTCTCGGTAACAAGAACCATAATCATGTATATTAAAAATTGAAGTCACTTTATTTGAATTACTATTCTCTCCCTCCCAAAATATTTTTCTTATTTTGATTTTTTTACTATTTATTATAAGCGATTGACTATTAATTTTATGTCTAATCTATAAAATCAAATACAGTCATGAATGAGTAATTTTGTTAGATTCGTATTTAGGAGTATTTTAATATAATAAAATTTTTATATTTAATACTAATATAAAATTAAAAATATTAACAATTAAAAGTGTGCATTAGTGTGTATTGATAAACGCTTCCAATACAAAAATGAAACGTTTGTAGGAAGGAGCAGTATTTATTAACAGTTTTGAGGATTGCAAACTCAATTTTACACTTTACTCCACTTATTTGCTCAAGGGCTCTGACTACTGTGTACTCGCGAGCATATTTTAAATTCAAAAATATATATATATATATATATTTTTATTTAATCTCAGTTTTTGTGCACGCACACAAACTGCCAACATTAATTATGATGGTACCCGACAACAAAGGACCGATAAGAAAGACCGAAAGAGTCGCTCCTTCCCGTCTCATCAAGCAGCCTTTTTTTTAAAAACCCAACTGCAACAAACTTGATGTTATTACAGTTAGGGCTGTTCACGAACCGAGCCGAGTCGAGTTTTAACATAAACGAGCCGAGCTTTCATCAAACATTTTTAACCCACATCAACTAATTGAAGTCCAGCCCATATTTAAGCCCAGCCCAAATTATCAAAAAACCTAACCTAAATTATTTTTGTTTTTCACAATCCTATCTCTCTGGCTCCCCGCCTCTCTCATCATCGTCATTTTCTTTACTTTCTTCTACCAAATACACATCCAATAGAAAAGAAAAGAGTCTCCATATACTGTTACAGAGACATCTCTCCTGACTCTTTCTATTGCTTTGATTCTCATTATAATTCTCCCCCCATTTCGTCCCCATCTTCCATGCCTGCTCGGCTGCTCCTTCTCTATATCCTCAAATTCGCGGGTTCATCAACAAGTGTATGTAGATGGGTTGTTGTTTAAATATTGACTTGATAGAGTGTGTTTTAGGTTCCGACGATTTGGTTGAAATGGATGGAAGTGTATGGAAGTGTGGTTCTCATCTCTCTGTGTTTTGTATGTATATCTAAATATCTATCTGAATAAATATTCTGAATGATTATTTCTTGTAAAAATATTCTGAATTTTTTGTATTTTTTTCGAGTTTTATCGAGTCGAGCTCGAGCCGAACGAATTCGAGCCGAGCCCGAGCCGAACATACAAAAAGCTCGGCTCGAGCTCATTTTCTTAACGAACACATTTTGGTGTTCGAGCTCGAACTCGAGTGCTTAACGAACCGAGCCGAACCGAGCTCTTACCGAGCCGAGCTCGAGCTTGTTCGCGAACAGCTCGGTTCGTGAACAGCCCTAATTACAGTCGAATCTCGGTATAAACATTCTTGTTGGACTTACAACTTAAGCTAAAACCAGGGCCGAGTATAAATTAGTTAAACCGACCGAAATCGCCCAATCCAAATCGATCAAACCGAATTTTACGATTTACTAACGGTTTAGTTTGGCTACAGATTTGCATTTTAAAAATCGAATTTTTTCGGTTTGGTTTCGGTTTTTACCTCCAAACCGACCGATATAACCGAACCGAACCGAAAATTTAAACTAAAACATTACTCCCTCCGTCCTGTTGGATTGTTTACGTTACTTTTCGGCACGCTTTTCAATACTCGTTTAAAGTATAGTTTCATAATATTTGTTCAAATTTTTTTTGAATAAAAGTTTTATGTTTAAACTTTTATTCAAAAAAAATTTTTGAAAAAATATTATAAAACTATACTTTATATAAGTCTCGAAATGCGTGCGAAATAGTAACGTAAATATCCAAGTGGGACGGAGGGAGTAATATACATATATTAGTAAAGTGTAATTAATAATAAAATTATAATGTACAATAAACTAAAACATATAAAAGAACTAATCATAATATATTTTATTCTAAGATATAAATATTTATGTATGTTTTATGTTTTCGCCATTTTTATTCAATAAAAGCATAAAAATTGGTCGCACCTTTTTTACCTCTTGCCTTTTTTATTTTTCGAAGTCATTATTTTTATATATTATTTTTGAATATGATTATAATAAGAAATATAATTCTATAATATCATACAAAATTTCGATTCTTATTTACAAATTCAAGTTTAATTTAATTTCTAACTTTGTTTTATAGGAAAAACGGTTTAAACCGAAACCAAACTGAACCGTTTTAAACAGATTGGTTTGGTTTTTTCACATAATGGTTTGGTTTCAGATTGGATTTTAGGGAAACCGCTAATTTCGGTTTGGTTCCAAACCGCCCAAACCGATCGATGTTCAGCAACTTCTCTCTCCGTTAAGTAGTCTAAAAAATTTCTAAACTCGATTATTTCTTTTTTATTCATTTTTCTTGATTAAGATTTTCTTTTTCTTAATATGTTTTCAATGTATTTAGGGTTTGTTTGATCTCTTCTTAACTGTGAGAGTTTAATTTTTGCTTTGATTTATCTTATTGTTTATCATGTCCGAGATTTCAAATCTGCGAGATTTTCATGATAATAACTTCGGTGAGCGGGGCGGCTCCTTCTGACGCTGTTTCCGAACTTCTTTACGGTGGTTGAGGTGTAGCTGCTGTGGGGTGTCTGCAAAACAACACCGGAGGGGTTTGAGCCCCGCGGCGCCTTCGGTGTGAGAGTAAGAACTTGCTCGGGGAAGACGAAGATAGATATGAAAGGGAGGTGGTTGTGTGTGTACATGAGTGTGTAAGAGAGCGTGTATGTAACCCCTAAACCCTTTTCCCTTTGGGGCATTTATAGCCCAAAGGTAGGGTTTAGGGGTTGGTACCTTTAGATCAGGGTCGTTCGTTGTTGAAGGCGGAGGACTCCTGGCTCGGATGGATTGTATACACGTGTCTAGGTGAGGACCACCTTCAGGATGCACCAAAGGTATGCTGACGCGTGTCTTGCTTGTCCCAGATGTTGGTTGTTGATAGCTGTCACTGTCACGTGCCCTTCCTTGGCGGGTTGTGGGGTATGCCTGTGCTTGGGGGACCCTTCTCGAGTCTGCTCTAGCTGGGTTGGATTCTAGCTGGGAGGTGACCCTACTCCCGGGTCGGTCCTAGGCCCGACTATCAACCTGAGTTTGGGTCTCTCCACTTGACTATTTTAGGTGATGGGGGTCTTCATCCTCCAACTGAGCCTGTCTCATCCTAGACCTGGGTTGGGCTCTAGCCGGGTTACTTATACCTATCATTTGCCCCCACTCCCTTATGTAGATTTTCTGGATGAGAGAGTAAAGTAGGGTTATGTAGCTGCTATTGCCTTAGAAATTTTTTGTTTCTTTCTTGCCCCCAATCCGGGTATGGTGTTGAAGAGACCAATCCGGATTCAAGTAGGAGAAACTGGTTGCCTTAGAAAAATTCTGCTTCTTTTTTGCCCCTTAATCCGGGTATGGTGTTGAAAATACCAATCCGGATTGAAGTAGGAGAAAGTTGTTGCCTTTGAAAAATTCTGTTTCTTTCTCGCCCTCCAATCCGGGTATGGTGTTGTAGAGACCATCCGGATTCAAGTTGGAGAAACTGGTTGCCTTAGAAAAAATTCTGCTTCTCTCTTGCCCCCAATCCGGGTATGGTGTTGAAGAGACCAATTCAGAATCAAGTAGGAGAAACTGGTTGCCTTAGAAAAAAATCTGCTTCTTGTTGAAGATACCAATCTGGATTGAAGTAGGAGAAAGTTGTTTCCTTTGAAAAATTCTGCTTCTTTCTTGCCCCCAACCCGGGTATGGTGTTGTAGAGACCAATTCGGATTCAAGTTGGAGAAATTGGTTGCCTTAGAAAAAATTATGCTTATTTCTTGCCCCCCAATTCAGATATGGTGTTGAAGAGACCAATCCAGATTCAAGTAAGAAAAATTGGTTGCCTTAGAAAAAATTCTGCTTTTATTTTTACCCCCCAATCCGGGTATGGTGTTGAAGAGATCAATCCGGATTCAAGTAGGAGAAACTGGTTGCCTTAGAAAAATTCTGCTCCATTCTTGCCCCATAATCCGGGTGTTGTGTAGGATGGTTGGATCCAGGTAAGGAGCTAAGACCCGGGCATCAAGCTTTGAATTACGAAAAATTGGGGGATTTGTAACATTTTTTCAGTTTCCCCCCACGATTTGGAATTGTGGGCAGTTAATTCTCCTTGATAATTGCCGCGTAATCATTATGGGGTTTATTTTTGTTTTTGTATATATATAATATGTATGTATAGTTGTAACTGAAGAGTTAACCAACCCCGGGCTGCCATGTGCAGGGGAAGTTCTCCCCTACCCCTCTATAAAAGGGTGCACCCCCTTCTTTTCTTTTCTTTTTATTCGCACAAGGAAAACCCAACAGTGTCACGCCCCATTTATAATAAAAGAAACTATATGAATAATCACAATAGTTATCAAAAAGAAATAAATACATCTGAATCCAAGATCTTACAGTTTAGGGTTTGGAACAACCCAACACTATTAACTATTACAACTTGATTTCAATACCGAGTCCTCATACAAAACGATCACTATACTACCTGAGCTCGAACATACGAATCGGCATCACAAGTCTTACGGGAGGTCTGCTTGAATCTAACCATATCTGCTAGCTGAAATATCAGGGTGAAAGCAAGTAGTGAGGCAAATGCTCAACAAGTGCTATATAATTCATAAACAAGAATGAAAGAATAATCATGGAAATGAAAGATCCAATAATATAGTAACAAGAGATCAGCTTTTAGGGTGATGGCATCATTTATTTGTAATAAACAATTAAAAACCATTTCTTTATCAAAAACCATTTTATGTCGCTACGGATTACAGCCGGTGATCAGCCGCGAAGTAATCCCGAACCTCGCTGGGTTCTAGAACATTAATGGGATCCCTAGGCAACTTTTAATCCTATAAATTAAGAGCGGAAAGGACTTGCGTCTCAGTTCAGATCCACTATTTAAAGAAAACATTCATCCCCCATTGGGACTGAAAATCCACTTTTAACTTTTTATTTTAAAAACTGATGCCAAGTGACGGTTAAATTCTTAAACAATGAACATCTTTATCAGGGATTCTAGATCAACTTCGAAGCACATGGAATAGGTTTAATCAATTTTAAGGCCATAATCAACTAGACCGATATCTTATCAAATGGGATTGCAAGGTTTCTATTCACAAGGAATCTGATCACTAAACATAAGGGTATTAACCAAATAACCAGGGTTATATTGAGTTCATGACATTAGCTCAGGGTGCACGAACTAAAGTTGTTAGTTGTAACTACATAGGGTTGGCTTTAGATAGATCAACAATTTAATGTTTAAAGAGATTACAATATTAAACAAGATTTTTAAGGACTCGGTAATGAAGTTTAAAAAGGGTTATTGAAAAGAGCTAGGTCAAACTAGGTTCAATGTAGTGGTTCCAGATAAGACATGGGTATTAAAATATAAAAGAGGTAAGCATCAATTCAAAGTATAACAGGGTATCATGGTTTAGGGGTAAGAATAGAGTTATCAAGCAATCATGAACAACTTTAAGGAATAATTGTGTTAGGTCACACAACACTGTAGAATGGGGTTGAATACAGTGTAGAATACAATCAAATCTATTTCAATCAGATATCTTATACAATTCTTTCAGTCTTCTAACTCTTTCCATGCATATCTTCTTTTTGTATTAGTCTCGATCTTCTTTCCTGTAAATCAGCTTCCTTCCTTAACTGTTAGTCCTCCAGTACTTAAGTTATGATATCCATCTTCTGATATTATCTTCTGATAATCTAAGTCCTGATATCCTTAAGTTCTGACTTCCAGTAAGTACTGAATCCAGTAAGTACTGATATTTCCTGTTTGTTAAGATCTGAAAACTAAACATGAAACATATTAGACATGACATCTCAAATATATCTAACAATCTCCCCCAACTTGTAAATTGTGTAAAATATACAAGTTAATAGATTTGATGATGTAAAAAACATTTAAGGTTAAATACAATAAGAATTTAATAAGACTATTAACTATAACTTACAGTCCTTTCAGCTTTACCAACTTCACTGGATCAATCTGAATCCATAATGATTCTTAACAAAATCTCTTACTAGCTTGTCTTCAGCTTTTCTCATAATTTCAACTAACTGTGCTTTGACTTGCATCAGTTCTTCATCTTTACAATCACCAATTTGATAAATGGTTGTTCTAAGAGCTTGAATTGATGTTCTTTCAAGTCCATCACCAAGTCTGATAACTCTAGGATGTGAAGAGTTTTCATTATAACATAAGCATTTTCCTTTCAGAATAACTTCCACCTTAGCAAAATTCTTCAGCATAGGAATTTCTCTTCCATCATCTTCAGTAATCATTGGTATATACTGAGAAGTCTTTGTACCAGGGATTCTGAATAGATCTCTTATAGCCTTCAAAATGTATTCTGACCATCTCCTTGTAACATCAGATTTTACTTCCAGAAGATAGTGAATATGTTGAAGTTCTCTGACAGACTTCTTTAGTACGTCAATATCAGCTATTCTGTAAGTTAATCCATCATAGAGAAATAAAATCAATTTCTCCTTTAGATTTTCCTTATCATGAGCATCTATCACGATTTGAGCAGACAACACCTTGTCAATGTGCTTTTGTTTGATTTGTTCATATGGTTTGTCTGTCAACATGAAAGGATCTCTTAGAGTAACTTCTACTCCTGTTTATATCTTCTCTTCATCAGAACCTAATCCAGCTTTATCTCTAGGTTGCTTGGATCTCAATCCAAATGTTGCAAGTTGATTCATCAAGAGATTGGATTTTGGTTCAACGGGAGTAGCTTTCTTCCATAACAGCTTCTTCTTATCAACAATTATCATCTTTTCCAAATTAACTTGATCAGAATTTGTTGTTTCCTCTTTAACTTGCTGTTCTTCATTCTGAACAACTTGAGCAATGTCAAAGGTTGTTTTAGATTCTTCAATTACCTTTCTTTTCTTCAGAATTTGAACAGTTTCATTTTCTATCAAATCATCATCATGCATTGTAGTTTGATAGACTGGAATGGAAGAACTTATCTTTTTCTCAATCTTTAAAGGTTCACCAACCTTTTCTTTTCCTTTTGACTTAGGATCTATCTCAGTTTGTGATCTAGCTTGGACTTTGAAATCTCAGATTTTGACTTTTCCCTGATCACAATGCCTTTTTCCTTAGGCCTTGGAGGTTTCTTTGCATCAGAAGCTTTAGACTTAAGATTTGTCTTCTCAACAGCAAATCTACCTTCTTCCTCCTTGAGAGTTTCCAAATCCATTCCTGGATTTTGTTTCCGAAATAATCTTCTTGCTATCTCCTCATCAAGTGTCTGGATTTTAGGATTTTTTTAATAAACAGTAGTCTGCTTCCCCTTTAGCTTCAGAGTTTGTAAAAAATTCTGAGAGTCTTTAGATCCTGACTGAATCAGAATATCAGAACTTGACATCAGACTTTGTTTATCAGAACTTGACTTCAGTCTTTTAGCATTCACAGCATCAGAACTTGACTTGTTCTGTGTAAAAGATTTTCCTTGAACTTTTCCTTGACCTCTACTCTTATCAGAGTTTCCCTGGTCATCACTTTTATCATCCTTTTTCTTCAGTATTTCAGTAGGTGAGCATTTGGACTTAACTACCTTCTCCCCCTTTTTGGCATCATCGGGAAGTAAGAGAGAAAGAAGAAGTTCAACTAAAGATTGGATTTCTTCCAATTGAGCTTTCTGAAAAACTTGGTTAGCCAGGACCTCATCAATTTGGGCCTGTTGCTTCTCTTGAATCTTCTCAATGGCTTCAATTTTCTCAAGAGTAGGTCTGATATATCTATTCTTGTCAAGATTAAGCTGTAGATCTAGCTTATCACCATGTTCCTTTAGTGTATTAACCTTCTCAAGAGTAGAAGAATGTAGACCTTGAAGATGTTTGGTAGATAGAGCAGTGATCTTGAGTTGTGTCTATAAATCAGCATTTGTGAGCAACTCATCAGCTTTAGCAATATGCTCTATCAGAATGTTAGAACTTGGAATGAAATCAGTGTCATTTTACTTCTTGGTCCACTCCACACACCTGTGAGTATCCTCCCAAGGAATAGGTGCTTCTTTTTCAACAAATTTCTTCACCAATTCTTCCTTTCCTAGTATAGGAACTGGAGTCTCAGCATTTAAAATTGGTAATTGAGTTTGAAATTGCTGAGCTTCTGTAGATGGAGCTTCCAGATAAAGAACATTTGGTATATTCAAATTATGAACATCTATTTCAGAATTTTCAGTGTGTTCTTCAGCATCATCTGTAACTTTAATAGGTGAGACAGGAGGGGTTACAACTGTATCAGTAGCAGTTTCTTTGGCTTGAGCTGGAAGGGCTTCAATGATAACTGGTTCTTTTGAGATCAGAGATTCCTGATCCTCTTCCTCAGCTTCTTCAGTATCTTCTGATGGAGCCTTAGCCAAATACCTCCTAGCCTTCATGTTCTTCAATCTCCTTGCCAATGAAGCAGTTGCTTTAGCAGCTTCAGAACTTACAGATTTCTTCTTCAAAGTATCAGAACTTTGAGCTGCAGTTTCTTTCTGAGAAGTAACATTCTCCGCTTCAATTATCACAGGTTCTGATGCATGAACCCGTGCTTCAATTGTTTCCTCAAATCAACAAAAATTATTATTGACCATAATTGTAATCAAAACATTCATCACAGGATAAAGTTAAAAATAGATGAAGTAAAGATTTACAAATTGCAATTAAACATGCACAGTCACATAATTTGAGAAACAGAGACTAAATCTTGCAATTAAAGAAAATTTCATTAATATATCAAACGAGTACATTTCATGAAATTTATCGATTACATGCAAAAATTACAAGATAGACCTATTCTAAGATTCTTAACATCAACAGCCTTAGTCCTAGTCTAAGAAGACTTAACAAAGCTGATGGTGAAGAGAAACAAATGGATGACATTTAATTCTTCTTCCTACTTTCAACAAAGAGAACAGCAAAACGAATGATTTTCTCCTGCTTTTAAGAATACGAAAATGAACTTCTCTTTGGAAAGACAATAGGTCATTTTTGATGTTGTCTGGAAGTTGAATCCAGATGTCGAATGAAATGTTGTTGATAGGATATGAAGTCGGAATTCCATTTCGAAAAATGGTCATAGTGTCTGTGCCATAGCAGTAAAACCAACTAAAATATGTCATTGTTTAAGAGAAATGAAAAGATATGATTTTACTGATGAATGATCAGTCATTTAAATAGCCAATGGAATACCAAGGGACGCGAGGACTGTTTAACGATTAAGAATAAAAAATAATGATGCCTTGACTCCCTAGACCGATGTGTAATAACAGCAGTCAGTAAAAAGTTAAAGCAAGAGTTAATGAGCACGTAAAATAAAAAATAATTACTGTGCACATGCAGTTTTTCAAGACCAACACGTTTATCACTAACCCATAATTATTATGACTATTTTTATCTTACCCAAATATATATTTTGATTTAAATATGACTGTTTCAGATTTTATCACAAATAAGTCAAGTAAAGAAAAATGCCACATAAGCATCAAGGATTCCATCAGGATTTAATATCAGAACTTAACTTATATCAGATTTTACCAGTCATCAGAATTTGGCTTTTGAACTCAAAAATTGAATATCTTTTTCTTTGATTCTTCATACAAATACTGACTTATTTTCTTCAGAGTTTAATCATCAGAACTTCCATCAGAACTTGTCCTCATAATGTATGCAAATGAAACTTAATTGTTTGTCAAAAACAACTTAATCACCACAGTAATTTTCATCATTCACATGGAGTGAAAGTGTGTGCATTTAGAAAAATATTAGATAAAGATTATAGTCTGATAAACTTCAGTACATCTTAGAAATAAGGCATAACTGAGAAAAATGCTTAAAATCTGTCATCAATCATGAAGTCTACTATAGAACAAATTTATGCAAGAGTCCACCTCAACTGTTTGTGCTCATTTTATGCATCTTTTGAAATTCCTTTTTACAGTGGCTTCTCAGTGTAAGTGAGTCACGACTGCATATCAGAATTTATGCTATTGTCAGAGTATTTCTCCAGTAATCAGAGAATATGAAAAGTCACTAAGAAAATTTATTTGCTTTTCTAATGCATATTACTTAATACCAGCAATGCACTTGGGTCTTCCCTTCCACATATTTACTCTAGATCTCATAGGAGTACCTGACTTTTTTTTTTCTTTTCTTTTCTTTTGATAAGTGAGGCTTATCAGCATTTAGTTCATCCTTAGGATTTACTGACATTAAAATCTAACAGATAAGAAGCAATAATATAGTTTGTAACTTAGTAATAAGATACACAAAGTAAACTTGACTAAGCTCAAAATCAGAATTTACTTGTGTTAATGAGTTTCCACATAAACAACTAATTCAAATATGGGATTTCTAGTATGTTAAAGACTACTAGGTCAGCATCTAGCACAGTTATCCTCATTGGATTGAATAGTCACAGAACATTCAAAACACTATTAGAGTTTAAAGATCCACATCAGATAATAATCAGCATTTAATGAATTTCAATTTTACGCACAGATTATATGAAAGTAAAACAATCTGTAAACACTGATCATAAAGTCTGATGCACGAGAACAAAAACTAAGCATATTTAGAGAAAGAACCTGAAACCATTCCAAGTTCCTTTACCAATCTTGTAAAGGTAGCTTCACATAGTGGTTTTGTGAAGATATCTGCTAGTTCTTGATATGTTGAAACAAAGTGCAATTCAACTGTACCTTCTATCATATGTTCCCTTATGAAATGGTATCTTATGCTGATGTGCTTTGTCATTGAGTGTTGAACTGGATTACCTGTCATAGCAATAGCACTTTGATTATCACAGTAAATAGGGATTTTAGAAAATTCTAACCCATAATCCAGGTACTGATTCTTCATCCAAAAAATCTGTGCACAACAGCTTCCTGCAGCAATATATTCTGATTCTGCAGTTGATGTAGAAATTGACTTCTGTTTCTTGCTAAACCAAGAAACCAATCTGCCAACAAGAAATTGGCAGCTTCCACTAGTACTTTTCCTGTCTATTTTGCATCCTGCAAAATCTGCATCTGAGTAACCTATTAGCTTAAAATCTGATTCTCTAGGATACCACAATCCCAGATCAGTTGTACCCTTAAGGTACTTGAATTTTTTTTCACAGCTATTAAGTGAGGTTCTCTTGGATCAGCCCGAAATCTTGCACAAAAACAGGTAGCATACATGATAGCAGGTCTACTTGAAGTTAAATAGAGTAAAGAGCCAGTCATACCTCTGTAGTTAGTAATATCTACTGTGAACCAATATCTTTATCTAACTTGGTTGCAGTGCCCATGGGAGTGGATGCTGTTGAACAATCATGCATTCCAAACTTCTTCAGTAAATTTCTGGTGTACTTGTATTGACAGATAAAAGTACCTTCTTCATTTTGCTTGACTTGAAGGCCTAGAAAATAACTAAGTTCTCCCATCATACTCATTTGATATCTTGACTGCATTAGCTTTGCAAACCTCTCACAGAGTTTGGCATTGGTAGAACTAAATATGATATCATCAACATATATCTATACCAAAAGTAAGTCGTTTTTATGGTTGAGGTAGAACAGTTTTTATCAATTGTACCTCTGTGAAATCCACTTTCCAGAAGGAATTGAGCTAAAGTCTCATACCATGCTCTAGGAGCTTGCTTAAGGCCATAAAGTGCTTTGTCAAGCCTGTAGACATGATTTGGAAATTTTGAATCTACAAAGCCTGGAGGTTGTTCAACATAGACCTCTTCTTCCAATTTTCCATTAAGAAAAGCACTTTTCACATCCATTTGAAAGACTTTAAACTTATTGTGAGTAGCATAAGCCAAAAATATCCTTATGGCTTCTAATCTAACAACTGGTGCAAATGTTTCATCATAATCAATACCCTCATATTGAGAGTAGCCTTTAGCAACCAACCTTGCTTTATTCCTGGTAATTATGCCATCACTATCAGTTTTAATTCTGAACACCCATTTTGTGCCAACAACTAATCTGTTCTTTGGTCTTGGCACTAGGGTCCAGACTTTATTTCTTTCAAATTGATTTAACTCTTCCTGCATTGCTTGTGTGGCGCCCTCCAAACCCGGGTCAGAAGTTTGGGGTCCATACACATACCTTATTTATAACCTGCTTATAACAATACTAAAGATAATAATAATATGCAATGACCCTACTTACCAACTACCACGGATCACTACAGGTTAAAGTATGCACACAAGCCAAACACACTAATATATTACATACCGATTAAATCCCAACCATTCAAACTCGAATTGAGTATTAAACATATTACAAACTTTTACAATTTACATTATTCCAAAAGAAGCCTACTAGCTCAGCTTCAACAACCTTAATCCCTAGCTCTCGCACTGGACTGGGGATCCTTGCTACCAACTGGTTCCTTTTTAACTGGAAAGAGTATAAACAACATCGCACAAATGAGCTAACTAGCTCAGCAAGTCACAATGACAAAACTGGGAATAATGATCATCAAGCGAATATGGTTATGATATCAAGTGAACAATGGATTATGATTTAGAATTGGATATTATATTTTTATTTTAAAACCAAGGTTAGGCTGCTGATCAGTCACGCACTAACCCCGAGCAAAGCACACAGCATTCCTCTAACTACTGGATCCAAGGCACATATTGGCCTAACTTGACCATTATATGGTCTGACCACGAATCTGGTCCACAATTTTATAAAAACAATCCAATTCTAACATAATAACAAAATTAAACAATAATAAACAATAATCAGAATAATTAACAACAGTGAGTGTTTAACAATGAAAGGGTTTCAACCCTTGTGTGGATCAACAAGGTACTTTCAAGGCTTGGATGTTGGGTAATGAAAGAATTGGATAACAAAGGAATCAATGTTTCAGGGTTTCAAGAATTTGGTCTTTCAAAGCATAAGATACCATGGGTTGAGTATATAATAATTCAGTTCAGTGTCTGGTATTTAGTTTGTATGTATTTGTGGAGTAGTATCGTAGATTTGAGGTTCGTGTTTGGGTATACAATAATCAATGGCTTAGAAAGAATATGGTTCATGGCTCAAGAACAATAACTGAAATCAGGGTTTAGGTTTCTGTGCTTCAAAGCACTTGCAATGTCAACAAGACTATCAAGTACTACAATATCTCGAGAAAGTTCAGAACACTTGCCTGGTAATAGCTTACTATCCTGCACTCGCTTCCAATCATAATCGTCTTACTCCTCAACTACCTGTTTCCCTTTCCTACGTCTTGCCTCTTCTGCTCACATATGATAAGCATCTATCAATCATCAACTCACAGGATTCTATTCGACACATACTTTTATCTACCCTTCGTTTCACCCAAATCCGATTAACGGATTGAAAGTTATGTAATAACCAAGTAAACACCGAATATATAGACCGATAGTCAATCAACAAGTCACGTATAACACATAATACATCACGTAATCAATGACATATCATTTATAAAGAAGTCTCGGGTCATAAATATGCTTTCGGGTATTTAAAATGATTTTTAAAGTATTTTTCAGAATTAATATGGGTCGTTGGATCAATTTCGGGTTAATAAACAGGGTTCGGTTGGCCAATTCCGGCTCCGAAACAATTTTGTAGTAATTATCGAGCCTTGGAAATAATTTAGAATAATATTTTAAAGCTCGAAACTATTTTTTGGAATTATTAAATTATTTTTAAATAATTAAATCTAATTAAATAATTAATTAAAATCAATTAATAATTAATTAAATCAATTAATCAATTAATTTTCGAATTAATTGACCAACTAATCAATTAAAAATTAACTGAAAATTAATTAACTAATTAATTCAGATTTATTTTTGAATAAAAAAATAATTTTTGGAATTAAAATAAATGATTTTTAAAGTTTTAAAATAATTAAAACTATTTTCAAAAATCATTTTATAAAAAGAAATCTTGTTTTTGAAAATATTTAAAACAGAAATCCTAATTCTGAAAGTTTTGTAAACAGAAATCATATTTTTAAAACTTATAGAAAATACAGGGACTGATTTGTAAGGAAAGAACTCGATCAAACTTACAGGAAACCATCTACACCTTTCCACAAACCTATTTATGCAATCAAATCGTCCTAACGATTAACAAAACGGCCGGAAAACCAGCGGGAAAAACCCGTCACCGTCGTGGCTTCAGTTTTCCGATGAGCCTCCTCCAGGAATCGTTTGTTGATTCCAAATACACCATTCAATTCGTTATTAAACGATCTATCTAATCACACCAACAATTTTAGCAGATAACCCCTAAACAAGAAACGCCTAAATTCAATTAAAAATATTCATACGAATATAAACCCTAATTCCTTTAATCAGAGAATCAAACCTAAAATTGAACATGTTATTGAACTCCGAATCGATCATATGACATACCAAAATGATCAGGAAGAAAATATCTACATCATGCAAGCATCAAATCATCCAAACAATACCTCGAACAAAAATTCACACTTTTAATTCTTAATAATTCGAATATAAAATAGTTTATAAGAAAATAACCTTTGATTCTGGGTTAAAATTGATGGCTAAATCAGATAAGAAATTTTTCAGGCTTCGATGCGAGTATATGCACGCCTTAATCCGATATCGGTAACGCCTCCGAATTTGTG
The DNA here is from genome assembly GCF_009905375.1 of Apium graveolens. Classification (NCBI taxonomy): domain Eukaryota; kingdom Viridiplantae; phylum Streptophyta; class Magnoliopsida; order Apiales; family Apiaceae; genus Apium; species Apium graveolens. The sequence continues at coordinate 137,834,772 of NC_133655.1, read as the reverse complement.
TTTGATTACGAAGAATAATTTCTAATTATAGTATTTTCTCTGTAAAAACTCTGTAAATACTGTTTGCAAATGATTTCTGATACGAAATAAAATACGGTAAAAGGCTATTTATATTTACGGAAAATTAGTATCCCGTTGGATCATTCCGGATATAAAACAATACGTTTATTTATAAAAACTGATCCAAACGGTATCGGTTTTCGGGATAATTATCCAAATCAGTACAATTTGTACTGCGATCTTGGTCTCAGCGCCTGGTTACACGTATTACGAAGTGATAATTGTGATAGTTTAATAAAAAGCTCCCGTTTATCGAAAATACGGGTTTTATCGATTTACCGAAACGAATATTGTATCGAAAATGTTGCGCCGGGACCCGCGCAGGACAAACCGTACGCCGGATCGAAAAAGTCGAAACATGGAAAATGCTCGGAATATTACAATTAGGTTAGGAAGGAGTTCTCGGAAGAGTTTCGGGTTCCAAAAACGTAACAACGGTTGACGTCAGTTGGTTCCCGTTTTTATAGAATAGATTTTAAATACCCGGAAAAAGATTTTAGAAATTTCATATGATTCTTATAAATCCATAAATCATCATAAAAATAATTAGGAAGATATGACAGTTATCTATATTTTATTTTGGACATATAAAAATTAAAATACTCAATTAATATTATTTTTGAATATCCAGGTACAAATAACACTTAACAATTAACTCACAGAATAGATACTGAACACACATAATAATTATTTAATAGCAAAAATAATTACACGATATATCCCGGATATTACATCCTTCCCCCTTAAAAGGATTCTGTCCTCAGAATCTCCTAAAAAAATAAATGAGGGTACTTTTCTCTCATATCACTTTCTAACTCCCAGGTTGACTCTTCAACCTTTGGGTTTCTCCATAATACTCTTACTAACTTTACCACTTTATTTCTCAATACTTTCTCTCTCTCCTCTAGAATCTCTACCGGACTCTCTACATATGACAAATCTGCCTGAAGTTTTATTGGCTCATATTCTATTACATGCCTAGAGTCTGGATTATACTTCTTAAGCATTGATACGTGAAAAACATTGTGAATGTGCTCCATGTGCGGTGGTAACGCCAACTCATAAGCTACTTTGCCAATACGCTTTAGAATCTCAAAAGGTCCGACATATCTTGGGCTTAGCTTCCCTTTCTTCCCAAACCTCGTTAGTCCTTTCCATGGTGATACTTTCAATAATACCAAGCTCCCTTCTTCAAATTCCATGTCTTTCCTTGACTGGTCTGCATACTTTCTCTGACGATTTTATGCGGCTAATAATCTCTTCTGGATAATTTCAACAACTTTCTTTGTCTGCTGCACCAATTCAGGTCCGAGTATTTTGCGTTCTCGTACTTCGTCCCAATATACTGGAGATCTACATTTGCGTCCATAAAGGGCTTCATAGGGTGGCATCCCAATGCTGGCGTGATAACTGTTGTTATAAGCAAATTCTACCAGGGGTAAATGCTCGTCCCAACTTCCTTTGAAATCAATAGCACAAACACGTAACATGTCCTCGATTGTCTGGATCGTTCTTTCACTTTGGCCCTCCGTCTGCGGGTGATAGGCCGTACTCATATTCAATCTGGTTCCCAAACATTCTTAAAAACTCTTCCAGAATCTTGAATTAAACCTTGGATCTCGATCAAATACGATAGACACTGAAACTCCATGACGAACTACAATTTCTTTTGGGTACATATGGACCGACTTGTCGAGCGAAAATCTTTCATTTATAGGCAGAAAATGAGCTGACTTGGTAAGTCTATCCACTATAACCCAAATGGCATCATGATTAGCCCTTGTCCTTGGTAATCCAACTATAAAATCCATGGCAATGTGTTCCCACTTCCATTCTGGAATCTCGAATGGTTGTAGCAATCCTCTTGGTCTCTGATGCTCTGTTTTAACCCTCTGACAGGTATAACATTTGCTAATCCATTCCGTAATTTCCCTCTTCATGTCTGGCCACCAATAATTCTTCTTTAAATCTCTATACATCTTGGTACTCCCTGGATGGATGGAATACCTTGAATTATGTGCCTCCTGTAAAATTTCATTCTTTAACTCTGTCACCGGTGGAATCCAAATTCTAGATGAAAACCTCAGAATACCTTGGTCATCTTTCTGCGTGCATAACTCTTCCCCTACCAAACAATTTATATCTTGATCCATTACATCTTCCTGACATTTCTTTATTTTCTCTAATAATTCTGGTTGGAAAATCATACTGTACACTTTTACTTCCTCAGGCTTGCAAATTCTAATCTCCAATTCTAATTTCTGAAATTCTTTATATATCTCTTCAGGTACGGATAACACATTTAACCTTTCCTTTCGACTTAACGCGTCTGTTACAATGTTCGCCTTACCGGGATGATAATTAATCGAGCAATCATAATCCTTGATAAATTCTAACCATCTCCTTTGCCTCATATTAAGTTCCTTCTGGGTAAATATATACTTCAAACTTTTGTGATCCGTATAAATCTCACATTTCTCTCCATACTGATAATGTCTCCAAATCTTCAAAGCAAATACTATGGCTGCTAACTCCAAATCATGAGTAGGGTACTTCTGTTTGTGTGGTTTCAATTGCCTTGACGCATACGCAATCACCTTGTCGTGCTGCATAAGAACACATCCTAATCCTTTGTGAGAAGCATCACTATAAATTACGAAATTCCCTTGATCGTCTGGAAGTGACAAAACAGGTGCCGTGATTAATCGTCACTTCAATTCCTGAAAACTTTTCTCGCATTTGTCGTTCCATATAAACTTCTCATTCTTTCGTGTAAGCTTTGTTAATGGTGTGGCAATCCTTGAGAAATTTTAAACAAATCGACGATAATATCCCGCCAATCCTAGGAAGCTTCTTACCTCGATGGGTGTTCTCGGTCTTTCCCAATTCGTAATTGCCTCGATCTTTGCCGGGTCCACTTTTATCCCTTCATTAGTAACTATGTGTCCTAAGAACTGAACCTCTTGTAACCAAAATTCACACTTCGAGAATTTAGCATACAACTTCTTTTTCCTTAAAATCTCCAAAGCTGTCCTTAAATGTTCCGCATGATCCTCTTCCGTCTTTGAATAGATCAAAATATCGTCTATAAATACAATAACGAACTTGTCCAAATATTCCTTGAAAATTCTGTTCATCAGGTCCATAAATGCTGCCGGGGCGTTGGTCAATCCAAAAGACATTACTAGAAATTCATAATGTCCATACCTTGTTCGAAAAGCGTTCTTTGGTATATCCTCTGGCTTGATCTTTAGTTGATGATATCCCGATCTTAAATCAATTTTGGAGAAATACTTGGCTCCCTTCAATTGGTCAAACAAGTCATCAATTCTGGGTAACGGATACTTGTTCTTGATCGTAAGCTTGTTGAGCTCCCTATAATCGATACATAGTCTTATGCTTCCATCTTTCTTCTTAAAAAATAATACCGGTGCTCCCCACGGGGATACACTGGGTCTGATTACTCCTTTCTCTAACAACTCCTGCAACTGCTTCGCTAGCTCTTTCATCTCAACAGGCGCCATTCTGTACGGGGCCTTGGATACTGGTTCTGTTCCAGGTGTTAAGTCGATCGCAAATTCAATTTCCCTATCTGGAGGAAGTCCTGGCAATTCGTCGAGAAACACGTCTGGAAATTCATTCACTACTGGAATATCTTCAAGTTTTGCTAGCTCCTGACTTTTGTCAATCACGTATGCTATAAAATGCTTGCATCCTTGCCGTAATAACTTCTTAGCTTGAATTATTGTTAAGAATTTCTTTACATGCTTCTGTCCCTTGAACGTTACTATCTTTTCGTCAGGCGTCTTCACCATTACCTTCTTGTTTCGACAATCTATCTGGGTATCGTGCTCAGATAACCAATCCATCCCTAATATAATGTCAAATTCTCCTAACTTAAATGGTATCAAATCTACACAAAACTTACTACCAGAAATCTCAACCTCACAATTCCCACAAACTTGATTCACAGTTACACGTTCTTGATTTGCTAATTCCACAATCATTATTTCATTTAAATACTCAACTGGACAATTTAACTTACTAACAAAATCTTGTGAAACAAACGATCGAGTTGCTCCCGAATCTATTAACACTTTGGCACATAAAGAATTCACATTAAGCGTACCTGCCATGACATCTGTATCCTGGATAGCATCCTTCACTGACATGTCGAAAACTCTAGCCCTTGGAGTCTCATTTACTGCTGGGGTAGATCCCATGATCCTCAATGCATTACTGACTGGGGCTGATATCTTGTAATCCCTGGCCATATGTCCTGGCTTTCCACATTTGAAGCACGTAAATCCAATGGCTGGAACCTTTACTGCTGGATTTCAGATAGGCTGATCCTTATTTGCTGGCTCTCTAGCTGGCTGATTTCGGCACTCCCTCGAATAGTGCCCTTTCTGGTTGCATTTGAAACATACCACATTCAACTTGTTACAAACTCCTCCATGCTTCTTTCCACAAACTTGACAATCTGGAAAAGTTATTCTCAACTGATTCGGCTGATTCACATTAGCTGGACGGTGGCCCTGGCCTCCGTCTCCTGCATTTTATCTCCTGAAATTAAAATTTCTCCCTGGCTGGAACTTTCCCTTCTTAAAGTTTGGAAACTTCCCTGGGTGTAACTGACCCTCACTTCCCTCAACCTTCCTTTTCTTGCTCTCTTTTTCCTTCTGTGACATCTCACTTTCAGTCTCTGCAATCATAGCCTTCTGTACAACCCCTGCATAGGTCTCAAACTCAAAAATAGCTACCTTCCCTCTGATCCATGGCTTCAAGCCTTGCTGGAATCTCTTAGCTTTCTTTCTATCAGTATCAACATACGACGGCACATACCTTGACAATTCTTCAAATTTACTCTCATAATCTGCCACCGACATAGTTCCTTGTTTTAACTCTAAAAACTTCAGCTCCATCTGATCTTGAACAAACTGAGGAAAATACTTTTCTAGAAATAATTCCTTAAACCTCTCCCAAGTAATAACATCTGTACCTTCCAATGTTTTCACCATCTCCCACCAGTAGGTGGCCTCATTCTTCAAATAGTAACTTGCAAACTCAACCTTCTGTTCCTCCTTCACTTTCACTAAGGCAAATGCCTTCTCTATTTCTTTTAACCACACATTTGCTTCAATCGGCTTTAGGGAACCCTTGAATTTTGGTGGGTTTACTGCCTGAAAAGTTTTGAAAGTTACCTGGGGATTGGCCTGTCTTTGTTGTTGTTGTTGTGCCAGGTGAACTGTTTGTTGGACTATACTAATATCGGTTATACCATAACACTCAACCTCTCGACGTTCTATCATCTTATGCCTTACTTCTAATCCTATCCCTCTACCCATTCCCGTCAACCTAGGCTTGTGTCAGTGACTTATAACCTGTAGCTCTGATACCAAAACTGTGGCGCCCTCCAAACCCGGGTCAGAATTTTGGGGTCCACACACATACCTTATTTATAACCTGCTTATAACAATACTAAAGATAATAATAATAATATGCAATGACCCTACTTACCAACTACCACGGATCACAACAGGTTAAAGTATGCACACAAGCCAAACACACTAATATATTACATACCCATTAAATCCCAACCATTCAAACTCGAACTGAGTATTAAACATATTACAAACTTTTACAATTTACATTATTCCAAAAGAAGCCTATTAGCTCAGCTTCAACAGCCTTAATCCCTAGCTCTCGCACTGGACTGGGGATCCTTGCTACCAACTGGTTCCTTTTTAACTGGAAAGAGTATAAACAATATCGCACAAATGAGCTAACTAGCTCAGCAAGTCACAATGACAAAACTGGGAATAATGATCATCAAGCGAATATGGTTATGATATCAAGTGAACAATGGATTATGATTTAGAATTGGATACTATATTTTTATTTTAAAACCAAGGTTAGGCTGCTGATCAGTCACGCACTAACCCCGAGCAAAGCACACAACATTGCTCTAACTACTGGATCCAAGGCATACATTGGCCTAACTTGACCATTATATGGTATGACCACGAATCTGGTCCACAATTTTATAAAAACAATCCAATTCTAACATAATAACAAAATTAAACAATAATAAACAATAATCAGAATCATTAACAACAGTGAGTGTTTAATAATGAAAGGGTTTCAACCCTTGTGTGGATCAACAAGGTACTTTCAAGGCTTGGATGTTGGGTAATGAAAGAATTGGATAACAAAGGAATCAATATTTCAGGGTTTCAAGAATTTGGTCTTTCAAAGCATAAGATACCATGGGTTGAGTATATAATAATTCAGTTCAGTGTCTGGTATTTAATTTGTATGTATTTGTGGAGTAGTATCATAGATTTGTGGTTCGTGTTTGGGTATACAATAATCAATGGCTTAGAAAGAATATGGTTCATGGCTCAAGAACAATAACTGAAATCAGGGTTTAGGTTTCTGTGCTTCAAAGCACTTGCAATGTCAACAAGACTATCAAGTACTACAATATCTCGGGAAAGTTCAGAACACTTGCCTGGTAATAGCTTACTATCCTGCACTCGCTTCCAATCATAATCGTCTTACTCCTCAACTACCTGTTTCCCTTTCCTACGTCTTGCCTCTTCTGCTCACATATGATAAGCATCTATCAATCATCAACTCACAGGATTCTATTCGACACATACTTTTATCTACCCTTCGTTTCACCCAAATTCGATTAACGGATTGAAAGTTATGCAATAACCAAGTAAACACCGAATATATAGACCGATAGTCAATCAACAAGTCACGTATAACACATAATACATCACGTAATCAATTGTAACACCCCCAGATCCGGGGTCGGGGATCCGGGTCGTCACGGTCTTTCTTTCCACAATATCACTTCACTTAATTAATAATAATTAACCTTATGCTGTGACCCCACACTAACACACACCACAACCCGTTATAGTCTCAGAGATGAAATTTAAATAAGTACAAGTCTTTGAATCCACAATTTAAAAGTTATTACAACCCAAAATGATTACTTGATAAATTTACAGTTAATTGCCATTATCTGCCACAAGTTATAATTATACATAATTGATTCTCAAAAGTAGATGGTCTGATCTACAATAGGTCTACCTCTGCAGCTATAGCAGCTACAACATCAACGGGAAGACGCGGAACGCTTCCCACGCGCTTGCGCTGGGTCTGCTGGAGTCTGGCCATCTTTCCTAACTGTTGTTGTGTGATGAAAGAAGAAAGCAAGGGTGAGCAGCAAGCCCACCAAAATAATATGTATAAAGATTAACAATATATGAGCCTTCTCATAGCACTCATGAAAGTCTTGGTCAAAAGAAATGAACCAAGTTGATATCTTAATGCGATGAAGTCGCAAAATATTCAGTATATATATATACATATATACTTTTCAAAATATGGGAAGTCCTCTTCCATGCATAATATACACAGAGTTCCAGTGTATAACTGTATAAAAATATCGTTGCAAGGTGATCTCATATATCTAACCTTGTCTCAACGTTTTTCTGAAAATCTTTATCATGCATAAGATAATCATTTACTAGATATAAGTTTAAAAGATGAAGTTATAAGGTACTCCAATATACTTATATCTTTCCCAAATACTACTTGAACTACCCCCGTTCAAGTTATAATTAGTTTCAAAGGTTCATCACATAGATGAGACTACAAGACAAGATTTGAATAGATTCAATCTTTGAATATCATTATAAATAATGAAGTTACGAGATACTTCATTAAGTCCCGATATATAAATATATTCATATATATCTCCCATACATTTCCTGAAAACCTCTGTCATGTAAAGTATGAACAGAGTTGCAATATCCAATGAATTTGGAAGGAAAAGAATTTTGGCATAAACCAGATATCTTGCTGATCAGGCAGAGATACCAATAAGTAACCTTTTCTACTAGTAGATGGATGAATCCCCCACCGGTCATCACCCTGGCCACATAAGGACCTTGTGCTGGACCGCCACCCGGCCTCTTACGCGTTGATGGACTGCCACCCAGCCACTTACACTTTCATAGACCGTACCCCGGCCTGTCGCTTATGCCGACTCAATTAGATGGGCTTACTTCCCGAACATTGGGCAAGTAATCAATTCATTTACCAAAACTGCAACCTCGTTGCGAATATAAAATACACCACAGAGCCGGATTCCCCAGGTTTTGAGCGAGTATTTAAATCCCCTAAAAAGGAAGATCTTAAATATAAAAATGAGTTTTGGGATCCGCTCTGACTTTAAAAATCATTTTGAAGACTCGAAAACACTTTATAGAGTGTTTGGAGTAAAGCTGATTTAATGAAGTAAATCAGTCCCCAGAATATTTAGAAAATGACTGAATATTATTATTTAAATAATATTCCCATAAAGAATAATCTTTATAAAAATAATTGAAGTAGAAGTATTAAAACTTATACTTGAAACGAGTATTAAATAACCAAAGATATACATATAGAAAGTATTATCTTTATTTGAATAATCAAAAATAAGTTTGATTATTAACACCTTATTCTTTAATAAAATAAAGAATATATCTCAGCAAATAATCGGAGTCATAGATCCTCAAATGAATATTCAAATAATATTCATTAAATAATATAAACTGAGTCATAAGCCCTCGAATGAATATTCAAATAATATTCAGATAATAAAATAAAAGGAGTCATAAGTCCTCGAATGAATATTCAAAATAATATTCAGATAATAAAATAAAAGGAGTCATAAGTCCTCGAATGAATATTCAAAATAATATTCATTAATAAAATAAAGTTAAAGTTATCGAATAAACCTTATTCGATTAATAGTTTTGAAAACTATGACCATATATATATATATAAGTATATATATATATATATATTTATATCCATATATACAAAATCTACTCGGGATCCTCGACTCCCGGTTTTAGAAAATATTTTCACCTTTGGGTCCCTGTACTAAGGGTATATGCAAATTACCGCTATCTTCTAGCATAGGTATTATCAACTGAATCAACAGATATATATGGAAAGAATACGAAACAAGCATGCATATATATATACCATAGTAGCATGCTTCAATATATTGCAACATTTGCTAATTAACCAACATGCATCTATCACAAGATAATGCAAATACATATATTCATCACAACAACAGTTATAACGGGTAGAAAACTTGCCTGAGCGACTGGGGTTACGAATGGCTCGGGACGAGTCTGGTAACCTATAAACAACAAGTAAGTTGGAATTAAACCAAAGTCACTTGTAAATCTATACTTTAACTAACTTAGACTCTAACGCTTGTTTTGCGCTCACTGATTCGCTTAAGTCACTCGGGTACCCTCGGCTCCACCATTTTTAATAATTTAACCTTTACGAGTTTTAAGGCGATTCCTTCGCGAGTGTCTTACTAACTGCCTAGCACACTTACCATAAATGTTTCATACATTAATTAACCCTTTTTGGTCTTTAACCTATGTTTCAAAGTAAGGCGAGGGGAAAAGTTTCGTTCGCGAAACGCCGTTACTTGAAACGGTCGTTTCTCCTAAACCGTGCATCGGAATCGAACGAACTACATATCAAAACGAAGCTCGTAACATGAGCTATCTAAAAATGGCAGTGGTCATAATCTAGCAGGGGGTTCTCGGGTCCTAATGTTATGCACAAAAACAGTCCAAAGAAAATCGGACGTTACGACGGCTATGTTTACGCGATTTCCAATATTTTAAACCATTCAAACCCATTCCAAATCAACCTCAAATCCAACATACAACCAACATCCATCCTTATCACATCATAACAACCCCAACCAATTCAATTTAATCATTCATACTTATGCCTAAGCTTAACTTTAATCATACTTAAGTCCTTTTAATCAAAACCACAACATTCACCATTCCATTTCACTACCATTTCAAATCCCAAACTCTAAATCACAACAACAAGCTACAATAGCACCCTACTAATCAAAATCATCTTATAATATATAGGAATCTAGGGTTTGGAGATGGTATACCTTCCTTTGAGTGGTGGGAGGAGCTAGGAAGCCTTAAGAAGCTTTGAGAAGTCTTAAGAATGCTTGGATCTTCAAGAAAAACAAGAAAAACTTCAAGTTAAAAACTTGAAAACACTATTCATAGTCTTCTTCTTTGATTAAATGAAGAAGATGGAGAAGGAATTGATGGCTTAAACTCATGATATAGCCCTAACTAAGCATGAAGATGATTAGGGAATTAACTCACCAATTTAGGAGGCTTGGATCTTGAGTTTTTGAATTCTTGCCCATTTGCAATAGTAAAAAGCCGAGAGCATGATGAACCATGCCTTGGTTTCTTTTTGATTTTGATGAAAATGATTTTGCTTGGCTTGGTTGGCTTGTTTTTGTGTTTGATTTAGTTAATTACCTTGTTGCCCTTGAATTTGTGTGGTTAAAAAGCCACCACACCTCCTTCCTTCCCATGTCATGCTTGTGTCACCTTGCACATGTCATAATGCTCCCACTTGTCCACACCTTGTGGTTTGATGATGTCACAATCCCTGGCTTCTTGTACAAGCTTGTCTCTTGGTCACTTATTTGTTTTACGGTTCGCTTATCTTTCGTTCTCGTTTATCGTTTGAGGGATCATACCCGGGATCTTATTACTTAGGTTCCCTTAACCTTTCTCAATATATTATATTCCTTTTATGATCCTCTCCTATAATCCTTTAATTTAAATCTTTTTTATCCTGTTACCTTATACTCAATTCTCTCCGTATCATGTGGATTTCCGGGAAAAATCAAAGTGTTCGGAATTGGATTCTGACGATCTTTACATACACTTATATACCACATAGAGTACTAATAATATCCCATAAGATCAATAACAGAACCCCTACATAGCGTGGCATGAAAAGTTTTCTCGTTCAGCAAAAACACTATTCATAAGGGTTTCAAAATTTCTCAAAAATTGGGGTTATTACAGTCTCCCCTCCTTAAAAGGATTCCGTCCCGGAATCAGATAGAAAATAAATGGGGATACTTTCTTAGCATTACACTTTCTAACTCTCGAGTCAATTTTCCACATTGTGGTTCTACCACCAAACTCTGCCTAGTTTGATAATCCTTCTCCTAAGCACTTGTTCCTTTTCACTCTATAACCCTTCCTGGTTGCTCCATATAGGTTACGTCGGGTTGCACATCTATGCGCTCATATGCCTCTATTTATCTGGCATCTGAATTACACTTCCTTAACATTGATACGTGAAACGCGTTATGACTCGCTACATGTTCTGGGTTAGGGCTAGCTCATATGCTAACTTCCCAAACGTCTTAATATATCCAAGGGTCCAACAAATTGTAGACTTAGCTTTCCTTTCTTTCCGAACCTCATCAATCCTTTCCAAGGGATACCTATAACATTACTAGGTCCCCTATTTCATACTCTTTATCCTTTCGTGTCAAATCAACATACTTATCATGTCCATCTTGGGCTACTACCAGCCGTCCTCTGATTAGATCTATCATATCCTTGGTCCTTTGGACTACTGCGGGTCTGAGCATCTTGCGCTCTACAACTTCATCCTAACATAAGGGAGATCGACATTATCTTCCCTCAAGGATCTCATAAGGCGACATCTCGATAATGACATATGATCTATTGTCGTAAGATAACTCAATCCGAATTAAGTGATCATTCCAAATTCTTTCAAGTCTATTGCACAGACTTTCATTATAGCTTTTATCATTAGAACTTTTGCTTCTCAATACCCATTCTTTTCCAGTTCGTAATCGCTACTACCTTCCGTTCCTAATATTATACGGGTTATACTTTTGCTCGTTAGCGTTCTATAACCTTTTAATAACCACGTCAACCTTAGTATCATGAATGTGTTTCCATTCCGCATACAACTACCACTTTATTACTCCTTTTTCAGTTATTTCTATTTTCCAAAGTTTGATTAATCATATAGAAGTAAAGGAATTTGTTGAGAGATCACTATGATCATGAACACTTGTTATATCGCATAGTTAGTACAGAAGGTGGCCAGCCTTTAGTACTTGACAAGCAATTAAATAACATGTGGTATCCTACTAGGCTTCTATCACAAAGATAGATAGTCATTCGGCAATACCTCCCCTTCTGGAAGGGTTGTTCTTCTCAGCTTACATGAAATGAAAAGAAGAGAAAAGAACGAACTGAAGAGAATTGTATATATGAAAAAAATATACTGCCACAAAATATCTGGCTTGGAACCTACCTCTGAACTATAGAGGTTTGTCATAGGAGAACAAAACATATACGTATTTATATCAGCATCAAGCATTATAGCCTCGTATTTCCCATGCCTAAATATTTTCGCTATCCCGTCCATCATTCTATGGACCCACACTCTTCCTCGAGCTTATACATAATCACCTTTGAAACTCCCTCGACATCGAAAATCGAATCTGGGATCTCATTCTATACATCATCGTTACTAGAATTCTATGCTTGCACCGCAACCTTCCTTGTATAATAATACGACTCTCTATTGATAAAAAAAGAATAATTATTCACTAGGTAGATACTCTACTTAATTAGTCTATCAATGATAACTTATACACTACCACGACCCGATTAGTGGTACTCAATCTCAACACCCATTCCAATACAACTCTCACGGTTGTAATCAGCTCAATACTCGCAGAATCATTGCTGCCTTACTATGGTCCACCACTGACCTACTGTCGTCATTCATTTTCCATAAAGTCTTAATAGCTAACCATACGGAGTCCATACATGTCGTATCAAATCCTTCTAAGGAGGTAACATAATCACCATTCATGATTCATGGAGTACACTCCTGATCCTGACATACATACATGACATGAAGCATATAAAATTGCAGAAGAGTTTCAATCAAAGCACCGATAGCAGGTTAATACCATTCTTAATCATATGCCTTCAATAGAAGACTTAACTCAAAGGTTTGTTTGGTCCTTTTTGAAACATGGTCCTAGCTTATCTCAAGATAGGACCTTCTAAGATAGATAGCCCGTTCATGGTGATTACACAAATTAAACCTTTACCAACTACTATTACGGTTGGGTATTGCACAGTCATCAGAAGGAATGTCAATCTTCCAAACCATAATTCAACCTTCACATTTTTAACCATCATCACTATATTCTTTTGGCACACGCGCCTATAATTTTTCCTTTTACCGTTAAAGTGTCGGCCACCTCTTTGGCCTTTCCTGATAGTAATAGTTCCTTACAGTCAATGTCTTTTAACCACCTTCAACTAAATTTTCTACCTCATTTCAATCACAGCTTATGTGAAGATGTTTTCCTTAAAATCTGATAAGTAAAAAAAAAATATCACCATTTTTCCATAAGTTATTGCCTCAATCTTTAGAGGTTAATCACTGTCATGACTGACTCTCAATCATACTTAGAACATCTTTTATCTTAGGTCCTACTTGCCCTGAACAATTTTGACCTTTACTGGTTCGATCCATACTTTCTCGTGGTTTAACACGTGCCCCACTTGGCATCATTATAATTATGTCATATTTCCTTTATCAACATTTTTATTCTTGAGAATTTCGAATATTTCCTTTCTCCTTGTAAAACCTCTAAGGTTATCGTTCAATCGTTCCTCCTGTATTCCCTATATACAGGGCATATCAAAATACCATTTACTAATACTAGAACCATTGTCTATATACTTCTGAAAAATTTCTCCACTGATCCTTAAAGGTTATTATTACCTTAATCCTTTCCAATTCATACTGTCAAAACTCATACTATCCCTATTAAGGGTGAAATGCCAACCTTTATGCATTCCCCTAGGATTCGTTTTAAGTTACCGATGTTCTATCCTTAATTCCACCTTTAAAAAGGTACAAGCATCCTTCCATGGATAAATAAAGTCATATATCCCTGATAGATTATCATATTCATCATTCCCACCTCGATAGTCTATACCTAACTTCATAATAGCATCCTTATTCATATTGAGGTCAATCCATATGGCCTCCAAAAGATAACAACGGTTATCCGCTTGTCTTTCCTAATTTGGTAACGATAACAGGGATGTTCTGGAAGATATTGGTCGTGTTCAACGTGAACTTCTTCTTAATAATTCCTTATTTACTTTTGTTGTTTCTCAACAGTCACCTCAATGTTGGGATATCTCTCATACCTGGCGTCTCCCTTTCTGGGTATCAAGCCACCGGTCTTACACTTCACATTCTTGAAGGTCACTTCCTTCATCCAATTTTCCTAATTTCTTACTTCCTTGTCTCCTCAGTCTATCCGCGTCTCATATTTAACCTTCGAACTATCTCAAATTTTCCTCAAATCCTCCCAACTTACAGGGGATAAAATATATGTATCTCTTATGCCTTCACCCAGCAATTTTAACTCATGGTGAATCACCCTCATCCTGACGATTACATACTTTTTCTATTTCTATTGCTACGAGTCTTTAGGGTTTCCTCATACCCAATTCCTTTATCATTCCTCAAACTCTATTGCCTTTATATTCCTTTCCACTTCAGTTTCTTTTTATTTTCCTTTCTCTTATCGTTATTTCATGGACCAACACAACATAAACATTGATTTCAAACATCCCGTCATTCTGGATTCGTGTCCTCAGAACGAATCTTGACAACTTTTACAACTTAGATTCATAATTTATCATACTCGTCTGCCTTTGTTCTAGCTCCAAAGCTTTTACACTATCTCCTTATCTTTGGGAATTACTTTCCCGAAAACAATTGACTGAACTTAAATCAGTTTATTCTAACCTCTGGCTCCGTGCCTTTCTTGGTCTTTCACCAGCGGGTGGTCTCTCTCTTAGGAGGGTAAGTGACAAAACAGTCCTTTTGAGATTCGTCAATCATTTAGAATCTCAAATGATTCCTATATTTCCTTTAGCCAGGCTCTTGCCTCGATTGGGCCAGCTTGTTCCTTGGAACTCTGAGAGCTTAGCGACTTAGAGGTCCTGAAAGAATTTCACACCACATTGTTTCCTCAAGGTGGTGGTTGGGGATAATAGTCTAAGTTCTGTCTAGACAGGTCCATGAATTGCCGTATAGGAGTACCGTCTCGGGTCTCCTTTCCTTACTCGACTTTCTGTTTCCTTAGTATGAAATGTTTCATCCTACTCCCCATAATTGGGGTCATCTTTTAATTTAAAATCCTCATTTTCCACTCCATTATGTCATGGGTTCCTTCTATCTTGATGGCGACCTCCCTGACTATCACGTTCAGGGTTTGCTCTAAATCTTATTCCTCAAACTATGGCTCTCATCTAAGTTCTCATCCTTACGCTCTTGAACTTTCGGAACCCAAATTCTATAGGAATACCTCATTATTCCCTTATCATCTTTCTCGATATTAATCTTTTATCTAATTGTTGGCTCTCTGCCTTCATTCATAACTTTTTCTGGCACAATATGATCTTTTCCAATAATTCGGGCTGTATTGCAATCTCAAACAGCTTTTCGGTACCGGCTCCGGTTACCTTCACTTCTATTTCCATTTTCTCAAAATCTCTTATAAACTCTCCAAAAGACATTATCATCTTGAGTCTCTCTTTTTTACTAAGGGCATCAGCCACCATATTGGCTTTCCCCGAATGATAAAGAATCTCCCAATCATTATTCTTGATTAGCTCTAACTGCCTCCTCTGGCATATGTTGAGCTCTTTCTACGTGAAAATGTACTAGAGCACTTATGGCTTAGGTAATTCTCGCACTTCTCTCCATACAAGTAGTGCCTCCAATCTTTAGGGTAAACTATTGCCATGAGCCTAAGCTCATGAGCGGGGATATCGAATTTCATACTACCTTAATTGTCTTGACATGTACGCGATTACCTTACCGTGCTGCATAAGCATGTACCCTAAGCCCTTGTGCGAAGCGTCACTACACTTCACAAAATCTCCTTTTCCATCCGGCAACGCCAGCATAGGGGCCATCACCAACCTCTGCTTCAGTTTTTGAAAGCTGTTCTCGCATTTCTCTGTCAATTCGAACTTCTCAGTCTTACGAGTAAGCCGCGTTAAAGGGGCTACTATCTTTACAACTTGAACGAACCTCCGGTAGTGACCGGCCAATCCTACCTCTGGTAGTCGACCAAACCATGGTCATCAATTCATCAGTGGTCCTTTATCCAATCCTGTCAGGATCCTCCATGGGATCCTCCTCAACAACTATCCCTTCTAGGACAACATCCTCAACCGCTAAATCCTCAATATCAACATCATCCGGTCCTGCATTAGGACACTCTATCGGATCCACAATCCGATCTCCAATTAGTAATAAAATATCATCGCGATGTTGCTCCTCAACCTCAGGGTTCGGAGTCCCGCTACCATATACGATAATGAACTACGCTCCTATCACGATATTTATAAGGGTTCCCATAAGGGTTTTAACTGTCAGTAGCTACGTTAGGTAGACCGACTATGAACTTGGCAAGAGTTCTTATTATCTTGTGAGTTTAGTTATTATATCGACGCCATCATCTCTGAGGTTTATAACGCTTAGCTCTGAATACCATTTCTGTAACACCCCCAGATCCGGGGTCGGGGATCCGGGTCGTCACGGTCTTTCTTTCCACAATATCACTTCACTTAATTAATAATAATAACCTTATGCTGTGACCCCACACTAACACACACCACAACCCGTTATAGTCTCAGAGATGAAATTTAAATAAGTACAAGTCTTTGAATCCACAATTTAAAAGTTATTACAACCCAAAATGATTACTTGATAAATTTACAGTTAATTGCCATTATCTGCCACAAGTTATAATTATACATAATTGATTCTCAAAAGTAGATGGTCTGATCTACAATAGGTCTACCTCTGCAGCTATAGCAGCTACAACATCAACGGGAAGACGCAGAACGCTTCCCACGCGCTTGCGCTGGGTCTGCTGGAGTCTGGCCATCTTTCCTAACTGTTGTTGTGTGATGAAAGAAGAAAGCAAGGGTGAGCAGCAAGCCCACCAAAATAATATGTATAAAGATTAACAATATATGAGCCTTCTCATAGCACTCATGAAAGTCTTGGTCAAAAGAAATGAACCAAGTTGATATCTTAATGCGATGAAGTCGCAAAATATTCAGTATATATATATATACATATATACTTTTCAAAATATGGGAAGTCCTCTTCCATGCATAATATACACAGAGTTCCAGTGTATAACTGTATAAAAATATCGTTGCAAGGTGATCTCATATATCTAACCTTGTCTCAACGTTTTTCTGAAAATCTTTGTCATGCATAAGATAATCATTTACTAGATATAAGTTTAAAAGATGAAGTTATAAGGTACTCCAATATACTTATATCTTTCCCAAATACTACTTGAACTACCCCCGTTCAAGTTATAATCAGTTTCAAAGGTTCATCACATAGATGAGACTACAAGACAAGATTTGAATAGATTCAATCTTTGAATATCATTATAAATAATGAAGTTACGAGATACTTCATTAAGTCCCGATATATAAATATATTCATATATATCTCCCATACATTTCCTGAAAACCTCTGTCATGTAAAGTATGAACAGAGTTGCAATATCCAATGAATTTGGAAGGAAAAGAATTTTGGCATAAACCAGATATCTTGCTGATCAGGCAAAGATACCAATAAGTAACCTTTTCTACTAGTAGATGGATGAATCCCCCACCGGTCATCACCCTGGCCACATAAGGACCTTGTGCTGGACCGCCACCCGGCCTCTTACGCGTTGATGGACTGCCACCCAGCCACTTACACTTTATAGACCGTACCCCGGCCTGTCGCTTATGCCGACTCAATCAGATGGACTTACTTCCCGAACATTGGGCAAGTAATCAAATTGTTTTCTCAAAACAGCAACCATGTTGCGAATATAAAATACACCACAGAGCCGGATCCCCGAGATTTTTGAGCGAATATTCAAGTCTCCTTCGAAAGGAAGATCTTAAATCGGAAAACGAGTTTTGGGATCCGCTCTAACTTTTAAAATCATTTTGAAGACTCGAAAACACTTTAAAGAGTGTTTGGAATAATGCTGATTTAATAAAGTAAATCAGTCTCAATATAAAAGAAATATCTGAATATTATTATTTAAATAATATTCCCATAAAGAATAATTGAGGTAGAAGTTGGAAAACTTATACTTGAAATGAGTATTAAATAACCAAAGATATACTTATACGAAAGTACTATCTTTATTTGAATAATCAAAAATAAGTTTGATTATCGACACCTTATTCTTTAATAAAATAAAGAAAATATCTTAGTAAATAATCGGAGTCATAGATCCTCAAATGAATATTCAAATAATATTCATTAAATAATATAAACTGAGTCATAAGCCCTCGAATGAATACTCAAATGATATTCAAATAATAAAATAAACTGAGTCATAAGCCCTCGAATGAATATTCAAATAATAAAATAAAATGAGTCATAAGCCCTCGAATGAATATTCAAATAATATTCAAATAATAAAATAAACTGAGTCATAAGCCCTCGAATGAATATTCAAAATAATATTCGATTAATAAAATAAAAGGAGTCATAAGTCCTCAGATGAATATTCAAGTAATATTCAATTAAGTAAAATAAAGGTATCGAATAAACCTTATTCAATCAATAGTTTTGAAAACCATATCCATATATATATAAATATATAATATACTCGGGAACATCGACTCCCGGTTTAGAAATATATTCACCTTTGGGTCCCCTATACTAAGGGTATACGCAACTACTGCTTATTTCTAGCATAGGTATTATGCAACTATAAGCATTGAAATCAACAGATAGATAACCAGATTATGAAACAGACATGCATATATACCATATCAGCATGCTCCAATATATCGCAAAAATTGCTAATAACAATCATGCACTTATCACAAGATAATGCATATACATATATTTACATCACAACAACAGTATAACGGGTAGAAAACTTGCCTGAGCGACTGGGGTTACGAATGGCTCGGGACGAGTCTGGTAACCTATAAACAACAAGTAAGTTGGAATTAAACCAAAGTCACTTGTAAATCTATACTTTAACTAACTTAGACTCTAACGCTTGTTTTGCGCTCACTGATTCGCTTAAGTCACTCGGGTACCCTCGGCTCCACCATTTTTAATAATTTAACCTTTACGAGTTTTAAGGCGATTCCTTCGCGAGTGTCTTACTAACTGCCTAGCACACTTACCATAAATGTTTCATACATTAATTAACCCTTTTTGGTCTTTAACCTATGTTTCAAAGTAAGGCGAGGGGAAAAGTTTCGTTCGCGAAACGCCGTTACTTGAAACGGTCGTTTCTCCTAAACCGTGCATCGGAATCGAACGAACTACATATCAAAACGAAGCTCGTAACATGAGCTATCTAAACATGGCAGTGGTCATAATCTAGCAGGGGGTTCTCGGGTCCTAATGTTATGCACAAAAACAGTCCAAAGAAAATCGGACGTTACGACGGCTATGTTTACGCGATTTCCAATATTTTAAACCATTCAAACCCATTCCAAATCAACCTCAAATCCAACATACAACCAACATCCATCCTTATCACATCATAACAACCCCAACCAATTCAATTTAATCATTCATACTTATGCCTAAGCTTAACTTTAATCATACTTAAGTCCTTTTAATCAAAACCACAACATTCACCATTCCATTTCACTACCATTTCAAATCCCAAACTCTAAATCACAACAACAAGCTACAATAGCACCCTACTAATCAAAATCATCTTATAATATATAGGAATCTAGGGTTTAGAGATGGTATACCTTCCTTTGAGTGGTGGGAGGAGCTAGGAAGCCTTAAGAAGCTTTGAGAAGTCTTAAGAATGCTTGGATCTTCAAGAAAAACAAGAAAAACTTCAAGTTAAAAACTTGAAAACACTATTCATAGTCTTCTTCTTTGATTAAATGAAGAAGATGGAGAAGGAATTGATGGCTTAAACTCATGATATAGCCCTAACTAAGCATGAAGATGATTAGGGAATTAACTCACCAATTTAGGAGGCTTGGATCTTGAGTTTTTGAATTCTTGCCCATTTGCAATAGTAAAAAGCCGAGAGCATGATGAACCATGCCTTGGTTTCTTTTTGATTTTGATGAAAATGATTTTGCTTGGCTTGGTTGGCTTGTTTTTGTGTTTGATTTAGTCAATTACCTTCTTGCCCTTGAATTTGTGTGGTTACAAAGCCACCACACCTCCTTCCTTCCCATGTCATGCTTGTGTCACCTTGCACATGTCATAATGCTCCCACTTGTCCACACCTTGTGGTTTGATGATGTCACAATCCCTGGCTTCTTGTACAAGCTTGTCTCTTGGTCACTTATTTGTTTTACGGTTCGCTTATCTTTCGTTCTCGTTTATCGTTTGAGGGATCATACCCGGGATCTTATTACTTAGGTTCCCTTAACCTTTCTCAATATATTATATTCCTTTTATGATCCTCTCCTATAATCCTTTAATTTAAATCCTTTTTATCCTGTTACCTTATACTCAATTCTCTCCGTATCTTGTGGATTTCCGGGAAAAATCAAAGTGTTCGGAATTGGATTCTGACGATCTTTACATACACTTATATACCACATAGAGTACTAATAATATCCCATAAGATCAATAACAGAACCCCTACATAGCGTGGCATGAAAAGTTTTCTCATTCAGCAAAAACACTATTCATAAGGGTTTCAAAATTTCTCAAAAATTGGGGTTATTACAGTCTCCCCTCCTTAAAAGGATTCCGTCCCGGAATCAGATAGAAAACAAATGGGGATACTTTCTTAGCATTACACTTTCTAACTCTCGAGTCAATTTTCCACATTGTGGTTCTACCACCAAACTCTGCCTAGTTTGATAATCCTTCTCCTAAGCACTTGTTCCTTTTCACTCTATAACCCTTCCTGGTTGCTCCATATAGGTTACGTCGGGTTGCATATCTATGCGCTCATATGCCTCTATTTATCTGGCATCTGAATTACACTTCCTTAACATTGATACGTGAAACGCGTTATGACTCGCTACATGTTCTGGGTTAGGGCTAGCTCATATGCTAACTTCCAAAACGTCTTAATATATCCAAGGGTCCAACAAATTGTAGACTTAGCTTTCCTTTCTTTCCGAACCTCATCAATCCTTTCCAAGGGATACCTATAACATTACTAGGTCCCCTATTTCATACTCTTTATCCTTTCGTGTCAAATCAACATACTTATCATGTCTATCTTGGGCTACTACCAGCCATCCTCTGATTAGATCTATCATATCCTTGGTCCTTTGGACTACTGCGGGTCCGAGCATCTTGCGCTCTACAACTTCATCCTAACATAAGGGAGATCGACATTATCTTCCCTCAATGATCTCATAAGGCGACATCTCGATAAT
The DNA here is from genome assembly GCF_009905375.1 of Apium graveolens. Lineage (NCBI taxonomy): Eukaryota > Viridiplantae > Streptophyta > Magnoliopsida > Apiales > Apiaceae > Apium > Apium graveolens. The sequence continues at coordinate 137,813,314 of NC_133655.1, read as the reverse complement.
GACATATGATCTATTGTCGTAAGATAACTCAATCCGAATTAAGTGATCATTCCAAATTCTTTCAAATCTATTGCACAGACTCTCATTATAGCTTTTATCATTAGAACTTTTGCTTCTCAATACCCATTCTTTTCCAGTTCGTAATCGCTACTACCTTCCGTTCCTAATATTATACGGGTTATACTTTTGCTCGTTAGCGTTCTATAACCTTTTAATAACCACGTCAACCTTAGTATCACGAATGTGTTTCCATTCCGCATACCACCACCACTTTATTACTCCTTTTTCAGTTGTTTCTATTTTCCAAAATTTGATCAATCAAATAGAAGTAAAGGAATTTGTTGAGAGATCACTATGATCATGAACACTTGTTATATCGCATAGTTAGTACAGAAGGTGGCCAGCCTTTAGTACTTGACAAGCAATTAAACAACATGTGGTATCCTACTAGGCTTCTATCACAAAGATAGATAGTCATTCGGCAATACCTCCCCTTCTGGAAGGGTTGTTCTTCTCAGCTTACATGAAATGAAAAGAAGAGAAAAGAACGAACTGAAGAGAATTGTATATATGAAAAAAATATACTGCCACAAAATATCTGGCTTGGAACCTACCTCTGAACTATAGAGGTTTGTCATAGGAGAACAAAACATATACGTATTTATATCAGCATCAAGCATTATAGCCTCGTATTTCCCATGCCTAAATATTTTCGCTATCCCGTCCATCATTCTATGGACCCACACTCTTCCTCGAGCTTATACATAATCACCTTTGAAACTCCCTCGACATCGAAAATCGAATCTGGGATCTCATTCTATACATCATCGTTACTAGAATTCTATGCTTGCACCGCAACCTTCCTCGTATAATAATACGACTCTCTATTGATAAGAAAGAATAATTATTCACTAGGTAGATACTCTACTTAATTAGTCTATCAATGATAACTTATACACTACCACGACCCGATTAGTGGTACTCAATCTCAACACCCATTCCAATACAACTCTCACGGTTGTAATCAGCTCAATACTCGCAGAATCATTGCTGCCTTACTATGGTCCACCACTGACCTACTGTCGTCATTCATTTTCCATGAAGTCTTAATAGCTAACCATACGGAGTCCATACATGTCGTATCAAATCCTTCTAAGGAGGTAACATAATCACCATTCAGGATTCATGGAGTACACTCCTGATCCTGACATACATACATGACATGAAGCATATAAAATTGCAGAAGAGTTTCAATCAAAGCACCGATAGCAGGTTAATACCATTCTTAATCATATGCCTTCAATAGAAGACTTAACTCAAAGGTTTGTTTGGTCCTTTTTGAAATATGGTCCTGGCTTATCTCAAGATAGGACCTTCTAAGATAGATAGCCCGTTCATGGCGATTACACAAATTAAACCTTTACCAACTACTATTACGGTTGGGTATTGCACAGTCATCAGAAGGAATGTCAATCTTCCAAACCATAATTCAACCTTCACATTTTTAACCATCATCACTGTATTCTTTTGGCACACGCGCCTATAATTTTTCCTTTTACCGTTAAAGTGTCAGCCACCTCTTTGGCCTTTCCTGATAGTAATAGTTCCTTACAGTCAATGTCTTTTAACCACCTTCAACTAAATTTTCTACCTCATTTCAATCACAGCTTATGTGAAGATGTTTTCCTTAAAATCTGATAAGTAAAAAAAAAATATCACCATTTTTCCATAAGTTATTGCCTCAATCTTTAGAGGTTAATTACTGTCACGACTGACTCTCAATCATACTTAGAACATCTTTTATCTTAGGTCCTACTTGCCCTGAACAATTTCGACCTTTACTGGTTCGATCCATACTTTCTCGTGGTTTAACACGTGCCCCACTTGGCATCATTATAGTTATGTCATATTTCCTTTATCAACATTTTTATTCTTGAGAATTTCGAATATTTCCTTTCTCCTTGTAAAACCTCTAAGGTTATCGTTCAATCGTTCCTCCTGTATTCCCTATATACAGGGCATATCAAAATACCATTTACTAATACTAGAACCATTGTCTATATACTTCTGAAAAATTTCTCCACTGATCCTTAAAGGTTATTATTACCTTAATTCCTTTCCAATTCATACTGTCAAAACTCATACTATCCCTATTAAGGGTGAAATGCCAACCTTTATGCATTCCCCTAGGATTCGTTTTAAGTTACCGATGTTCTATCCTTAATTCCACCTTTAAAAAGGTACAAGCATCCTTCCATGGATAAATAAAGTCATATATCCCTGATAGATTATCATATTCATCATTCCCACCTCGATAGTCTATACCTAACTTCATAATAGCATCCTTATTCATATTGAGGTCAATCCATATGGCCTCCAAAAGATAACAACGGTTATCCGCTTGTCTTGCCTAATTTGGTAACGATAACAAGGATGTTCTGGAAGATATTGGTCAGTGTTCAACGTGAACTTCTTCTTAATAATTCCTTATTTACTTTTGTTGTTTCTCAACAGTCACCTCAATGTTGGGATATCTCTCATACCTGGCGTCTCCCTTTCTGGGTATCAAGCCACCGGTCTTACACTTCACATTCTTGAAGGTCACTTCCTTCATCCAATTTTCCTAATTTCTTACTTCCTTGTCTCCTCAGTCTATCCGCGTCTCATATTTAACCTTCGAACTATCTCAAGTTTTCCTCAAATCCTCCCAACTTACAGGGGATAAAATATATGTATCTCTTATGCCTTCACCCAAGCAATTTTAACTCATGGTGAATCACCCTCATCCTGACGATTACATACTTTTTCTATTTCTATTGCTACGAGTCTTTAGGGTTTCCTCATACCCAACTCCTTTATCATTCCTCAAACTCTATTGCCTTTATATTCCTTTCCACTTCAGTTTCTTTTTATTTTCCTTTCTCTTATCGTTATTTCATGGACCAACACAACATAAACATTGATTTCAAACATCCCGTCATTCTGGATTCGTGTCCTCAGAACTGAATCTTGACAACTTTTACAACTTAGATTCATAATTTATCATACTCGTCTGCCTTTGTTCTAGCTCCAAAGCTTTTACACTATCTCCTTATCTTTGGGAATTACTTTCCCGAAAACAATTGACTGAACTTAAATCAGTTTATTCTAACCTCTGGCTCCGTGCCTTTCTTGGTCTTTCACCAGCGGGTGGTCTCTCTCTTAGGAGGGTAAGTGACAAAACAGTCCTTTTGAGATTCGTCAATCATTTAGAATCTCAAATGATTCCTATATTTCCTTTAGCCAGGCTCTTGCCTCGATTGGGCCAGCTTGTTCCTTGGAACTCTGAGAGCTTAGCGACTTAGAGGTCCTGAAAGAATTTCACACCACATTGTTTCCTCAAGGTGGTGGTTGGGGATAATAGTCTAAGTTCTGTCTAGACAGGTCCATGAATTGCCGTATAGGAGTACCGTCTCGGGTCTCCTTTCCTTACTCGACTTTCTGTTTCCTTAGTATGAAATATTTCATCCTACTCCCCATAATTGGGGTCATCTTTTAATTTAAAATCCTCATTTTCCACTCCATTATGTCATGGGTTCCTTCTATCTTGATGGTGACCTCCCTGACTATCACGTTCAGGGTTTGCTCTAAATCTTATTCCTCAAACTATGGCTCTCATCTAAGTTCTCATCCTTACGCTCTTGAACTTTCGGAACCCAAATTCTATAGGAATACCTCATTATTCCCTTATCATCTTTCTCGATATTAATCTTTTATCTAATTGTTGGCTCTCTGCCTTCATTCATAACTTTTTCTGGCACAATATGATCTTTTCCAATAATTCGGGCTGTATTGCAATCTCAAACAGCTTTTCGGTACCGGCTCCGGTTACCTTCACTTCTATTTCCATTTTCTCAAAATCTCTTATAAACTCTCCAAAAGACATTATCATCTTGAGTCTCTCTTTTTTACTAAGGGCATCAGCCACCATATTGGCTTTCCCCGAATGATAAAGAATCTCCCAATCATTATTCTTGATTAGCTCTAACTGCCTCCTCTGGCATATGTTGAGCTCTTTCTACGTGAAAATGTACTAGAGCACTTATGGCTTAGGTAATTCTCGCACTTCTCTCCATACAAGTAGTGCCTCCAATCTTTAGGGTAAACTATTGCCACGAGCCTAAGCTCATGAGCGGGGATATCGAATTTCATACTACCTTAATTGTCTTGACATGTACGCGATTACCTTACCGTGCTGCATAAGCACGCACCCTAAGCCCTTGTGCGAAGCGTCACTACACTTCACAAAATCTCCTTTTCCATCCGGCAACGCCAGCATAGGGGCCATCACCAACCTCTGCTTCAGTTTTTGAAAGCTGTTCTCGCATTTCTCTGTCCATTCGAACTTCTCAGTCTTACGAGTAAGCCGCGTTAAAGGGGCTACTATCTTTACAACTTGAACGAACCTCCGGTAGTGACCGGCCAATCCTACCTCTGGTAGTCGACCAAACCATGGTCATCAATTCATCAGTGGTCCTTTATCCAATCCTGTCAGGATCCTCCATGGGATCCTCCTCAACAACTATCCCTTCTAGGACAACATCCTCAACCGCTAAATCCTCAATATCAACATCATCCGGTCCTGCATTAGGACACTCTATCGGATCCACAATCCGATCTCCAATTAGTAATAAAATATCATCGCGATGTTGCTCCTCAACCTCAGGGTTCGGAGTCCCGCTACCATATACGATAATGAACTACGCTCCTATCACGATATTTATAAGGGTTCCCATAAGGGTTTTAACTGTCAGTGCTACAGTTAGGTAGACCGACTATGAACTTGGCAAGAGTTCTTATTATCTTTGTGAGTTTGTTATTATATCGACGCATCATCTCTGAGGTTTATAACGCTTAGCTCTGATACCATTTCTGTAACACCCCCAGATCCGGGGTCGGGGATCCGGGTCGTCACGGTCTTTCTTTCCACAATATCACTTCACTTAATTAATAATAAATAACCTTATGCTGTGACCCCACACTAACACACACCACAACCCGTTATAGTCTCAGAGATGAAATTTAAATAAGTACAAGTCTTTGAATCCACAATTTAAAAGTTATTACAACCCAAAATGATTACTTGATAAATTTACAGTTAATTGCCATTATCTGCCACAAGTTATGATTATACATAATTGATTCTCAAAAGTAGATGGTCTGATCTACAATAGGTCTACCTCTGCAGCTATAGCAACTACAACATCAACGGGAAGACGCGGAACGCTTCCCACGCGCTTGCGCTGGGTCTGCTGGAGTCTGGCCATCTTTCCTAACTGTTGTTGTGTGATGAAAGAAGAAAGCAAGGGTGAGCAGCAAGCCCACCAAAATAATATGTATAAAGATTAACAATATATGAGCCTTCTCATAGCACTCATGAAAGTCTTGGTCAAAAGAAATGAACCAAGTTGATATCTTAATGCGATGAAGTCGCAAAATATTCAGTATATATATATATACATATACTTTTCAAAATATGGGAAGTCCTCTTCCATGCATAATATACACAGAGTTCCAGTGTATAACTGTATAAAAATATCATTGCAAGGTGATCTCATATATCTAACCTTGTCTCAACATTTTTCTGAAAATCTTTGTCATGCATAAGATAATCATTTACTAGATATAAGTTTAAAAGATGAAGTTATAAGGTACTCCAATATACTTATATCTTTCCCAAATACTACTTGAACTACCCCCGTTCAAGTTATAATCAGTTTCAAAGGTTCATCACATAGATGAGACTACAAGACAAGATTTGAATAGATTCAATCTTTGAATATCATTATAAATAATGAAGTTACGAGATACTTCATTAAGTCCCGATATTATATAAATATATTCATATATATCTCCCATACATTTCCTGAAAACCTCTGTCATGTAAAGTATGAACAGAGTTGCAATATCCAATGAATTTGGAAGGAAAAGAATTTTGGCATAAACCAGATATCTTGCTGATCAGGCAAAGATACCAATAAGTAACCTTTTCTACTAGTAGATGGATGAATCCCCCACCGGTCATCACCCTGGCCACATAAGGACCTTGTGCTGGACCGCCACCCGGCCTCTTACGCGTTGATGGACTGCCACCCAGCCACTTACACTTTATAGACCGTACCCCGGCCTGTCGCTTATGCCGACTCAATCAGATGGACTTACTTCCCGAACATTGGGCAAGTAATCAAATTGTTTTCTCAAAACAGCAACCATGTTGCGAATATAAAATACACCACAGAGCCGGATCCCCGAGATTTTCGAGCGAATATTCAAGTCTCCTTCGAAAGGAAGATCTTAAATCGGAAAACGAGTTTTGGGATCCGCTCTAACTTTTAAAATCATTTTGAAGACTCGAAAACACTTTAAAGAGTGTTTGGAATAATGCTGATTTAATAAAGTAAATCAGTCTCAATATAAAAGAAATATCTGAATATTATTATTTAAATAATATTCCCATAAAGAATAATTGAGGTAGAAGTTGGAAAACTTATACTTGAAATGAGTATTAAATAACCAAAGATATACTTATACGGAAGTACTATCTTTATTTGAATAATCAAAAATAAGTTTGATTATCGACACCTTATTCTTTAATAAAATAAAGAAAATATCTTAGCAAATAATCGGAGTCATAGATCCTCAAATGAATATTCAAATAATATTCATTAAATAATATAAACTGAGTCATAAGCCCTCGAATGAATACTCAAATGATATTCAAATAATAAAATAAACTGAGTCATAAGCCCTCGAATGAATATTCAAATAATAAAATAAAATGAGTCATAAGCCCTCGAATGAATATTCAAATAATATTCAATTAATAAAATAAACTGAGTCATAAGCCCTCGAATGAATATTCAAAATAATATTCGATTAATAAAATAAAAGGAGTCATAAGTCCTCGGATGAATATTCAAGTAATATTCAATTAAGTAAAATAAAGGTATCGAATAAACCTTATTCGATCAATAGTTTTGAAAACCATATCCATATATATATAAATATATATATATATATATAATATACTCGGGAACATCGACTCCCGGTTTAGAAATATATTCACCTTTGGGTCCCCTATACTAAGGGTATACGCAACTACTGCTTATTTCTAGCATAGGTATTATGCAACTATAAGCATTGAAATCAACAGATAGATAACCAGATTATGAAACAGACATGCATATACCATATCAGCATGCTCCAATATATCGCAAAAATTGCTAATAACAATCATGCACTTATCACAAGATAATGCATATACATATATTTATATCACAACAACAGTATAACGGGTAGAAAACTTGCCTGAGCGACTGGGGTTACGAATGGCTCGGGACGAGTCTGGTAACCTATAAACAACAAGTAAGTTGGAATTAAACCAAAGTCACTTGTAAATCTATACTTTAACTAACTTAGACTCTAACGCTTGTTTTGCGCTCACTGATTCGCTTAAGTCACTCGGGTACCCTCGGCTCCACCATTTTTAATAATTTAACCTTTACGAGTTTTAAGGCGATTCCTTCGCGAGTGTCTTACTAACTGCCTAGCACACTTACCATAAATGTTTCATACATTAATTAACCCTTTTTGGTCTTTAACCTATGTTTCAAAGTAAGGCGAGGGAAAAAGTTTCGTTCGCGAAACGCCGTTACTTGAAACGGTCGTTTCTCCTAAACCGTGCATCGGAATCGAACGAACTACATATCAAAACGAAGCTCGTAACATGAGCTATCTAAACATGGCAGTGGTCATAATCTAGCAGGGGGTTCTCGGGTCCTAATGTTATGCACAAAAACAGTCCAAAGAAAATCGGACGTTACGACGGCTATATTTACGCGATTTCCAATATTTTAAACCATTCAAACCCATTCCAAATCAACCTCAAATCCAACATACAACCAACATCCATCCTTATCACATCATAACAACCCCAACCAATTCAATTTAATCATTCATACTTATGCCTAAGCTTAACTTTAATCATACTTAAGTCCTTTTAATCAAAACCACAACATTCACCATTCCATTTCACTACCATTTCAAATCCCAAACTCTAAATCACAACAACAAGCTACAATAGCACCCTACTAATCAAAATCATCTTATAATATATAGGAATCTAGGGTTTAGAGATGGTATACCTTCCTTTGAGTGGTGGGAGGAGCTAGGAAGCCTTAAGAAGCTTTGAGAAGTCTTAAGAATGCTTGGATCTTCAAGAAAAACAAGAAAAACTTCAAGTTAAAAACTTGAAAACACTATTCATAGTCTTCTTCTTTGATTAAATGAAGAAGATGGAGAAGGAATTGATGGCTTAAACTCATGATATAGCCCTAACTAAGCATGAAGATGATTAGGGAATTAACTCACCAATTTAGGAGGCTTGGATCTTGAGTTTTTGAATTCTTGCCCATTTGCAATAGTAAAAAGCCGAGAGCATGATGAACCATACCTTGGTTTCTTTTTGATTTTGATGAAAATGATTTTGCTTGGCTTGGTTGGCTTGTTTATGTGTTTGATTTAGTCAATTACCTTCTTGCCCTTGAATTTGTGTGGTTACAAAGCCACCACACCTCCTTCCTTCCCATGTCATGCTTGTGTCACCTTGCACATGTCATAATGCTCCCACTTGTCCACACCTTGTGGTTTGATGATGTCACAATCCCTGGCTTCTTGTACAAGCTTGTCTCTTGGTCACTTATTTGTTTTACGGTTCGCTTATCTTTCGTTCTCGTTTATCGTTTGAGGGATCATACCCGGGATCTTATTACTTAGGTTCCCTTAACCTTTCTCAATATATTATATTCCTTTTCTGATCCTCTCCTATAATCCTTTAATTTAAATCCTTTTTATCCTGTTACCTTATACTCAATTCTCTCCGTATCTTGTGGATTTCGGGAAAAATCAAAGTGTTCGGAATTGGATTCTGACGATCTTTACATACACTTATATACCACATAGAGTACTAATAATATCCCATAAGATCAATAACAGAACCCCTACATAGCGTGGCATGAAAAGTTTTCTCATTCAGCAAAAACACTATTCATAAGGGTTTCAAAATTTCTCAAAAATTGGGGTTATTACAATCAGCATCTTCAACAGAAATTTCTTCATCCACAGGAGGCACATAAACCTTTATAGGTTCACCAACTTTTTCTTTGCCCTTGGACCTTGGATCTATATGCAATTGTGATTTGGCCTTGGTTGCCTCAATATTTGTCCTTTCTTTTATCACAATGCCTTTGGCCTTTGGAAGTTTCTTTTTACCAACAGAAGCTTCAGATTTAGAGTTAACTTTTTCTGACTTAAGTCTAGCTTCTTCTTCCAATAGACTCTCAAAGTCCATTCCTGGATTTTCCTTCAGAGATAACTGTCTTGAAATTTCTTCATCAAGATCCAAAAGTTCATCAGAACTTATCCTTTTACCAGTATCAGAAGTAATTCTTTTTCCAGTATCAGAACTTGTTCTATGACCTGTAGCTTCAGCTCTTCTTGATGAGAGACCTCTACCTTGACCATGACCTCCACCCATTCCAGAGTTTCCCTGGTCATCCTTTTCATCATCCTTCCCCTTCAGTGTCTTAACAGTTTTGCATTTGGACTTAATTACTTTCTCCCCCTTTTTGGCATCAGCAGATAAGAGAAGAGAGACAAGCAATCCCACTGAGGATTTGATCTCATCGAGTTGAGATTGCTGAGAAGCTTGATTTTTCAAAATTTCATCAATCTGAGACTGTTGCTTCTCTTGGATCTTCTCAATGTAAGCAACTCTGTCAAAGGTAGGTTGGAAGAAAGTTTTCTTGTCAATTTTCTTAGTCATTTCTTGCTTGAGCAATTCTTCCTGAATTTTATGCACCTCTACATGAGTTATTGAATGTAGACCTTAAAGATGTCTAGTACTCAATGCAGTAACTCAAAGTTGTGTCTTGAAATCATCATTAATTAGTATCTCATCAGCTTTTGCCAAGTGCTCAGCAAGAATCGATTGAAAAGGAACAAAAGTAGCTGTGTTCCACTCCTTAGTCCACTCCTATCCTCTAGGAGTTTCACTCCAAGGTACTGGTGCATCTCCTCGAATAAACTTTTTGACTAGTTCAGATTTAGGAACAATTTGTTGAGGTGCATGTCCTGATGGACCAGCTTCATCAGCATCTGCATTTGTAGCAGCATCACCAGAAGAAAGAAAGAGAGATAAAGTGTGAAAGTAAATAAAAGATTTTACAATCTTCTCTCTCTTTTACTTATACACGGTAGAAAAAGTAACCGTTGGACACCTGTCAGACATGCAGCAGTAAAGAATAATTAATGGGCACGGGAAAACAGTAATCATTACTTATCACATGCAGTTTTTCAAGGAAAAACCGTTCCACTTACCAAGTAATCCCATTAATTAAGGTAGTTCAGTTTTAATTTAAAATTTAAACTGTTTCCAATTAATAAATTATTTTTACTGCGAGACCAATATTCTGTATAAATACACCAAGTGAGAGAATGACCAAAAAAATAAATCAAATAAACGGGTACTGCCACGACAGAATCAGAATTTAAAAATGCATCAGAATTTCAAACGACAGCAGAGACAAAATCTTGCAAAAATATAAAATTTCATTAATATATTGAGAAAATACATTCATGAAATTTAAATTACAGCACAAAATTACAAGATTGTCCTAAGCTATAAATCATATTTCTTCTTCCTACTTTCAACAAAAAGAACAGCGAGACGAATGATTCGCTCCTGCTGTCGAAGAGCTTCCAACCGTTTTTCTTCTAGTCGCTCAACATGGCGATGGTAATCCATATAGAAGAACAAGAGGTCTTTCAGAACCTCTTGGGGAACAGAGTCCCAAACCTCATCAGGAATGGCAGTAACATGCCATTCCTGCTGCCATTATGGACAACTCATAGTGAGAGAGAAAGTATCATAGTTCAGAGCTAAGTTGTAATTAACCGTGATTGTGATGAGTGAAAAAGAAATGAGTTTGAGAGTTTGAGTGTAAATGAGAGATGTACTGGCTGGAATGAAGTGTTGGTTTATATAGGCAATAGAATGCCAGGAGAAGCAAGGAAAATTTAATGTTTACAGATAGAAATAATTCTACCTCGTCTCCCTAGACTGAGGAGAATAAAAACAGTCATTGGAAGTGTAAAACAGGGTTTAATGCGCACAAGAAACAAGTAAACATTACTGTGCATGGACGTGTACCACTAACCCTAATTGTAGTGACTGTTAATATCTCACCCGAACATATTCTGATGTAAAATAAGACTGTTTCAGATTTTAACCATAAATAAGTCAAGTAAAGAATCAGAATTTAATATCAGAACTTAGACTTATATCAGAACTTAACAGTCATCAGAACATGATTTCTTAACTCGAAAAATGAATGCCTATTTCTGTAATTCTTCACACAAATTCTGATTTCGGTTCTTCAGAACTTAGTAATCAGAACTTCTATCATAACTTGTCCTCATAATTTTAGCAATTTGACACATAAACTGTTCATCTAAAACAACATTGATCACCACAGTAATTTTCATCATTCATATGGAGTGTAAGTGTGTGCATTAAGCTAAATATCATACAAAGAGTAAAGTCTGATTCACTTCAGTACATCTTAGAAATAAGGCATAACTAAGAACTTTACTTAAAATCTGTCGTTATTCTGAAGCCTACTATTAAATGAGTTCATGGATGAGTCCACCTCAACTGTTTTGTGCTTATTTTATGCATCTTTTGAAATTCCATTTTACAGTGGCTTCTCAGTGTAAGTGAGTCACGACTGCTTATCAGAATTTATGCTATTATCAGAGTATTTCTCCAGTAATCATAGAGTGTGAAAAATCACCAAGAAAAATAATTATTTGTTTTTCTGATGCATATTACTTAATACCAGCAATGCACTTGGGTCGTCCCTTCCACATTTTTACTCTAGATCTCAAAGGAGTACCTGATTTTTATTCCTTGTTCTTTTCCTTTTTCTTTTGATAAGTGAGGTTTATCAGCACTTAGTACATTCACCAGATTTACTAACATCAGAACTTAACAGATGAGAAGCATTATTCTAGTTTTTGACTTAGTAATAAGATAGACAAAGTAAACTTAACTAAGCTCAATAGCAGAATTTGCTTGTGTTAATAGATTTCCACATAAATAATTACTTCTAACATGGGATCTTTAGTATATTAAAGACTACTAGGTCAGCATCTAGCACAGTTATCCTCATAGGATTAAATAGTCATAGAAACAGTCATATCACTATCAGAGTTTAGAAATTCACATCAGACAACAATCAGTACTTAAGCAATTTTCAATTAAGCACAAAATTCACAAAGATAGTAATATCTGTAAATACTGATCATAAAGCCTGATGCAGCAGAACAAAAACTAAGCAGATTTAGAGAAAGAACCTGAAACCATTCCAAGTTCATTTACCAATCTTGTAAAAGTAGCTTCACACAGTGGTTTTGTGAAGATATCTGCTAGTTGTTGATCTGTTGGAACAAAGTGCAATTCCACTGTACCTTCATCCACATGTTCCCTTATGAAGTGGTACCTAATGCTGATATGCTTTGTCATTGAGTGTTGAACTGGATTACCTGTCATAGAAATAGCACTTTGATTATCACAGTAAATAGGGATTTTAAAATATGTTAACCCATAATCCAGTAACTGATTCTTCATCCAAAGAATCTATGCACAACAGCTTCCTGCAGCAATGTACTCTGTTTCTGCAGTTGATGTGGAAATTGACTTTTGTTTCTTGCTAAACCAAGAAACCAATCTGCCTCCAAGAAATTGGCAGCTTCCACTTGTGCTCTTCCTGTCAATTTTGCAACCTGTAAAATCTGCATCTGATTAACCTATTAGTTTAAAATATGATTCTCTGGGATACCACAATCCCAGATCAGCTGTTCCCTTAAGATACTTGAATATTTTTTTCACAGCTGTTAAGTGAGGATCTCTTGGATCTGCTTAAAATCTTGCACAAAGACAGGTAGCATACATGATATCAGGTCTACTAGCAGTTAGATAGAGTAAAGAGCCAATCATACCTCTGTAATCAGTAATATCTACTGATTTACCAGTATTCTTATCCAATTTTGTGGCAGTGGCCATGGGAGTGGATGCACTTGAACAATCTTACATTCCAAATTTCTTCAGCAAGTTTCTGGTGTACTTGGTTTGACAAATAAAATTGCCTTCTTCATTCTGCTTGACTTGAAGGCCCAGAAAATAGCTGAGTTCCCCCATCATACTCATTTGATATCTTGACTGCATCAGTTTGGCAAACTTTTTGCAAAGTCTGTCATTTGTAGAACCAAAGATGATATCATCAATATATATTTGAACCAAAAGTAAGTCCTTTCCATGGTTGAGGTAGAACAGTGTTTTGTCTATATTCCTCTGTTAAATCCACTTTCCAGAAGAAACTGAGCTAAAGTCTCATACCATGCTCTTGGAGCTTGCTTAAGGCCATAAAGTGCTTTATCAAGCCTGTAGACATGATTTGGATATTTGGGATCTACAAAGCCTGGAGGTTGTTCAACATATACCTCCTCTTCTAATTCTCCATTGAAAAAAGCACTTTTCACATCCATTTGAAAGACAATAAACTTTTTGTGAGCAGCATAAGCCAAAAATATCCTTATGGCTTCCAATCTAGCAACTGGTGCAAATGTTTCATCATAATCAATTCCCTCCCGTTGAGAATATCCTTTTGCAACCAACCTTGCTTTATTCCTTGTAATTATGCCATCACTATCAGTTTTGTTTCTGAACACCCATTTTGTACCAACAACTGATCTGTTCTTTGGTCTTGGCACAAGGGTCCAGACTTTGTTTCTTTCAAATTCATTTAACTCTTCCTACATTGCTTACACCCAATCAGCATCTTGAAGAGCTTCTTCCACTTTCTTTGGTTCAGTCTGAGAAAGAAAAGAATTATAAAGACATTCACTTGAAGTAGTTGTTCTAGTTCTGACACCTGCATCAGGATTTCCAATTATTAAATCAGGTGTATGTGATTTAGTCCACTTCCTTACAGATGGAAGGTTTTCTCTAGAACTGGATGCTCCCCCATGTTCCATGCTATCTTCATCAATATTTTCTGATGCCCCCCTGAAACTGTGCTCTCTGAGTTGGGTCCTTCAGAATTTAAGTTTTCAGAACTATTAGAACTTGGCTTATCAGAACTTGATGAATCAGAATTTGAAGAGCCAGTTGTCTATTCTGATGCTTCTTGAGATGTGGTTGTATCTTCAGTATGCCCCCTGCACAGGTGCATCCTCCTTTGATGTAGTCACCACAGTTTTATTGACATCAGAGTTTAATCCATCAGAGTTTGCAGTATCAGGACTTAGACTGTCAGGGTTTTCAGTATCAGAATTTAATTCTTCATTTTCGAATCTCAGCTGATCATGATCATTGAAATCTTCAAGTCCAGTAATCTTCTTATCATCAAAAGAGACATTGATAGATTCCATGACCACCCTTGTTCTCAAGTTGTAGACTCTGAAGGCTTTTGTGGAAAGTGGATATCCAACAAAGATTCCTTCATCAGCTTTTAGATCAAATTTGGATAGCTGTTCAGGATGAGTCTTAAGAACAAAACACTTGCATCAAAATACATGAAAATACTTCAGATTTGGCTTTTTTTTCTTCACCATCTCATATGGTGTCTTTCCTTGCTTTTTAATGAGTGTTGCATTCTGAGTAAAACAAGCAGTCTGCACAGCTTCAACCCAGAAATAGGTTGGAAGCTTTGCTTCATCAAGCATAGTTTGTGCAGCTTCAATGAGAGTTCTATTTTTTCTTTCAACAACTCCATTTTGCTGTGGAGTTCCAGGAGCAGAAAATTCCTGCTTGATTCAATGGTCTTTGCAGAACTCTTCCATTGTAAAATTCTTGAACTCAGTGCCATTATCACTTCTTATTATTTTCACAAAGTCTTTAACCAATTTATCCAGTTGCTTGACATGATCAATCAAGATAGATGCAGTTTCACTTTTTGTGTGCAAGAAATACACCCATGTGTATCCGGTGAACTCATCCACTATGACCATAGCATATTTCTTCTTTGCAATAGACATGACATTTACTAGACCAAATAGATAAACATGTAGTAGGTGATAAGGCTCAAGAATTGATGATTCAGTCTTGCTCTTGAATGAGGATTTCCTTTGTTTAGCCTTCTGACAAGAATCACAAAGGCCATCAGGAGCAAATACTGACTTTGGCAGTCCTCTCACAAGATCTTTCTTGACTAATTCATTTATATTGTTGAAATTTAAATGAGAGAGTTTCTTGTGCCAGTTCCAGCTTTCTTCAATTGATGCTCTACTCATCAGACAGATTGCAAAACTATCAGTACTTGTTGAAAGCTTGGCTTCATAAATGTTACTATGCCTGTATCCTTTCAGAACAACTTTGCCTGTAGATTTGCTTACAACTTCACAGTGTTCTTCAAAGAAATCCACATGATAACCTCTGTCACAGAATTGACTAACACTCAGCAGATTGTGTTTAAGTCCTGAGACCAGAGCTACTTCTTTAATGATGACATTCCCAAGCTTGATATTGCCATATCCCAATGTTTTTCCAATGTTGCCATCTCCATAAGAAACACTTGGGCCAGCCTTCTCCACAAAGTCTGATAGCAGGGCTTTATTTCCAGTCATATGTCCTGAACATCCACTATCCAGAACTAGGATGTTTTTTCCTGTTGCCCTGCAATCACAAAGACCACTACTGATCAGTTTTAAGGACCCATACTTGCTTGGATCCTTTGGCCTTATTAAGTTTGTTAACATTTGCAGCGGATTTAGCATCAGAGTTTATGTTAACATTTTTCTTATCAGAATTTACACTATCAGACTTTGAATCAGAACTTACACTAGAAGGAACAATGCTAACTTTCTTTAAAGAAGGTTTTATTTGATAATAATCATAGTACAAACTATGATATTCCTTAAAAGTATAAATGGAATGCCATAAACTACCACAATGAAAACAAGGATTTTGTGGCTTATATCTAACACACTGACTCTTAACTCCTGACTTTGAAGGTAAGGAGTTTATGTTCTTATTCTTCCTGCAAAAAAAAGCCAGATGGTTAGAACTTCCACAGTTATGACACGTTTTTCTAGGAGCATCAGGAACAGGCTTATAATCATTGCTTTTATTCACACCTTCCTTTCCATTCCTATTTTCCTAGGTGATTTTACCTTGTTTGCATTCTTAACTTCTTTCAGCTTATGCTTAAGCTGCTTCTTTGTTATTAAGCCTACGTTTACTTAAGTTGTCTTTTCCTATTTTAGTTTGTCAGAAGTTAATTCCTTTTTAACTTCTGATTTCTCAGTTTCAGAATTTACAGCTACAAACTTAACAGGTTTTAACTTTGGCTTTTGTTTAACAACTATAGGCTTAATATCTACAGTTCCTTTATCATTCTTATCATCTCCATAACCTAAGCCCTCTTTCCAGTTTCCACTACTTAACAAATTCTGAGTTGTTCTACCAGAGTTAGTCCAAGTCCTGATAATCTCTCTTTCCTTTTCTAAGTCAGTTTTTAGATATTCATTCATTTTAAGTACTTCATCCCTAACATAGAAAGCATCATCTCTATCTTTCTGAGTTTGATGGAACATGACTAACTCTTTTTCTAAATAATCATTCCTCTTTTTACAAGCAAGATTTTCAGAAGTTAATCTTTCACATGTTAAAGTTTGATCTCTATAGCTAATGAACATGGTTTTAAGATATCTTCTCAACTCATTAATATCATCAGTATGAAAGGCATAAGTAGTTTGAGGTACCTTTAACTCAGCAGCTTCAGGACTGCTATTAGCATTTGCCATATCAACATTTGCCATCAAGGCATAGTTATTCTCACTTTCAGAATCTGAAGTGTCTGTCCATCTTTT